>NC_087324.1:9527083-10177500 GCF_037043105.1 Vanessa tameamea
CTATCCATTAACTTTTCCACTGCTTGGTTAAGACTTTCTCTCCTTTTGAGTAGAGGGTTGGAACAATTGTGGCAGACTTTCATCCGACTCATAGTTTCTACATGATGTTTTATAATCTAAGCACAAGATAAATTACAAACTCAACTTAAGCACGTGACAATTCAGAGGTGCTTCTCTGGTTTTAATCACAATATCTTCAGTTAAGATTCACGTTTTCTGACCACGAGAGCCGAGGTGGCCCAGTGGTTCAAACGCGTGCATCCTACTGATGATTGCGTGTTCAAACCCAGGCAAGCACCACTGAATTTTTATGTACTTAATTTGAGTTTATAATGCATCTCGTGCTCGGCGGTGAAGGAAAATATTGTGAGGAAACTTGCATGTGTTTAATTTCAACGACATTCTGCCACATGTGTATCCAAGTGTACCAAGCCGAATTGGAGCAGCGTGGTGGAATATGCTCCAAAAACCTCTCCTCAAAGGGAAAATAGGCCTTAGCCCAGCAGTGGGAAATTTACATGCTGTTACTGTTGTTCCTGACCACTGAGCCATGATGTCGTTGCGATAAAATGTCATGTTACTCAGTAATTAAAAGTTAACACATACTAATCGATACTTTATGGAAAATGTTGTTTTTTTTAAATCATTAATAATGGAAACTTGAAATCCGACTAATGTTTTTGTCCGTCCTACACTTACATCTAACTTAAAGTACACATTTACAATTATAAGCGTGTAATGATTACATCGATTCATCTTGTTTGAATTCATTGTCGTTCAAATATATACTTTATTTCAAGAACACAAGGTATACCCATAAACCTCTGAAATTGTAATAAAATCGTAATTATTTAAGTTTGTTTAATCTATTTTGGACTATAATCCTTAAAACATATGGTTTAATTTTATATGTATTTAAATTAATTACTTGATCCGGTATCAACAACATTGTTGCAAATTGTTTAAAGCCGCAGTACTTCACAAACATGCAAAGTCGATTTTAAAATCTGCGAACAGCAACTTGTTTCCATATATACTGAAGATGTATTCTGGAATGCTTTTGTAGTCACGATTGCAAATTAATGCTCAGAAAGTAATATTTTCAAAGTTAATAATAGTATAAATATAAAAATAATAATATCAAATTAAAACAAAATATACTTTATTTAAGTACTGACATAATTTTCCGTAATCCAGGTAATGTTTATGTAAAATCGTTGAATAGTCAAAATGTAAACATTACAATCAAAGATACTTTCGCACTTCATTTGTTTATGCCTTCTTCATAAAATAATGATGAATGATTACAAATTATTACACATTTAAACTAAAGGAACGATAAAAAAAAAAAAAAACTATACGAACATGATACAAATTATGAAAAGAAACACAGCCATCCAAAATATTGTCCTGTACTCTCAACGCTGGCATTTTTATATGATTTGTAAGGAATATTTCGTGAAAACACTTGAAGAACTGGCAAGAATCTTCTCCTAATATTTCAGATTACATCACATTACCAATAGGCACGTAAATTATCCTGCATGAATATCAACGAACGCTAGATCCAATATGCCTTAAAAAAGTATATTTTTAACGTGAGATTTTAATTTATTAAATGGCTCAGCTAAATTGATTGAGATATTTTAAGTAAAGGAACGAAAATCTTGGTATTTTTAACAATTAAAATAAAAAGTACAGTTTTTAAGCTGGCTTCGCCACTTGATAATATCAAAATAATCTGGAGTTATCAAAATAATATGAAGTTATGAAAGCTTTGTTCAGGCCTGTTCGTGTACACAGATTCTTTTCCTGGTTACGGACGGTAATCCATTTGCTCGCGGTCATACAGGAATATTTAGGGTTTTTTGACGGGTGTTGATCGTCCTGACGTCCTCAGATATGGTCCAAAGCTGTCTACGCTTAATTTATAATTTGTACCCTGGTAACACCGCTAAAAACCTTGATTGCTTATGAAAGATTTTTTTTTTATTATTCGAATTAGTTATCGACTATTTTGTTCTTACAAAAAATTTTTACTATGAGAAAAAAGGAGGTCCCTCACTCAATTGAAGACAATGTATAAAACATTTTAGCCAATAGAATATAACAATTGAATGTTGATATAATGTAAGAACATTATTAAAATTAAATCCCACGCGATTAACAAAAAATGAGCACAATTGGATATTTATATAAAAACTTGAGGCAGTATATTTATGAAGTAGTAGATTTTTTTTCTAAGCAACATTTAATTGTTAGTTTGGATTATTTTATTCTAATCTGACATTATTATTATCATTTGCAGGTCTATTTTTGAAACTATTAATTACTTGCCCAATGTTTAATTTACTTTTTGTCTTTTTTTACTTTTTGTTTTTTTTTTATAACGTGAAATTAATTCAAAACTTTCAAATGTTAAACTTTGGTTTATCGTCTCGTATGTGCAGGTCTTAAAATATACATCGTGGCCAGTGACTCTGTGGTCCAGTAAGATGGATCTCACGTTTTGAAGACAGCATCCCGACTTCAAGAAGTCGTACAAGTAGTGTGAATGAGATGAAGTCACTTTTCCATTTCCGAGGCGAACTCCAAGAGTGGAGAACGGCGTTAAAACTTGCTTGCTTCATCGCAGCCATGGGTTTGGGTAGGTAAGAATAAAAAAAGACCTGATTCCTTTTCTAGAGCTAGGGATGTAGAGTATGGTATATAGTATCTTGTACGACAAAAACATATACGTCCGGAGTTAATCACAGGATCGACTATTTTACGTGATTTCTGAGTCCTTAGAAGGTAATACTGCCAATTTCCTAACTCCAAGCGAAGAATTCAATCACTTCTGTGTCCCAATATGAACCCAAGACCCATGATTAGTCTTATATTTAGCCACTAGGTCAACAAGTCAGTTATAAAAAGGATATATAATCAGTTAAGACAATGTGTATATACTATGTATATTTTATATAAGACCAGAACCAAACGTGAGATGTAATACGAGGTTTATTTAACAATAATATTAATCTTCTGAGTCAAATTAAAACGTCGTTGCAGAGTTATCTATACAATTATCTCCGAGTTTTATTAACATAAGAAATTTAATCTTTTTTGCAGTGTTAAATAAATTACCTAAGTCAACCAGTTTAATATGGATACAAAGGAAATTCTTGATACTTGATCTTGTACTCAGATACGAAGTTTAAGTTAACTTGTAGTTTTTTTTTTTATTTTATTACTTGTAAATCGACCATTTTATGTAGCGAACCAGGGAAAAGAATGCCTTTAGTGTTTGGTTTTTTTTTTTTTGGATTCAGCGGTGTAATTTTATATCGTAATTGAAACAATACTTACTATATGTTCATCGCACCATTTGTTTATTTTGAACTTGTTAATAAGTTACCCCCCCCCCCCCTTTTACCTCCCAATTTCAACTTTAAGGGAGATCCCTTAAAGGTGAAAGTTTCTAAAATCATATCTTATCTGTTGTTTACGTTCTAAAATAAACCTATTACAGGTTTTACCTCTTAAAAATATACACAAAAAATATCATCAAAATCGGACCAGCCGTTTAGGAGTTCAGTGACAAACAAATATATAAGAGTTACATTATACATGATTGAGAGATAAGTAAAAAAAATGAATATAAATTTAATATTTTTATCAAGTCTGTACTTAATCCATTAGTATTAAATTTAGAGCACGTGTTCATATATAATTCAAATTAATTAATTTGTTAGTTACAATTCACCTTTAGAAATACTTAGAAGTTAAAATTGAATTAATAGAATGAAGGACTTTCAATGCTGCAAAGAGTGTAATCACCCTTATTTTATTTGATATTTATGAGGTTACCCTAAAAGCGTGAGCTCATGGGCAATTAATCATAAGGCTCCGCCCTGACTCGACGACAACGTCGCGTGTTGTGCGTTTATAGCCTAATCAGTTAGCTCTTCGTTAAGTAGGTATTAGGGTTTTTATGAAGTATTAGCTGGTGCTTGAGAATTTGTCACTGTCATTGTAATACCATTTAAAATTTGATGTTAAAATTCTTCTTACCTTAAATGTAATATTTATTTAAGCAATGTATGTGTGTGCAATTTTATTTTTATGTAAACTTATAATACTCGATCTAACCGACCCCTACCGATACTTCACTCATTAGAATTTATGATTATTATTGCTAACAATTAATTCTGACATTTGTGATATTTATTAAACTAAAATCAATAATATATTTATATAAGGATATATTTTAATTGTTTAAAAGATGTTATAAATTATGCTGTGACGTCACTTCTTCAAATTTTAAAGAGCGGTAAAGTTAGAAATTGAATTAATCTTTTGTGGTATTTGTATTTGAATAAAACTTACTAAAATTCAACGAATTGTAACTTCATTAACATCTTATAATTCTAACTGTTTCGACGTTTAAATTATTATGTGCGACTGCCTCGTTGGTCTAGTGGCTAGATATTAGGCTACCGATCGTATAGTTCGTGGTTCAAACCCTAGATGGGGCTGATAAAAAGCTATTGGGTTTTTTCATCGAAAAGTGTGAAAAATTCCCGTGTCTTGGAAAACACGTAAGCCTTTGATCCTGCGTCTGATCTCTGTCCGGTCGTGTCCGATTTGCCGTCCCATCGGATTACGAAAGTGAGGATACACTTTGTAATTTGCTGCTCTCGTCTGTTCTCATGACCAAAATCGCTCAAGAACACATAAATGCAAAAGTATGATGTTAAAACTAATCCAATCAACCGATAATGAATTGGCAGAGGTATACTAGAGTTATACTATATTAGAGAGCAGAGATGGCCCAGTGGTTAGAATGCGTGAATCTTAACCGATGTTGCGGGTTCAAGCCCAGGCAAGCACCATTGAATTTTCATGTGCTTAATTTGTGTTTATAATTAATCTCGTGCTCGGCGGTGAAGGAAAACATCGTGTGTGCCACATGTGTATCGACCTACCCGCACTGGAGCAGCGTAGTGGAATATGCTCCAAACCTTCTCCTCAAAGGGAGAGGAGGCCTTAGCCCAGCGGTGGGAAATTAATTATTACAGGCTGTTAGTGTTAATGTTAGAGTTATACTAGGCTTTGAATTAGGACACATGCTTTTTGATATTATTCGTTAGGTTTCTTGTAACATTTAGCACAAAAAGGGTATCCATAGATTTTTAACAAAACAATTGAAATTATAGAACGTTACCTGAAGTACTTTAGTAAAGGCGAATATACTGTGACTGTAACTCCTTTGATTAGCCACTGCGGCCGAAACCGGTAAAGACTACATCATCTTAATATTTTCTTGATTATTCTTAGTTAAATCTTCATTCTGTCCCGCTGGTAGCTTTGAATTTAATTCGATGCTGTAACACTACGATTCAAACGTATGCTTATGAACCTACTCGGATAAAGCTTTTTAATTCAAGTAGGTTTATTTGTTGTATTGATAGAACAACCCTAATTAAGAATAATTATTATATTAAATCAGACGTTCATCATAATTTCTGTGTTCTGTAAAGTAATTAATATACGTAAAACGTAATAAAAGACGAATAATTAATTGTTGATCTTAAATAATCTCAATAAAATTTTCTATTCTAAATTTAAAATTATAAAATACACAAATACAATTTAGCTGGAACTACTGATGCGTTTACTTAATGCCATTTTTATTTTTGGCCTGTCACCGTATTGATTGATATTTTTAAAGGGCAGGTGTAAAGAGGTTAACTTTGGATAAACATTACAGACATCTGCTATTCCACCGTCAAACAGCTTTGGATTGCAGTGTTCCGGTATGATGATAGAGTAAGCTATCGTAATTACAGTCATCAAGGGTCTTAACGATTTAGATCCCGGTCGGGATTGGCATCTAAAATAAAGACTCGGAATTATATTAAAAAAAATTAGAAAACTTTTCAAAGTTAACGATTAAAACGTCAATCTATGAGTAAAGCCGATTACTTCCTATTTGATGAACCTACAGTTTAATTTTTCTCTCTCATTATCGTATAAATAAAATATTAAAATAATCATAATCAAAAGTATAAAAATGCTATTTATATTTATTACGTATGTACAAAGATAAAATTATCCGAAAAGGTTATCTAGTTAATCTTAGCCTTTTGAAATTGTCCTCTCCTCTCTTTTCTTCTTTGAGGCGAAGGTTTGGACCTAATTCCATCAATGCTCCAATACGGGTTAGTGGATAAACTTTTAGTAGAATTTTATTAAAACTAGATGCATGTACATTTCCTCGCGATGTTTTCCTTCACTCAAAGATGAATATAAATTCAAATTAAGCACATAATATTTAGTCGTGTTCGACTAAGATGTACGTGTTCTGATCACGGGGCCATCTCAGTTTTTTTATAATATACTAAATAATAAATTAAAAAATATATATAATTTGTTCAAGTTGGATCTTACAGTTGTTTATAAATAATTAAGTTAACATGATTAAGTTCATTTTAAGGTTAGGTTTTACCACTTAACGCCTTTATCGTCAATAATTCTAGTTTGCATCTTTTTTTTTATAATAACACAGTTTTTATTAGCAGTTAATTTAATAATCAGAAAAGATAAGTGATCTTCCGAATCGTTAGATGGAGTTTGAGTTGCAAATTTGTCTCTCTCTCGAAGGGCACCATGGTTAGTAGGTTCACTTCACGCGTACACCTCTATGGGTAATTTATAATCTATAGGTACATTTTGTATAATTTATGTTAATAATTAACTTGGTGGTAGAGCTTTGAGTAAGCCCGTCTGGGTAAGTACCACCCACTCATCAGATATTCTACCGTCAAACAGCAGTACTTAGTATTGCTGTGTTCCGGTTTGAAGGGTGAGGGAGCCAGTGTAACTACAGGCACAAGGGACATAACATCTTATCTCCCAAGGTTGGTCGCGCATTGGTATGATGTAAGTGTTTGTTATGGTTATTATTTTTACAGCGTCAATGTCTATGGGTGGTGGTGACCACTTACCATTAGGTGACCCATTTGCCCGTCCGCCTACGAATCACATAAAAAGACGTATTTTATTATAATCACCATATGTATAAAATACCAATTAAATCATATGTATTATTTCTAAACGCAAATATTCTGAAACAGTTTTATTAAACATAACTACGTAACAATGGAATAATATCATCCGATTGTCACGAAATACCGCATTAATATTTTAACCCAAATAATATTTCTTCCGTGGCGAGCCGACGTCACGGACAGGCGTCATTTTTAATTGCAAACTTTAACATTAATCAAATTATATACTACTTATTTTTAAATTATGATAAATTCTAAGACTTGCGAACAAAAACCAAGTAATTATTGATACAATATAAACGTAGAAAAAAAAATACGCGAGTCAAACTATGTAGTTCTTAATTCTCTTCGAGCTTTAATTGTTTAGAATTGCAAATGAAAATTAGTTTGCGTGTTAAAGTAATTAATTACAATTCTTTTGCGTAATGAGCGATGAATTTTTGATGTATTCTTGTATATTATAAAATTTTTGTTAATATATCTGTTTGAAATAAAATGACTTCGACTTCGGTATGCATACAGGCAGGTCAACGCCGATCGCGCTTTGCTTTTATTCTTTGTATTGTAATTTTATAACATAAATTGAAATGTAAAGCTATCACCGGCTCGGAATGTACATTTTGTCTATTTAAAACTGGTAATAAGTACTATTGACGTGCAATTTCATCAATTATATAAATTTAATAATCATATAAAATTTATTATACATCGCCTATATAAAATTTTGATTTCATAATAATATAAACGATTGTTGTTGATTAAAACAAAAATATATATATGTATATATAAGTAACATAAATAAATATATAACTGCTAAGGTATCTCCTTTTGAGAATGTTTGAAGCTTGTGCAATGTGCATGCCCTTTGGTATGTACCACCATAATATATTCTACAGTTAAACAGCAATACTTATATAGTATATTTGTGTTCCGGTTTGAAGAGTGAGATAGCCATTGTAACTACAGATACAAGGGACTTAAAATTTTACTTCACATGGTAGGTGGAACAATGTTTATGTAAGAAAAAGTTCTTATGGTACCAATGTTCATGGACAGTGCTGACCATTTACCATCAGTGTAGAACCAATTAGGTCAGAATTGCTCGTTAGATTGCAGATAAAAAACGCACGCGTTCTGATCACGAATATTCCTTGTTGACGATATACGATAGTTGTCCGTTGTTAATAAATTGAGCATTATTTGATATGTAACGTAAGTGAATCAGGGTAATTAACTAATATTAATTAAATCAACATCCAATCAATTCAACAGCCGCTCTTCAATTACAGGTTGACGGATCTCGTGTTAGCTAGTAATATTATTCATACATTTATATGAACAGAATCACTTATGAGACGTAAGTTTTTGTTGCTCAATTTATGTATCCATAGAAAACGATTAAATACGAACCATTTCCAGTAATCCTTTTGTCCACAAACACACTCAACTTACGGTTCTCATAAACTAATTAATATGACACGGTCTAATGTTTTTTTAATAACGCTTTGGGACTGGCCCATTGCAATTATTCTAATGCACACGGCTATAAGCCGGCAACATATCGAAAGCAATTTTTTATAGAAAATTGAACCTTCGTTGTAAAAAAATAGGGGCTACATTAGCGGAGGAGAGCATTTGTTTTTAGGAGTTGTAAGTTAATTTATTTCGTATTCCAATTTGTGGAATAACTTTCTGTTTTGACGTTTTAGTGGCGAACGGGTGGATTAAGTGGTGTATGGTGTATCTGTTCCTGTTTATATCGATGAATTATAGATAAGATTATTATTATCATCTTTAATCAATTATTTTAATTGGAATTACGTATGGTTGAACCGAAATTGGAGCAAGCGAAGTAAACAAGTGTATTTTTGTAAAGAATACAAATAATAATGAGATGGCCCAGTCGTTGCAACACATGAATCTTAATCAAATTATCGAGTTGCAATCCGGGCAAGCACTGATTTTTATTTATAATTTATTTTTAATAATCTGTGTTTGTTTCTAAGCGTCGTGAAGCCTACATGTATCTCGCAAGATTCTCATTTTTACCCAGCAGCCCGCATCGGAGCAGCGTCGTGGAAAAGTCTCCAAAGTCTAAGCTAATTCCTAATACTCAGGAAGACCCCCAGCACAATTACAGACTGTTATTAAGTTTTTGTTACATGTCTAGTCTTTAGACCATAGCAAAAAGTTATTATATATTTTATAAGTCATAAGAAGGTTTTTGTTCGCGGTTGATATCAGTAAATTTAATTTTTAATTATACTATGGACTGCAGTGGTATGTAAATAAAAAATAAGTACATATCATATATTGTCTGTGCCGCCTTATTTTTGAGACGTACGTTACTACAAAAAAGTTATATTATAACGAAAATAACTACAAAAAAAACAATAACCGAAATAGCTGTTTTAAAAATGGCTTTGAATTTTATTAAAATATATATATATTTTTATTATTATTTCTTTATTTGAATATTAAAATAAAAAATCGTTTATTTAATTAGACGAGTAATGTCATTACGTCTATAAGAGAACTATATTTCTAGGTGGTTAGACTCGAGATTCTCGTAGTTCGGTAGAATTAGCATATATACGAAAATCATCAGATTTAATTCAAATGATAATCTTAGAAAATTCAAGTGCTCGTAAGCGGCTATTTGAATGAAGTGCATTTCGCCTTGAATAATTTTATAATTTAGATAGAACTGTAATGGCTCAACGGTATACGGGTCTTGAGTAAAGAAAATCTTGGGTCAGATCGTGACCTCTAGACCTTTTGTTCTACCAACTCCTTTTACAATATTAACACAAACCTAAAATATTAAATAAGATTAACCTCTTTATATATACCGAGTTTTCTTTTTTCAACGAATCGTTAAGACTTGTTTGTCTGGCTTTTTCTGTAATTACGTTCGTTCTGTGATTTCGTCAATTTGTGACCTTTTACGATCGTGTTCTACAGTGAGTTTCAAGTTTATTTCCCATTTAATTCAATACTATATAAAAAAATAATATATAAAACATTTTATGAACAGACGCAACGTTACATATTAATATAGGTGTATATAAAAAACAAAAAAAAAAGTCGAACCACTTCATGCCGACGGCTTCATTAAGGATACAAGTTGAGTTCAAATATCGTCACCTCTTAACAAAGTACGTACATTAATTAAAGTTTAATTCGACTCATGCTATAATTATACATCACTAGGCTATAAATCAAGAATATAACACTTGAATTTCATATAAATCAACGCCAATTTTCTTCGTACGTTAATTGCGGGTCGGCACGAGCAATAGTTACGGCAACTGGCTTCTATATTAATGGTCTCAAGTTCTGTCTGCAAGTATCTGATGTGTTTACTTGATGGCAGGGTTTTCTGCAAGCCCGCCTGGGTAGGTACCACCCATTCATCAGATATTCATTTAAGCAGCAATACTTGGTATTGTTGTGTTGCGGTTTGAAGGGTGAGTGAGCCAGTGTAACTATAGGCACAAGGGACATAACATCTTAGCTCCCAAGGTTGATGGCGCATTGGTGTAATGTAAGGAATGGTTATTATTTCTTACACCGTTAATTTACCATCAGGTGGGCCATATGCCCGTCTGCCAACCTATTGCATAAAATAAAAAAAAACAAAATGGTCGTGATAACAGAGCATAGGTTTACTGACCAAATCAAAATTTTACGAGAATTTTTTGTATAATTTTCATCGGATTTAAGATATTCATCTTCAACGATATTTTGTGTTACTGCGTTTCCGTTCTAAGGGTGAGTGAGTTGGTGTAATTACAGGTAATACATATTGTTTCTGATTTCCCATTTAAAATTATTTATACGTGTGAATATTCTTACAATGTGAATTTCGAATGTGAAGTTTGCAACAGGCAGTTAATTTGCTAATCTACTTGGCATCTGTTTGTCTGTCTGTTGCGCTTTCATAGCACTTTTCATAACACAAATTTAGTATGAAGCAATCTTGAAACATAAGATAGGTCGTACGTTACTTTTTCACACCTAAAACCTACGACCCTACACCCTTGCCCAATACGCAGCTGAATTCACGCGTGAAACCGCAGATAAAAACCAGTTGTAAATATTAATATAGTATAACATTATTGAAGAAAGAAAGAAATGTTTATTTAGGACACGGCAAAATTATAAAAAAAAATTACTTAATCTACAAAAAAAAAACAACAACAAAACCAAACAAATAAATAAATCTTAAATAAAACCATAAAACACTTGAATCGAATCGTAGGAAATGTATAAATCACTCAAAACAATACCGATAGATGAACCGACACGGAACGAATGTAACAGAATTAATCGATTATCGTCTTGACTAATCGATGAACTGATCATTCGAATAATTATCCGATGCTTAATTACATAAGTATTTGTTCGGTGCAAGTTTTAAATGATTTTTCGTATTGAATATTTTCTAAGGTGTTAATGAAGTTATTGTTCTTTAGTGCAATAAAGCATTTTTGTAAAAAATCTAACCTACAAACTTAATCCTCAAATGTTCAGCAAGTCCAAGTACATCTCACGGTATTTACAGGCTGTTAATGTAACCTTTCTTTATATTAGTATTTTAAACTACGAATTTGATTTACTAATATTCAATTTTATTCTAAAGATCTGTTTCGTCCAGTGCTTGGAAGACAACAATTTTAACCGGACCACTGACCAGCCAGTACCTCCGAATTATCATGATTTAATTCATTAATTAATATTTGCACTTCATAAAACATTATTGTTAATGAATAGCTAAATATACTGTTATGTATTTAAAAGTAACTATTTACTATAAATAAAAAAATGATCTCGTTAAATAATATTCTAAATATTTATTTGTTATTGGTTTTGCAATTGATTGGTTTACCAATAGCTACAGATTTCCAACAATCAACGAAAAAATATATCTACATATACGCGAGCCGAGGTAGTCAAGGGATTAGAACACAAGACCTTAACCTGCAGCTCCACTGACTATAAACGCACCCAATTAGTGTTTATCATATCGTGAGTGACTCTGAAGAAAAACATCGTGGTTAGTACATTTTTTTTCATGTACATTAACCGCCTGTAAATTTCCCACTGCTGGGCTAAGGCCTCCTCTCCCTTTGAGGAGAAGGTTTTGGAGCATATTCTACAACGCTGCTCCAATGCGGGTTGGTGGATAAACATGTGGGAGAATTTCTTTGATATAAGACACATGTAGGTTTCCTCACGATGTTTTCCTTCACCGCCGAGCACGAGATGAATTATGAATACAAATTAAGCACATGAAAATTCGGTGGTGCTTGTCTGGGTTTGAACCCGCAATCATCGATTAAAATGCACCGTATCTAACCACCGGGCCATCTCGGCTCAAAGTGGTTAGTGAACGTGCTAAATTAAATTCTGACAACGTATCAACCAAAATTCCCTGTAAGAGTATTCGCCCAACAGTGGGACATACCATTTACCGATTAAAAGCAATCTAACACCGTTATCTTCATTTTATTATATCGATGAAAAACACACAAAATAAAAATATTTTAATGATAATAAAATATAATTTTTCAGTATAAATATACCATTATCAGTATAATTATACGGTATAATATACCAGATAATTAATACTTCAACCAACATATAAGTTGCAATTTTATAAATTTGATTAAACTTCACGTACGACGTAAGTTAATAACAGTTGAATTTAAATGACCTGTTATTTTTACATCCAAAGAGCGTATCTAATGACATCAAATTTTATTGATATTACTATAATTGATAAGTTTCAACCGATGATTCTGTCGGTCATCGAACTCGGAGACCGTCGTAAAGCTAGATATTTTATAAAATATACATATTCTCTGACTGTGCTAGCGACATTTTATAAAACGTTATAAAGACTAAACTGACCATGTTTCGAACCGGATATTTCCCGTATTTGCTTATTATATGTCAAGAAATTATGTTATTAAGTATAAATTATTCAAGTTAAAACAAATTTACCTTTACATAATTATAGATGTACTTGATTAAAGGCATTTTTTTTTTATAATTTGTTTATAATAACGTCATGTTTTTTTATTATCGTTGGTTTCGTTTTTTTAACCGGCTTTAACATTTACTTACTCCATCATTTATGAACCGATTTGCATTTTTGTACTACACTGCGCATACTCAATGTGTACGCATATTTCTTTTATAATGTAGGTGGTTGGACTGGCAAATAGGCCACTTGATGGTATGTGGTTAGCGCTGCTTCTAGACATTGCCGCTGTAAAAATATTAACAATTACCCATATCACCAATGCGCCGCCAAACTAAGATGTTATGTCCCTTGTAAACAGGAACATACTGATTATTACGTTAGCGGTAGAATATATGCGTGGCTTGTACCTACCCAGGCAGGCTTACACAAGGCTTCCTACTACCTACCAGCCTACCAACAAGTAATTTATAGTTTTCTATTCAACAATAATCTTGTGCACTACAATAATATTTCCTACGCAGATCATAGCCTTATTTAAAATGTACTCCTATACTTATATTTCTGTCTCATTCGCAGGAGCTTAAGTGACCATTAAAACTATTTTTAAACGTAAATAATAGAAAATGCAAATGAACATGGTCACCCTAATAAAGACTGTAACACATCGGCCGGACGAGACGCAATCAGCGTGTACATAGCTGCTCTCGCTGGACGGAGCAAACATCGAATATTGATCGGCACATTATGATAATGCATGAATTTAAAATGTTACTGACTATTTGACGCACGTTGCAAATCGCCGCTGGTGTAGAGACGATTTTAATTTTATTTTTATTTTTTTAAAGTAATTTATTATGATTACTTTTTTTTATAACACTGGTCGGCGGACGGGCAAATGTGCCAGACGGTAAGTTATCAATACTGCCTTACGTCATCAATACCGTACATCGCTTAAGATACAAAGATTACAAATTCTATCAAATATTTTTTTTATAATATGTGATAAGGTCGAGCATAGTCCACCTGATGGTAAGTGGTCACCAATGCCCGTATAAATTGTTACCGTAAGAAATTTTAACAATTCCTTACACGATCAATGATATAAATATTACAATACTTATTTAATCATTTTGTTAATATTACACGATAAAGTCGAGAGAAGCTTTAAATTGTCTTTCTTTAAAGTTTGTTTGCTAGCAAAACTCACTGTTCTTTGGAATTTGACTGCTAGAACATATTATGAGGAAACAGTAGACCCGTATAAATATGAAATTACTGATGAATTTAACGTGAAATTACAATGTATTATCATAATAATGAAGATATGCAACCATTCATGTTATATATTACTAAAAGAGCTTTTGACTGATTCAACTTAATAATATGAAAAAAAAGAGGAAAAAAACATGTTATTGTTAACAGTCTGTAGAAGTCTTATTGATTGTCAGAGGCTTTCCATAATCTTTTTGATTTGTTGCCAATCCGAGTTCGTGGCTACATATGGTAGATTTTCTCCGATGAATGTACATAGGTTTGCTCGCGATTTTCTCCTTCATCGTAGTTCATAAGAACATCATATACAAAGTAAGCATATGCAAATTCAGTGGTGCTTTCCTGGGTTTGTACCCGCAACATCGGGCACTCTAGTTTCTGGGCCACGGCTCAGTAAAGATAGAGAATATTACTTAACATTTTTTTTTCGATTAATATGCAAGCATTTAATATGCTACTCTCATTTCACCCAAATATTATAAGAAATGAGTAAATTACATCGTAAGCCCCCTTAATTTAATAGAAGATTAGCTCTGCTTATATCTAATAAGAGTCGGTCTTTAACATTTCACGATCGACTTCACTTAAGGTGATATCAGACGCATTCTCTCCGTAAAACGTTCACTCGAGTGAATATTCATTTCTATGCCGATTGTCGATATTGTAACATTATACGATCGATTCACTAATTAATTCATTTGTCACATTTTTTGATTAGACGTGTCACTTTGAGCGAAATAACAAAATGAATGATAAAAACCTTCGGTTTCCACATTTACAACTTTGGAATGCGTTAGTGGAGAATAGATGTGTTGGGGCTGGTTACATTTTTCTTAATGCGATTTTTATGTCTACTAATTTCCATCAACTAACAAACAATACATGTTTCTAAGCATTAATAATACTTTATAATGGTTTTATCATCATGTCGGTATGAATATTTATGCTCATTTTCATACAACTTTTATGACATAGTTGCCATTTGTGATGCATCTGCGTAACGACATGAAACATGACACCGTGTCATTAATCGTTTTATAAAATTGCTCCAATAACATTATACGTATCGGCAATATACGCAGAACAGAGAGCAATAAGGAAGGGCTACGTGTTATATCGGAGTTTGTTG
This sequence comes from Vanessa tameamea, assembly GCF_037043105.1. Classification (NCBI taxonomy): domain Eukaryota; kingdom Metazoa; phylum Arthropoda; class Insecta; order Lepidoptera; family Nymphalidae; genus Vanessa; species Vanessa tameamea. Next base: position 9,542,529 of record NC_087324.1, read on the forward strand.
TTATTTATTTTTTATATATTCAAGGATGATATATTTAAATTTAATTGTACCTATCCGTAGTTTATTGTCTTTTTTTTTAACAATATATGTATTCCAATGTTGCCATTGCCTAGTATTTAAAAAAAGGGATACAATTATATTGTAATATGTGGTCACATAACATCGAATGTCTGGTTGGCATTGGTTTGGCTATTGCCAATCAAAAATGAAAGGATGAAAGAAAAAAAAATGAAAGGATTTTTTTAAATTAATAAGTAGGTTATTATAATTAATTACTTACATGCAATTCGAATCTATTTTTAATTACGCCGAAGAAGTAGAACTTCTCACGCGCATACATAACTAAACGCACCTTTTTTTTTATTTCAATAGTGTGTCATTAATTTTAATAACAGATAGTAGCCAGATATTTTAGTATATTTGGAATAAATAAATTAAATCTATTATTGTGAGATGTGTTTAAGATAAAATGTTTGAAAATATTTTTTAATTATTGAACGGAAATATTGCAATTTTTTAAGCGTCGAAATGGTTATTTTATTAGCATACGACATCCGTGAGAGTTTTGCTTTCGTTTCCGTAAAACGGAATCCCATTTCTAAAAGAGCTCATGGTCGGGTGTCGCGGATGCTAATCATCTCGTTGTCGTGTGTAAGGTTGTGTGTTATTGTTTATGAGAATATTTTAGTGTTTGTTATATTCTTACGGCTAAAATTGTTTTTTAGACATTTTATCTGTATTACATAATAGAAATATAAATTGTGAAATTTATTAATTATTTAAGGTTTTTGTTTTGATCAGAGCTTATATAATAACGCAATAATAGTAATATTTCTTTGTCGAACCAAGAAAGAGCAAAGGACAGGTAACGTAAGAATGAGTTGTTTCTCATACAATAAGATTTTACTCCGGTCACGTGATGTTAAATTTTGAATATGTCTCATAATCATACTAAAACTAAAATTATACATAAAGTAACTATTTTTAATTCATATTTGTATATATATTTAAGCACTTAATGTTATTAATTCTTATAATATATAAATTAAAATTGTTCTTTAAAGCATATAATTTATAGTTTGATTTATTCTTTGGTCTAGGTTAGTTAATAAGGCAGATCGAGTTCCTGGATTAAAATGTCTCAGTAAAAAGAAAATCTCTCAAGAAATTATAAATAGACACACCAAAGCACCTAAAGCCATTGGTTCTTCGTTGGAACTCTTTCCGGTAGACTAATTTTCTGTGTTATCTTAAGGTATTGAGGTCTGAAGGCATTGAAGTCGCGTATACGCTTGTGCAATATTTTCTGTGCAGTTGTCTAGCCTCCCTTGTGAAGCTGAAAGCGAAATCGCCATTAATATACAATTACAATTTTCGTCAAATATTCTTTAGAAAATTAATATTAAAATTAAAAGATAAGAAAATATATCAAAGTATGCAAAATATATAAACATGAACTACATTTTTTTAAAAGGGGTCCATCAAAAAGAAACGCAAGTGTGATTCGGACTCGCGTACTGAGGGTTCTTTACCTCCAAACAATACTGAATGATTTACCGGTTATCGGATTTTTTGGCTATACATGTGCTACAGGATATTCTTGCCAAATTTCATGATTCTAGGTCAACGGGAAGTACCCTAGAGGTTTGATTCCTTTTGCGAATGAATAGGAAATGCTACATAAATGGCCGAATCTTTTGACTACGTAGACTTAGAGGATTCAATTTTTTCACAGTTCCAAGGGATTGCAAACCTCAGTATTTGATATTTAATTTAGGGTTCTTGACGGACAGACAGACGGACAAACGGATAATGAAGTTGATAATGATGATTTTCTTAAGGGTTCCTTTTATTCTTTAGGGGTACGGAACCCTAAAAATGCACTTTATATATCAAATATCAAAATCTTAGATTAAATAATTGTTAAATAAAAACATCTCTTCCCAATAAATAAATATAACCGATCCCTTTAAAGTTCCGATATTCCTATTCTGAAACGATACAAAATCGATTCGATGAATGACAAATCGATGCGACCAGAAATGCAAGATTTAATCGATATATTGACAAGTTCCTATTGCCTATATACGGTTTGAGATCCTAGGCAGGCTAGACACTTAGCGCATGCGTATCAACGCATTACCATACAATGGGACATCGTGACAACACCGCTAACCGTCCGCTCACAACTGTCAATCTAACGCTACTAGTTTTGAATGCTATTATGACTCTATCATGATTCCAGCCAATCATAGTGATTTGAATAGTTAAGTGCGGTTTATTCCATATCTATAGCCCGTATTCATACCTAAGGAGGCTAATGATATTAACAACTTCATATATATGTACCTAACTCAATATAATGTAATAGTTTGACTAAACGCCTTATTCGAGTTTGTAATTTTCATTTATTAAATAATTGTCGAATAGTCTTTGCTTTGAATTATATTTTTCAAGTGATTCGATATTGGAGTTAAAAGTACACACACAGATAATTAATTTAATTCTCTGAACAATTGGCCTTCTCTTTATTTTTGGGGATGTTCCGCTAGAGGTATTGAGCTTTTTTCATCATGATGCTCCAAAATAATTTACCGAGCATAAACTGAATTATTAACATAAAAAGCCACATGAAATCAAATCAAAATATACTTTATTCAAGTAGGCTTTTACAAGCACTTTTGAATCGTCATTTAACAAACTATTTAAAGTAAAGCTACCACCGGTTCGGAATGTAGATTCTATCGAGAAGAACCGGCAAGAAACTCAGTAGTTATTCTTTTTCAACATCTAAAAATACAGTCATGTTAGTTAAATACAATTATATATGTATGTTATGTCTCCTGCCTGGAAGTTAACAAGCATTAACTCCACGCTTTTTTATCATCAATATAATCTTGTATCGAATAATATGCCTTCTCTACCAATGTATTTATTACAAATTACTTGAATCTATGAAACGGCAAAGTTAAAAATGTTTGCGGAATTTTATTATAGAAGCGGATACTTTGCCCCAAGAATGATTTATTGACTTTGCGTAAACATGGTAGTACTTGTCTTGGCTTGAACCTGAAATTCACGTTAACCACTGAGCCATCACTGTTTCTATTAGAGTCAAAGAAAGAAAAAAATATATAAATATTACATTTTAGTATCTAGTGTCTCCAAATGTATAGATCCTAGAAACATTTCCTAAACGCCATTAAGTTTTATGAAAAGGTTTATTTCGAAAACATACCCATCAGTAACCATTTATTTATGATACCTCACACTGAAGTTCTAGCTATTTTCAAGCTAGGCATAAAAGGGTCTAGGGTCCTGGTTATAATAATAATAATAAAATGTATGGTAGGTAACGTGCGGTCGTTTGTGGTCGGGTAACTGATGGCGTTTCATGTTTTGGCGTTAAAGATATGAGTTTCCTTTTACGACATGGTTGGACACAATAGAATGTCTAACCAGAATACCTAAAGTAGACAATTTATGGTTGTCGCATCTTAGTTAATAGCGTTGAAGCCTTAAGTGTACCAAGCCTAAGCATACCTAACAAAAATTATCTACATGAAAAAAGAAAACTGAAATTAACTATCATGGACTTTCACGTAGGATGAATAATCATTAAATATTATATAATCCCATCCCAACTTCATCTTGTTAAAATTAATACATAGTTACCTCTCACATACTCCATTAAACTGCAAATTTCCAAAATTTCTATATTAGTGAAAGTCTACTTTAAGAAATGAGTCTCGGAAAATGTATCGGCCTCGTAGTTTCTAAGATCTCGTGACGAATCAGTCGTATTTCGCTTATAGTATATATACAAGATATATATTACTATGACATACAAAAGAAAAGAAAAGCGTTTAGATATTAGACGAGCAGTTTCATAATATTTGTTGTAGATATTTGCGAACGGAGCCGGAAAACAGGGCGATGACCTTGTGAAGAGAGCCTTTAACGTGTTGGACAAACATGCGGCCGTAGCGTCTGTTAAGAGATATGGCGGAATAAGGTATATGTACAAAATACTGACGGACTCCAATCAACGCGTGAACATATAATCAAAAGATCTTCTTAGGTCTTAGAGAAGATTTACAATTAAGTTTTACATACAAATAACATTCAAATATTGGATATCAATTACGTACATTAGGAGCGATTCAGGGCGAATATATTAAAATCAAAAGTGGTTTGATTGGGTGTATAAATTTTTACTGGTTATAGTATATATTATAACTATGAAATAAAACCTTAGAATTAAATTTTCATTTTATGTATGTATTACTTATATACGATTTATGTCAAAAACTAATCCATTGTAGATGGACGTGCAAATGAATCACCTGACGGTAAATGGTCACCACCGCCTATAGACATTGCTGAACGTCAGAAATTTTAATTATTCCCAACCTATATGATCCTACCACCAAGAAAGAAGTGTTATATATGAATATTATAGTCAACATGTACTTAGACATATAAATGTATGTCAATATTTACTTTCAGCATGCAAGTCTCTTCTATATCGATGGTAAAGTATATACGTCCCATGGTTAGGCTGACACCTCCTCTCTCTTTGAGAAGAATGTTTTTGGAGCTTATTCCACCACGCTGTTTCAATACAGGTTGATGGATTCACATGTGGCAGAATTTCATTGAAATTAGACATATGTAGATCTCCCCGCGACTTATAAACACTTATTAAGCACATGAAAATTCAGTGGAGCTTGCCCGGGTTTGAACTAGGCGGTTTACGTGCACGTGTCCTAACCAATGGGCCATCTCGGCTCTATCGCTATCAATATCAATTATAAATATGTTCAACAAATCACAACTCTCCTAAAATGTAGATCGTAACATATGTAATTTAATCATATCATTAAATTATCATTCTAATTATAAATTTATTGCTTTTATTAATCAAAACAATTCCAGATACATGTATAATTTATAGTTTAATATATCATGTTTCCAATAAATATAACATATTATCTAGAATGTGGAATAAAATGCTACTGAACCAGAACTTGTTTTCAAACGCGGTCCAGTTAAAGTAATGCGAGTTATTTTATACGAGACGTTAATAATGGCAATGTAATGTGTAGTGTATTATTTTTATTCAAAATAGGTAGGCAGTCTGACAAACTTGACCACTGATTGGAGCCAACACCGCCCACAGACGTTAGCACTGTAAGATATATTATCGGTGCTCATATCGCCAATGCACCACCAGCCTTGGGTACTGTTACATCCCTTGTGCATACAGTTACACTGTCTAACTCACTGTTTATATTAAGTTTTGTTGCTTGGTGGTACAATTTGCACAAAGCCCTAACATCAAGTAGGTTCGATATATAATATAAAATATATTAAGAACGATTATAAGGCCTTCACTAGGCCTTCTAGCTAGTCACTCTTAATCAATTGCTTCAAAGGCTCACTAACCTTTCAAGTCTCAAATGTGTGTTTATGATTTTTGTTGAAACATCACGAGGAAATCGATATGTGTTATGATATTTTTCCACGTGGAAATCTAGAATATTTTATTACTTCGTGGTTCAGTTATCTTCAAACACCTTCCACTGAGGTAAAGAGACTTAACTGTCAGATCTTCTAACAAGTAGCCAGCGAAACTTATACCAAGTTTTTGTTGAGATACATTCAAACTTGAACTATGTATATTATAATACTAGTTTTCTCGCGCGGTCCGGCCACGTCACATTAATAAGTTGTGTTTATATTTCGCTGTAGGTAAATGGATACATTTAAAAAGTCTCATATCTATTTCTAATTTATTCTTTATGGACACGACGTACTCGTAGCTACTTGCATCATCATTGTTATGTAACAAAAGCTGATAAATCTTATCGTCTACTTAATATGATAACATATTGTCACAAAGGCGTCATATAAAATTAAAGTGCCGCTGTTACAAGAATAGTTTAACTACGAGTTGGTTGTAAAAGTTGGCTGTTGGTTGTAAAACTGTAATTAACTCGTAACTTGGTCCAAACACAGTTGTGGACACAGTCAACAAGTTGAGTACACGCGAGCCACGTTCTCACGCGTTTTCAGTTCCGGCCAGATCCTACAGATTTTTACTCTTTGCTTTCTAATTGGTTGGAATATAATTGCTTGCGTTACATTAATGAAAAATATTAAGATGTGATTGATATCGTATACGATAGATAAATACCGTTAATACGTTTCACGATATACAATTTTATGACCTAATACAGGCTTTTTATGATATAGATGGACGGGCGAAAGTACCACCTGATGGTAAATGATCACCACCACCTACAATCATTGGCGCTGTAAGAAATATAAACGGTTCCTTACATCTCCAATGCGCCAAGCACTTTAGGAACTAAGATATAATTTATCTTGTATCTGTAATCACACTGGCTTACTCACCCTTCAAACACCAACACAACAGGTCTATGTAGTGCTGTTAAGCGGTAGCGTAAGTGGTATGCAGGTTTCCTTACGATGTTTTCTTTCATCGCCGAGCACGAGATGAATTGTAAACACAAATCAAGAAAACAAAAATTCAGTTGTGCTTCCATGGGATTGACCCGCAAGCATCGGTTAAGATGCACGCGTTCTACGAGTATATCTTGACCATCTCGGCTTAACCTTATATTTGATTCCAAATGTATATCCTAAAACAAAAGTCAGCTTATCTCTAGATAACTGGTTATGGACTACCGATACCGAGAAATTTCCACAAACGTGAATAGCCCATTTCTTTTATGGTCATCGGGTCCATAGATAGAAAGTTCACTGACGTACATCTTATGTTGTTTACCAAGAATTAATGTTCCTTATAATATTCTAATACTATTAATAATAGAAGTATATTCTCTTATTATTTATATTACGTTACAGCTAGAAGCTACGACTACTTCATACATATAAATTATTTTATAAACTTTGTGAATAGTTAGTAATTATTAATTATTGAATTCTAAATTTAATAAGAAAATATTTTGATTATTAATTCGTTTTTAGAAATAATATTAAGCCGTCTCTTCTAAAGGTGTTCCAAATGTCATATAACTTTATAAAAAACGTGGTAGTTTTTTCTTGTCTATTGATATTAATAAATCTTGTATTACCAGCTGGATTGTAGTAATTAGGATAAAAAAAAAATTAAAAGAAAAATCACCATATACAGTATTTTTATATATTATATATTATCATATATTATTTATTATAGACTATTTATATATTATTTTAATCTGAAAAAAAAAATGTCATTGTGGGCCACGTCTTCCAAGAAGACGACAAGGTCGAAGTCCAGCGAAGATCTGCTGATGTTCAGTAAAAATATAAAATAACGCCACAATTTATAAAAATCAAATGTAAAAAAGGCACGGGCAACTGTGAGCCCATGGATGTAAAGTAAATAAAAAAAAAAAAATCTTGTATTAAAATTCTATAGTTATACGTCACAATTCTTAACATAACACTGAATGTACTTATATACTATGTTAATCGCCAGATCCGCCTTCGTACGGATAAAAAGCAAATTGATAAAACTGATTTCCTAAGAGTATACGTCTATTTTTAGCCAATCGGACACACAATTTCGAAAATCTCGTGATGTAACTAATAATTAGTATGTACGACGATAGACGAGTATATACGATTATATATTAAGACAACGTGCCTTACGATATATGTATAACAGGTTAATCTGACTGCTAGCCTCTTCAGCCACATAACATATAAAAAGAATAAATCTTATTGAGAAAGTGTGAAACGATAAAAACATATTTATACATTCACTCTAAGGTACACAATTAAACGTATAACCTTTTGTTGTTTAAAAGAAAGTTCGAGTGCAAAGTTATTCAAATGTTTTTATTAAAACCATAGTTAATGTCTATAAATATTATTACTAGAAATGTATAATATTTTAAATGGAAAAGAACACATATTCCTTATTTAAATAATAAACGTATCTGTTACTTTGTTATTGTAAATTACGTATAAAAAACTTAACATGTATTATTAAAAAGTATACACAACATATTATATAAATTTATTTAAAATGTGCAAAAACTTCATAATAAAAAATGCATTTAATTTAGCTAACGACAAATATTATTACGCATAAATATCTGCTGCAAAGAAAATCTAAAATTAATGTCAAACTTCTGGTCTACTTCATAATTTACAATTGGACCTTAAGCGGCAAAAAATAAAGGTCACAAAAGGTATCACATTTGTGATAAAATTATATCGGTACAAACGACTAATAAGGCAAGCCATGCCCTTATAAGGAAAATGGACAATGTATAGCATTATTATTGTGTACTTTTAAGTAAACAAAGATATTTAATACACATTATATTGAATGATTACCAACCGTTCATGTAACTACGCCATTCCCATAAATTAATATTGTAAATATTACTAGAAATGAGACTTTATTTAACAAAATGAATTCAATTTATTACACAAGTTTATTTTGTCATCAAAATTCTGTGTAAAATAGCAGCTCAATTAGTTGAGTGGACTTGGTTTAAAATTCAATTGCGATATTTGACCAAAGCATACTAAACCAGTGAAGTTAAATAGAAGTATAAAATATATAAAACAGTCATAATACTGTATCTATTTTGTGCTTTTTATAGTAGCAATAAGATAGTTAAATTTATATCGAAAGTTTTGTAATAAATGTTCTTAAGTTTCGTGTTGTACGCAGGTATGTATGTATATTAACCATGTCGGGCAAAGCACATCTTGGGGTACCCTTTTCTAACGTACAAAAATATTTTTTTTCTACACCAAAGCAATTTTATGCATACTTACGATATTTTTTAGTACATTACGAAGATATGCCATCATCCTTTTCAAATAAGACAAACATTTGGCTAACATTTTCATTAACAATGAATTTGAAAAAAATATTTTCTCAATTTTTGGTCGGCCTCGCATCGGGTGGGAGCCCCGAGGCAGTTGTCTACACGGCCTGATTGATAATACAGCTCTGATTATAATGTATTATATAATCTATGTAATAAAATGCATCTATATCCAAACTGTAAGGGTCGTTCCAGCGTCTATTGATATAAATGTTGCTAATTCCTAGTTATAGAACTAACTCTAATAAATAGTCACTAAGGTCTTATAACTTATATATAGGTTTAGAAACCAAAGTAAATTTAATAATGTTTAGAATTTTAACAGTTCCTAATAGTATTTATAGCTAGACAAAGACCTATTCCGTTTTGGGGAGATGTAGCTTATTCCACTGTAATATGTGATGGTGGCATAGTTCATTTAACACGTGGAGTTTTTTTTTTCATGATGCAATTAATCACATCAGATGAACTCTGTGGCCTTATTAGCGCCAACAGTCAACCTTCACTTTTAGTAATTATAAAAAAAACGATGAACGGATGTTGGTTGTTATAAATCGAATCAGTCTTATCGTAATATTAATCTTATGGCGTTTAGCACCGATATCTTTTTTTTCTTTAAATAATTTGACAATTGTCAAAATGTAGTTTTCATATTCAAAAATGTACTTTGGCCCTTTTAGCACCGGGCCATATTCCTTTCCCCTAATATACGAGATTAAATTTAATTAAAAATTACAACCGGTTCTGAATGTAGATTCTGAAGAATAAGCGGAAAGAACGAAGTTACCGATAAAGCGACAAAATTAATTGTATTTCATTTACACGGGTATGTAAATTAAACACAATTAATTTATCATTTATCCTGCATGAAAATCAACGACTGCTGACTCCAAGCTTATTTATTAACTATTTAATCTTTTATGGAGTAACTTTTAACTTGAAATTTAAATTTATTAATTGACAAACTAAAAAAAATTGCGGACTTTTATTACAGGAGCGAACAAATTGCCCAAGGAAGGAACCAGACTACCGACGCAACAATATTTTTTACCCTTTCAAGTTGCAAGTGGACTTGTAATGATAGTGCCTTTGTCTTATCACTGACAGAAGATTATAACATATTAGATTTTATGTTTGTCAGGGAATTGACGGTAGGTAAACCATCTTTGTTCGCAAAGTTGACGGCAAATTAGCGATGTTACAGTTGGTTTATATTCCTGCAGTAACAATGGGAGGCGATCACCACTTACCATCAGTTGGTCCATTGAACCATCCATATGAAACGATAAATTCAATTCATTTACTAGTTAAACATTTTCAAACTGGTAAAGAAGATTTTAACGCAAAAATATCGAAGTCTAACAAGTAGAAGCTTATTGTATTATTTAATTTGTTGATATTAAATTACAAAATGTCCGTGAGAAAGCCGTCTCGTTAAATAGCATTGTGGCAACAGACTTTATGAGAGGAAATTGTGGTGTTTATTTGTTCAGAGTCAGTTTCACCTTGACTGGACTTACGTTATTCAAATAATATATTCTACCGTAAAGCAGCAATATTTTGTGTTCCGATTTGAAAGGTGATTGTAACTACAGGCACAGATCATACAACATTTTATTTTCCAAGGTTCGATTACTTAGAAAAATGCAACTAGCTTTCATGACAATCACCGATTAAGAAAAATAATAAAATAAGAGTTGTCAACTAATAACGTTAACAAATAAGGTTCCGTTCTTACATGCCAACAACTTAAATATAAAATAAATTTGTATCAACTATAATATGATATAACTACCTAAACAATTTAAATGTGTAAAACATAAAAAAAATTGTGAAAATTTAATTGACAACCAAACATTTCGATAAAAACGTCATATTTCGTTAGCAGGTGCAAGTGCGACCTTGAAGGCTAATTTAGACTTAAAAAACTCGAATGACTTTTTCATTTCGATTTGACGTGACGTGACAACTTCTTTGTGGATCGCCGATAAGTGAATCGACATGGTTGTATATAATCGCTGTCACGTTTATGAAATTACAAGACTATCATTCATTTTTTTAATAAGCTTATATGAGCTTATAATGCTTTTTTTTTATTATAAGCTTATATCACCGCGGAACTTGAGGTCCGTTTTCGAAGTATAATTCGGACCAGTAAATAGTTATTGGCTTCTGGTTGCCAAGATATTTTGAATAGAATGAACAACTTGTTATAACGGTTCCAACTAATTTGTTATGTCTCGTCTTTGTGTTTAACAGTTGGTATATTTTTATTAATGGATAATTTATACTTTAATTCGCCGCTAGATAGCGCTAAAGTACATCATTTTTTTCTATCAACTAATCGCGATAGCCGATAGCGGGAGAGCCGGGTCGGGTCAATGCCAAGTGGGTCACCACTGCTTTAACATTGGAAACATTGGACGTAAAGCCATTTAAATATTCCTTACATTATCAATGTCCAACTGTTATACTGTTTTTTTTTTTTTATTTTATTAAATTTACAACATCCACGGGTTCACAGTTGCCCGTGCCTTTTTTTACATTTTACTTTTTTTTAATTTTGGCGTTATTTTATATTTTCATCAGCAGATCTTCGCTGGACTTCGAGCTTGTCGTCTTCTTGAAAGACGTGGCCCACACTGACTTTTTTTTTTCATTTTAAAATAATATATAAATAATATCATTATGATAATATATAATATATAAAAATACTGTATATAGTCGTTTTTTTTTAATCCTATTTACTGCAATCCAGCGGGCCCTGCTCCGCGCTCGATCAGAGAGAGTACAGCCTCGGCGACTCTGATGTCGCGTTTATGTAAAGATACTGTTATACTGTTATACTATAGGATGAGTGGGTGGTACCCATAAGCTCTACCACCTCCCTAAGAGCAGACATAACGATTAAGCAATAACTTTGAATCATATGAGACGTATAGGACAGAGTAATGGTTGCCAACATAATATATAGAAATACAACACGCGTTCTGTACGTTTCACAATATTTTTTACCCCAAATAATAATCATTATTATATGACATTTTTAAAACTATCCTTAATTTTACTGCTTACTATTGAATTTATTGTACTCTTCAAGTGGAAATCTGTTTAATCGACTTCAAAAAAGGAAGTTCTCAAATTCGTCAGTATATCTTTTTCTATGAATTGATTTAGACTTTTTTTTTCGATTCAAATTGTAGTTCTGAGGTGATCATACATTTATATATATAAAAAAAGTTTTTTTTTAATTATTTGTTTAAATATATAATTTTCAACGTTTGAATGTTTAATATTTGAACGCTCCAGTTCTTCATGACGAATGGTTCCTTTGTGATTATCGTTTTACTTTTGTGACAAGACTGACAGCCTCTTTACGTCTTTTAACTGTCATCCTTTACAAGAAATCTAGGTAAATATTTTATATGTATATTCTATCAATTCTAAAATACATTTTAATGAAGACATATTTGCATAAGCGAAAATTAATCACTTAATAATTATTCAAATTACGGTAATAAATTAACAAGTATTAATCTTGCGTCAAAGATCAATAAAAGAAAATTAAAATTGGAAAGGTTAGCGTGACTGTTTCTCTCTGTCTGATTCATTATATAAATGCGATAGGTATTATTTTTGGACAGTCAATAAAAAAGTGATCTATGTTGAATAGATTTCTATACGTAGGACTTGAATTCAGCCGCAAGCGAATGTTACGTATGGCATATGTTGAGTTTGTAAAACAACTTTGATACCAAAAATCACTTTTGTAATACTTAAAATATATTTTTATAGTAATTCTTTGCATATATAACATAAAATATAAAAAAATTTTTGCTGCTTACATGTTAGATATTACATGAAAATATTTTTTCCCTTAAATTACTAGTTTAACTGCCCGAAATTTGAAAACCCAAATTGAATCTTTTAAATTCCGAATGCAGTTCCATATTAAATAATTTCTAATATTTTAATTGATATTATTGCTATGTGCTTCCATGTTTTTTGCCAAGTTGAATCACAATCATAAAGTTATTTGCTTTCCGCTAACTCGTTTGTTTAAATTTATTAAAAATAAAAAAAAATACTTCCATAAATAAAGTACTAATGGCTGTTAAGATTACAGATAACATAAACCATTTTTTATACAGTTAAGCTTTATCTTAACAAGTGAGTAGTCGAGTCGATGTTGGTATCAGAAAGTCATCGTTCGATCTTACGTTCTGATCTGCGGTTGCGCTGTCTCTGTGTTTTAGTTGTTACCATTAAATGTCACAGCTGTCATAAGAGACCTTGCAATTGTTGTGGCATTTCACACTTCTGGAGTTATGACCGAACTTGCTGTGCTCTTTATTTCAAATATAGAGTAGACCTTTTCTGTAAAAACAAACTCGATTCTCACCGCAGAACACGACCGTGAAACAACTGAATTTGATATGCATTGACTTTATTGATTATAAATAAGATACACGTGTCATAACGGAGTGTCACCGTAAGTTGCCTGTTAAAATTTCACTAGTGAGATACGAAGTGAACTCTTACTAAATTGCATTGCTGATGCAAGGTTATTTTATGGTTAGTTATATAATTATGTTCGGTAGTATCCTGACGGTAAGTACTGCGTATTGATATCGGTACTGTAAGAAATATTAATCATTCTACATATCACTAATGCGACTTCAACGTCGGGAACTAAAATCTTATGTTCCTCGTGTCTGTACTTACAATGACTCAGTCAGGTACTGAGCATTTTTATTTAATTATAGAACATAGGATGGGTGGGCGATACCGAACTAGATGGATCTGCACAAAGATCGGTCATACCGTCAACAAATATAATGAAAATTTAAATAATTTAACAAGGTAATTTATTTATTCGTGTGTTAATACCACTATAAAACTTGTCAAATTACTTCACACTTTGATAACGATAATGATCTGTAAGCGTTGGAGAGGTATTATTGATCTAGTTTTCAGTGATTTCCTGAACAATGGGCTTAGTGATTGCGAAACCTCACGTGCCGCATTGAGTTGTCTATCACTGTTTGATATAAGGCTAGGTATATATTTAGTTTCACAAATAATATTTTTAAATGTTTGTTTTTTTTTTTAAATACGCAGGTTCGATCCCGACCCCTCGGGCTATTTTCGTCATTATTCCTAATATGTATTAGGCTTGATTGGAATTAATATATATATATGTATTTTTTATATATTTTTTGGCGATGTAAGAAATATTAACCATTTCTTACATGCGCCACCAACCTTGTTAGCTAAGATGTTGTGTTCCTTGTGCCTATAGTTACTCTGGCTCACTTACCCTTCAAATCGGAATTCTACAATAGTAGTGCTGTTTGGTGGCAGAATACCTTATGCGTGGATGGTACCTACCCAGACGGCCTTGCACAAAGCCCATATATTAATAATTCATTCCAATAGGATATTACTACTAATCTTTAAAAAATACATATCAATGAATTTAGAGGGATGTTTATTGTAATGCTTGTCATCTTATTTTCCTTTTCTCATTCAGGCGGGTCTCGACACCTAAGTATTGGTTCACTTGTCTGGAGAGTGATTTATGCTGTTCCACTGATAGTTTTATATATTTTTATATATTTGCTGATCGATAATCAAGTTTGTGAGTTTTTGTGTTGAACACGTATTATTAATTTATATTTACTCACATAACTGTGAATTTGTGAATTTATATATATACTCTGAGTTTAAGATTGTGAAGTAGAATTTATTTGACTATTGTACGATCACATAGATCGATAACTGTATTGAAATTTTAAACGTACACCGGTTTCTAGTTAACGTACTATCATTTTGCCTTTAAGGCAAGAAATCGTCAGTGTGCACTGAGGCTTAGGTTTAGTTAATGTATTAGACTTTACTAAACAGCGATGCAGACAAAACAGAGGATAGATGGAGATTTAATGCCGAGATATCGGTCAAGAGTCGACATATTAGTTTGCGCTTAGTGTATTTTAGTCAAATTAAGAAGCTGTCGGTGTGTACAGGGTTACAATAGAACTTAAAACTTGGTAATATATTTAGTTCTATTGTACCTTGTCAAAGTCAGAATGCATATAATGGAGGCGTGTTTTAATAAATTTCGAAAAATAAAAGGGTTATATTCAAATATTTATTGATAAAAACCTCATTCAAATTTGTTGCATTGTTTAAGATCTAAGCGTACAGGCAATGGGAAGCTACTTTGGTTTACACTGTGTAGAGATGATAACACATTACTGACTGAGATCTAAGAAGCTGTATTCATTGGACATGTAATTTACAAATTACACTTGCTTACTTCCAACTCAAACCAGAACACCGCAGTACAAAGTTTCTGTTTGGTGGAAGGGTAACTGATGAGTGGGTGGTACCCACCAGACTGGATTCACGGAGCCCTACCATTTTACGTCGAACAGTACAAAATGATTAATGTTTAAAATCATTTGCATAAATATATAAAGTCAACTCACAAGTACCCCATTGGAATACTACTATGTTGACTTAATTGTACGACTACGGCGTAATTAAGTACGCTCATGTATGTTAACATTTAAAATCTCGAAAGTTTCAAGTTAAAAATCAAAAATTTAATTACTAACCTGATAATCGTTTTTTATGGAATTGTTCTACGACATTACAATTTTACTTGGTGGTAGAGTTTCGGGCAAACCCGTCTGGGTAAATAAACCTCCCACCCATCAAACATTCTACCACCGAAAAGTAGTGCTGTAACAGTGGGAAGAGTTAGTGACCACTTATCATTAGCGCCAGTCGAAGCTCATTTTCCCATCCTACGACATGCAGAAGCATATCAAGTTGCAGAGAGAGATTTGCTTGCTTACTAAGGTAGATTCGACTATATGACGTTATCCCAATTTAAAAATGGCGGTTGATTTTAAACCAATCATAATAATCGAATCGTTATGAAAAGACAGTTCTATCTTTAAAATTTTAATCTTATACATTCCTTTTAGTACATTTTTACGATACTGATGACATTTTTTATATCAATACATAAACGCCACATTCGAAAGATATATAGAAGTGTTTATAATGTAAATAGCAATAAACACCCACGGTAGAGTTTTATGAGAGTATTGTGGTGTCCAAATAAATCCCATAATCTATAATCTCTCGACCCGTGGGAGGAACCAATATGACATCGATTCATTACAATCTTTAGGGTTTAGGAAACGAACGATATTTCTTATCTGTGATATTTATTTCGTTTTAATAATCTTAACTGTGGATTAAATTACATCAGTAATGATAAATTTACTATAAATATCTTGACATAAATCTTCTAAAAGATCTGTCGTAACGATATACTATGACTACGAAATAATTTCAAAATAACAATCTTAATAATATGGTGAATATTATTCTACGTCAGATTTTCAAACATTATAAACTAATCTAAACATTTTAATAAAGTTTTACATAATAAATTATACTGCGATACTTGAGCCACAATAATTAAACTATTTATCAGAAGAGATATTAAAAAAAAATTACGAAATATTAACATGTTTATAATTTTGTGGTCGGATGTGACATAATGTAACACGTGTGTATCCATCGATTCCATCAGTTCTCAGCCTAGTTCTAGTTGAGAAGTATGACTCTGTAAGAATTCATTTCATATCTCACTCTTGAAATATATAAATGACAACCGACTTACGGTGATACGCCATTTTGATACGTGTGTCCTATAAATTTTATAATTAAATATTATAGGCAATATCGCATATCCTAAATTGACATTTCACGCTCGTAATGAGTGAGTTTCGAGTTTCCTTCTTACAAAATACTCTATAGAATTAACAATTAATCGAAACCACGATAAGCATAAGTATACTTTCTAAAGTTTAGATTATATCATAAATATAAGCATTGCCACTTAGAAGTTATATTAAAATCATTTGTAGACAACGTATATTTTTACATTATACGTACAATATTTCATTTTAATCTATATAATAAAGTTCTTAATAATTTCGTAAAATAAGAACAATTTTCAATTTCATTCCATTAACTTTACGATGCCACAGTTCCTTTTAAGTTATAATAAAAACCTTATTTAGATATATTGAATCCCTTTCAAAGTAGATATAATTCGGACGATGATAATTTAATGCATACTTAGTCAGTTCAATGAAATAAACAAAGTTTAATAAACTCGTTCACATTGAGCCTCTTGTTCTCTCGTTTCATCTAAGATATGTCTCGTTCCATTTAAATAAACATACGTCGATCCCAATCTTGGAATTAAACATATATAAAGGTAAAAAATAGACTTTATTCCACAGATAACAATAAACAATTTAAGACAATGGCTGAGTGCACACAGTGCTTTTAACTTGGACATTTTCACAAACAAAATCCTTATCTTAACTGCTGTACTGAGTAAGTGACATTATTGTCATCGTTCTGTAAATCTCGAGGAATGCCACCGTGCTATAAATTGTACAGTATCTAAATGGTGAACAACGGTCGGTGAAACGTTGAACACGTCACGAGACACGCAACGAACTTAGCGTAATTTATTGTTGAAAGAAAATTGCCGAGGCGAGGTTATCGAATACCTTTGAACGATATCCTTCGTAAAATTATGTTAATCTTGCAAAAAAAAAAAAACTCCTATTGTAATGTGTTAAATTATACATTTAAGTGTATAATATGATTAAACTTTAGTATATTTTTGGCTACAGAAAACAACGAAAGACAGGCCAATTTTTCTGGCGCTGAGTGATTTGAAAAATTTTAAAAATCGAATCGCTCTAGTTCCCAGAAGACGGTAGATCTTAACCCACAGGTTCAAACTTGGTCAATAACCACTAACCTTTCATATGCTTAATTGATATTTATAATTCATTTAGTACTCAACTTCTGTTTCGGTTGTACTGGAACAGCTAGGTGAAATATGGTATAAACCATCGTCTTCAGAAGTGAGAATTAGCAAGATTAAAGCTTCCTTTTTTATATTGTTTCTATATACCTGCAGTCTGTTTTTAGATACAAAACTAATAAAATATAAAAAACGATACTGTAGTCCATATACATTACGGATTCTATATTTTATTTATTACGGAACAAGTTTTTTATGTGTGGGGTCCTTGGTTATGATGATCTTATTACGTATCATTGATAAAATATGTGCATATCATACCCTATATTATTTTCTATTGTAATTTATGTATAACGTACCGTTAAATTATTAAATTCGTAATTATAAAAAGAAAAACAAAGAAATACGCCTTGCACTAGGAACTTAATATTGACATACGACTTTTAATCAAATAATAATAATCGGTTTGATATGTCCTTGGCTCAGAAGTGTTATTTTGTGAAAACTTACTTTGTATCCGACATGAGAAATGTCGAAAACGATGAAATGAAATTATAATAATACGCCATTTTGATACGTGTAGAATACACGTTAGAATACATTAAATGTTATTATTTTTATAGTCCAAGTCGCTTAACACTTTCTGACATATCACGATCGAGTTTCGAGTTTGTTTTTACAGAATAGATCTACTGTTCCAACTAAGGTTATCACGATGTTCCATCTTCTTAGAATGGACATAAAAATATGATGAAAAATTTGCTCATTCGAACGCATCTTTATGTAATATAAATTCTTGTTTTTTTTCTCTTAAAATATGTATATTGTTTTATCACCTTACAACGCGATCGTCATCTGACCCTTGTGATCGTATAAGGGCGAACTCATTAGTAGAACTTTGAGCTTACATTACTAGAATCTTTGAGCTCACAAAAATTGTGCTTTCGTAAGCAAGTGGCGTACATTCTTAATTCAATAAATTTTTTAAAGTAAATCGTATTAATAGTATTTTATTTATAATTTTTACTTATGTAATTCAAGAATTATATTAAAACATCTTTTGTATCAACACGATGCAATACTTTTAATTCTGCTCATTAATATTGAAATCTCATGTTAAAAATATGTCATCAATAAATATTACGTAGATAATAAAATATTATTCTTTCATTTGACTAAATTATTTCATTTGAGACCAAAAGCAACTACCTACTAAGTTTCTTGACGCTTCTTTTTGGAAATCTAGATAGCTTTAAATACAATTTAATTCTCAAAAATGCTTGAAAATGTGTTAGAAGTCTTCATACATTATCTGTGAAGAACGCTCACTCGAGTAAATATTAATTTATACATCAATTACCAATATCTAAGATCTGTTAATTAATTAATTAATTTGTCATATTTGTTTCATTTCTTTGTTTAAACGTGTCACTTTGTGTGCAATAACAAAATAAACGAAAAAGACCGTCTGACACCGCCTTATGAGCCTACTCAAGTAGGCAAACTATATTTTGATTTTCGTACTCTCAGAACACCTAATAAAGGTACTTTGATTGATGACCAGTAGCTTCATTGGCGTATCACCTGAAACAATTATTTAAAGGTAAAAAATTTGATTAATAAGTAAGCCTATTTTTTTTTTAATTTAGTAGTAATAGATATATATTTAATTGATTTATTACGTTATCATCTCGTAATTTATGATAGATCGCTCAGAACGTGTACAGCAGTGACACGTTATCGTCTATTTCGAAATCTGTTATTTATTGGTACGTCGTGACAAATAGCGTCGTGATAGAATAGAAATTCAAGATTTGTTCTTTATGTGCTCTCAGAGGCAAGAGATTCTGTGCACTGCTGTTCCAAATTCCTAGTGATATATTGTGACACAAAAAGCATGTAATATTTGTTTCTTAGTTTGTTTGAGTCAAATCTTGTAAGCTGAATTAGAAACATTTCCTCTAATCCTACGACCCACCGTGGATATAACCTTGGATCAAAATGATCTTATGCATTAATTTTGTTACCAAAATATATGAACTTTATATATAATTAAAAATCCGCCATTTTAACAATTAATATTTTGTGTGAAAATTATATATATTTTATAAATCTTTCTAATTTGCTTTATAATTCTGAAACAGTAAATATTTTGGAAAAATAAAAGATTAGATCACTTTGTGCTGTTCACGTTGGGCCCAATACACTATGATGAATACGCATTCCCTTTTAAAATGTTAGTGCAGATCTGACGACAATGTATTTTTATGTTAAGCATGATCTTATTCTTGGCTTCAGATAAAGGAACTCCTTAATTGTCGACAGCATAGACACGATGTTCTGTATATTATAACAGCTCGTTTTTAACATGAGTTTTTACTATTTATTTATTGACCAAATAGTTGTTACCCGCCACTTCGCTCGTTTTACGAGATGGCCGTCAGGCGTTAATCATAAAAAGTAGCCCATGTCCTTCATCAGAGTTCAAGCTTGCTTTATACTATATTACACCAAATTCGATTTACATACAGACAGACAGACAGAATTACTTTCACATTTATAATATTAGTGTAGATAAAAATGTTTTTTTTAATTAGCGCGAATCTAAGGCACGAACGCCAGCACAACTGGCTGTTGTCAATCAATGACAAACGTGTCAATCAGTTGTCAAGTTGTTGATGTAACTTATAAATACTACTAAGTATTACTTATATGTTCAAGCCCGTCTAGGTAAGTACTCATATGTTCTACCACCAAACAGCAGTATAAAGGATTATTTTATGGATGAGTGAACCAGTGAAACTATAGGCACAAGGGTCATCTCATCACAGTGCCCAATGTTTGTTTGTATTGGCGATGTAAGGGATCGTTAAAGTTTCTTACAAGACCAACGTCTATTGTCACTTGGTTACCACCTGATGGCAAAACATGTAGTACAAGATTATAATCGATTTCAAATACTTATTTTTAAATTATATATATACATAGGCGGAGGAGCAAATGAGACACCTGATGGTAAGTGGTCACTGCCTATAGATAATTTGGCGCTGTGAGAAGTTTCGATCTATAGGGGAAATATGAGAAAAGGTTTTCTAACTCTGTAGGCAAAGAAAGAACATTTTACAGACTATAAAGTACGGATTTAATTTTATGGTTGTAAAACATTATGATTCACCATTTTATAATATATTATTATAAAAAAGAGAAAAGTTATTGTTCTTGGACGTTATTGGTCTTGAATTCGTTTCTTAAAATATAATTAAAATTTATGTTATCTGTGAATAAACACGAGATTCCTGATATAAAAACAAAGGGCTTCGTAAATCTAGCGTGCTTAGGACACGGAATGTTGGGTCACAGGTGCGGGGACCACATAAATCGCGCAGGTACTGGACCCTTTACATGCACTCCCGCCAATGCAGATGTGCACAACTATTGGTACCAACCAGTCATCAAATCAGAAATATATAGTGACAAAATTAAATTAATATATATTTTTTTTATTTTATTTACATGGAATATTTGGTTTTGCTTACTTCTTGTATAAGGTAATTGTGCAACTTTATGTTCTGTATCGTTGTAATACACTAGACATTTGTGTATTAACCTATTCAGCTTTGAGTTTGACATTATCAGAGCGACAATAGCCAGGGGCTAGAAATCACGCCTTGATATCTTGATCCTCTTAACGATTGATCCGTAATGACTCGAACAGATTGCATAATCTGAATACTTTTTCCTCCTTTTACAGCCAACCTTTTGACTTGCACGAAATTGCAATATATTAAAAATAATAATATTATAAATATATTATAAAATCAGTCTTCAAATAGATACTGAAAAATTTATGGTGCTATCGATATTTTAAGGAATGATTTTCACAATTACGAAACAAACTGTTTATCTATGGTGGCTTTGTACGTTCAAATTAGAGGTTAGTGGTATTTTTTTTTAAATTATTAATGATGATTTTATGATGTCATTAGATCATATTCATATATCTAAAAAAAGATAACTAACGAAACGTATTAAAAAAAAAATTAGTAACTTTTGGATTTAAATCTAAATCTCTTAACTATTATTTAACGATCGTTCTGGTAAAATTTGAATTGGAAACATAGGTATATAATTGTCACTAATTCACCCGACGTATGCATTTTATATCAAGATATTTTTCTTCTATGTAAAAATTCATAGATATTTTCTTGGATTTTAACTCACAATTTTTCGGTTAAAATCCACGCGTTCTTTACACTGAACATATCTCAATAGAATACAATTATCATAAATTAATGTATCTGCGAGCTGGACTGTAATATTGTTAGCACTAAATTGAAACCTGTCGATGTTTTTTTGTTGAACAACAATAAAGATAATTTCTAAATTTCACGATAGTTAATTTCTCGTGGCGATTGATGAACTCGTGTTATTTGTTTCCTTTCATTCGCAGCATTCAACCTATCAGTTTTTTATTAGTAGTAAAGTTTATGAACACTGTAATTATAGTTTTTGTTATTCGAAGGCGATAATAAATTTTTATAATGAGTTGACCTTAACACCTGAGCGATGTCGATCTTAAATGAAATTGCAAATGTCTGCTTCGGTGAAAGGATAAATAGTTAATTGTTTAAGTACCTACGCTCAGTTAATTACAGGTCCCACAATTTCTTTCAACTAAACGATTATTTTTTAGTTTGACATGCCTTCGTTAATAGGAAGTTGATTGCAAGTGTGAAACTTAAAACTAATTAATTATACGAAATAATAAACAAAAAAAAAAATGTTTATATCTCCTGTCTATGAATTTTTTCTTCTGTGAGTTACGTGTTATTGAGATTGAAGATAGAATAGCTTGCGTGATCACGTGTTTTGAGAACACCCATTTGTTGGGATAAAAAAGGTATTATGATATCGTTTGAACCTTACGTTGATGCTTTCTACGTCACGAATGTTCGATATTTTTAAAGGAATTTGTTTATTAGTACATAGTAGTCTTTATCTCTCGGTTAACCAAAGCTATTTTCATGGATAGCACTACGGTGTTTATCATCAAAATCCATCGAAACCAAACACTAATATAAAATACACAAAGGTATTCATCCTGGTTTGCCCAGGGATTTTATTAGTTTTTTTTTTTAATTTATGGTACAGACATCTGATTGTAAGTGGTTACCACCGCCCATAGACATTAGCTCAGTAAGAAATATTTAACATTCCTTGTATCGCCAATGCGCCACCAACCTTAGGAGCTAAGAGCTGTCCCTTGTTCCTATGCCACAGGCTCACTCATACTTCAAAAAAATTAACAAAAAATTAACTGTTTTCAAATATTATTTTAAATGAGATCAGACGTAAAAAAAATTAAATTGGTTCATAAAAATCGGATTGCTGTGGTAACATAAAGTAAAAAAAAAAGAAGGCTTGTAGCCAATACTTCTTTTTTGAAGTCGGTTATTAATGTAGGTTATCTATGCTAGAAATTAAATTAAGTTGTCAATATGTATTTTCATTATTTTATTCCAATTACTTACAACTTAGAATATATAAATACTCTTTGTTTAAATTAACCTTCCAAATGCATAAAAATATTTTTTATCATTTTAAAAGCTTTCCATTTAAAAATAGATGTTAATTGGTTTGTGCATATTACGCTTAATCTTCAGCAATTATCAATTTTATATTATAATAGTATATTATATTAATTACTTTGTTCCATTAATTCGATAGGGAAAATGTAGAATATTTTTATATAAGACTTTATTGTATAATATTTTTTTTGCAATTTATATTATGCAAAACGTATAAGTTTATTTGGTTGTTTAAATTAGCTTCGGTCAGCTTGCATTCGTGTGAGTGACGCTCGTGCTTATAAAATATCTTAGTGTGCTGAGAAGATTTACGTAAGCATAAGGCAGGAAAAAAATCAACCCTTATAACCCTTATAATAATAATTAAAAGATAATTTAACGATGGGCTTCGTGAGTGAATAGATCTATAGAATTCTTGGTGGTAGGGCTCGGTGCAAGTCCGTCTGGATACCACCCACTCATCAGATATTCTACCGCCAAACAGAAGTACTCAGTATTTTTGTGTTCCAGTTTGAAGGGTGGTTGGGCCAGTGTTACTATTTTTACAAGGGACATAACATCTTATCTTTCCCAAGGTTGGAGGCGCGTA
Source organism: Vanessa tameamea (assembly GCF_037043105.1). Classification (NCBI taxonomy): domain Eukaryota; kingdom Metazoa; phylum Arthropoda; class Insecta; order Lepidoptera; family Nymphalidae; genus Vanessa; species Vanessa tameamea. The sequence goes on from NC_087324.1 coordinate 9,566,454, forward strand.
GGCGATTAATATTTCTTACAGCATCATTGTCTAGGGGCGGTGGTGACCACTTACCATCAGGTGGCCTATTTGCTCGTCCGCGAACCTATACCATAAAATAAAATAAAACATCTATATATAAATATAAAATTGGTAACTTTTAAAATTAGTCGATGTGCACACAGTATGATATTCAATGTGGACTAAGCTTTATGTTGTTTATGATCAAGGCGGTTAAAACCATCCACCAGTTTTCAATTAACATTCTCTTTTTGATGATTCCTTATTCTTATCTGATTGTTTGCTCTTACTCACTGATAGTTGATCGTGCTTCCATGATTTATGTCTGACCAATATAATTTCTTTAAAAAAAATTTAAAAAACGATTCGAAACTCTAATATCTTGTATTTAAGTCGATTTTCCGTCGTATCGAATTCCGAAGTTATTATGTTCCGTATGTCATTATGTCTACATTTATTAAAGCATGACGTGTAGATTCATGCGCGTGCGCAAAGAGATAATTTTAAAGTTATTAAAATAAAACGCATAAGCCAATTTAGTGCCATTTTCATTTCTAATTGGACGTTGATTCTTATCGGATTTCTTAATATGTACAGTTTTTTTACATCTAATAGAAATAGCTATTGCTATCAATCGCTATAGATACGAATCTATATATGTATGTACGATAATTTACTGTATTATCTAGTCATACATATTTATATCATGCTATCTGCTTGTCAATAAGTCTTTTTTAATATCATTTCACTTTTGAATATACATTATATCAACTATATTTTTATTCTTAAGAGGCAAATAAAATAAGATATATAATAATTGATTCCACATGGAATTTGGTCCGTCTGTACTGTTAGGATTTATTTTTTCGAAAAAAAGGTTCGATTGAAATAGTTTTTTTATTTTTATTTTTTATTTAACATACTTATGTCACCTATTTGACAATCTACTCACTTGACTAGATTGTCAAATAGGTGACATTGTAAGAAGTATTAGTCATCCCTTACACCGTCAACCTAGGGGACTAAGATGTTGCGTCTACTAAATGCTCAACTAAGTATTGCCGCTTAGACATAGAATATAAGTGGTTAGTACCTACCAAAGCGGACTTGTACAAATCCTTAACACTAAATAAAGTTTTATTGACTGAGAATGATTTACTTAGTTAAATCCGTCTTAATTCTAGGCGCGTTAGAGAGTATGACGTATCAAGAAAACTAAGATGGCGGCTGTGAGACGCCATATTTGATTTCCTTCTTCTTTTTAATTTCAGAGCAGTTTTTTCAACAAAGCCTGTTTATTTTTATAGTATATTTTTAATTATTACTTAACAATAAACAAACAAATATTTCACATTAATATTCGTATAATGACAATTCTGGGAATGTTAAATAGAACAATATAAAATTAATGAGATTTTATTCCTCATCTCACTTAAGCACGATGTGAAATGGAACACATTAAAAAGGTTAAAGATTTTTTTTTTTCATTAAAGTTATGATCGGTACGAAAAATATTGAAATTTGATTTGCTTTAATAACCGAGTATTTCCTGTAATTAAGTGTTCCGTGGCTATATAATTTATACAAATACGAGTATATAAATACTTTGCAAATTGCGATTATATGAATAGTTTTCTCAAAATTATTAGAATATAGGGTAAACTTGTGCCTAGCATTTACGGAAGACTGATTCGGTAAAACCGAGATGGCCGTATCAATGATGAAACCGATTAATCTTTTGAATTTTAATCTTCAATATAAATTAACAATTTACGTAAAATCACGTGTATAATTTATTATGCGTTTCTAATAAAACAAATCCAATATTGAAATCCCACAACTATTAAAATTTTTAAAGGCTATAAAAACTATAGAATGGACCGAAACGTACCGTTACACAAACAGCTCAGTCTCCGCCATATGGTAATATGTTATATAGTTTAATACCCTCCTAAATCATTATGAACAAATTTCACCGACTTTTATAGCAATTCTAAATATGTTTATCGTCAATTATAATCTTTTTTTTATAAATATTTGACAATGATTTTTAAGGAGACATTTTTATTGAATCGTGTGATAGTTTTTAATTTGATTCGTATTCAGATATTTTCCGTCATAATATTCGTAGAGACATATAATCGTTGAAGATTATTCCTTTAACGTGTTACTCATATATATTTTATTTGTAACATGGGCTTCATAGAAGCGAGGTAGGTTAGGTACCACGCATTCATCAGATATTTTACCACCAAAAAGCAATCTCATTCAAAGGGCGAGGGAGATCGTGTAACTATATGTTCAACATATGTATATGACATCATTGGGAGCACATTGATGATATAAAGGGCCTTAAAATACCAATTTCAATAGGCAATGGCAGTCTGCTTACCTATTTCAATTATTTGAAATAAAATTAAAATAAATGATTCCCTTTTTTTTGTATGTCATTAATTAAATTTAATAATTACTGTTTCGATATTTATTCATCCCTATATGAAGTGTGCTAGGTATGAATTTAAAGTATGTGACAAGAGGATGAAACAGATATAAATTTGCATGGGATGACAAAAGCAAGTTACCCCTTGTAACTAACGTACATAGAGACACACTGCACTGTTCACATATAAACAGATTCGAGTAAAACCTCAATGCTCAACTATATGAATATTTTATTATATTTATTTTCCAAATAGTGTTTATAAAACTTTACCTTTAGCACACAAACGTCACCCCATCTTAACCCCTCGAGGAGTGAATTAAAAAAAATGACTTTCCTACGAACTCAAACTATCTCCTTTGCAAATTTTATCTAAATCGGTTCACCGGTTTAAGCGTCAAGAGGTAACAGACAGATGTTACTTTCGAATTTATAATATTAGTATACATCATCATCCTCCCGCCCTTATCCCAATTTTATTTGGGGTCGGCGCAGCATATCTTCTTCTTCCATACTTTTCTGCCTGACGTCATCTCATGAGTAACATTCTTTCCAGCCATATCGTCTTTCACACAATCCATCCATCGTTTCTTTATCCTCTGTATCCATCCGCGTCGATGCTCAAGAACTTTCTCACAACATGGACCTCATTCAAAATATTTGTACATAACACATTTTATTACTTTTGCAGCTTCGTTATATTCTAACTATATATTTGTAATACTAATCAATTATATCAGCTATGTTAAGCATGTTACACTGACAAAGATTCAAATTAACAATTAAATTTGTAATATACTAACCCTATACAAGTATATGAAGCGATTAAAGAACTAAAATCCATAGAAGATTTGTCTGTTATATAATTATACAATGTTAAATAGGGATTAATATTGCCAGTAGGTTAATAGCCTAACCCTTCGCTGGCAGCAGGGTCAACCTGAGTTAATTGGGTTAATTCATCTTTCACATTTACTCGGTTTTAATTGCCGATAGACTTGTAGGTTAACAAGTTCGGTTTGTAGAATGTTAATAGTTTAACTTGGAAACCCCCGTTTTTGACGTTAAAGTATGTATGTAGATTTAATTACAAATACAGATAATATTATATCGCTTAATTTGTATAGTGATAATATTATATATCTGGGGAGTTAATTAAAAAAAAAAATTAGTAACTCTTATTTATATATATAAATGTGATTTTATAAATGATTAAAATAAATGCAAGGGGAACAGAATAGTCTTACCATACTTGTGTATTTAAAAATCATAATTAGCATAATATTTTAATAAATAAATATTTATTTTAGCGTATAGCGTTAAAATATATGAGTTTATATTTTTATTTATAAATTATAAATTGAAACTAGCAGCATAATAATATTCATGATTATCTTTATTAATACTGTAAAGAGGTAAAATCTGTTTGTTTGTGTGTAGGGGGTAATATCCGGAACTAAAGATCCAATTCTAAAAATGACTTCACTTGTACAAATATATAAAAATCTGAAGCTGAGTGCTATAGTACTCAGCTACTGCTCAAGATATACATTACATTTATACCCGGAGACACATATAATTAAAAGAGTGATGAGAATGAGCGTAGGTCAGTGATTCCCAAAGTGGTCCAGTTGGACCCACAGGGGTCCACGGGAGACTTGTTGGCGGTCTACGTAGGCGTGAATAAAAAATGGGGGTCCATAAGATGTTAATGGGGGTCCACAAAAAATTATCTGCTTTTGATAGTAAAGAGCAAAAATGTAAGCATAGTTTTTATAAGGGCCTACCTACATTGTTTTAAGTACCTAAATAAGCAGATAATATTTTAATAAGGTAAGCGACTGTTACTTGTCCAAGCTTGCGTATTCGATATTACGTACAATTTCGTGTACAGACTTGCAAAGCGCTATCCGCCCACCACTAAAAATACTTGATGCCAAAGGTACCTACCTTTTTTTTTCTTCATCAGTTTGAGAGAATCACTAATAAATTCATAGATTTTTTGCTGTGAATTGCTGAAATACTCGTAGGGTTACTAAGGATAGAATTAAAAGCACCAATATTAAACAAATTTAAAATTAGTTCATATTTTAGTGTTTCTCTCAAACTATAGTTACGGACACATGCCAATAGGTGGTCCACGAGAAAAATAAGTTTGGGAACTACTGGCGTAGATGAATGGAGGGGAAAAAAAGAGATGGATAGAGTGTGTGAGTAGGGATATGAGCGACCAGATATCGAATAGGAGAGGATAATGGAATGAAAAGACATGCTAAGCCGACCCTAGATTTGAAGTTGAGTTTAGATCAGAGTTTGGGACAAGGGTAGGGAAAAGAAGATCAATTTCTTCATTAATAAATTTCCACCCTTGCGAAGCCGGGCCGAGTCGCCGCGATTACATTAATTAATAGAAATAAAATGTACAATGGGCTTATTGACAAATTTGGTTTTGAAGTAATACGCATATTGGTTTACCGTGACGGTGACGTGTATACCTCGTTTATTTTAAAATTTATTTTATATTTGGAGTGTGCTGATAGGAAGAGGTATACCAGAGTATACTATACGTACATTATACTTTAATTGACTTGTGTACATAAGTTTATGAGACGATTTATCATTAGAGTCGCCCTTATAAACTAAACTAGTAAATGATCGTAATGTTTACGCAGACATTGGTGACTCTTTGACGACCTCCGTGGTCGACTAGTGTGTACACCGGTTTTCATAGGTGAGCTGCTTCTAGGTCCCGGGTTTGATTCCCGGTCGAGTCGATGTAGAAAAAGTTAATGTTTTCTATGTTGTCTTGGGTCTGGGTGTATGAGGTACCGTCGTTAATTCTGATTTTCCATAACACAAGTGCTTTAGCTACTTACATTGGGATCAGAGTACGTATGTGACGTTGTCCAATATTTATTTATTATTACTCTTTTGTCTCCTGATCATGATCGATTTCACAACAGCTATCCTCAATAGAGAATAGCAAACTGCAAATAACGTAATATAGGTACCGATTTCCAAACATCTCATATTTGCTGACTAAAAACTATTTGGCAATAATACCTAAAACTGCGGAATCTGAACAGCAGACTTAAAAACACACAATGAAAAAAAAATTAGTCAAAACAATGCAAATTGGAATCCAGAATGTTTATTTTCTTTTCTTTTCAATTAAATAGTAATTTAAAGCATGTCAATAACCATCTACTAAATTCATATTTAATAACAGAACAGATTCCATTTTCGAAAATAGAATTACGAATGAAATTTTAATATTTAATTTGTTTGTATTTATTATTAAGTTACGTCACAGACGGTCATCCAATTACCGATTAAAGTTTGAACGGTTATTTTTTTATTGCATCGTCTATTATTTCATAACTTCAAAGCGTAATAAGTCACATCTGACAGCTCAGTAATTAATTAAAACAATATTAATTTGTACTATCCCGCTGTACGGCCTTAGACGCCATCTTAAAAAAACAGGTCATTGAACTCAGTTACGCCATATCTGTTTTATAGTTGCTAAGTTGTTTTTTTTTTTAAATAGTAACGCACACATTTTAGTCACACTGTGCGATCAAAATAGGCCGATGTTTTTATTTGACGCGATTTTTTTCTCTGTATAGAGACGTTTTCATCACATTTGGGAATAATTGTACCTACTTTTAAATTAGTTTGATATTTCTAAATACGAGTATAAATTTTAAACTAAATTCATGAACAGGGTGTAAATTTCCCACTGCTGGGCTTTCATCCGGGATACAAGTTATCTCACGATGTTTTTCTTCACCGCGCTTGTCCGGGCGTGAACTGACAATCTTAGGTTAAGAGAGAGAGAGTATTAACCACTGGGCCATCTCGGTCACCTCCATTAAATTAAATATGTTTCAATAAAGAACCCAGTCAAACTTAACTCCCGGCATCCTCGTTAAGAATATCAAGTGTTTCCTGGATTAAATATTTCGTTCTTTGTTCGACTAACGTATATTGCAAGCGCCTTTAAAAGGCGCATACATTTCGCTTTCTTTCAAGGCGCGGTCTCACGAAAAATTAATCAACCATTCAACTCAAAAATACGAAATCATTCAATGAATTTCATGTAAGTCGACACGTAATTGGCGATCGGCAACAAAAAGTGGTTGTCGCTTAAATGGTACGCGCACCCGCCTTACAGGGGCATAAATACACGACAAAAAAGTCGCCCCGCGCGACGTGTGTCCGAGTCGTGCCATAAAAACAAGGCGGTCGAGTAAGACACCGGGAGGCCACCGGCCGGCTCAGCTGAAACGTTCGAGTGACTTTTAGTATCATATGAAACAAAGGGATCGGTGACTGGCCGTTTAATTTTTTTTTTTTTTAATTTTAATTTCATTAAACATATATAGATCTATTTCGAGCCAGTGTGAGAATGATAAATAACGTGAAAAAACGATAGTCAAGTAGCACTATTAATATGCCTGACTTATTAATGAGGCTGGACCGTTTCTCGTTGTAATATATCAAGCAGAGACGAGGCTAGTTTGAAATAATGACTCGTTTGAAAATACCTAACTAATGTTCTGTATGAATATATTATAAAATATTTATTTTATGTCGATATTTGAATAGCTATTTTATTATTAGCTTCAACGCCAATTCCACGGTCAAATAATAGATCTTGTTAATATCTGTAAAATTAAGTGAGCCGGTGTAATTAGAACGGATGACATTGATTGGCAGCGAATTGCTATTGATTGAGGTGTGTTAAGTGTATCATATATTACAGTAGAGCTATTCCATATGAATCATTTTTTTTTTTAATAATATTTAAAGGATTCGTTAAAATAGCGTGTTATCATAAATTGGTTTTCAAATTTTCAAAATGTCTCGAGTGAGAAACGAAGTGACTTCTTATAGAATAGCACTCCTGTATCAAACGTCCACGAGCGGGAATGATCAATTGCCATTAGGTGGTCAATGCCTTCTTTATGACATTTAAGTAAAAACAAAGATCCATCAAAAGATAAATATGTTTTAACATTTATATCGTATAGATAAAAATCAGCGGACATGAGAAAAAATAGATTTGGCAAAATGAATACTTTAAAATAATACTATTATCCGACTTTATATCGAGCCGTGTGATTTTTCGTTTCTTATAGAAAATCCGTTCTAAATTCAAACGATTCGAATAACCAATCAAATCAACGGACTCGACTACAGTCCTGTCCAACCATAAGGAACATAACGACAAATGTCAACTTTGACAATGAAATAACGCGATATCATTGGTCAAGAACTTAAAAAATGGCGTTTTTAATATCGTTGAAATTATCGGAAATTTGAAAGATAAATTAAAGTGGATGTAATTAGTTTCGTATTATAAACAGCAGATCAATCAAGTATTGTATGTTATCGTATTATAGTAGAGCTATTAATAAATCGCATATAATACATAAATGTTATGTTTGTTTATCATTAGTCCTTCGCCTGGAACAGTCTATACAACTTATAAGGCCGATTAATAATAAGGATTTTTTTTTCATAACACTTTAACAAATAGTTTCAGTATAATTATAGATAAATAATACCCAGGGAAGCCTTATAGCTTACAAGGTAATGGTAGAAGAAACATAACGGGCGAAACATTCATAACCTTATTTGTGATGCATGTATTTTTATTTATTAGTGGCATTAAAATATTCAGGAGAGGCGAAACCAGTTTGCCCGTCGGTCCCTTTACGTTTGACATTTCGTTACCATTTATGTAATTTAATTTTTTTTTTTTTTTGACGTATTGATTCCATGCGATTTTAATGTACGCATAATAAGATGATCGGTGTCTGTTTGTCATAATAATAATACTATATTTACTTGTCATAATTTTACATTAAACCGACGAGCAAATGAACCATCTGAAATAAAGATCTTTTGACTGTAAGATTCCTTATACCTCGGAATACAACTGAAGAGCGAGTGGTGTCAAAAGCTTGTACCAAGTCTAAGCCCCAAGAGGCCAACTGTTTGGCCAACTTACAATGACACAATTCAATAATTAAATATTTTTGGAACATGTTTTTATTTTTGTTCCAATATGAGAAATTGTCATGCAATTAAAAGGCTTTGTACCCCGTCCATTCGACCTTTCCATCTATTTCTCTTTCTATTTTATACGGTTTAATATATTATTATTATTATTATTATTACAACTTATTTTTCGTATTGTTATCTATTGTTTGCTATCAAAGAAATATTGTGAACCGAAACTTACCGCTTACAATTTAACGTATTACTTTTCGGTAGATTATAATCTACCGAAGCCAATTAAAGTTAAATTATAAAAACTCTAACCTAACCTAACCGAAATATCTTAGACTATCGAAATTTTTGACGTTTTATTTTGAGTTGAATCACCGTTCACAATACACCGGCAGTTTACAATCTCGTGAGATAAATTACAATCTAACGGTATTTATAATTATACGGTGACATATATTTCTATGGTGAAATGTATCAAATATGAAAAATTATATTCCAATGATATTGTGAAAACGTACCATTTTAGTTTAGCTGACAATTATATACGATCAAAATATTTTTTTATTATCAATACTTTGACGGTACAAGCACTTTTGAATCGTCATTTTACAAAACTTACTTAATATTAAAGCTACCACGGTACGGAACGTAATGTTCAGCAAGAAACTGATAAGTTACTCTTATCCGACGTTTAAAATAAAAAGTTATGTTATTTAAATACAATGATATATATGTATGTATATCCTGCCATTAATTATATCTCCAAGCTTTTTTATCACCTGTATAATATTGTGTTTAAATTTTTTTAATTGTGTAATTTTTATTAATTATTTGAATTTATGAATCGGCAAAGTTAAAAATATCTGCGGAATTTTATTATAGAAACGGATACCTTGCAAAAAATGATTGATTGACTTTGCGGAATCGGAAACTTGGCGTTATAAGCTTATCCTTACGTATCGTGTACAGACAATGATTATTACTGATTCTATTCAAGTGATCAATGTTTCTATGAATATACATAATTTTGTGACGCAACAGTGAGTATTCCTGCTTTATTAAAAACATCCCGAGGGGAGGAAAGAGGATTTATTTTTATATAGAATGTGTATTTATTTCAGAAATGTTCACTGAAAGTATTACATTTTAAAAAATAGCAGTGATGAAAATATATTCCGTCAATTTACTTACGACTTTATTAAAGTTATAAGACTTTATTAAGCGCTTCATAATTACATCAATAAACTTCAACTTTATTATATAAGACAGCGTAAGAAATATTAAATTCAAATAAAAGTTATTATGTTATTTAATAGTTGTCCAACGATATGAAGGTACATTATTTGTAGCCAATGTTCAAAATATCCAGGAAGATCGTTTAACACTTCATAATGGCTGATCTAAAGGTCACTGAATTTATAACTTTTACGGCACAGATTAATGATAAAATATATTTAGAGATATCTTTTTATGATTAATAAAAATAAACAAGTATCGATTTATAATCTTTATTTGTACCATATACTTTAATGTATAGTTATTTACTTATAGCGAGTATATAAATGAAATCGCTCAGCATCAACGTTTAGTCTTTGTTAAGTCTTGTTGTTGTGAAAACAAATCATGATAGTGAAAATTTCAATTTTACAAAATAAAAAGAATACTCATTAGTAAAATATAAAATACACACAAGATATCTTAATCCATAAAATCAATATAATCGTTCTTTGCAAAGGTTATCCATGTAATAAAAAAATAAATAAGTAGGTATTACTTATTCTAGATACGCGTTACGACATTTCACATCTAATAAATAAATGAAAAAATAATATACTCGTGTCTTACAAGACCTTCATTGCTTCCGCACTTCAAAACCTAAAAATTACCCATTTTTAGGTTTTAAAGTGCTGAATACCTAGTCGTAAATACCTACTTTACACAATAAGTTATAACAGTCATTACCTATTTATCGTTAAATGTGAATCATAGTTAGTACTTATTAATAAGGCGCTGTGATAATATAAAATTCAATGGATTACCAGCTTTTAAATCATTCAGGATAAACGTTTAGTGCTTCATAATCACAGGTCCAAGGTCGTCATATTTATAGCCGTACAATGTCACAGCCTAAGAGCATAATGAATTATTTAGCTTAATGAGGAAAACGTGTCTGTAGTTTGTGTAATTTATCATAATGTATAAATTTTAATAGATGCCATGTTTGAAATATCGATTGATTATTTCATAGTGGTTAATTGTTAAGCAATATAGTTTTTGTTTTGATTAAATTTTATTTTTCTTTGTAAATAAAATCGGTGTTAGTTAAATACTGAATAAAAATAATGTTTTTCAGTTGTCTGTATTTGTATATGATAGCTTTTTTATGGTATTGGCGGAAAATTAAACTAAAAATTAAAGTTTGGGAACTAAGATGCCATGTTCCTTGTGCCTGTAGTTACTGGCTCACGCATATTTTTAAACCAGAACACGAAAATACGTAACAATGGTATTTGGCGGTAGAATATCTGAAGAGAGGTACCTACCCAGACGTCCTTACACAAAGCCCTCCTACCAAGTAAAAGGATGATATTTTATAATTGGAGAATATAAAATTTCACTTATTTATTGCATTCAACATTTACATATATAAATAATGAATAGTGAAACTAGTACAGAAAAATAATTAGTAACAATATATACATATATGTACCTACTATACTACTATGTCATGTTAATGTGAAGGTTTAGAGCTTATTCCACCACACTGCTTGTTACGGAGTAAATATGTATGTACTTATTTTTTATCATCGTCAATTATAATTTTAATCATAAACATTAATACAGCACATAAAAAAAAATACGTTTCCCTTGCCTGCATTCGAACTCGCGGTCTTCGGGTAAGACCCACGTTTTCGAACCACTATTCCACCTCGGTTCTTATATGAAATTCTATATACAAATATAATTACTGCATTGAAATAAATTGCTCAATCATCTGCGTTTCATTACTCTGTGGTAAAGGCAATTTATTATTGGAAGCTGAGTACGCATAAACGTTATAAGCATTCTCAGCGAATTCTCCATCTGGCTGTGAAACATTTGCACAATAATGCCCTAAACTATATAACCTTTTGACCTTCAAGTTTACCTGTTGATCGAACTGACCGTTCGTACAAATATTTCACAGTAGTTTTACTTTCAACAAATTATTTACAAGGTATTTATTAATTTGGCCAACGGACAATTAATTTATATATATATATATATTTTTAATAATCTATTATTCCTTATTTAAAATCTTATCTTATGTATGTCGGTTTTTCTAGTTTGAATAAAGTTATATGTATATGTTTAGACTCGGCTGTATCTACCAAATCTTCGCCAGTACCGGTTTAAAAAAAAATAGTTTCTTTTTTTATTTCTAGTAATTAAATAATTGTGTAAGCTTATTAATTGTTTATAAATCTTTACTTTTATTGATACATTTACTTTTTTGGTATTTATAAAAAAAAATCTAACTCACAATATAGTCTAGGCTAGGTAGACGAGAAATGTAAGAATTAAATTAGGCATTCAATAATTTCATCTTTACTTTGTTCCAGGTGCCGAATTATGAAGATTCTAGAAAATAAATTAATATCAAACAGTTTCGAGGAAAGCTTTATCAAAGAATTTAAGTTTATAAAATATCAATACTAATGTAATATTTTTCAAAAGCATGTAAAAAATATTTTGAATTACGTTGTTTTATTTTGAAATTCCATTTAAAAATTAACGAAATAAAATCTTTTTTTTTTTTGTAAAGAAATATTTACAATAGTTTATACATACTTCTCCTGTTCCAAATTCTGTAATCCGATAACACCGGAAAAAGTTAGGTTCAGGACCAGCGACATTGCCTTATTCTGAAGGCTATGTATTATGTAGTTCATGACATATTATACTGATATCTTTTTATAGGCTCAACTCCGTGATTAAACCCAGGACTCAGCGGAATCAGCAGCTTTATAAGTTGATTTTTATTAAAGTTTATAAAACACCTAACAACTGACTAAAAAACGCATCACGAATACTCGAACCACCATATTGTAAATGTTTTACGAAATCAACAAACAGCGCCTCATAGATAATTTAAAAAAAAAAACCATTCAAACATTCCAAATACAAAACTGAGATTACATCGGTGATTTATACGATTTATATTTATCGATTTTATTTATCGAACGAATAAAAATTAATCGATTATTTCGAAAGCACAGGTTATATCAATATTTTCAATGGAAAAAAAAATTAAAAGGTTATTTAAATATTTAATCGTTGATATTCGTTCGCAAGCGTCATTGCATAGCTACGTTATATTATATCTTATTAAAACTTCATAATGGTGATTGTGAAGCAGGTAATTGTGGATGGGTTAAGCAACACGTTAATTATAGATTAGAGTTAGGGCCTAGTGTTGCTTCAGAAACACACCTTTAGGTAACACTACACTGGCAGATGCAAGCTATAATATTTTAAATCTGTAAGTAAAAAAAAATCCCTGTTAAACGTTGAGTTACATTATATTACATTAGCAGCCTGTAAATTTCCCACTGCTGTGCTAAGGCCTCCTCTCCCTTGAGGAGAAGGTTTGGAGTATATTCCACCACGCTGCTCCAATGCGGATTGGTGGCATACAAATGTGGCAGAATTTCGTTGAAATTAGACACATGCAGGTTTCCTCACGATGTTTTCCTTCACCGCCGAGCACGAGATGCATTATAAATACAAATTAAGCACATGAAAATTCGGTGGTGCCTGCCTGAGCTTGAACCCGAACTCATTCGTTAAAATGCACGCGTTCTAACCACTGGGCCATCTCGGCTCTTGGAAGCGTTGACTGAACCAATGTAATTAGAGGCACAGGGCACTTAACATCTTAGCTCTCTAGGTACCACATTGACCACATAAGGGATGGTTATGATTTCTTACAGAACCAATGAAATTGCTACATATTTTGAATAAAGAAAATAACGGATTGTGGTTGTTGTAAAACTAAAACGATGGTCGTGTTGAGTAGGCATGGATTTGACGAGGCCGTGCATTTTGGTATAACCAGTACACTGCCCTTTCCGTGTCGAGCTTCACCCGTGACCGGCGGAGCTTGCACCCGACATTGATTTTATCATTGATAAATATGTTTAACAAGTGTTTTTATAATTTACATATATACATATTCACAAATTAAAAATGACGTACAACAAAAATATTTTAGTAAATACAATGCAATAACAACCAGGAAATGCAAACATGTCAGTGTTATACTTATTTGACAAAAATTTTTATTATAAAAAATGACACTATATTGTAAGACTAGTAAAAAAATAACACGTCATATAATTATATTTAACTAACATGACTGTATTTTTAGATGTCGAAAAAAGAGTAACTACTGAGTTTCTTGTCGGTTCTTCTCGGTAGAATCTACATTCCGAACCGGTGGTAGCTTTATTTTAAATAGTTTGTTAAATGACGATTCAAAAGTGTTTGTAAAAGCCTACTTGAATAAAGTATATTTTGATTTGATTTTATTTTATTTGATTATAAAAATATACAAATATTATATACCTATATATATATATATATATATATATATATATAATACAAATATCTATACCTACATAATATTTCGGCTGAAAACAACGACGACAAAAACTTTAATCCTTGTTTTCCAAAAGTACCATTAAAGTTTTTTTTACATGTTCTTACTAGGAAAACTATATGACACCTATACGTGATATACAAACATATAAATTTCGTCTGTGGAAAGGTATAAGAGCTTTGAAGTAAAACTTTAAAGCTCATTTTCCAAAAGTACCATTTTTGCGCTAAAACATTTCCTCCATTCTAGCGACGATATACAAAATATATTTGATCGGCGTGGAGTGACGTCCTTAGACACCTACGCTAACAATGATTTAGGAAGCTGAAACACGTACATCTTAATGGCTTTCGCCTAGAATATAGGATTTTGTAAGTGCTCATTAAAATGTCCGAACACATAACCGTTATTATATGTTAAGTTAATTTTATCCATTTAATCGTGTTTCAAAGTAATTTTTAATTTAATATTTCTCGAAAATTTTATACAAACATTTTCATCTAGATAAAGACAGATAAGGTGAAAGACAATTTAATAAATTAAAATAAGATTCTAGTTAGATTCTAATTAAGAATTCTAATTATAGGGTTTTTTTTCCGAAATAGTGTAGCTGTTACAAAGGGCGAACATAGAGCTTAAATAATTCTCAATCATTCATAAATACATGAAGGCGGTCTATAACTATATATATATATATATATATTTAATATAGTTTTTATGTAATTATATGCATCTTTAGATTTTATAAGATATGTAAGTTAATTAGGAGAAAATCAGCAATAGAAGCCTATAAATGTTTCATAGCTGATTAAATGTGTTCCACGTTAGGGTCTATCCGGTTGAGAAGATCGATCGATTTATTCCATGGTGACAGAATAACATTTGATGCGTGACTAATTCTCAATATCTTCCATCACCATCATGAGACGAATCGAACACTTAAAAACTCAGTTGTACTTTTCTGAAATTGTATCCACGATTCTAGTCAAGATCCAAATTCTGTCAACTAGACCTGAACTGTCACACCAAATATGAGAATTTCAACTTTATAGCAAGATATTGCATTGATACAAAGGCAAGATATGAAGTAGTCAGATGAATCGTAAATGAATATATAATCTTGAAAAGAGTATGTAAAGTTAGATGGCCAGGCAGTCGCTCATAGACATTGGCCTGTAAGAAATATTAACCATTCCTTACATCACCAATGCGTCGCAAACCTTGGGAACTAAGATGTTATGTCCCTCGTGCCTGTAGTTACAATGTGTTTAAATTCATATTTATTTTTATAATTGCTTAATTAAAAACATTTGTCAGTCATTCACAACATAAAATGCTATATTATTAAATATTAAAGTAACAATTAAATTATTGATCAAATATAAAATTAAACACGACATATTCCATACAATATCTGATAGCCATATATTTCAGGATTAGCGTTATGGCTTTTATACACGCATTTAACTTCACCTGGTTAGCATGTATGGATGTAATTTTACAAATGTTGAATTGAATTTTAAAATAGCAGTGTCATTCTTCACTTCGTATCCCACTTTTGAAATGTTGAATACGGACTTACGATGTTACGCTATTATGATCCTTGCATTATTTAAATTTTGTAATTATTTTTGTCAATATCGCGTAACACTTTCTGATTACTTTAGTTCTACTGTTCACAAAATGATCTGAAATGTTTCGTTTCTTTGTAGTAATACGTTTGAATATACTATTTAAATGCAAACATTATGAAAATAATAAAATTAATAATATATCATACAAATAAATACTTTTAAAAACGCACACGCGTCACGTAGTAACATAATTACGACATTTTTTTTTAACGATTAAATGTAAACAAAACGATAATTATGATCCGGAATAAAAGATAAAAATCTATAACGTAAATTGTACTGACATTTGCAAACTATTAATACATTTAAAAATGAAAAAAAAAAAACTACACGTCTCGCCCATATAAAGCGAGTAAGCCATATTTTGTCACTTAACTTGACATTACTGTAACTTGGCAAATTATACAATGAATTGGGCCGTCGGAGAGTATATAATTAAAGTAATTGAAATTTAAAAAAAATATGTATGGATTAAAATTGTTCGTGTGTAATAGCTTTTGTTTGGAACTCTACGGCGAGTTACTTTTTATCGGCCGTCTTTAAATATTCGATAAGGTTCTTGAAGTACTTTCAGAGTAATTCAACTGGGTGTAATTTTTACTATTATAAGTCTACCCAGCCTCTAACGGTTATAGATGCATCAGTTTATGTCGTATCAGTTACTTTATTTCATAAATAAACTAGCTATCCATATCGACTTCGCACAGTTAGAATAATGTGCATCTTAACCGATGATTTCGGGTTCAAGCCCAGGCAGGCGCCACTGAATTTTCATGTGCTTAATTTGTGTTTATAATTCATCTCGTGCTCGGCGGTGAAGGAAAACAAAGGAACCCTGCATGTGTTTAATTTCAATGAAATTCTGCCACATGTGTATTCCGCCAATCCGCATTGGAGCAGCGTGGTGGAATATGCTCCAAACCTTCTCCTCAAAGGGAGAGGAGGCCTTTAGCCCAGCAGTGGGAAAGTTTACAGGCTGCTAATGCTAATGCTAAGTAGCCTGTACGCAGAATACTTAATTTTTTTAAAAATTTATTTCGAATCTTTTGTTTGTGACCGCTTACAAAAAAAAAATACAACAAAACATAAACTTGAAATACTAAGAAGTTTGAAATAAATAAAAACAATTAAATTTGAAACTCTTTTAATGTTTAAATGCCATACGTTATAAAGTCGTACGAAAATTCTCTAAAATATATAATTCACGTAGGTCCTCAGTCATCTTGACAACTTTTAATCTACGTGTAATACTTAATTAAAGTCATTTTTTAAAGTAATTAAAACTTCTTACATAATTTAGAACAACTAATACACCTGTTACAATAAATTTGACAATAACCATACAATAGCGTTAAAACGCAGGTGCGTTTAACGCATGTCTTACGTTCGCACCTTGTGTTTTTTTAAACGTCCGTTAAAAAGGCATTTTTTGGTTCCGAGACCGTGAAAGTAGATACATCGATTAATTCGAATAGACAACTCGATTTTAAATATCGATTATAAATCATATTTATGCTGTTGATTTATTTTTTATTGCCTGTCATGTTGTAGAAAAATATAGGGACGTTTTATTGATAACTCGCAATCTATCAAACATAACTAACTGTACTTGTTTTAATATTATAACTTTATGAAAATATTGAGTTTTCGAAGTGATTATATACGGATTTATTAAATGAACTTAATAAATGTTAAGTTAATATTAAAATTATTCTTTTTACGCGCACACATTCAATATGATTGGTGCACAGTTTAATGAAACTGCGCAGCTATTTTAAATATAATGATTTAAGAATTTTAAATAATTGATCAGTATATATATATATGCTCCAAACGTCATGTGTCTAACTATTTAGGCCGACCAAATTATCTAGATTGCGTATTGAACTACAGAAACTTTGGTTCCGAGATATTTAAAATAATCTTATGAATGTAGTAAAATAAAAAAATAAAGACACTTAATTCAAATGATACATTCTTAACTTTTAATCAATTATATCTATTAAACAAAGATTACAATTCCATATTATGTTCCGTTTTTAAATTAAAAATAACGTAACAATTTTTTTTAAAACAAATATAATTCTATTTTTAAAATCCAAATATGTTATTAAATTTAAACATATATATATATTTTTTAATTTATATTTTGATAATTAGCAAAAGCCATGTAAAGAGTTTGACTTGAAATCAACCTATACTACAGTCTTTACCTATTTACAATTCCTATTACATCAATAATTTAATATGAAACAATTCCCATTGTTCGTATTAATTGGCAAATTATAATAGAAAAAAACTATAAATTTTATTTTTATGTTTATTCTATGACAATAAAATACATCGTTACTGGTACATTTGTGAGGCCAATTAAGAGCATCGTCGTAAATTAGGTATTTTTAATTATAAGTCAACACTCAGTAACTAGCTAATTAATAACGATATTTTGGTATATAAATTAATAAATTATCATATGTCAATACGATTATTCAACTTCTATAAAATATAACTATAATACGTAATAGTCTGTCAATGTCCCACGACTGGGACACGAGAAGTAAAAGGCCCTTGCTTTTACTTCTCGTGAGGTTTGATAGTTGATCCACCACGCTGCTCCAAGTCTGGTAGATTTGTGTCAGAATTTCATTAAATACACCTCTGAGCATGACATCAATTTTAATCACAAATTGGGAACATGACAAGCCATAGTTTGCTTGTAGTCTAACCCGTAACCTATCCTTTATCATTGGGTATTTTTTACTGAAAATACTATAATACTACATCTGAATTATTTAAAAAAAATATCGTACATACTCGTATGTTAATAATGCGTTCACCACAAACCCCGACTCGAGAATGTTACGCACAGTCAAAACAAAGAATCGATTTTGTAAACGAGTTGCATTATTTATAAATCGATAATAAATTATGCATCGAGACTAAGAAAAACTACCAATCAAAAAATAGCAACGAGTATCGTTAATTTAATTTAAGGACAGATGCGAAGTTTAGGGTACCTTCAAAGCATGCTTTAAACCGCCGGCTATCAAATAAATTATTATATATTATAATAAAAATAATTTATAACTTCCCTACGAATAGAAATGAATATAACTTCGATTATATATATATATTTATATAGAATGTCGCACTCAAATGAAGTGAAAGAAATGACCCAACTTTATTGTCTTGGTTGACAGCTATGCTTGACACTCGCCACGTCATATTAATTTAGTTGTTGTTTACTTACGGTCTTATTCATAATGAAACACTTATCGAAGGTATAAACCTATATTAGTTAAAACGTCATTTAAGCCTATCAAACGTTCGATAAAAATCTTTATTCATAATCGTTCGATAAACCTCCGATAACTATAATGCCGTTATTGTACATAATATTGCCATTCGGTAAAAAAATGGTAAAATGTGAATGGTAGAAAATAGTTTCAACGAGTTTTTAATCTGTGGACAGATACGAATTTTAAAAAAAATGCATCTTTTGTCAAACATTGCATCTTTCACTACGTATACGTAATATTTATAATTAAAAATGAGTAAAATTAATACCAACAAAAGACAGAGAAGTGAAAATTGGGTAGAAGAAGATAAGGTTAGTGTAACAGTTTTATTATATTTGCAAGTCTACAATTTTGCACTGTAATTTTCACGCATGCATTTGTAACATTTACTGTTTTTGCTTCTTAAGATTATTTTAAAAGATCTGGTGAAGGAGAGAGTTCGTGCTATCGAAAATAAGAACACCAACACGAACTCTAATGCACTGAAAGTGCATGTTACATCCCTCCACTTCTTCAAAATTAAATGATATGGTAAGTGTAATTCACAAATGTTTATTATGGATGTAGTAGTGGAATCAATTGATTTAGTCATATTTGTTTTAGAATGAGTTTGGAAAAGAAAACAAAACAATTTATGTTATTGTATAAGTTTAATAAAATCAAAATCAATAAAATATTTTATTCAAGTAAGCTTGTACAAGTATTTTTTAAATGTGATTTTACAAACTATATTAAGTAAAGCTACCACCGGTTCGGAATGTAGATTCAACTGAGAAGAACCGGCAACAAACTCAGTAGTTACTCTTTTTCAACATTTTAAAATACAAAGTTATTATATATAATATATCCTCCCTGCAACCAACAAAAATCAACATCCTGCAAATCAACAAGTATTAATATACACAAATTATTATTTATTAAAACATTTACATATTTTCAGATAAGTATTAATGTAGATAATGCAGAGGCACCACTTCCGTCAATGCCTTCAAGCTCACCAGTATTGGATCCACCATCTCCAAACTCTCCGGGTTCAAAACCTAGAAAAATTAAGAAAAAGGTATATAAAAGTAGTTTCATATCAAGAAAAAGATGTTGTAATATTGAACTTAGCATTCAATGTTTATGTTCTCTTATTGCAGTGTTTCAGTACCACAAGTCAAGTTGGTTCACCTGCAGAACAAATTGCTGCTTGTGAAATGGAATGCAGGAGGGAACTGCACAAAATACAAATTGAAAATGAAAAAATTAAAACAGATAATTTAACGTTAGAGGCAGAATTATTAAAAAACAAAATAGAATATTATAAAAAAAAAATGGGCAATTAAATTTTTAAATATAAATCTTATTTTGTTTTTTTTAAGCATTTACCTGCAAGCGAGGAGAAGTTTATTCATCGAAGTGCCTTGAATATAAGCTTGCAAGATTGCAGCATTTCTACCTCGCCTATGGTTCGAGTCCATGTTACTGGGCTGTATTGCCAAATTTCATTGGCATGCCATGGAGCAGGCATTGAAAGCGCTGTTTCCATACACCAAAACAACGTTCTACAACATTTCTTGTTGCAATATGTGCCTCATTATAATTTTGTTCAGCATGGTTATGTGGATTTAATATCGGAGTAAACAAATATGGCTCTAGTCTGTATCCAGAGTCACCTAGCAATCTTCCTCTAAACTCCCCTGCTTCAAAGCGTTCTCTAAGGACGGATTCGTTAAATATCCGTGCATCATGAGTGCTTCCTCGCCACCTTGCAACTATGTCTCTGATGCGCAGACTAGCATCACAGGTCACCTACAACAATCCTGACTTTAGATTTTATAACATAAAAGAAAAACTTCCAATATTAATAACATAATAAACATGAATAATGAAAAGGATGAACATTATGTATAAGTTCGCATACCTCACGACGTACCCAACATCTTATTGCCGTCAATACTTGCAACTCTGGTGAGGTTCCACAACCTTTAGCGCTCAGCTTCAAGTCTTCCCGGACTAAATTTATAATAAAAGTAGCCGTTTTTTTTGAAAACCGATATCGTTTCCGGAATTCTTCATCGTCCAAAGAAAATGGATTCCCTCTTGACCGATACACTTTTCTGCGCCGATTAATGACATCATTTCCAACGACCGCAATACTTTCCAGGACTTGTAATGCTTGCATATTTAGGAAAATACGTAAGATTTATTTTAACAAAAATTGCGATGTCAGATATGTATTAGAAATCAAATGTCATTGCAAACGTCAGCTGATCAAAGTCGGCCATGTTTCTTGCTAATATACGTTTATCGAAGGTTTATAGTAGGGTCTTAGCTTGTATAAATCAAAGACACTTTATCGGAGGTTTATCGAACGTTTTAGTGTTATCGAACGATTATGAATAACACTTTTTGACAATCTACTTTTAGCGATGTTTTAAACCTCCGATAACTTATTATGAATAAGACCGTTAGTATCCAACTTTTGGCCGCATATTTTTTCGACGCGTTTTCTGTTTTGACAGTCTATCTAAGCATATAAATAATCAAAGGAACAATAAATATATAACAGGATACGAATATTGTGTGTGTTCGAACATTGCCAATATTTCGGACGAAATTTATCCAAGTTTTTGTACATCTATAGTACATAGCATTCTGTAGAATCATATAAGTTTAATCTCCTCCTTTTATAACAAATATATTGGTACATATAATACATTTTATACTTATATAATACATAAATAAGCGGACAAACCTACAAATAGGTTTTATGTAAATTGTTCTATAATTATGTATGGTCATGTGATAATTAAGAATTGATAGAAGAAGAGGAGAGGTGTGTGAGAGTTGATCATTAATACTTATATAGGTACTTCTCAATTAAGAGCATAAATCATTCAATTATAAACTTTATTAGGGGGATGAGATAACATTATAATCTCACGTTTTAATCACTCATAACTCATAAATCCACTAAGGTAATGGGTAAAATAGGGTAAACTATAAAAAAAACTGAAATATCACTGGTTTATTTATAAGGAAACCATTACTAAAGACGAAAATCAACGACACTTTAAAAGCGAACGCTTAAGGTTTACAGCAATTAATGCCAATAGTAAGCAATTAATGTTAAAAACATAGTTGACAGGTCTTCACCTTCGACCATAAATACTAACATTGTTAGAAATATAAACTTTTTTACACCGAGCTAAAATGATATGGTTCACTCACCTTCAAATCCACTGATCAGAAATCCTAGGTGTTTGATTAGTAGGTAAATGAGCGGTTCTTTATTTTTTAGACTAGTTTCCACCGGCGTGTTTTTGATCAGGTGTTATGTACATAATTCCGGGATTAAAAGTAGCCTTTGTGCTATTCCAGAATACTCTATATATATCTGTGCCAAATTCCGTTCAACACCGTTCAACCGTTCTGACGTGACCGTGTAACTAAAATCCATCTATTCAAACATTCTAATTTATAATATAAAATAATAATCTATAATATGTTATAGCAATAACATAAAACACAGATAGTATTTGTATCAGATTTTGCTCATAAGGGTTCAATGTTACTGCTCTAATTAACACGTCAGCAGCGCGTTGTGTAGTGGCCCTAATCGAAGTTGTTTAATATAATTGACAATTGTATTCGAAAATGATTTATTGTGATTGGTTATCGTATATCTAAATTGTTGTAAATTAATGAACACATGCTAATTACGTCGTTCGCGGCAGAAGGATTTAAAAGAAACCGAAAGTACTTTAAAAGTGAATTCGTCTCGTCTCGGCGAACGCGATGTCCTAATGTACCTCCAAACATAACATGCTGCAACAATTGTTGATAGAATTACTTTTTTATGAAAATAACCTATAAATACAACAAAAAACGTTTTAATGTTAAGTTAATCCGATGAGACATTTAGGAAGTTCTATTAATTATACATTCATTTTGTCTTGTTTAGTAACGTGCATGTATAATTATAATTAAAATGTTTATGTTAAATCAATATGACGGACGGCTAATGGCTTTATACAAATAAACAAAAAATTATGTACGCGTCTTTAACTTCGGATTAACAGTATGTAATTAATACACCTTTTTTCAAGTTACTAGAACCGTAACAACCATTTTTTTTTTGTTTCTCTGCCTGTCCGTATGTCCAGAGATAGTCTTCGAAATTTATTTTCGAGAGTAATTCAAGGTATAGCCTAGTTGAGTTTAAAAAACGTTACAACAATAAAATAATTGTAATTCTCGGTTGCTGATATTTTGTGTATTAAGTAGGTACTATCTGCTAACATAATTATTAAAATCTGTTTTTAGGATACTTTTAAATTCCCCAATGTAGGATTAAATTTGCTTTACTTTCACTTGTTTTGTTTTTTTTATGATATCGGTAGGCTTTCGGGCATATAGGCCCCCTGCTGGCGAGTAATTATCGCCATCCTACCAAAGACAGTGTAAGAAATATCATTCCCCATATTACCTATGCGTTACTAACCTTGGGAACTAAGATGTTATGTCTCATATGCCTGGTGCTACACTGGCTCACTCACCCTTGAAACCGAAACGGACGGTAGACTATTTGATGCGTGGGTGGTACAAAGATATACCACCAAGTTAAATTTGGTTTTAGTATTTTTTTATATCCATGTATAATATAAATTTAACGTGATTAAAATCATGGACCACTTTTAGACGTATCTAAGAAAATCGGATGAGCAGGCACCTGATAGAAATAAATTCGTAATTAGACATTGGATTAGTATGAGATAAAACATTCCATCGTCAATAGTTGCTAACAATCTAGTCCAAGATTTTACGTCTCTTATGCATGTGATTACACTGACTCACTCACCATTCAAACCAGAACATAAGAATACCACGTAAAAGTACCAGAAGTATTACCAGAAGTATTACCAGTACAACCAATAATTTAAGATTACAGTCAAGAACAATTTCCATTCTCGCAGAAAAAAATACTTAAGCTAATTACAATGATTTCTATTTGTAACTCAATTTACAGGAACCTGTTCTAGTTATAAACGTAACATAAAAATATGCTTAATTAAACCGATTACCGGTTAACGATAACAAAAGTAATTTAGATTGGTTTTTTGAATAATTTCGTTTAAGATTTAAAAATGTATCAGTCAACATATGTTTTTATAATGAAAAGATTAATTTCCACCAGTTCGACTTGTATTTTTAAATTAAGAACGTTTATCAGAGATAACCTATCTATTTATTATATTCGTGGTAGGAAGGTAAACTGACAAATGGGCCACCTGACCGTTAGTATGGTCTTTGACCGTATCTTACCCGTTATGTTGTTGTAGATATAGACTGTGCAACGGAGATTTGTAATTCATTTTAAGAAATACTCATAATTTTTTTAATGTTATTATTGTGTGATTGGATTAGGTCTTATATGGTTCGAATAACGAACGGTTCTGATTGGTCCTCGACTTCTTCTGTAAGAAACTATCAATCATTGCACTAAAGATAAAAAAATCGGACCAATTTAAGCCAGTTTTTGAAAGAGTTTGGTCGTGACGGTGATTTAGTTCATTAAGACTCAAGGCAAAGGAAGCTTGCAGAGGCAGACCGTTGGGGCGACACGGTAGCGTGCGCAAGCGGTCCTATGGCAGATCGTCATGACGGAACCGGCGCCACTAGTTTTAGTGGGTAGTCTGACACTCCGCTCATGGTGCGATTTATAAACATAACTATGTATCCTCTTGAGTGCTTGAATCATCATAAATAAATAAATAAATATTGGACAAAATCACATACATTACTCTGATCCCAATATAAGTAGCTAAAGCACTTGTGTTATGGAAAATCAGAAGTAACGACGTACCACATACACCCAGACCCAAGACAACATAGAAAACTAATGAACTTTTTCTACATCGACTCGGCCGGGAATCGAACCCGGGACCTCGGAGTGACGTACCCATGAAAACCGGTGTACACACTACTCGACCACGGAAGTCGTCATTATAGACGTGGCGATATTCTAATAGACTACAAAAAAACTACGGATATAAAGCTTACAAACACAACAATAGAAAGGAGCTGCAATGTTGCTTAAGAACATACATGAAACCCATGAAAACCGGTGTACACACTACTCGACCACGGAGGTCGTCGAATCATAATATCGTCAGACAGAGGTAGTCAGTTCAGACTTTGAAGTATTTTAGTCGGATGATAGTTATACGCTACAGAATGTGACCAACTTTGGTGATAAGACGCACGGTATGTTCTCATATTACGATCTTAAATATAAAAGATTATTTCCCCGTCCTAATTATCAGTCAAATTATATTATTTATGATTTATTAATTTACATACGGTGTATTTTATTATCTCTTAATACATATTTTATAAACTTCTGGACGTAGGAAAAAAATTAAGAACACTCAAAATTTTAATCTTAAAGAAAAAACACGGAAATAGAGTACAAAAAAAAACTAGAAAAGTTGATTAAATATGATGCAATCGTGTCGTAAGTTTCTACCTACCATACCATACTTGCTTAAAAATTATACTTATTTTTAAGCAAGCTTTTCGCTGAGAAATATAATTGTATCATTCTAATTAATTTATATGTAATTCATAAGTAAAATTACCTACAAATTATTAAGACGCTGACAGTTAATAAGCCGTAAGGACGTATGAGAAGGTGTTGGGGAGGAAGGGTAATTTGACATTTTAAGGGACAATACACTAGACACAATAGCTATATAATTTTTATGTGTATATTATTATAGGCGATTCAATCACGAAGTCGCGCCCCTCCACGTTAAATAATTATCGGTGCGAATTAGATGTGTGAGTGACGCTCGTGCACATAAGATGTCTTAGTGTGCGTGAGACAGCAAAAAAAAAAAATACAAATTAGATTATATTAGAAGTTTATTTTATTCAAAATTAATTAATTTAACGTGGATGGGTGCACCATCGCAAGTTAATAGATCTACACCATCGCAAAAAGTGTTTAATAAAACTTTATAACTTGAAAGTATATTATAACTTCTTATGCATTACATAAATCAAACGTATTAAGTGATTAAATGTAAAAACTCAAACTCAAACTCAAATTCAAATTCCTTTATTCAACATAGAAGCATTACACTTACTTATTGATGGTCAAATTAAACACTACCACCGGTTCGGAAAAAGGAACAGCCTGACCTGAGAAGAACCGGCAAAAAAACTCAGCGGGTCTTTTTTTTGTCAACCCTCTGAATTCTATTGTTAATATGTGATATATAGGATCCCGCTTAATATCCCGGAAAATTCAAAATAAATAATCAAATTACATAATCAATATTAATAACGACTCTAATAATTCCATCTATTCAATAATTTTCATTAATATAATAATAAATTACATTTAAAATCTAGTCAATAAAACAAATCCAATTAAATAATTAATAAAAATGCAACTTATACAATTAAACAATAAATATAAAATTTAATTAATAAAATACTAAAAAACAAATTTAAAACTTATATTCAAATAATAAAACATTCTTGACATCGTATCTTAATATTCATAATATCATATTTTCCCATAATTAACCCTGGCAACATTATGTCGCGCGAATACAGGCTGCGTCTGGGGGACTTCTTTCGTGAAAAGTACTCCTTTTCACGAAAGAAGTCCCCCTGCGTACCTGCGTAATGTCAGCTGACGGACACAACACAAGGAAACACTGCACATTAAAGCACGACACTCAGTGCATTATTATATTTTTTATATAGTACAATAATAACTTGATATAAATATATAATCAAAACTAATTACAATTATTTTTTATAAAAAAAAAAAAATTTAATTTATTGAGAGTTTTTTATGACATTTAGCTAGTGTTGCCACAGGAAAAGTCTTGCCCCGAAAAAACAAAATTTATAATCATTACATTGTATAAAACAAAGTCACTCACCGCTGTTTGTCAGCATTAATCTTAATCCAATTAAGTACCTTAAATACATTGTGCATTTAATAAAGATCAATATGTCCCTTTACAGCATGTAATTTAAAATAATATTTTCGGAGATATTACAGATTTAAAACGCAGCGACAATGCGGTTTGTATTTTCTAACGACTGAAAAACTGTGAACGTTGTAAGAAATTCTGTAGTGTATTTAGTGGCAGCATTGCACCCGTGCATAGTCGGGGTGAGTCGCTAGTTTTGAATATGATAATATTATTTGAATTATAAAAAAGATGTATAATACTAAACTTTTATATCGGTTCTTACTTGTATGTCTTAGATACAAGATAAGAACATATGAGAGGCTAATGCAATTAAAAAACAATTTTACGTCGTAAAATTTTCGTCTGTAGATTGATCGATCGATCCACTTATAGCAATGAGATTTAAAAATGTAATATTAGCACCAAATCTCCTAAATGTAAAGATAAGTAGTACTTACTATATGCAAACAAAAAAACATGTATCAAATATTATTTTGTTCGACAACCTGTACGGACGATTAAAATCGTTGTTAATTTTTTTTATAAATAAATATTGGACAACATACAACAAACTTAAAAATAAAGTTGATGATTTAATGTATTTTATTGATTAATTTATCATTTATAGTACTTGTCATTTAGTGTATTTTGATTATATTAAGATCGTAAACCTTACTGTATTGTTTGTATCTTAATAGTACAAATGTATGTTTCTTAAAGGCTGTGATCGTTGCAGAAGTTTGTCCACTATCTGTACATTTAGTTCAAATTGAGACTATATATCATAATGTTAAAATCGCAACTCTAAATAATAAAATCGGAACATACGGAACTCATAGAATTTGAGTTATTGTAAAGCATTAAAATTAGGATTTAAACATATATCTTAAGTCGTCCTCCGCACGTTTTGACTATTTATGATGTGTTAAAATTTAATATATGTTACTTATTACATATGAGAGTTTTGTTTCGTTTCATTTGAACTATAAAACATGTAAGGTAATTAGCGTGGCGGGTAAATTCGCGCGGTGCGGCAAGCGGCTCACGGGCCTTGCGGCTACACCCACGTTTCGACGCTTTGATTGATAACTAAAATGTTTCATTTATTTTCGTCTCCTGACATAGGAGTAAAGCGGACATTTAAGATTTAAATAATGTTTGTTGTGCAACAAAACTCTACATATACATATAATATTAATAGGTTTGAAATTTTAATGACATCATGCCTAAGAAGATTTTCTTTTAAAAAATCTGTATTAACGTACAAGTTTATTTAAGCGGTTTGTATATACTTGAATATTATACCTTATATTAAATACAAAAGATATAAAAAAAAATGGCGTGCACAGTAGTTTTTATGGACAAACTTTGGTGAAGAATTTTGATATGAGAACGGAGGAGAGCAGCAAAATAAAAAAAATAGATATAATTCCAATGCTATACAAAGCTTTGAAGAGCAAGCTTACCAATCTGCCATTATTAAAGATAAAAAAAGTTCTGTAAATATTAAGTAGCATTAAAACAGCGTTTGATGTCCGCTCCGGTCGTAAGCCTTCCGACTCCTCAACAGGTGCGGTCAAAAATCGCCTGGAGCGATTTTGACACCATTCCACAATTACTTATTTTTCGCCATGTGCCGTTGATTACAAACGATTCGCTAGCAGTTTCACCGAATTAGCCGTTATATCAGTTTTTTTTGACTAACGATCGATTACTTTTATTGTGACCACCAACGAAATTTTGGGATCATTTGTATTCTATAGTATTATCAAAAGTATAACGAACTTGTTAAGTTTTTTTTTTTTTTTTTAATATTATTTCAAAGACAAAGATATTTCTTATAAGACTGTATCTTGATATGGTACGTTCTAAAGCTGTGTCGTGACGTCATACACAAAATTGCTATTGACACTTGTAGAGACGAAGATCGGACTCAATGGTTTAGAAGAACCTTTGTTTAATAATAGACAGTGGTAGATGGTACCGTGAAAAGTATAAGGTATCGTAACCGCTCCTAACACAAGTGATAAGTTTAGAGGGACGGATAAATAAGAATATTTGTAATTCCTTAATTAATTTGGGGCATTAAAAATATTCTTTAAAAATAATATATTTGTATGTAATTTGTATGTAATTTTACGACTTTTTAAAATACAGAATATTTTTAAGATCTCTGTTAGGGTTGTCTGGAAGATAAAGCTAATTAGCTATAAGTCCGTCGCGTCTACAACGCATCAATTACTTTTTATTCTTCTAAGACTTCTCTGTAATTGACGGGTACAATAAAGTATATTAATCATAATCAACAATAAAATTTAAAAATTATATAGAGTTCGTTGTCATTGACATCAAGTTTATTAGTTGAAAACGTAAAAAAAAAAAAAATCTGCCACACACAACCTACAGCTAGGTCACCAATTCTTTTCCCTTGACTTGAAAGTTTTTGGAGATTATTCCCCACTTCCCAAATGTGTATCATTACATAGTATAAAACAAAGTCGCTTACCGCTGTCTGTCCCTGTGTACGTTTAGATCTTTAAAATTACACAACAGATTTTGATGCGGTTTTTTTTAATAGATAGATTAATTCAAGAGGAAGGTTTGTATGTATAATACATACACTATATAGTAGAGAAACACTGACAATTTTAGAGGTTTCTAAAGTGATGTAAATAAACACATTTTTTTACGCTTACATTGCAAACGCTGGCTGAACCCTACGAGATAGATCAAAATAATGTACTACAGTATTGTATACTTAAAAAGGTCTTCAAAAAACTCCGCGGTAGTCTATTTCTTAGGAATAACCCACAATAACCATTTTTTATCGTTTAATTTTTAAGGGGTTTTAAGCAATACAGCATCAATTCATATCCAATTAAGTATCTTAAATACATTGTGCATTTAATATAGATCAATATGGTCCTTTACAGCATATAAATATCATAGTATCAGCATTGCACCCGTGCAAAGCCGGGGCGGGTCGTTAGTTAGTAAATATAACACATGTATCCCCAAATGTCATCCTTCATCACCTGATACGAGATAGAGCTTGAAGCCGTAATATACGGTTTAAATCCACCTGTTCCGGCCACTGGGCCATATTGGGTCTTCACAAACATATAAAGATTTCAAACAGCAAGAAATAACAAGGTAGTAGCTCGTTCTTCATTGTTTTCAATTAAAGTATATTCTAGCAAAGGAATGTAACTCAAACACAACCTAACACACAGCTCCACCATTAAATATTATTATTTAATTTCAAATTTAACTCTTGATCAATTACATGAATTGATCATAATTATTTAATTTTATACCAATGAAAATTACAAAATACTTCCTTATGACACATCATATCAATTTATTTTTAAAACACAGTTTTTTTTATTAAATATAGTTAGAGACATTTTGACAGGTTTTGCAGAGATTTTTTTGAAACGTCAGCTGATTTTTATATAGTTAACTGTCAATTGAAAAATTTGAGTGATATAAAGAAGCTGTCATAAAGCTGTGGTTAGCTTGTTAGTTTATTTATGAAGTGATTGTTTACGACACAGTCCTGACGCGTCCGTTGTTCATTTATCGAGAAGATTCTTGTACATTTATAATGGATTGTTTAGTTGTAATACATACATACTATGTTATAACTAAAAGTAAATACACATATGTATGTCAGTATATATCTTTACCATTAATTTATTATTGCCTAAAAAACAAAAGATTGCCTTTATCTGATGGTGTTGTACGTAAGCCCCTTTAGTCAATCATCTGTTATCAATTTATAAAAAAATATGAATTTATATATTTAATAAAATTTGATATATGTATTCAAGTGAGTTCTTAAATACTTATTAATAGTCATTTTAGTTTCGCCCCAATGCTAAACATCTAGAAGCTGTTCTAAAATTATATAAATTATATATTAATGTTAATTAACGTACAATTATTTAGTATTTATTAAAAATGGTATATAAATAAATATTAAAAAAATATATTAATAAAATAACGGTCGGATTCTGACTAAATTATTTATAAGTATTATTCTTCGATGAAAGTATCACATTATATAATGATATCATACCATCTTCATTATTATCAAAATGAATCGAATACGAAAATAAAATAAGTCACACCGATTAAACTTTTACTAATAAGGATAAAATTCTAAAAGTTTTATTTCGATATTTTTTCTCAATTTGCTACACAACTCTTAATAACATTAGCTCCAATTATGATTGAAAAATAAATCAAAATAAATCATAAGTTTTGAACTGTAACTAGAATTTAACTGAAAAGTTTACATGATATTATCATACAATATTATATATGACAATCAATATTTTTGGTACTATGTATGTAGGCGAATGGGTTTAAGGGCTGCCTGTTGGTAAGAGCTTACCGATAGCCAATGGCACAGTGAGACATATTAACCATTTCTTATATCGCCAATGCACCATGAACATTCGGAATTAACATATGCGTTCCTGTAGTATTTGTCTGTAGTTACTTTGTCTTACAAACCCTTCAAACTGGAACACAATAATACTGAGTATTGCTGTTTGGCGGTACAGTATAAGATAATTGAGTGGTTGTGGCTTGCACAGAGCTCTACCACCAGAAAAGTATTACCACCAGAAAAGTATAGTATATTAAAAAAAATTGCCATAGTGTCCCGGGAATACTTCTAAAATTGATAATGTGATGTATTTCACTAATAAATTTTACGACTTTTTGAATAATTGTACATTGGTAATGAAACGAAAAAATCCCGCTGAGTTTATTTTGCTAGTTTTTTATATTTCTAAGGTTAGTTAGGTTTATTTATTTTCTGAACCGATAATGAATTGTTTAGCAAAAGAAATGTTTTTTTATATATTTTCTATATGCGTCGCAAGCCGAGCTGTTTAATACAGTTAGCGTGCTCTGATAGTCTTCTGAATAACACTTATTCACGGGGTTTAATTTAACGATAAAATCCAACTGTCCGTTGCTAACTTTTATTGTTGCCAGTATAAACTGCAAATAAACCGCAATAGCTCAACGTTATAACAAGTTTCGCGTTGTAGCTGTTTCGATCCTGACTCCTTGGACTATTTATTAGCTTTACGTTCTATGGGAAAGGCTATATATTAGTAATCCTTTAAGACAAGGAACTTAATTGTTAGTAGTCTTTATAGTAAAAAATATGCATAGAAGTTATTAAGATAACTATGAATATCTTTAATTCTACGTCAGTTTGTGGTCACACCTTATTTTACACAAATATACGCCCACAAGTTTCCAGCATTCCCGCGAGTGTTAAATTTCATGAACTGATGCTAACAGTACCCACACATATGACTCTCCAAACATAACTATGTAAATGTTATTTTGGAAATTCATCGTTTAATGACTCTACAGATTGAGTCGAAATATAAATGTTTGGGTAAAAAAAAAAACTTGTAAGAACGTAATCTCTTTTTATACACTAGTACCTCCTTAAAGAGATAGTTTTAATGAATCTTCTTTAATTATTTATCGGTTCTTCTCGGTAGTTACCCGATCCATACCATTGACAATGTTACTTACTAACTAATTTCATAATAATAAAAAATAGGTTTCAATGAAATAATATACGTCCGAATTATTAATATTTATATCTTATCTACACTAACATAAGTGGAGTCGATTTTTTTGGTAATGCTACTGAAAAAATTTCTCAATCAATATATTTATAATCTATTCCAGTATAAGCAGCCCGTTTTGGAAAAGGTTTTTATGCATATATAAGTAAATACGTTTCACAGTTACGCTTAAAATTCAGACTAGAAGTGACAATTTCGTGTTCTTGTATTATATAATTAGTATAAATTTTATTGTAGTGGTCAGTAATTATAGACGTTGTTAATTCGTTGCATAAGGTCAAAACTCCCGGAGGTGTCAATAAATAACCGTCAAAATGTCGTTCTATTTTCAAAGTCCCAACATAGAATGACATGACGTGTCAATCACGCTGACATTGTAGCAAGCGACGATTCAGATTCCAATAAAACGTTCACGATTGACTGTTTTCGTTGATTTTCAACTATTATGTGACCAAGCAACGTTGTCACGGTTAGGTTATGTCAAGATCCTTTTCTTAATGACATAGGCATTGGCGCTGTAAGATAAATTAATCAATCCTTCCATCACATCAATGTGCCACTAACCTTGGGAACTACGATGTTATTTCCCTAGTGCTTTGCCGTTTCATAGATTCAAGTCAATTGTAAAAAATACATTGGTAAAGAATGCATATTTTTCGATACAAGATTATATTGATAATTATATAATTGTATTTAACTAACATTACTGTATTTTTAGATGTTGAAAAAGAGTAGCTACTGAGTTTCATGCCGGTTCTTCTCGGTAGAATCTACATTCCGAACCGGTGGTAGCTTTACTTTAAATTATTTGTTAAATGTCGATTCAAAAGTGCTTGTAAAAGCCCACTTGATTAAAGTATATTTTGATTTTGATTTTGATTTTTGAGTGCCTGCAGTTACACTGACTCACTCACCCTGCAAACCGGAACACAACAATAAGTATCGCTGTTTGGTGGTAGAAAATCTGATAAGTTAGTGATGGACAGGTGGGCTTGCACAAAGCCATAACTCCAAATAGATCTTCATATAATACAAATCAAACTAATATATGCGTTTGTCAGTCAAAAACCAAATAATTATTTGTAGTAGTATATTTCAGTTGATATAAAAAACGACCTCCTTCACCTGCCTGAATTTCGTTACATGAAATATATGATTATTTTAGTAGGCAGAAACACCAATTGACTACCATGTGATTCACACACTCAGTATTGGAAACATCAATCGTTCCATATACTGTAAATGCGTAAAATTTAAGTCCCTTGTGTTGATGATGTTAAAACAGACCAGGTCAGTTGAATTATCGATGTTTGCCGGTAGTATAAAGTACCGTACCTACCCATTCGGGCTTGCACATAACCAATCCACCAAGTGTGTATAATATGCCATTCAACTTAGATGCCAAAATATATGTGTTTTCCTATCGTTTATTTGGTTAATATTATAGCTTGGCGTATGCCTAATGCTGGAATTTCCTATCACCTAATCCCAGGACGTACTGCTGATATATGCGTGAAAAGGTAAAATAAAATTGATTGACAAATAACGCTAACAACAAGCCCAGTTCATACGACTTTTAAATTAATTATTAAATAATTTCGATAACTTTAGTTTTTTCAATGAAACCGGTATAGAATTTAAAAAAAGATTTAGATATATTCTAGGCTATAAAATATCCATATTAATGAAAGACAGTTCGTCATAACCGTACATCAAACTCTGTTCGGAATTAAAACGACAATTAAATTTGCATAAACATAATGGCCAACTCTTTATGAGATGCATATTTAAGGCCGTCGCCATGCCCTTATTAATATGAAGCATCATTAAGCCTGCCAAAGTTTTAGACGTACTAAGCAATCTTGACAGAGGCGATTAATATGCTACTTTGAAATTCATATCTTGCAACCATATATGCGTATCATGGTGTCAGCTGGCTCGTCTAAAGGTCAGGTTATATGGCTTCGAATCTTAAGGAACCGTGATTAAATCCCTGACCAATAAAAGCTATTGGGTTTTGCTGATGAGAAAATTTCAGCAGCTGTCATGCAGCAGCTGCATAAACACCACCATAGCTTATAATCCCGCGCCTAGAATAACACGAGAAGCCGTTGGTCGAGCTTAAAAGTCTAGACGAATGATTCGTCTAGAGAATTACAAGGCTGATGAAATAGTGACCATATGTTCGTCCGCACTTGTACACTATTCTTGAGCACTTAGTTAGGATACGCTGCAAATCGTCGCCGTAGCTAAAATCTGTCAGGAGGATCTCGTAGGTAACTTCAATTACATATAGTATTATAACGTATAGTTATATATTTATGTATCAACATACAATAAATATGAGATATATACTTCAGTGTATATATCTTATATTTATTTTATTAAATATCGGTGTTATTTAATTAAAAATTTCAGCAAGTGGCTTCATTCGCGCTTCATTCATTTGAAAGGGGGGGGGGGGGGGTTAGGTAGGTTTAAATTTTTTGGAATAAAAAGTAGCCCGTGTGCTGTTAAAGATTATAAATCTATATCTGAGCCAAAGTTAATTGCACTGGCATGATTGAATTACAAACATCCATATATCCAAACTTTTGCATTCGTAATACAAGTAAGACTAATTGTATATACTCTGTAGTACAAGTTAAGTTTTATATATAAGTAGAAATCAATAAGAATAAAAAATTGTTTGTTTCAATACCGTTTTCTCTCCGTTCCCGATTCCAGGACCATCAAAGAAATTCCACAAAAACTAGTCAAGAGTCAAAGTCATAAATATGTAAATCTAATCTTTAACATACTTGTTATAAATCAAGTAGGATTTATCCAATGCAACATTACTATGCATCATAGACTGTTTCCTGCACTCGTTGAGCCTAACAAGGAAACTGCGCGTGCGTAAATAAAAAGTCGTCAACCACTCAATTCGATCAGACATCAACACAATCGTGGCGTGATTCGATATTAATAATGCATGTTACCGTGTTATTTTCCATAATCGTTATGTTTCACATACGTGTTAACATATTAAAAAAAAAAAAAAAAAAAACTATGTTTACAGTAGTTTTGTTCTTAGTGTACTTTTATACTTATAAACGAGGACACGCTATTTACACATTCATATAAGCGTAATGATATTATTAGTTTTTTTATTGACGGAAATAAAATCAATTCGAATCGACTTTCGATATCGAATCGACTTTCGATATCGAATCGTTTCGTATCGTGTCGTGCTCCGTGTGCCGCAGCGTTGATACCTGTTGCCTCGTCACCCAGCAACAAATTGTGCGGCAAACTGATGCCGATGTAAAAGACGTGGCGTTGTGTATTAAGCGCACATAGAAGGGCTTGTGAAGGCCATGTAAGGTGTTAGACGTTAGTCGCTTTATGTCTGTGTTAGGCGCAAGACTTAGTACCTAGACTTGGCGCTTGAGTAAAACCTGAACTGGACCGTGTTTGTGTTTTAGGTTTTTTGTTTGAGTTTTGTTTACATTATTATACTTTTAACGAATTGGCACTGTCGGTATGGAATATACGTATAGATATGCCTATGTATTTAATACAGCTTTTTTATTGCGTCGGTAGATGACTGCTACTGCCCATAGACATTGGCGCCATATGAAATTTCAATCATATCATACATGACTGGCTGAGTGTTTTATTTGACTATGAATAAGTAAGTGTGATCCTTCTATTTTAAATAAAGATTTTGAGTTGATTTGATTTAATGCAAGTTCTTAAAGCTGACTGTAATTAATCTATTTAACATTGTATTTCATAATTGTTAAAAAATAAAAATACACTAAGAAACTCGTCTCTTTATTACCTTGATTTTTTGGGACAAAACCTCAAAGCGTGGGTATATGGCATTTATAGTGCACATAGTAGATATTTCTCATAAACCAGATCGAACTCATAGCCCTGACAAGTGTAGATGCCACTCATTAAAACCACTGCGCTTACATATACACAATTAAGCTTAAACAAAATCGGTTGCCACATATAGGATTACAATATTAATATACATAATTTATTATTGCAACATTTATCTCTGAAGATAATAAATAAAAATCATTTTCTTAACACGTAACAATATTTATAGTTCACAGACAGCATCGAAATAAGTTACTACAAGCTTTAAGTTCAACAAACTTTCCTAACAACGATTCGGAATTCTCTGCGCGTGGGCAGAGGCCAAAATAATAGGCCGTGACACGTCCCTTGGTCGACTACAATGGTCTATAAATATTTTAAAAAAAGGCAGATAATCTATTGATATCGTTTGATATTCAAACGATGTAGTTACTTAGTATGCTTTCGCTTAACATCTAAAGATGTATGGCGCGATGACGTAAAATTGCCTTTAATAAATATAAATAATTATTATATTATTTAGTGGAGCTCATCTTGCTTTGTTGTAAGCTTTTTTTGTACATATTTTACGATGTATATTGTCTGTCTCGTAAGTCTAGTCACTTGTATACTGAGGAGCAAACTGAAGATGTAGGCGTTGTTAAAACTCCCAAACCTAAAATTTAGATCGTGATGCTGCCTGTTAAAGTTAATGTACTGTAACGTTAAAATATCGTAAATCCACGTTATAGATAATACTAAAGCTACGAAGAAAATACAAGAAGGAACGAAAAATCACGCCCGTGCCGCTGGACATGTAAAGCAGTTGGTCTGCCTCCTAAACTCTCTTCGATAGTGTCGGATTTTAATTTAAAGTCCCATCTGATTGTGAGAAAAGAGAATACAAAGTTCACCAATGTTTCGTATCTATAGTATCTTCTGCGCAATCTTCTGTGCAGTTCTTCGTTGGGAATGGCCTTCGAGACCGAAATCGGTCAGGAGGACGTCAACTCTTTGTGTGTATTTTACGATGTATTCAAATTATTCAATTCATTGTTTGCGGTTTTTTTTCGATTGAAGTGATGACTGTTGTATCGATTGTATCGCAACTTTTGAAGCATGTGCACACATACACACATCTACGTATTCATACATACACAACATTCCTACAGACAATCTGCATATTATACTTTAATATTAGTATTAATTATTATTACAAAAGTGTTATAACACGTAAAAAAAATTAAGATAATATAGTCTCTGGTTAACTCTTTAATTTATCTTTAAATTATTCATTTACTTAAATCTTATAATAATAATTATTTGTCTATTTCAGGAATTATCAGTGCGAATCTGTTAACGTTATAGAGTTCGTTTGTTGGAGGTTCTAAGTTTAGTAGCTTTGCGCTACGACCCTAACGAAAGACACAAAGCATAGACGTCAATAATTATAGCAATTTGTATGAAACTGTATTTAATGAAGTCCAGGTCACTGCTAGTTTTGAGATAAAATTTGAATAATGATACGCTATCTGTATGAATACAGTTGTTGATTTGAAATTTTCGAAAATTCGAAATTTGAAAAATAGCCGAGATAACATAGTGAATACAGCGTCTATACAAGAAGGCTCTAAGCCATATATTAAAATGAAAAAAAAAGTTTACTGCCAAAGGCATGATCGTAGTAATATATTATCGTGAATACTAAAATGGCATTATATTGCCTATTCCATTTTGGCTTTTAAGATCTACTATCATTTAAAACATCTAAGGGCATGGCTATTAAATAAAGATCGAATAGCTAACGGAAAGGTCAACATTTGATAGTATTTTGCTTACGCCTCTCCCATTCTTGACACACTTTCCACAACTTCACTTACTGACAATTTCAAGTGCAAGCAAATATAACCCTTGTTATTATAATATAAGGCTATTGATTTGAGACGATAACGCAAATGTAAGCTGGTTGAAGGGATTTCAATGGATTTTCAATTTAGCCGAGTCGCTGGTTAGGTGTCGTAAACATTTTCTTAGTGATTCGTGTTTTATATGTTGTAGCTTATCTTAACCTCGGAGAGAGCTTGTGAATGTATGTTAACGTTGAACAATCGTTATTTATTTTGTATGTTTCCTGTAAATTGTATTTCGCCTTACAAAATGAAAATATAATTTTTGACGCCAATGTAGATACGCCCTTATATATCCGGTAAAATGATTTTTTTTTGTGTCTTCTATCAATTTTAACATCAGATACTTTTGATCCTAATAAGGAAAACGATTGAAAGACATCAAAACAAACGTTTTCATCAAATGTAACGGGCAGTAAGTGAAAACAATTTTAGACATAGCTAGCCCGATGATCGGTCACAGATTTTACACAATGCATGTAGTTTTTCATTAAATTTCAATTACTGGATTTCTTTTTGAATAGCAAAATTATATACATTTTTTACGGGACGTTATATAAATATATCATCAGTTTGTATCGTATGTACTTACATCATTCATATGTAAAATAAAACTCGGTGCATCGGAAAGCTAAACAAAAGTATACACTCTTTATGAGGAAACTTTCCTCTTTTACATTACATTACATTAGCAGCCTGTAAATTTACCATTGCTGGGCTAAGGCCTCTCCTAAGGTTGGAGCATATTCCACCACGCTGCTCCAATGCGGGCTGGTGGAATACACATGTGGCAGAATTTCGTTTATTTCACAACGTAGCTCAAATGTGATAAGATACAAATGTGTGTCTCGGGACGCCCGACAGAAGTGATAACTTAAACTCATCTAATTTCAACTATTTAATATTTAAATTGTTAAACTTGAGAAAAGCTTAGGTTATTACTAAAATTCTATGTATATATTAATATGTTAATGTAAGGAAAATTAAATTAAATTATTAATAATAGCTTTTATTCATTCATCATCCTCCTAGCCCTTATCCTAATTTTACTTGGGGTCGGCGCAGCATGTCTTCTTCTTCCATACTTCTCTGTCGGACGTCATCTCACAAGTAACATTCTTTCTAACCATATCGTCTTTCACACAATCCATCCATCGACATATTTTATTGATTATAAAATATGTCTTATTCTTAGTTAAAATTCATGAATATGTACATTTGAATTTTTGTATGTACGTATGCGTAAGAGAAAGGGAAGTGAGACCGACTGGCGCCGTAACGCTTTACGTAACGAAGCGGTTTACCTTCTCATAAGACGTTGTCACTTCAAAAATAAGCATAAAAACAATCAAGAGAAGCGTAAGGACACGTGCCTTCAACTCTGTTGCTCTATTTGGTTTCAGATGTCCTACCATATGTGATCATAAGAGCAGTAATAATTCATAATACTCTGAATTCGAAGCACAATATTCTAAAGATCTGCACCAATTGATTTGTACGAATAAGCTTATATAATCGATTTTCGTATCGAATTATACATTTTTTTAAAACATAAATATTTATCTAAAATTATAATATTGAAAATCATATTCTAATCACAAAGGACATTTTTTTAAACAAATCTCAACGTTTAAATTCGTCAGTCAAGTTAATTTTATTGTATATTATATATTTAATGAGAATTAATAATGTATTATAAATACATAAAGGTTTCTTGAAGCAGTTTATATGCTTAAAACGTGTGTACGTCGTAGGCTTTGATTTTTTTTTGACAGTTGTGTCTAAAATCCTATCTTGTTTTTTATGAATTATCGATAGATCAGTATAATAAATTGTTAATAACGATATGGAATTATTAATATTAATATATTATAACATAGTAAAAATCGGATACGATTAGAATATATAATATAAAAGTTGTATGACGAGACTTTAAATATGTGTTTTAAATATATTCACCACATAATTATAATATGCTAATAATATATATACGCTTGTGATGATAAAATATACGTTATATTATATTATTAATAAAACATTTCTATGTCTAGCCTTGAATAAAAAAAGATACGCATAAAAATAATGCTTATGTAGTTTAGCTTAGCTGTTTCAACTTCGTGATTTTGTTTTTGGCAGTTACGTGAATCTGACGCAGTACCAGCGTCGTACAACAGCTGGCGCGCTTGTTGTAACATAGTAATTGAATTAAAAATATATATAAACAATGAAATGTTAGGTAGTCTTCTCTTTAATAAATAAAAATATTTTTTTTGTTTGTCGTCGTTGTGTGATGAAACTTCAATCATATGCGAAATTGGGATGAATAGTTATATTTGTATACTATAAATATATTATACAGCTTTCAGAAAAAAATCTACGATAATATTCAATTTTAACACTTGTAATACTTATTGTCACGAAACGAAACGTTTTATTGTGAGGTTGAAGGCTAAGCCTTTAGGAATTTTTATTTTCTTAAACTAACACAAGTAAGTCAGGCTATTTTTTTAAGTCTGCGAGTTAATGATCGACGTCGCATTTGAAATTATTGAAATCGTAAAATTAAAACAAGTGTTATAGCGACTATAAATTAAATTGTAATTAATGGTTACTGCACCAAGTCACTCCATGGAATTCTAATATGCTACCTAAATGTTTTATTTCAAATTATTTATTATAATATATTAAATTTTAAATTAAATTATTAATAAATACGTTCGCATACAAACACTTTTCAGAAGATGTTCGTTAAACAAAGCAAGACGTAATAAAATATATATATATGATTTCTCTGTATATGAGCGATGAGTCATCTTTGTATATCATCAATAAAATTGTTTTTGAAAGCTTTCTTCGTCTCCACCTGACTAATTTTATGTTATGGAATATGAACGAAAGGTCTTTAGGAAATATTCGGTGATGACCAGACCGTCGGATCAAAGACAATCCTTCTGCATCGGTTCAACTAGTGTTCGTTGATTTTCATTCAATATAAAATTCTATTCTAATAAACAATTTCGTAAGCTGACAAGAATCTATTCAGATGAACAGTATTTCATTTATTCTGAGTGATATTATAACACAATAGAATGATATATATTCAGTACTCGTCTGAAAGACGGACTCTCACCTACAGAGACAGCTTTATAAATCATTATATATATATTAAAATATCAATTTTTATACGAATCATAAATAAGAAAATAAATTTTGACAAAATCAACGTTACAAGGGCGGGGAAAGGTCGTATGACGAATCGTGACTCGATTGATGTGTGACTCGGTAAAATCGATTATAACGATATACTTCGATTGTATTCTAAATATAATTAATTACGAATTATACAATATTACTTAATGAATAAATGTATGTATGTATGTATTATGCAAAGGCTATGTACATAATTGAAAACTGTTTAAAAGGTCAGTTCCGTTCTGGAGAATATTTTCTGTTGGCATATCATTATGGTTATTATTTCTTCGTCTTTATAATATAAAAAATATACATTATATTTTTATATGTACTTTATTGCAATGTAAAACTAAATAAGGATTTACAAAAAAAAAACTTGGAACAGTAGATTCTGTAATAAACTCGAAACTCACCGCAGAAGTATCAGAATGTGTTATACAACTTTAGCATTATAAGTAAAAAAAATATAAGATACAAGTATCAAAATGCCAAGTCACTGTAGGTCAGTTGTCAAAATTTCACGAGTGAGATATAAAGTGAATTATAATGGAAACGCACTATAAAACCGAAAATAGGACTAATTATAAACTAAGTGGATAAAAATTATGCTTTAACATTTAATATTTCTTCTTTAAACCGAAAGACCTGTGACACATAATTAAATCTTAACAGGAGATTGGAGACCTAAATGTTCCTAATGTATATCTGCGTTATGTGTATCCACCAAGCCGCTTCAGTGCAGCCTGGTAGAATAAACTCCAAGCCTTACCTCAATAGTTAACAAACTGTTACTTTACTTGTTTTTATAATGATTATTTGCATAACAGGGTTCCGTGACATCGTGCCCAAATCAGTAGTTAATCAATCATTGATATCGCTCGAGTCCTCATCACAGTTGAACCAATCATCAGTCATCATAATCACGTGATTTAATCACTGATTTACATGATATTGTTAGCACATATACGGGCTGAAATTTTTTTGAGAAATAACTTTTTTACTGAAGCGTCATTAAATTAAATAACCCAGTTAAATAAGCAAATGAACAATTAAAAGTACAGAATAAAGCGTGGTCGTCATATTCGGTGTAATCATATATGTTTTTGATTAGATTCATTACCGGTTACGGTATAATCGAGTCCGTAGTAATTAACATGCACGCCTACAAGGGTCCGGATTCGACTCCCGGTGAAATAAAACGGCATGAACACACCGGATATAATGTGGGCGGTCCAGCGAACATTGTCATTCAAAAGCTGGGGCTAAATTATGGTGACCAAATTATTGAATATTTTAGGACAATATTTTTCGATTTTAATATTACCTAAATTTTTTTTTGCAAAAAGCTGCAATGTTTTGTAAGTTAAGACATGTGAGATATAAGAAAGCAAATTGTTCGGAAATTAACGTGCAATATATGTTTTATAAAAAAATACATGATGCCTAATTACAGTAAATTCTGCAACTGTTCTGCTGGACTAAAACATAATCGATTAATTACGGACAGTTTAGGAACTAGATAACTAGGGTTAGGGTCTGAGTTTGAATTTGAAATTTTTGGTAAGTGTGATATTCGGCCCTTCTCAGTTTTAAATAAAATAAAAAAAAAACACACATCATATAAACTCTCGACTATAACTCGGTTCAGAATCCAAGACCGTTAACGAAGCAGGAAGTTACGTTTACCACGCCAGTCAATCAGGCATAATAAATGAATACCTTTAGTTAAATAATTAAAATTTGTATTCTTAAAAAGATGACACAAGAGAATTAAACGTGTCAGCTTAATGGACTCATTGTTTGTCTCGTATTTACGTCTGTTTGTTTGTCTATTAGCGTGCGAGTATTTAATAGTAAGTTATTGTGTGTAAAAGTGATTAGTTTGTGAGATCTTTTATGAAGCATCTCGTGATTATACTAGAGGAATACCGTTGGATTTATTTAGTTTACGCTAAATAAACCCAACGGTATTCCTATGTATATATGTATGTATTAATCTTAGGATTAATATTTGTTTTTAAACTTAAAAATTACTATAACCAATATTTGAATTACGCATTAGAAAATATTATCGACGATACGTTCATATTTTTTAATGGGTTAGCTTATTTGAGTCTCGAATATCATTTTTGCATTCTGGCCATTATTTAAGATATTAGTTGCGGACATAAAAAAACAATATGACAATATTGAAAAAAAAATTACTTCTAGTAATTATGTTCCTGTTTTACTCTCTGTCATTAACGGTTTTCTGCCGCGGTGGCCCTTGACAACTACCCAGAAGTTATTATAGTATTAAAGTGTGCGTGCACACATAGTTGAACAGTCGTTTCCTTCGCTCTTATAATCTGGTGGGATGGCAATCCAACACGACCGGAGACTAT
The DNA here is from genome assembly GCF_037043105.1 of Vanessa tameamea. Classification (NCBI taxonomy): domain Eukaryota; kingdom Metazoa; phylum Arthropoda; class Insecta; order Lepidoptera; family Nymphalidae; genus Vanessa; species Vanessa tameamea. The sequence continues at coordinate 9,610,430 of NC_087324.1, forward strand.
TTAAGCTTAGTCTAAGCGTTCCGATATACGAGAATGTCTCCTTCTTAACTCTGAGCTCAACTATAAATTTCTTGACCGAAAAACTAATAACATCTTGACCGAAAAACTACCCACACCCAGTAATTTATAAACATATCGCGCTGAGGAATGCCGACAGTATACAGACACAATAGTTTAGTAGATTTAGTTGCCAAGGTTGGATGCGTATTGGCGTTGTAAGGTATGGTTAATATTTCTGATAGTGTCTTTCGATGCTGGTGACCATCAAGTGGCCCCTTCGCTCGTCCGCTTACCTATCTTATAGAAAAAGGTCTTAGACCAAGACAAATGGTTGGTTGACAATGAGGACTTAGCAATGATAATATTTTGAACACAGATCTACGGTTTTATCTATAAATATTGCTATTTAGTTTATGCGAGTTATTCTTATTTCGAATGTTCAAGCAAAGATGACGGAAAGAGAGCGCTCATTGTTTAACTGAACACATTCAATTGTAAAGTCATATAAAAAGTGGGGAAAGAAGCCATAATGCTTAAGAATCAGTATAAACATTATGTCAAACTTTTTGTTACTCAAACACGTGCCGAGGCATGGCACTTACTTTCTTGGTATTCAATTAAAAGGAAATTATTCCACGCAAGTGTCTTTTGTTTTACTTCAAATTAACCCGATGCCTCGTATAAAAGTACATTGTATCGTATTTTAAAATACTGGATATCGTGTAGAAATTAATTAAGTATCATTTAAAGTTTTTTTAAAGATTAATTACTAAGTTTATTGCCATATTTCATGAATTGGCGTTTAAATGCTTGTCTATCTTCAAAAACCAATAGAATGATAATTACCTAATTGCCTCAGTGTTTTGTATTATAATGTTTCTGCACAGTTTTTACGCAAAGTTACCCTTTACAAAAATACCATGGCTGGTTAGGGTAGAAAATGGCCACTAAAACAATATAGTACTGGTGTATTATATACTAAAATTGAAACAAATTATTTATTCGTTACTCTGTACATTATTTTCATCATTATGAAATCCGAAACATATCTTTATTTAGCTCATATATTTTGTCATTATTAATACTCGACTGATATAATACAGGATGTATTTTTTTTATAATCAACGGTTTAGAATCTTAGAAAAAATAACAAGGAAAACAGATTTTAAGAAATCAAATAATGAAGTTTAATAGTCTCTTTATATCATCTCCGAGAATCGTATTTCTGTGAACAGTTTTCGTTTTAATTACAGTCTCAGGTCGACACTGAACAATAAATAATACTGATATAATCAAATATTGAAATCAATAAAAGAGAAAGAAAAGATTTAGTATGTATAAAATATATAAATTAGAATAAAACTGATTACGTCACAGAAATATTAGTACACACTACAATAGTCACTTTTTTTTTATCACCAAATAAAAAAAGGAGCATTCCAAATCGGTTTTTAAATTACATAGTTCTGAGTTTATAAACATACAACGGCAACACAAATACAACAGTATTGATAGACTGCTTCTTTTTTTAAGTCAGTTACTTATGGCAAATAAGCCGCCTAATGATAACTCCAATAAGAAATATTAACCATTCCTTACATCGCCGTTGCGCAGCCAATCTTGGGAACTAAGATGTTGTGTCCCTTGTGTAGTTACTCTAGATTACTCACCCTTCACACTGGAACCCAACAACAGGAACTTGTTGTTTGGCACTAAAATATCTGATGAGCAAGACGAACTTGCATTAAGCCAAATAAACTCACTTGTAGTGTAAAGAATTACGCATTTATTGTCCTTCATTTCCTCTAATACGAATGTATGCATAAATATATAAATATTAGTTCTTATATACATAAAAAATAAAACTGTTTACAATTAACATAGACAGTAATTTTCACTTTTTACGAAATTATGGTCAACCTACGTTATGAACAAAACGTCATTGTCTTCGGTAATGCTATTAACAAAATTATTATTTACTCGCATCTATTGCTCGTACTCCGTTATTACGAACCTCTGCCTTTTCCGTTCTGATTTGTTTCATAACTTAATTAAGTTTTATTATTATACTTGTCCCTTCAAACATTACATTGTCTTTTGCCCAGATATTTTAGTTCGTAATAACAGTTTTAAGTCGCTTTTTATTAAAAAAAAATTGCATGTAAAAATGATCTGGTGTTTTAAAGGTAGCCTTTCTCAAGAGCCATATGTGAGGGACATTATAGTGCTCAAGGAGTACTCTTTATTACCTTACACTCATAATGGGAGGGCAATTCGACATGACCGGAAACGGTTATGAGTTTTTATGTACTTTCCGAGGGATATGTGTATAACCAAGAAATGAACAAGAAGTTTTTGATTGTCTGAGTTTGAATTCAGGACCTTGAGACCTGGAACGTTTTAAGCTAGCCACTAGACTACTGAGGCAAAACAAATGCCAATTAAATGGGACTAATCTTATACGTTTACATATTCATAGTAATTTAATTTATCCACATCAGAAAGTGGAACGAATTGCAATGTTGACCATGCAGCCATTGACGCTATTAGATAAATAAACCAATACTTGTACACCATCAATGCGTCGATTTTATTACCCTGGCTCACCTTCGGACCAGAACAAGAACACTCAAACTGCTTAACTTACTATATCACAAAATTTACCAACATCTAAAAGTACTTGAAACATGACAAGATTATAAATTATGTCAAATAATTCAAAGTTATTATCGTTTTATTATAATTAAACTTCATTTAATAATTATTTTATTTGTTCAATATAGCAAATGAATGGTTTAAGTTCAGTTATTTCAAAATCGAAGCCTTAATCGGACAAGATGAACTTTAAACTTCGTGACGTTCTGTCAAATGTTTTAACAAACTGTTTTGTGATTTAAAAGCTGTACAAATACAACGGCATTTAAACAACAATCATATAATTAAGAGCAGATGGCATAGTGATTAGAACACCTGAATCTTAACCAAAGATCGTGGCGTCAAACCTGCACAAGCACCCGAAATATGAAAACTGAGAAAAATAGTGTGACATGAAAATCTGCAAAAGATGTCCACCAATATGAATAAGCAGTCCAACATTAGGTCATATACAGAGTGTTACTTTAAATTTGGATATAGTTAAAACATTAAATTATACAGTTCGAACAATAAATTCAAAGTCATATTTAACCTTTGTTATAGAGACATGGTGCGGTAATTTTATCCGTTCGCAGTCAATTTTATAATGTAATCTATTAGAAATACCATAGATAGTATCGAAATGGACATGAAGCACCCATAAAAAATGGTAACAATGCGTAATTACAATCACCGAATTTACGAAACGTCAAATTGTTAGCGTTACAAAATACGTTACGCGTCATGAACTCTGGCACAAAGAGATTTTGGACATTAAATTCTAACTGTGCATTGTATACGATAAAACCGATAGAAAACTTTCGAATTAGGCTTAGTAAGCTTAAACAAACATATAACAATCATTGTAATATAGTATGTTGATTTATTTTTTTTCTTTTTTATTTATCGTCTAACCAGAATCGACTTAAAGTCGTTTGAAAAAAAAAAATTACATCGTATTGTAATATTATTATTATATACCTATGTAGTTTAAAAATATATTCTATATTATTTTTAATTTGACGGCAATTTTAAGATCCTTTAAGCTACTGCTTTTATATAACAAAGGCAAATAATAATTATATATCAGAAGGCTTAGAGCTTATTTCACCACACTGCTCCTATGCGTGACAAATTGGAGAACTCCATGCAGATTTCCTCTCAATGTTCTCACCAACACAAGATGAATGTAACCAACACACAAATCACTTAAAAATTCCGTGGTGCTTGTACAGGTTTAAAACAGAACCTTCGATAGATGCGAACGTGTTCTAACTACGCCATATCAGCTGTAAGTGTATATTATGGTCACCACCGCCCATAGAAATTGGTACCCTAAGAAATATTAACATTATTAACAGTAACATTAACAGCCTGTAAATTACCCACTGCTGTGCTAAGGCCTCCTCTCCCTTTTAGGAGAAGGTTTGGAGCATATTCCACCACGCTGCTCCAATGCGGGTTGGTGGAATACACATGTGGCAGAATTTCGTTGAAATTAGACACATGCAGGTTTCCTCACGATGTTTTTCGTCACCGCCGAGCACGAGATGAATTATAAATACAAATTAAGCACATGAAAATTCAGTGGTGCTTGCCTGGGCTTGAACCCGAAATCAGTGGTTAAGATGCACGCGTTCTAACCACTGGGCCATCTCGGCTTTTTCTTAACCATAACCATAAGAAATATTAACCATTCCTTAAATACTCAATTCGTCATCACTCTGTGATTTGATCACTCACTCTACCAACCAGAATAGAACTACACTAACTAGGTATAAATATTTGGTAGTATAATTTGTAAGTGATGATTGGGTGGGAGTCAATACCAAAAAGTAAATGATATGATATCAATTGATTGAATAATTGTAATAATATTATGTCCATTTGATTATATTAATTCCAATACATAGTTGTGCACTAACTTTTGACGACCAATTAATAAATTTAAAGCTTATATTAAAACAACATTTGATAATAAATGAGGCATGATTCGAAACAAGATTATAAAGATAATTTAATCGTATTCGTTGATCTTTATGCAAGATATATATTCATTTAATTATATGTAATTAAAATACCTATGTTTTTTACGTGGTGGAAAGGAGTGACTACAGTTTCTTGCTGGTTCGACTCGCTGATCTACATTCCATGACTGTAATTTTATATTTAATTTATCGTTTTTTAGGTTTCCGTACCCAAAGGGTAAAAATGGGATCCTATTAACAAGACTTCGCTGTTTGTCCATCCGTATGTCTGTATCTCAAGGACCGCGATAGCTAGACAGTTGAAATTTTCACAAATAATGTATTTATGTTGCCGCTATAACAACAAATAGATACTAAAAATAAAATAAATATTTCCCCTTTAATATTTATTTATGCCTTCCATCCAAAAATGCTATTTTTGCCTATATTTTCTCGATATCAATAACCTAGTCGATGGTACGGAACCCTTCGTACACGAGTCCAACTCGCATTTGGCCGAATTTTATATTATTCGTTTAAAGATCTTTGTCTAACACGCCTCTGTTGCTTCATAAGTCCTTCTCTTACATTACTACACAAAATAAATTACAATACATATTACTGAGAATGCCGCTTTACGTCAATATCAATGTTTTTGCTGCTTTTTATTATTTTTAGGTAATACGAATTAAAGACAAATTAAGTACATGAAAATTCAGTGGTGCTTGCCCCGGGTTTGAATTCTGAATCATCGATTAGAAACTACATCTTCTAATAAATGGGCCATCACGGCTCTCTCAAAGAATGTTTTTTAAGTATAAGGTTTTGTTATAATCTAGGCATGAAATGTTGATACTAATAATATTAATTAATTTAGAAATTTTATAGTGACATCAATATTCATAAACTACGGGACATTAAAATTCTTGAGTGGCGATCACGAACCGGAAGACGCAGCGTGGACGGGCCCCCTACAAAGTGGACAGATGATCTTATGAACGTCGTGGGAAGCCGCTGATGCGGGTAGCGCAATACTGCCCGTCGTGGATCATTTGAAATGCCTTTTCAAGCAGTTTTAAAGCTGATGATGAATAATCTAGGACTTTGATGTGTTTTTTTTCTAGTATAGGTTAGCGGACGAGCATACGGGCTGATGGGAAGTGGTCACCATAGACATTGGTGCTGTAAGAAATATTAATCATTCCTTACATCGCCAATGCGCTACTAACCTTGGGAACTAAGATGTCCCTTGTGCCTGTAGATACATTGGCTCACTCGCCTTTCAAACAGGAACACAACAATACTGAGTACTGTTGTTTTGGGATAGAATATATGATGAGTGGGTGGTTACCTTCACGGGCTTGCACAAAGCCCTACCACCAAGTAAACTGTGTATTCAATAAATAAAAGCTACTGACAGACTCGTGACTATTCTTTCACTATCCTAGTCCGATGTAAAGAACCAACGGCTTTACGTGCTATCTCAGGTAAGAGATCACAGATAACTACCTACTACTGGATATGTCTTAATAAAATAATAAATATTTTCTTAACTTCTGGTTTCGAAACAGGAGCTTTATAATCTGCAATCGAACCACCTGCTGTTTATTGCATGTTTAAGATTATAAATTTCTAGTCGTTTTTCGCTTACAAGAAAATTCACTTAGGATATCGAATATAATATTTGTTAAAACAAGCGACATTTCCTGCAGTCTATACGTTAGAATTAGCCGAAATTTAGCATGCCTGCCACTGCGCTGTCACATCCTTGTTCGTTGTTGCTATGCAGTATATGTAAAATACTTACATTAACCTTACAATGTTATCTAAATGAACACATTAAAATATTATCTGTTTTAGATACAAATGTTTTGGTGTAGTCAAAATTATTCTATTGGTTTTGACTAACAGTATTAACTGTTTTTCGTACGAGTAATTAGGAATACTCAATATTTTGGAAAAAAAAACTACGTTTGCTAAGCTATCCTCCCTAATGACCTGTGTCCCATAGATGGGGCAGAGGGCGTCCACAGATGTCCTCCATCGCGATCGGTCTTGAGCTTCACGCTTCACCTCGCTTCAAGTCATTCCGATGCTCTCCGCCTCTGCCAACACGGAGCGTCGCCAGGTTTAACGGGGACGGCCACGCTTTCTTTTCCCTTCGTGATTCCAGTCCAAAGCTTGTTTGTGATTATGGTCGGGGTCCCTTCGGAGCGTGTGGCCAATCCATCTCCACTCGTGATGCTTGATCTGATTACGCTATGCATAAAAATAAATAAAAAAGTCTAAATAAAAAAATTTCAAATTTAATAAAATAAGTATATTCCCACGTGACGTCTATAGTCAGTTAAAAAAAAAGGCAATTTTGTGTGCGATTTATTTATGAATATCAGAAACGTGTTATTAACAAAAGTACGTGTTAAGTAAACATTATTATAGTATATTAATCTAAAAAATTAACATATACTCGACATCATCGCTGCATTGCGACATCAAAATCAGGAAATGACGCTATCGTGGGTCGCTGCCTGTACCCCACTACAATGATATAAATTATCTGAATGGTATATTATAATAATAGTTTTATTTAAGAACGATTACAGCTGTTTTAAATAAAAATAAATTTAATAAAATATTCATAAATTATTGCGTACGTATTAATAAACAGCTCGAAATAATCTATTAACTCAATTATTGATCGAAACTGAGTTTTAAAGTGCAAATAAATGATATATGAAATTAAAAATGTATGTTTATATAGGCCTTCTTACATTTTATCGGTTGATTGTAATGTATAATTTTACAAGAAAATGTTTACATAATATAGATACAAGTAATATTATTTTTATTTAACAAAGTCTAAAATTTTATATGAATCACAAAGAACTTTTACAAAATATATGCTTAAAAAAAGAAGACACTTCCATATCAAACATCTATATCCATGTTAACAGATTTCGATACACACAACACTTTGATGGAACTACGCTAGAAATACTTTGCGCATTAGCGTGTCTCATCAGCGCGGTTGAATTATATTTTTTCATTAAACACAAAAAAAAAACTGGCAACACACACAACATATATGGACAAATTATAATAAAATTTAACGTTCAATTATATCCACCTGGCAACACTAACATGTTAAATTATCATCCTTTTCTAAAGATGAAGTAAAGAAAGTTGTTAAATAGAATAAGTTATTTGAAAATAATCTTCAATTTTGTTTTTTTTTTTCGACTGGATGTTCAAGACCGAGAATCATAAGCTTTAGAATAAGAGAATCATTGTATGTCTAGATAATGACACGCAGGGTCCTTCACAGTGATTTCCTCCAACGCCGAGCACAATATATTTCAAATAGTTTCATACCAACACATAAACAACATAACATTAACAGCCTGTAAATTTCCCACTGCTGGGCTAAGGCCTCCCTTCCCTTTGAGGAGAAGATTTGGAGCGTATTCCACATGATGGATACACATGTGGCAGAATTTCGTTGAAATTAAACACATGCAGGTTTCCTTTGTTTTCCTTCACCGCCGTGCACGAGATGAATTATAAACACAAATTAACCACATGAAAATTCAGTGGTGCTTGTCTGAGTTTGAACCCGCAATCCTCGGTTAAGATGCACGCGTTCTAACCACTTGGTCTTCTCGCCTCCCTACCATACCATTACGTTCAACAGTTTTCTAAATATATCGATTAATATAAAAAAAAATATGCCACGTTTTTTAGTTTTACTCTACCCCAAACGATATGGACGTGTTAAATTTAGATTATTCATATATTTAGATATAGTGTCGCCCTACGAAATAAGTAAAACAAACGACCCAACTTTATTGTCTTGGTGTGCGTGACAGGTACGCTTGATCATCAAACGTCATAATATTTTACTAATGTGCATGTCCTTAGTTCGTTTTCACCTTTGACAGACGATCTAAACTTTTTATATAGGTAGTTGGACTACAAATGGACCACCTGATGGTGAATGGTAAAACAATAGCAATGTAAGAAATATTAACGATTCCCTGGGAGCTAAGATACTATGTAACTTGTGTCTGTTGTTACACTGACTCACTCACCATTCCAGTCGGAACACAACAAGTATGGCTGTTTGGCATTGGCAGTACATATTATTATTAATCAAAGGTATTATGTTATGAAAGTGTTATATGGCCAACAAATACTCTATAGACATTTTGGAAATAACGAATTTCTTATATACCTATAGTTTTGATATATTTATCAATATCCTTGTACGAGTTTCACAATCTTGTACAGTTCGTGATTAAGTATTAATATTAGACACGCTACATAAATGTCTTGCAAATTATACGTGTTTCTTTAGGCGTATATCATGTTCACTTATATGTCACTAAAAAGGCGATCTTTTAAACTTGTTTACATATTAAACATGTATTAGGCTCGAAGTTTTAATACGGATTGAACTAATTTGGTAGTTTGATAACGGTTGATAAGCAATTGAGCAATGAACGAAGTAAATGAACCAGATAATGTTACATTTAACATTTAATTATATCAAGTAAGTACAGTCTGGAGAAAAACAGTTTTACGTTAAAAAAAATATTTATCTTCAAAATAAAAAATCAACTATAGCATAAAAAGCACAAATTTGAAATTGGAATACATTTATATTTCAACATCTTCATATCTGTGCCGCTTAGGATGGACACACTTGTAACGCGGTGCCAAATCCTCGGATAAACTGAAACCCAAGGAACTAGCAGCATCGACCAAAGTGTAATTTTAAGCATATAAAGTTGCAATGATGAGCTGGTTAGAAGAAGTGCAGTCAGTATTGTGGACACTCTAGCTCGATGTACTAGCAACGCTTTAAAATTTTTTTAATTAAATGTATCTTTTTTAATGATGTACATATAATGTATTAAATTTCATTAATTTTTCATTTTTCATTAATATTAATATTATATTAAATTGTAACTAATATTCAGATTGATTATTTAAATGTTAAATGCTAAAAGGTTTAAGCGTCAACAGCGTAACGTTTAGCATCATCTCGCGATTTTAAAACGCAGGGCTCGAAACTAATCCCTTGTTCTAAAATAAAATTAATTTGATTTTGAGTAATTCTTTTTTCTTATAATTTTAATAGTACATTTATTTTAATATATTTGAGCGTGACTGTACCTCAATAAACTTAAATTAGTTAAATAGATCGACTACTTTTTATATAAATTGACAAATATATTATTCATACAAGCTTATTATAATTACCCTTGTATGGAATATTATTTGTTAATAAAATATATAAATAATTATAAATACAAAACTTTTTAAGAACCATCGTATATATATATAATAATCTTTATCTTACAATATGCTAGTGTTCGCCCAGTAACCGAATTTCGATTATAACCATTATTGAAAATTTTGAAATTGGAATGGAATGGAATTGGAAGAAATTAATAAATTAATGAAATTGGATTGATGTGGTTCGAACATTTTATTTATAATATTTTTAATGTTTCGTTTTTGTTTATTTATCCATATATAAATAATGGATTAAATGTATGACATTTTGCAATATTCATAAAAACTTTGTTTCCAAATAAAATATATTATATAGATAGAGTACCCTCTATGTTTTTTCTTATTTAATTATAATACGTCCTTATGTATATTTTATTATATTTAAGTCTTAAAAAAATTGTCACGTACATTTTTTTTTCTTTTTGGCGTTAAGTATTCAAGCGTAAATTATTCTGCCAACGTCACGTACTTGTATGATGAAAGAGATAAGTAGGATACTATTATAATTGATGGTATATAATAAAAATATTTTAAATAAATTTATTTGTTCTACAAAAAAAATATACATATCCGACTTTTAAGTATAATATACTTATTTTATATCTAATACTACATCATACAATATTATAAAATGAAATAATTATTGTAATATGACATAATTATATGCATATATATCTAACAGTAAATTAAACTAAATATGAAACGAATGTAAACGAATGTCACGATCAATTTAAACGTCCACTAAATATAGACGTCAGAAGTCAAAGTTTGAAAGGTAATGTATCAGTTGCACGATAATTCGTTGAGCGTTGATACGAACAATGTTAGGGAGCTCACGACACGTATACGAGCACGTCACGACACGTGGCGACGTGTCACGACATCATGCAAACGGTGGCTGCGTTAGTCTGGAATATTATGCTATATATTTTTTATAATGTATATCGGCAGACGGGCAAACAGGCTGATGTTAAGTATTCAACACTATCCATAGACGTTGGCGCCATAAGAAATTTTAATCGTACCTTACATTGCCAATGTGCCACCAACCTTGGGAACGCTGGTAATGCTGTTGGTTCAAATTTGTACTTGTACGATTTATATTTAAATTCCCTTTATTTATTTAGTTTAGGAAGACAGACGATCATATGGTCTATTTGATAGTAACTCGTCGCCATGAGACACTGTAGGAAGAGTAAGTAGTTTTTTAAATCACACCGTCAGCGTTGTCTCTACATCTAAGATGTTTATTCCTTGTGCATGTAATTACACGGGCTGACTCCACTTCAAACCGGATCACAGTTCAAAGTCAACGCTCGGTTGTACGTTTGGCGGTAGACTGGATGTGTGGGTGGTAAGGGCCCGCACATGCGCCTGCACAAAAGCCTTGTAAATAGATATTACACAGGCAAATATATTAAATTGATTAATGGTTTTAAACAATAAATTCCATTCTGCTACTTTATAGAAATTACCTTCTGTTATGCGTCGTTTCTTTTAAATATATTAAGATTTTTTCAACGAAGGTTATTACACAGCTTACGTAGCTCAAAATGATATTATTTATTGATTAAAAATGTCAAACTTGTTTAAAGTAATTGTTATAAGTTACAAGTAAATCCAATCCTGTAAATTTAATACACGTCACGTGATCGAATGGAAAACACACCATAAGGGCTTCATTCAATTTTTTTAATTTAAAAGAAATATTTCCCATTTTGAAATTTTGTTTATTTGTTTAAACAACAGATAGAAAATCCTTCAAACATTGTGTAGTGTATAAATGTCTAACTCAATAATGGATTCCTCTAGTCACTAAAATTAGACAAAAATCACTCCAAATTTTTTAAATCGATAAAATATCTACAAATGCAATAAACTTATACAATGTTTCCAATTCCATTTTTTACTCAAAACAACATTCCATTCGATATTAGAACCACTAATTATTATAAAAAGATAGATAAACTATATTTAGTCGTATTACGATTATTTAACTTAATAAATATTAATCTATCGTTTAAAATTTTAGGAATAATTCAACGAAACTAAGTCATATATACGGTAATGTGACCGGGGGCCGTGTTAAGAGAATTGCTTTGACCTTAAATTGTCAAAGGCCCCTATCCTAAATATATAGTTATTCAATTACTACACGGTTTTTTGAAGTAAGCAGATTTTATCTATAAAGAAATTTTCATTAGCATATTCTACTTACTATTTGATAATAACTTAAAAGATAATATATTTCTATTTCTGACAAATTATTTAAATTGTTTTAGTCTAAAGTCGCGTTATTATGAAAAAATCACTAGATTCTTAATGTCATACTGCATTAACTAATTTGTATCATAAACAATGTCGGTACCATACTTATTCCTGACTGTTCTGTCAATAGAATTTAATTCTTACTATCTATATGTATTTATAAATCCTCTGTACGTATGTAACTGAACTTCTTCTAAATCGTTGGATCGATTATTTTTTTTTGTGCGTATTTGAGTGGGGCTAAGCCGAGATAGCCCAGTGGTTAGAACGCGTGCATCTTAACCAATGATTACGGGTTGAAGCCCAGGCAAGCACCGCTGAATTTTCATGTGCTTAATTTGTGTTTATAATTCATCTCTTGCTCGGCGGTGAAGGAAGACATCGTGAGGAAATCTACATGTGTCTAATTTCAACGAAATTCTGCCACATGTGTATCCTTCATGTGAAATATGCTCCAAACCATCTCCTCAAATGGAGAGGAGGCCTTGGCCCAGAAATTTACTGGTTGTTAATGTGTATGAGTGGGTTTAGATTTGACTCGGTTGGCGGTGTTGCGATTGGAAAAAAAAATTAAATTTTCATTTCACCCACACGATATCGATTTTCCCTTAGTAGAGCAGTCTTTCAAATGTACTTTTACTTCTTTACAACTACCCAAACAATTAATCTACATGAATAATCTACACTTTCGTATAAAGTTTCTCTTTACACGAGAGTGTCGATTGGCATCATGTAACGTAGCGTTATTATTGTTTGTTTTAAATTAAATAATTAATCAAAATATCAACAAAGTTTACTGTCACATGTCTCCTCATAAATGTAGAAAAAAAAAGTAATTTTAATCACATGAAATTAAATCATAACACGCAGAATGACTTTTGATATAACGTTGTAAGGAAATTTTTGATGTAGGTGTTCTCATGGAACACTACAACATACTCGTACATATTATGTATAAGTATATCAAACTACGTATGAAATATTATTCATAAAGCTTTACAAAATAACTAGAAGTTCGAAAATTATCGTAATATAAACCAATTCAAAGCAGTGGGTGGATACCGCCAACTGATTCGCTGCTAAACAATATTGTTAATATGTATGTGTTTCTATACTCAATCAAAAAATTATTTTTTAATACTAAAATAACTTCCAATTTCTTAAACTGACCAATGACAAATTAACTAAGAAATTCATCGTCTAATTTTCACTCAAAAGTTTCATATAGAGACGTAAAACGCGGAATCAAAAAAATCAATTAAACTTGGTCATGATATTCGCCTATTGAAATATCATTTAGTAAATAACTTATTAGTATTGTATATGTATTGATTCCTTCTTATATTTAATTTATTATCATATGATAATATGTGTTATTAACTGGTAATTTCTTTTTTTACCATTTAACTGGAATTTTATTTTACGTCATTTTAAATCTCTACATTGCAATCAAGTGAAAGTATAATTAATATAACTTATTTTATTTACAAAAATATATTATTAATCTATTATTGTAAATAAAATAAGATAATTAGAGAAATAATAGCTTATTTTCGTATTGTCTAATGACAAAAAAGATGTGAACGTTGTAAGACATTCTGTAGTATATTTAGTATCAGCATTGCACCCGTGCGAAGCCGGGGCGGGTCGCTTGTCAATATATAAAATTGTAATTAATATTTTATTACTGCCAGTATTATGCAAATTGAGTCATTGTTACTTGAAATAAATTATTATAATTTATTTAAACAGATTTCAATATTTTAAAATCGTTTAATATCATATACGCAAACGTTGAAACAAAAATCCACCACAAATAACCAATAAAATATATCGTTTATTAAAAATGATTTTCTCTTTCACCCTTATTATTAAAATCGTTTTAATAATTACGAATTCCATCGACACTGACGATAACATTTATTTCTTTTGACAGTTAAATTATTATTTTTGCTGTTTCAAATGTAAAATAATTTTAGAGTACTCATGCTTGACCGGTTTTTAAACCGACGTTATGTATTGACGAATTATATATAATAAAAATAAGTTCTTTCAAACACTTTTTTTTTTGGTTTAAACAATTTTTACATCTCTCTACCAATGTTGTTATAAACTTTGATCGAAAATAAGGAATATTGTATATCATCAAACATAATTTTGCGAATAATTTTCGAAGTATTTTTAATTTGTTAAGTACGAGTTTCTTGTGTACCCAACATCCGCTACACACATATTCTGTACGATAAATTTAACAAATCTTATAATAAAACTTTTAATTAATAAATATTTCAGCATACATGATTTTATTTTTAAAAACTTCTTTTAAATATATAACGAATATATTGTTATAAAAACTAGATAGGATATATAGTTATTAACAATTTAATCAATCGTAGATATTCAATTTTTTAACCAATGATAGATAACATTATCTTAAATATATGTAATTGAATTGGTGTTGGGCTTAAGAAGCCATTGATTTGTTTGTTTGGGTTTCATAAGAAATAATTATATTATTTATTTTTAAATCCTGACTGGTAAATGAGCTATCTGATAGTGCGCACAAAGATTGGTACTGAAAAAAAAATTAAAGTACCAATTTCAAAAACCATTTCTTAAATCGCCAATACGCTTGGGGAACTACGAAGTTATGTCCCTTATACCTGTAATTATACTGATCCACACGAATTAAACAATACTACGGTGCTGTGTAGCTGAAGAATAAGTGATGGGTGGATGAAACGAACTGTGGGGGGCGGGCGTTCTTGCACAAAGCCTTACCAACGTGTATCTAGTTATAAAATACATTGCAAGGCTTCATGCAATTGCATTCGTCGGACAGACTCAGGACTCATCTTTGCACTAGTCAAAACCAATTTTTCTTTTTGATTACATCTTTGCTTATTTATTATTATTAAATCAAATTATTCTACACATCAAGTCCTAGAAACACTTAGTTGGAGGATAGGCTGTTCCTGTACCATGGGTCGTCATATAGGAAAGATTATTTACTTTCAATTATTATTTGAATGTAATAAAAAGTATTTAGCTTCGTAATATGATACGGTGGTATTATTTTTAGCCTTATTATATTCGAATTTATTTCAGAACAGAATCAATGAAGGCAGGTATCACGGATCGATCGATTGTCGACCAATCAACATAACTATTTGTTGGAAACCTCTATACGATTTTAACATTTCAGTGAAAAAAAGCAAAATTTGGAGATAAAATGTTTCCGCCCGGGATCGAACCGGGGACCTTGTGCGTGTGAAGCACACGTGATAACCGCTACACTACGGAAACGTGAACTGAGATAGCGAAATATGGGATAAGTACCTCAGCTGCAAATATTTAATCATATCCGAGATATGTTTTCCAGTGACATGAACCAGAACAAAAGACGTGAAATAAATTATTCAAATTGAACTTTATTACATAAAACGCAATGTTTATATTTGAATGTATCATTTATTCTATTGTTAGCTCTTGTTGGGTAATCACTTTAGTACGCAACTTTTATTTCAATCTAACTTATAACAATGGATGCTGTATTTTAATTGTATGTAGATTATAATAGCGTTTCTTTTGTTTTTTTTTTTCTCAAATACCATAAAATAACATAAGTGTGTCAAAGGAGAGAATGATTTGTATTCAAATAATAAACGGATTCTAATGAGTATAACAGATAACTAAATACGATATTATCTTATACTAGTGATACGCCCAGGCTTTGCACGGATGCAATTTATTAATAAATAAAATCAAAAGGAAATATTAAGTATATATCACAGTGGTTTAACATCTAATAAGATGCAAGCGTTCTAACCACTGGGCCATCTCGGCGTTATTTTAAAACAAAATGAATATTATTCGACGTGAAAATATAAAATGTGAAATTGATATCTTTTTATAAACACGCAATTATCGCTAAAACCAAGATTACCAGTTATCATTTCCAGTCGGGAATTAAAAAAAAAAACAGTTCCTACTGGCCGCATCAGCAACGCGTCGACAGTTAGTGTTTATTTATTCAATTAAATTGAGTCTAAGAGGTCAAAAGCCAGGACGGCTGGATGACGGCAATTACATTACGTCACGAAACGCAATGGACACTGCTCGGATCATTAAAATAAATTAAAAGCACTGTTTTATAAGTCCTCCGGTTATCATAACGTTTGCTGTTAATGAAATGGACGAGTTGCATTTTGTTAAGGTAGGAGTACACGAGATCAGGTGACGTGATATTTTTTTTTTTATATAGTTAGACGAGTAAATTGTTCATATGATGGTAAGTGGTCTCCACCAAGACAAAATATTAACCATTCCTTACAACGCCAATGTGCCACCAGCCTTGGTAACTAAGATGTTATGTTCCTTGAACCTGTAGTTACACTGGCTCACTCACCCTTCAAGCCGGAACACATCAATACTGAGTACTGTATAGTGGGTGGTACCTACCTAGACATGCTTGTACAAATCCCTATCACCACGTGAAGTGTAATTAATATAAGTAATAAAATATTTTGTTTGCTTTGTAACGCGTGATCAAATTTTTCATTGTATTTGCATTGAATATTTATAATTCATTCTGTATTTTTATTGTTATTCGAATACAAAGTTAACAATATAAAACGGTATTAAACATTACATTAACAATGATTTACTGTAATTTTGCACACAGTGACGGCTTCTTTGGTTGTTTATAAGACAGCAGATCCCAAAGGCCTGAGTTCAAACTCCAAATTGACAATGAAAAGTTTATCAATCTCGAATTGAGATATTGAGTTCGTTTATAAATCTCGTTCTGGAAATTTCTGTTTTTCTCAACACAGCTCTAACACTCTCCCAGATACGTCACGTTGGGTTGTATTGGGTTGTCATCCCATCAGAATATGAGGATGTAGGTATAGTAGGTAAATGTGTGTTGAGTACTTGAGAGCTGGAATATCTTCTGTGCATTTTACTCTCTGTACATTTTCTTCTCGGTAAAATCTACATTCCGAACCGGTGGTAGCTTTACTTTAAATAGTTTGTTAAATGACGATGCAAAAGTGCTTGTAAAAGACTACTTGAATAAAGTACATTTTGATTTTGATTTTGATTTGGCTAATCACTGTTGAGAATGGATGCCCTAATCGAAATCCGGTGGACATTACAATATATAGAAGATTTAGCACGAGGCTCGACGACTTTATATTTAGTCATGGCTTAGGAAGGAATAACAACTTAATATACCTAATTATATACCTTCTAATATTATAAATACGAAAGTAACTCTGTCTGTTACCTCTCCACGCTTAAACCGCTGAGCCGATTTAGATGAAACTTGCTATGGAGATAGTTCGAATCCCCGGGAAGGACATAGGCCTTAACCCTCATTCCTCGAATGGTTAAAATGGGGGATAACGGTTTGTGTGCTGTAGCTAAAGTTTTATATATAACGCGCGAGTAAATCCGCAGTTTCCACTAGGCACTGCGATGTTCACAAAAAAATATATAAATAGTTTATATTTGAAACTAAAATGACATAATAATTATAACAATATTCAAGTCAGACGAGTTTGTAAACAAATTTTATTTTGACAAGTACCTCATCACACATAAACAGTAACAAACAAATATTATTTCAAGAATTTTGTACAAGTGTACATTATCCCTAAGAATGTCATTACGTTATATTGAGGCTACTGGTTGTAATTGAAAATAAATTGACCTTATAGATGAAGTAGTGTTGATATGAACGGTAATTAAGACGGTATTACTGTAGTACAGCGTTAAGCCCTTCGATTCGAAAACAGCGTGACACATTTATATGTACAATTATACGCATCCGCTTATTTAATTATATTATGTAAATTACTTTTTAATTACATTAAATATGTAACATTCGGACTGTACGACGCCCTAATTTACTTCTAAGTGATATTTTATAATAATCCGTCCAGCCGTACAAGCGTGATTAGAGAGTATCTCACAATTACTTATGAAATGAAAAAAAAAATTTGTTTTTAGACTCAATGTTATCTTACTCGTGTTGAAATGATGATAAGTAGAGCTATTCTGTAACAAGAACTCGAATTTCACCGCAGAACACGAGCGTGAAATGTCAGTATGTGATATGTGACATTGACTATGACTATAATTATTATAAAATTTATACGTTACACGTATCATAAATGGCGTATCACTGTAAGTCGGTTGTGAAAATTTGACGAGTGAGATACGAAATGTATTCTTACAGAATCGCACTGCTGTTTTGATGTTTCGTATTGCATAAATGCTATAATTATATAGCCGACATGGTAAATACTCTGTTTCCGAGTTTGTTCTCACAGAATAACTGGAACGACGGAGCTTCGGTCTTTAACTACCACATACAATATTTGAAACTCACGCTCGTCTCTTCAATAGACTAAATTGAAAACAAGTAAAGTTGCGAATACAGCTACTTATATAATAATTAAAGATGTTCCGACTGGTCGGCGACTAGTCGACAAAGCCGAATCCGGCCGCAATCGTAGTCGCCGACTAGTCGGCAACTATTCGGCAACTGGCCGACTAACTGGCTTCCTTTATTATTATCATTGGTTACACTTGAATTTACGTGAATCATTATCCAAGTGGTCAAAAAAATTCCACCCAGAGTTATATGAAGAAGTTATATGAAGAATGTGGAAGGCGGCTATCATGGTATGGGCATGTTATGCGGAGGAATGAGGAACATATTGTGAGGAAGGTCTTGAGCATGAACGTGGATGGATATAGAGAAAGAAGACGACCAATGAAAAGATGAATGGATTCTGTGAAAGATGACATGGCCGGAAGGAATGTTACTTATGAGATGACGTCAGATAGGGAAGTATGGAAGAAGAAGACATGCTGCGATCCCAAGTAAATTGGGATAAGGACAGGAGGATGATGATACCGAAGCAGTTTTGTTTGTAGTTTTTTTTTTCAGTTAGTCGTTGCAAAAAATACTCTTCTCATTAATATATATATATACATATGTATATACCGACCACCATATACTAGCATCTATATATTTATATACTCAAAGATAAGGGAAAATCATTATTAAAACTAGTTACTGTTTTTATCTTTTACTATTACTAATTAATAGGTTGTAAACTAATTATTATCTAGATTTTAATTAATAATACCAATAAATTTTATTAGATCAAAGTTCATTAATTATAATGATGCTGTAAAACACGGGATGTTCTTTTATCTCAGTGTGTATTTGGACAAGTAATAAAAATATCTCGCATCGTAGCATTTACCGTTATTTAAGGGTTGTCACTTCCGTAGTATTATTTTTCAAATAATTAATTATATTAAAGTACTTAAAGTATGTGATAACGTCTCCGATTTAATTTGATTATTCATTAAACTAGCTGAATCTGAAACTTTACCCATAGAATACAAACTGCCTAATGGTTTTACACCCTGGATGACACATGTGGTGCTGCGCACTAAAATAACCTTTATTGACTAGCATTCGAGATTGGTAACTATAATCAAAATTCGATCAAGATTATGTAGGATAAGAAATAGGGGAGGTGAGATGAAAGATGAATCTTGTCATATTAACCGACTTCTTTAACGAGGTTCTTAATGATATACATATTTCAATCAAAATTGTCTCATCAAGATTTTGTTGAACAAATTATTATTATTTTTTTTTTATGATATCGGTAGGCGGATGAGCAAATGGGCCACCTGATGGTAAGTGGTCACCACCACCATAGATAAAGGCGTAGTAAGAAATATTAACCATTCCTTACATCACCAATGCGCCACCAACCTTGGGAACTAAGATGTTATATCCTTTGAACACAACAATACTTGAGTACTGCTGTTTGTAAATCAAATGTTTGTAATTAAATTGTAATTCCGTTTTTGTTAAAAAAAATCCTCATGATTCCTTTTTAATGGGTGATAATATCGATCTTATCATTCTTGCTTAATTGACTTACATAAAATAGTTGCATGTTTTATTGAATTATACTTTATTGAAGAAATCTCTTACAAGAACTTTTGAGTATTAATAGTACAAGATTATATTATACTCAATTTTACCAACGGTTCGTAATGTAGATTCTTCCGAGAAGAACCGGCAAGACACTCCTTAATTAATCTTTTCCACCAATTAAATTACATAATCATGTTAATTGAAGTATCACCCTGAGTCAGGGTCTAATGCGTTTAATAAAATGCTATTCAACGTGTTTCCATTTCTACATTCAAAATAAAATATGCTGTCATATTATTGTACTTAGAATTGCAATAATTTGTTCCCTAACAGTTTAAAATATGATTTACTAAAATCCTCATTAATATAATGAGTGCCGAATCAAGGATTGTCATTGGGAGAGACTTGACCTCGCTGAGGTAGGTCAGAAACTAAATAAGTATTTTATATTGATTTAGATGTAGTAATGCTTTCTAAAAAGTTAAATTAGAATATTATTAAGGTTACTTTAAGAATTGTCATAAAGAACTCATATGTTTTCGGGGGCTTTGAGTCTCCTTATCCCTTGAATCTTCCCCTGATGATAGCCCTTGCAGCACAATTCTGTAAAAACTCACTTCGTGTCTTACTTATCGAATGTTGAAAACCGACTTATGGTGAAATGCCATTATGATACCTATATGATATAATTTCTGATATTTCATGAGTCGAGTGATATAAATTGGACCAATTCTTTTCTATTTACGGTAAGTACTATGCATTAAATATTTTTATATTTTATAATCGTTTCAGTCCTCAATATAAAGCTTATTCATTAATTTTATCATTAAAAACAGTTTTAAGTGTCTGTAATTTATAAGTATATTAACTTTACATGTAAGATGTTTTAAAAGGCAGCCAGCCCTATTAATGCAGCGTATTTGAAACTATGTGTCACTTTTAAAGAGACCGTGCATCTTCGTTAAGGTGCTATGACCAGCTTAAGTAGACCCTTTCAGTTTAACTTCTGTTATTTATTACGCTAAATTAAATAAAGTACTTTTAAATGAGACTTTCAACTTAACGTCTTTATATTGAAGCTACTTTTAATATAAACATATATATATAATTTATGTATGATAAATTATAAAGTAAATAAATCCATTGACAAAATAATTAAGGATTAATTAAAAAAAAATACAACTATCGAATTTCGTTATTTACTATAAACAGTACAAACTGTAAAGCATGCTCCACACGTATAACCTTCAACTTAGTCCAGTCCTTTGTCACATTACCTAAAGTCTAATGTTTGATAAGTTGTTTCGAGATACACTCGCAATGATAATCGCATTCAAATTATTTTAATTTGTATACAGTTTTTTAGTATCAATCTATTCACTTTCACTGTAAAATTTTACTCCAGTATCACAGTTACTATTTCAAATGTATTTAATTAAAAATAAAAAATGAATCAAATATAAATTCTATACTTGTGAAATTAGTATTTCTCTTTTTCAATTTAAAATAGGTATGTAGACTAACCAAATATTGAAATTATAGTATGCTCAACCACCCAGAGATATTGATATTGTCAGAAATTATAACCTTTCCTTAAATCGATAAATCGGTGACAACCTTGGAAATTAAGATGCTATGTCCCTTGTGTTAGATACACTGGCTCACTTACCCATCAAAACGTAACACATCAATAATAATTGCTACTTGGCGGTAGAATAGGTGACGAATGGGAGGAGCCTACCCAGAATGGGTACCCGTCAAGTAAATTTTCATTTCTTAAAGGCCGGCAACGCACCTGCAAGCCCCCCCATGTTGCAGATGTCCATAGCCGGTGGTAGTCTCTTTCTATCAGACGAGCCTCCTGCTCGTTTGCCACTTACAAAATAAAAATGTAAACTGATTATTATCGAATAACACAGAAACTACGTGAGTGTCATTTTTATTTATAAAGTTTGCTTTGATTGAAATGTTCGTATTTACGAACGATCGATAACAATACGAGTTGAATTCTTATCATCGTATTCGAAGATTTAAAATAGGACAATAAGATCGGAGTTTGGATGGATACAACGTGCTAGCATAATGTGTTTTTTTTTTCTTTTGTCGTATGACGTGTGTCTACACTAGTTAGGCCTTAAGTAATCTACTAACGTCACTTATGACTTAACTTGTTTCCATCCAGATTCACACGTGTGTAAGGGGCAGAGAGCAGCTGGTAGGCTAAAGCTATTCGAGCTAAAATCTACCTCAGTGCTAAATTTCATTTTATTCCGTTCCGCTGATCTGACGTAGTTGAGTAACAAACAAAGTACAATAGTAAGATTATTTCAATCTATATTCATACTAAATGTGAAATTGACTCCGTCTATCTGTCTGCCTGTCTGTGACTCTACGGCCAAACCCCTAAACCGAATTTGATAAAGTTTGGTATGAAGCAAAGGTTTAAGGAAAGCTAAAACGCAACTGAGGCCACGGACGACAACTAATTTATTATATAAAATTCAATTTTAATTCAACTGACAAAAGATGATTTAACTTATGTATGTATGTACGATTGAGTTACCACAGATAATGAATATATGGTAGGCTTTTATATATATACAGTATATAAGTGTAATATTATTTATTTCAAAATACAATTGATATCATAATTATATAACTAACGCTGACAAAGTTTAATTATTTTTATTACGAGTACCGACATAAGCTAATCAAGTAGTCTATAATTTCTGAACTGCTCTTTATAGTCGCAGTATAATTTAGTTATAGTCTGTAATGATTCCTCAACAAACGGGCTATTGAATATAAAATCTATTTTACAAATCAGAGTGATAGTTATTAGATGTAAAAATAATAGAAAAAATATATCTTAGTTTTTATAGTACGACTTAATGTGAAAGTTTATAAATAAATGGGCACATTTTCTTTCTTATCAAGATAAACACAATTTATTCCCTGCTGTGAAAAATAATGAAATACCTAATAATTATAAATCCCCGAAATTTTACGATCGCTCTCGCGGGGCTGGTCAGGTTTTTACTACCAATTTGGTGACGATAGTTGCGTAAGAAGCATTTAAAATCCGGGCGGTTGTAAAAGTTTTATAATGTACACGAAAATAGATCTAACGGTCGTTTTTATTGCATCTCGTAGCGTAAGTATTTATTATATATTTCGAGTTTTATTGCGATCGTATAATTAGATTGTACGCGACATATATAGATGCTATCATTATTAACTAAAAACAGCTGTAAGAAGTATTTTAGGCCCAAAATTATAACTATACTAGCTGAACCTTATAAAAATTTACCTATTGCAAACAAACCATCACCCCCCCAATCTATCCCCTCAGGAGTGAATTAAAAAAAGGTCTATACTTTCCCGGTACTCGAACTATCCCCATAACAAATTTCATCTAAATCGGTTTAGCGGTTTCAGCGTGAAGAGGTAACGGACAGTTTTAAAACATGTTTTAGTAAAAGTAAATTTATTAAATTAAAAATATATACAAAACAAAATAATTGTTAAATAAAAAACAATAAAAAATTGAGTAACAATATCTACAAGTGAATAATAACAAAATAATAATTATTTCAATGTTGGAAACCAAGATTTGATCCAAACATAACACCAAGCTTTTACGTTGTATTTGAAACTTAACACTAATTTTTGATCGTATCCTTTATAAATGTGACTGGCTATGACAACATACAATAAAAAAAAAAGACATGAAATAATAATTATTACATTACTATTTTAAATCAGAATATACATTTCTGTGATGTCAATGTCAATGTCAATTACGTACCACCAGTAAGTCACATTGAAACAAATAAAAAACAAGCTAAAAAATATTAAGTTACCCACGACGCCGCTGACGTAGGTATATAGGGCACTAATTAATTACTCAACCAATAATCTGTCTCAGTGTGGCACGAATAATACACACACGTGTACAACGCCCGCATAAATTATTTAAATCGGTTCAATAATAATATACATAAAAGAATGGATGCAATACTTAGCGGGGCGCCGATAACAATTACGGCCATTGTTCTTAAAAAACGCTTTAAAATATAAAACAAAGGCTAGTTCGGGCCCTTGTAACTTCAGCCATGCGGGCACTATTATTGAACCAAATTTTCATGGTTATAGTGGGTTGATATCAGCATCCGTAGCATTGAGTGGGCTTATAAGGCGCATACGCAATTAATACATAACTATGTGCAAAAATTGTGCTTGTCTATTAGTAGTATTATACTTGGTGGTAGGGCTTCGTGCTAGTCTATGTAGGTGCCACCAAGTCATTATATATTCTACCAAACAACAATACTTAGTATTGGTGTTCCGGTTCTGGCCCAGTGGTCAGAACGCGTGCATCTTAACCGATGATTTCGGGTTCAAACCCAGGCAAGTATCACTGAATTTTCATGTGCTTAATTTATATTTATAATTCATCTCGTGCTCGGCGGTGAAGGTAAACATCGTGAGGAAACCTGGATGTGTCTAATTTCAACGAAATTCTACCACATGTGTATTCCACCAACCCGCATTGGACCAGCGTGGTGGAATATGCTCCATACCTTCTCCTCAAAGGGATAGGAGGCCTTAGCCCAGCCGTGGAAAGTTTACAGGCTGTTAATGGTGTTCCGGTTTGAAGGGTGAGTAAGCCAGTGTATTTTCAGGCAGAAAGGATGTAACATCTTAGCTGCCAAGGTTGATGACGCATTGGTGTTATGAAGAATTGTCTAGAGTATTGGTGACTACTTACCATGAGGTAGCCCATATGCCAGTACCAAAAAAAACCAAGAGGTCGAATATTTTATTCATATCACTCAAGCGGGTCTATAGCTATCAAACAAGAAAATATCCTCTGAAAATAAGTCTGTTTTAAATATATTATAATATATATGTATATCCAAGTCTATTTATTTTATATATAAGTAGTTTGAATGTAACAATTTCCGAAGAGAATATATTTGTGCGTCTTTTTCAGTAGTCTGATTTTTGTTTTTAAATTATTTAATTAATTAAATTCAATCTGCGGAGACTTTATTTCTATGTCTAAGTAAAATGAAATATGTTGTTATTAAACGTCTCTTAGTGGGTGTTTAGTTGACACCGATTTTTCAGACAATCTGTGATCATTGATTTGACATTTGTAAGAAAAAACAATTCGTTAAATAATCGCTGTTAAAGTAAAGAAACAGTACGTATATGGTAGGCTGGTAGGCACTGGTAGGCTAAAGCCTGATCCCCTTAAGAAGACTTGGAGCTTATTATAAATTCCACCACGATGCTCCAATGCGGGTTGGTGGATACATATGTGGCAGAATTTCATTGAAAGAAGACAAATGCAGGTTTTCTAACAATGGTCTTCCTCACCGAGCACGAAATGAAGATTTATAGCTAAAGTCACAATATTATTACATTTTAAGCTAAAGTCAGCCTTTTCCAGGACTCTAATGAATGTATTTTTACCTTTCGATAAAGTTCTTCGCTCAATGAATTCTGTATTGATTCTAAGAAGTTTAGAAATGGAATTATTATGCTTCGACATATAATTTCTAAAAAACATTTTCCTCGTATTCTTATTTAAAGCTTGTATAATATTTTATTGAAGACAAAATGTGAACGAACTGTGAATGAGATTTTAATTATAAAATATCAAAGGGAAGCATAGAAATAATATCAGTTGATTATTTGAAGACTTCATTAAAAGAGCACGTATTTTTCAAACTATTTTATAAACAAAAAATTCGAAATGAATAAAGAATATGTAACATTTAGGATACATTTAAATTTTAATATCTAATATCTACATAATATAGAAATTTAAATTAAGCTTATAATAAATTTATAATGAGTTTAATAAAATAGTCATCTATATATAGGGAAGTATCACTCACTGATCAATCACGAAATCTCAGAAACTATAGAACCTACAAACTTGAAATTTGGCACGTAGGTTGCTTATAGAATGAAGATATTCGCTAAGAACGGATTTTACGAAGCTTCACCCTTAAGAGGGTAAAACGGGGAAATTTTTGTTTTATAAATTTCGCTTGAGTAAAGCTGCAGATTCAGCTAGTATTATATATAATACTAGCTGAATATATACGTAACGAAACTTATACAAAAAAGTAAGTAAATGTAATTGAATTATTTTTACTATGAGGAATAGCAAAAAATACTCGAATCCAAACTTCAATTTGAGGACAATAAAACTGCATCATTCGATTTTTGAAAAAGGAATACTCCTAGCCGGAATCGAAGCTGTTGATTATGAAAAAAATACAGCCTGTAATACTACACCATTCGATAGTGCCGCTAATAAGGAAATTCTGGGAAGTAATGTCATATGGCAAATTAAGGAAAATGTTGAATTCAAATGTAATATATCTTTTATTCATGCATCAACCGTACTTTATTCGAATATATTATTAATTCCCGCCGCACCATCTTAATCACAATATAATGTTCCAATTTCAAAATTTTAATATCTTCTCGCACTTGAAGGCCACATTTTTTTCTTTATACACAATTGGGATTGAAACTGTAAATGAATTGCGCCTAATAATTTTCATCGTTTCTTTGATTTCTAATTGACTACTAAAGTAAAAACCGTCCTGCATATAATACTGTATAATTATACAATAATATCACCAAAAGCCTGGAATTCTTTTTTACAGGTTCTTCGTCGAAGACAACTTTTAACTAAAAGTTGAACGATGTAAGGAAACATAGGTATAGGTTATAAAAAATATAACTGTTAATTGTTTTATATGCATATAAGATGTATGAAATAAGTATGACTGTAATAATACATAATAAATAATTTATAATAAATACCCGTATTCCCCTTAAACTTAAGGGGAAGATCTATGATACCATGGTCAGATCTGCTGTTCTTTATAGATCAGAGTGTTGGGTCACAAAAGGGATGAATGAAAGACAACTGCATGCAGCGGAGATACGAATGTTGAGAGGAACGTGTGGTGTTACGCGAATGGATAGAGTAAGGAATGAGTACATAAGAGGAAGTTTGAAAGTGGCACCGGTAACCGAGAAGTTATGTGGAAACCGGCTGTCATGGTATGGGCATGTTATGCGGAGGAATGAGGACCGTGTTGTGAGGAAGGTCTTAAGCATGAACGTGGATGGATATAGAGGAAGGGGACGACCAAAGAAACGATGGATGGATTGTGTGAAATACGATATGGCTGGAAATAATGTTACCTATGAGATGACGTCAGGCAAAAAAGCATGGAAGAAGAAGACATGCTTCGCCCCAAATGAAAATGGGATAAGGGCAGCAGGATGATGATGATGATGAAATAATTTATAATAAAACACTACGTAACATATGTAGGTAAATCCAAAGACACATACTCTATTAAGATCTTTTTCTAATACGAGGTTTATTTGTATGTATTTCTTAAACATATAATATAATAAAGCTTTTGATGGCTTTAAATATTTATTCCGCTTTTTGTATAACTTTTTGTAAAATATTTTTCTTTTTTACAGAAAGTACACTGTTCCTGAATCGAAATTCGTATACAGCCCGAGAGGAAAGAGCCAACACTACAGAATTTTGAAGATACATATCTCTAGTATTATTAAGTCTCTAATATTAATAAGATTATTGTAATAACAGATTTCAGGATTTTCAATTGAATATAAAAAGTATTTACTTCACTCACGAAGAAGCGCCTCTACAATTTAACCATAAAAACGAAAGTAATCATATAATTTAAATTGTACTTTTGCCGTCTCTTACGTTCATAAACCGAGGCACACTAAGATATCTTGTAAACGGAATTGTCACGCATTACAAATGGACGTCAATATTAAACGCCTTTATATATAACATTTACAAGAATATATCAAACAGTGGAATAATAACAGATTCATAAGTGCTCTTATACTTATAAAATTCGCTACAATGTATGAATCAGTTATCTCGTGGTTGCATAAATGACACAATTACCAGGATTTTCATGATTCATTAAGATTAAATAGTTCCGATACCACATCATTAACATTAGACGATGAGTCGTAATGTATGCGATAACCCTTAGTATTTATTGAAATGTAAAGTTTTAAAACATAATTCTTCGCAAAAACATAAAAAAAAACCTCAAAGCTTTAATTTCAATATTTTCATCTACAGTGCTAATTACAATTTATATTTAAACTAAGAAACTAAGGATAGAAATAGAAGAAATTATATCAAGCAAGTTTAATTAACTGATGTAATTATATTTATGTATATAAAGGACTTATACGACAAAACGCATATTGTAAGTTTTCATACGTATCCGGGGCACCGCTGAGACCAAGAGTTGTGAACAAGAGATAATGCAACTTCAACAAATAAAAAAATATATATTATAAGAATATCGTAATCATATTATTATTATAGTAGCGGATATATGATTTGTACAACAACTATTTTATTTTTTACATGTATACAATTCAGGCGTAACTATAAATAATTATATAACAAATTTACAAAAGTTTAGGATAGTTATATAAATATATTTTTTAATAAAAATCCCATAAGTCAAAACGAAATTATACATTCGTCTTATATAGTATTTAAGAAAAAATTGTTTTTTTTTTTAAAGATTTCACTGGCAGGAATTGTCGTGTAATAAAAAGGAGTTATACCCCCACCAGGCAACGTTTCTTACTCTTTCTTTTTCTTTTTGACCCTTTCTAGTATGACAGTTTCTCATATAACATTATTTAAACTTAATTTTTGTTTTAAGTTTTAATTCACTCGAGATTATTAGTAACAATTTTATTTATTGCCATTTAATTCTTCTCCAGCTTTGTTAATTTATTTAATCGTGACTGTTATTTAATACATAATATACTTCGTATTAAGTTTCAACCGGGTTTCGCAAAAAACATCTCTTGTTTGATACGGGAAGTCAATCATTATGAAATGTGCCACTTCTGCTGAACTCTCACATCTAAAATTTTATGCACTTGAGTAATATACGAGTCAGAGTTATGAGAAGTAAATGTAGCTACATAAAGACAAGCTCAGAATTAATGAGAATTATGTAATGATTCATTGCAATCTATTCATAACATTCATTAAACACTATTCACCAGATTATTTCAATAAAGATTAAAAAATAAGTTGTTAGAAAACCGACTAAGCTTTAATGGAAGTCACTGCCAACTTATTGAGATTTTCTTGATAGAAAAATCAGTAGCTGTTAGCTCGATCCGGGTATTGAACCAGGAACTCGGAATCTGCAGCCTTATTAGCAAGAAAGCTGAACAACAAGGTAGTCAGTCGTTTGAGATCTAATGCCTAGAGGGCATTTACAATTAAGGACAAATTCCTATTTGAATTCCGTGATTTTCCTAACAAATTTCTTATAATAGTCTCGACTATATCCGATATAACAATTGATTCCAAGCTCGTTCCAAACATATATCATCAAATATATTTGAATATATTCTGCAGCATACCCAAACTTGACTGAAATCATTGAATTGAAAGAAGTTCAGCAAACAAATTCACGTACAATAACTGATCAATTGGAATATCCCCAAAAAAGGATTTTTTAGAGCGCAAAGTTTTACCAAGAAATTAAGTCTTATATATTCATATTATCAGCCCGCAGTTACAAAGTCGAGAACCTATCAGTACAAAATAAATAAGATAAGTTCTACGCATCTGGATTCCAATGCATGGAGACAGTTTGTCTCTGAACAATAATAATCTAATTAAGGATAGAAAATTATTATGTGAAATTCAAAATCAAAAGAAATGCAAATTTATAATTAGTACATTTCCATATTCACATACCTTGACAGATGCACAGAATTTACATATTTATGACTTAAATGTATGTTTATACAATTTGAACCGACATTGTAGCAATGATTTTATGTTATTTGACATTAATAAATTCATATATAGATTTAAGTTGACAGAGGGTACTATGTACCTACCAATAAAGTCCAGAAGACAAATTGGTAACCTAATCACCGTAACAAGGCATATCACCGTAAGTTCACTGTCACCATTTCACTAGTGAAATAATAACCATCTATACGTACTCTGCACAGCTGTGTTGCGGTGTAAAGAATGAGTGGACTCGTTTAATTACTGATAAAAGAGATTTTTACATTTTTCATCCAATTGGCGGAATATGAGCGTTGTAACCAGTTTTCATTTCTAACTATGCAACTGTTTAAAGGTTCGCCTTTCAACTGGTTAAACCTCCAAGCCAATTAGGTTAATTAACTTAATTGCCTACCCAATAAAAAGTTTAAATATATTATTAATAAAACATCAATTCAACGGTACCACAATAGGTACCGTTGGTGGATTCAACAGGCCAGCGGCATCTTTAATCTAATTTAATGGTTGTATAATTATAATCTGTTGTGAGTCAGGCATTCTTAGGATTTTCCTTATAACGTTCAGTTTTTGCGTGGACCAAAAAAGGATGCAGACATTCAAAAAAAGTTTCAGGAACGATCACGTATCTAATTGGTGAACATTCTTATCTTTTGGCGATCTAATAATCTAATTTACTTTTTCATTTTCGATTTATTCAATCATGTTTCTTAGAAACGAAACGGACGGGTAATGTCACGCCTGGAAAGCAATAATTTTTGAATATTTTTATTTATAGAATATAGTGTTTATCTTAGTAAATAGATAAAGAGATAGATTATGCAAGCGTGTCCGGGTACCAGTCATTTGTTTACTCTTAACTTTGAAATGTGAGTGAACCAGTACAATAACGGACGTTGGAAATAGCTCCTTAGGTCGGTGCATATTCTTATAAGGATGAAATTATACAATAATATATTTAATCCTTAATGACATAGGTCTTTAAAATTAATTACAATTAGGCAAAGTAAAAACTGAATATTTAATAAATTTCTTAAATTAATAATTAAATATATATATAATGTAGTAAATAAATCCACTAGTAACACAGTTATTTGAAAGCAGTTTTTTTCGCTCTTAAAGTAAAATTAATTATAAGAATTAATTCATTGCAACATAAATAATTTCCACTTAGAAATCTAGTCAATTCTTATAAGATCAATTCTAGAAGTACTTTTCAAACTGGTCGGTTAACCAGCTATCAAAAATAAAGCAAATTCAAAAATGCTTAAGTTTTTGTATCTGAGGTATCATTGAACCGACGTGATTATTTTAGTACTTGCGCAATCATCCAATGAAACCAATTTAAGTTGAATGTCTGTTGTATTTAGAAGGTTTACGAGATCTAAATGTACATTTGTTAGCGAAATCGAGTGCCCGCCTGCTGTAGTAAGTTGCGGCTGGGCTTTTCTTTAAATATTAAGCTTTATTAGCTGAATCTATAAAGCTATTCAACCTTTAAACTAACTTCTCTTTGCATTTAAAGACACACAAAGTTGGTTTTAGTGCTTATAATTTTTAAGAAAACGTTAAATTAATTGAAGATTAATATATTGAATACATATAAATAATTTAAAAAAAAAATCCATTAGTAATTTTATTAAACAATAAAAACTATTAATTATTTTTTTTCTTTTACATATTTATTATAATTGTATTTTTCGCATAAAAAAGGTCTTATGTAAAATCGGTTTACTAGGAAAACAGAACATTATGGGACGAAAGTCACAGAAAACAACGACTATTTCTGTTTCATATTCCCATTAACATAATACGATATGCACTGTAGACTTATTTAAAATAAAAAACTTTCAATATATAGTAAAGAAATTCGGTCATGAATAGTCCTTTTGTTTTTAATATAAAGGGCTTTATTATTAAAACAACGGGCCCGTTGTATTGCGTGATGGATCTAAGGGCGTATTCATAATGAACGTAAAGTCGTATGAGCCATTTTTTTTACATACAAAAATAGTTTCTTTAACATTGAAACTGCTTAGTATATTATTACTTGAATCCTTATGAAACTCATTTTACAATGATTACAACATAAGCTGAGTGGTTTACCAATTTGGGCATCACATTCTCTGTGTCTTTTGTTATTTTGTATGTATGTGTTTCTATGATCTGACTGTAATACTGTTGTGTACCAGAATGAGGAAGACAGGCACATGGAAAATACAGTTTACAGCTCACTCAACAGATAATCTATATCCAAAAACGGGATAAAAAAACTACAGGCAAGCGGGATATTTTAATTCCCAAGGTTGGTGAGGCTATGTAAGGTTTTAATTATATTCAATGTTAAATTACGCCTTTATTATTATAAAAAAAACGCTTTTCATTGCTGAGCTGTATGTGATGAAACAAAAAAATCACCAAACTAGTTCGGGCGCTACATCCCTTCGTCCTTTATAACCATATTTCGTGCACGAATTCTCTTATTTGCATATTGTGCTTAATTCAATCCCTTAGATTTTTTCTAGCTGTTCTAATCGAACTTGGAAAAAACGAGCGAGGGTCATTTTTTTCTGATCTTAAAAAATCATTGTCATTACAATATATGGAAAAAAAAAATTCTTTACTTTGTTTCAAAAACATCTGCCGGTTATGATTTTACGAAATGTTAAGCATAAAAAAAAATATTTGCATTTTTCGTATTATTAAATTTAAATTCGTTAAGCGTTTGCATTGAGAGTTCAAATGCATGCATTTTTTGTTTAACAACGACCGTTTAATGTTAGTCTGGAATATGTACATACTTCTTTCAAATTTTCAATAATAACGATTAAAATATAATAGTAGCTGTTTATCTTTAGAAGAACACTTTTTCATATATATTATTATATATGAAAATATATTTTAAAATCATAAAATGTTGAAAATTTTTGCCGGGCTGCCAAAAGTCAAGTTTACTTCATTATAAATAAATAAATATAAATTGTGGACAACATCACATACATTACTCTGATCCCAATGTAAGTAGCTAAAGCACTTGTGTTATGGAAAATCAGAAGTAACGACGGTACCACAAACACCCAGACCCAAGACAACATAGAAAACGAATGAACTTTTTCTACATCGACTCGGCCGGGAATCGAACCCGGGACCTCAGAGTGGCATACCCATGAAAATCGGTGTACACACTACTCGACCACGGAAGTCGTCATTATAGACGTGGCGATATTCTAATAGACTACAAAAAAATTACGGATATAAAGTTTACAAACACAACAATAGAAAGGAGCTGCAATGTTGCTTAAGAACATACAGGATGTCGTAAAAACCAAAGGCTGAATATTCCAGGTGTGCGAAGTTCAAATCATGATGATCCACTGAAAAAATGTCATCTTCATTTATCTTTAGTTTTTATAACACGCTGTATACATAATCTGTTTCAATTTTATTATTCAATAATATCGATATTAGTGTCATTCGACGAAAAATTCAAATGTCAAATGCCATGTCATAAAATATACACCGTAACTAAATTCAAAGTTTTATTTCATTTCACAAGAAACCGGTTTCCATTTCTAGTTAACAGCTAATAGTTTTTAAGTGATGTAAAAAAACATATTAAGTTTAAAAGCTGCAGCAAAACCCCTTTACGTACTCATAAGGAAATCGCTAACATATAGACTTTTTATTGTTCAATTACAGCTTACGAGTAACTATTTGTTGAGTCAAACTATCCAAAGAACTTATATCAAATGAAATTTCATACCTTACCAAGTATGTACTGCCTGTATCATTCTATACATATAATAAAATTGGAGTGTCTGTTTGTAATATTAAAATAACCCATTTTTATCAAATGTATACATAGGTATGTATACACGGTACATATACCAAAATAACATTTTTTACAATTTTTGTCTGTTTGTCTGTCTGTTTGTTCCGGCTAATCTCTGGAACGGCTGGACCGATTTCGATGGGAATTTCACTGGCAGATAGCTGATGTAATAAGGAGTAACTTAGGCTACTTTTGTTTTAGAATTATATGTAAAATAATAATAAAGTCGCGCTTTTTTATTAAATTCAAACGCGCACGAAGTCGCACTGCTAGTTATAAATACCGGCGAGTCCCACATACTCCCCCCCACTTCCACGTGGGAGAAAGGCGTAACGCGTTTTTCCAGCGAAAAAAAAAAAGTGTTAAGGCCCCTTAGGTAGTTAGTTTTGTCTTAGAATAAACTCTGTCTAATTTAATAAGCAGTTTGAGCGTAATATGCTATATCCTGGAAAGATTCTAGCAATTTGATAAGTAGCTGTAATTATTGCGATATTCTCGCTTAGTCGTATAATTATAATATAAGCGGTGCGTCTCCCATTAAACCTTACTTACATAAGTACATACATACACACGTAGATAGTACTACATACGTATGGAAACTACGGTCGTTGATTATTGTCGGAAATAATTGCTTTTTACGTTTCCACATTCAAAACGTGGTATCTTATTAGTAATAAATTAATTCCAGATAGGCTGGCCAAATACCATGTTAATCACGCTCGAACGGCTGGACGAATTATATTTGGTATAGGCCTATTATGACGTGAATTTAGAATCTCACGTTGACACACAACGTTCGGGTCAATGCAGGAAGAAGTTGATATTCGAACGATATTTGATTGTGAATTATTATGACACAGTACGTTCCAAAGGTTTATTATTATCCCGCTAAAGAGGCGATGTGAGCTCATTTGCAAGAAATCCTTGAACGAAGACTGCGAGTTACAACTCGGGCAATTTACTGAGCTTTTAGTGATATGTTTAATTTGGGTGTATAATTCGACGGCAAAGAAAGACACGTTGTGCAGATCTATATCTGCTGTTGTTGTGAGTTACCTCTAACCCTTCCACTCAAGACAAAATGAGACAGAATGTTACTTTAATTTACTTTCACATCCTAAACTTTATTTTAACAAAAACGATAATCACAATAGCGACAAAGTCATGATTGTGACGTCAAAAATATCTGACGTCACTACGAGTTGTATACTAAACATTTGACCAATTGAAATGGAATTGTGGCTTGTCAAAATGGTGTATTTAATTTAGTCCAACCAGGGCCGCGAATGATTCTTAATTGAAGACACTTTGATAGTATATCTTTGATCGCCGTTCTTCGATTGGACGGGAGCTGTTCTTGGCTAGACTCTCACAAGAAATTAATTTTAATTATCACGTTTACGCATAATGAGACATAAGTTAGTAAGCTGGCTAAGTGTTTTACGCTGCAGGGATTCCGTACTATTTATTTATCTGTTTGACGAATATATTTACGTGATTTTTTTTTTTCTAACAATGGCTTTAGGTATATGGCACAACAAATATTTGGTGTATTATTATATTTTCTTTAAAGTATTGTAAGGTATCAACTTTTCTCTTCGAGGGTGTTTGAAGAACACAGGTTAAATTGGATTTTTTTTTAATATTTAGGAGCATTATATTCAAAAACTACCACCAGTTCGTAAGGTAACACCTCTGACCAGAGCAGATCTGGCGAAAGAACTAGCAGAATTAATGTTGTGTGAAAAATGTAGGTTTGCAATAAATATTTGCTGAGATCTACAGACAGAAAGTCACAGTTACGTTTTGCTATCGACTTCACGGAACCCTAAAAACATAAAATAATTATATGCTAAAAAAATATGTTTAATAATATTTGTTTTTACATAAAATAATAAATAGGTATATATCCTAGAACCTGAAACTTGAATTTGGATATATTTTTGACACGAAATGTTTTTATGCTTAATGGATGTAATTTACAGCGGCAAGTATAATTAAATTATTGCTTGTGATTAAGGCCTTAGAACAAGCAATTAATAATTTTACCATGGAAGTGACATCGATCGAATTAGTAAGATTTTTAAATTGCTAATTATAAAATGTTTATGTATTTTAATATTATTATTATATATAACTTAATCAGATATAATTTATAAACAAGTTTATTTTATATAAACATTTCGTTGATTGCATTTTTGATTTTCTTTAGAATATTTTTGGTTTTACTTGGTGTTTTGGCTTTTTGAGAGTCCATCTGGGGGGGGGGGTACCACCGACTCATTATGTTATTCTACCTTAACTAACAATTCTAACTTAGTATTCTTATGTTCCGGTTTGGAGGGTAAGTACGTTAGTGTAACTGGCACAGGAGAAATAATATCTTAACCTCAAGATTGATGGCGCCTTGGCGATGCAAGGAATGTTTAGTATTTATTGCAGCACTAATAATTATGGTCGATGGCGACCACTTACCATCAGGTGGTCCATTTGCTCGTCCACCTATACATAAAAAGCTGTATTAAAATATTGATAAAAAAGAGTACATTCATTTTAAGTCATTTCTATTATAACCCCCGTTTGGAATAACATATCAAAACACATATAAAGTATATAACTAATTATAGATCCTTAAATATATTATTTAATTTTTCAAAACGATTCAATTTACATTTTCATATTGAATTTAACACGACCATTTATGTTAAAACTAGCATTAAGGTTTTAACGACTAAATGGGTTCGAAGGAATGAGCTTAAACTCCCAAAGGTCAATAATCCGAATCAAAATAGTTTATATATATTTTTATAACATAAATATGTTTTTAATATATTTCAGATTTTTTTCTATTTAACATACATATAGAACTTTACATGGTGCAACATTTTTTTGTCTGTATAGTGTACTTACAAGGCGTACTTACGCCTTGTTGCTCTAGCTCGTCTTGGGTTCAAACCCCGATTAGGGTCAATAAATAGTTATTGTATAATCAAGAAAGCCTCAATAGCAGGCCGTAGTTCGGAAGTGAGCAATGTAGTAAACTCGATTGCCTTGGATTGTATGCATTTTGCTGTGAATTTTCTATTGGCGCGCTTTGGGGGTAATACCGAGTAGTATGTATGAAACAAGCATAATGTTCTCATAGGTCGTCATGCCTTAACATAATATTATTATCCTAAGCAAATCGCCATTTTATTTAATCGTAAATTCTCCCAATAACCACCAGTTTCGATATATCATATCTAGTAGGCGTCCCGTAACGGACGCATTTTTTTATTTACATATAAGTTATGAAACCCTAAAGTAATAGTTTTGGGGTTAAGTTTCGAGATGCCCTAAAATGTTAATTTGTTATTTTGCATACACTTGTGAAACTATATCTGTATAAATGTTCAGTTAAACTTATTTAAATAAGTATTGTGCAACTGTGAATACCTCAGCTTCCGAGTTCTCATAGGGCTCCCTAAGATTTCGCGGCGAATTTGCATAAGCACGTGGGAAGTGTTCGAGAATAAGCCACAGTCAGTTCTACGATTTCAACAAAACATGAATACATTAGACGATTTCAATGAATGTTTAATTGTATAACTTATCCTACATTATATATGCTAAAGTGTATGTTTGTGCGTTTGTTACTTAATCACGCTCGAACGGCTGGACGAATTATATTTGGTATAGGCCTATTATGACGTCAATTTATCGTAAGTTAAGTAAGTCTTTTATAACTCTAATGTCGGATTATTATTTTCAAGGAACGACTCGTTTTGCTTACGGATAGTAGATCTTACTTAGATGTTAGATCTTATCTATGAAGCATAATTCAAAAGCGTCCCAATAAATTACGTTTCTTGAGTTTCGAACTCGCATGTTAAGTGTCGTATAGAAACGACTTGAAAGGCTCGTCACTTGTAACTCAGAAACGGTTACTGATGTAATAAACTCAAACCGTTTCTCGATTTACAGTAACGAGTCGTTAAATCAAGTGTACATAAAATTAATTATGTTTGAAATACACTAATACCATTTACCATTAGTAGGGTTTTGTGCTCATAGCCTTATAGACTGTAGCCTAGCCTTACAGTTGGGTGTCTTAGGTTGTGGTCGTTGTGGTATTGGGACTGAAAAATATTATAGTTGAGATTATAAATAGTTAAATCTTCGATAAACAAAAAACATTGTTAAAACTTTCATTAATACTTATAAAATCGTATTTCCTTCTTTATATCTATAGTGGAGTGTCTAGAGCGTCAAAATCATACAAACCTCGGACTTTTGTTACAGTGGATAAAAAAATAAATAAAAAAAATTGAATGTTTAGCTAATAACATAAATAAAAAAGTTTACCCATTGAAAGTTTGTGGTTTTGATTTTTTTTTTTAAATTATTGATTCACTTAGTATGAGGCATTTAAGGCAGTAAAATGATTTTTTATATCAAAATTAAGTTAATTTATATTTTTCTATACCTAAGCTTAATAAGTGGGAAAATGGAGTAATTCAATGATAATCGAAAATAAGTAACATATACTACACACAATCAAAACTGCTGTGCCTAGAAATTTATAATATAAGCATCCGCTACAAAAAATATTTTTCGAATTTTAACTTTTTAATTTTTTTTACCCTTAGTTTGCTATTATTAAAAGGTCTTTAAAGTGTATAAAACTACAAACATTCTGAGATCAAATTAAAATGGATTAAATTCTTTAGTATTTCCAACTGCTAGTTTTATAATATATTAATTTATTCGGAATCCTCATACAAATAAGCAAGATTGTTACGAAATTTCTTTTATATATATTTTAGGGTATGTTAATATCGTATACATACCTAATGAGATAAGTATACTCGGATGCGTCAATTCAATTAAGGTTATTGAACCGTAATTTATTACATTACAACTTACTAGTGGTAGTGCCACACTGCATACCTTCGGGTTGCAGCCGAATGGGCCGGCACGCCCGGGGAAGTACCACTCTCTCACTTAAAATCGGCGTAAAGTGGTAGCTATGCTACCGCGTTTCGTTTGGTATGTGAGAGTCCCGGAGGCCCGATCCCCCTCCCCCCGAAAACATAATGGTTGTGCAGAATTTGGTTTCATTACCGCAGGAGGGTACCATCGGCGACTGCGATGGAGAATCCCTCTCTTGGCATCCATGCTCAGGACGTACACCACCTGAGCAGGAATGCCCAGGCTGCCCTTCGAATTCTGGAGGGGGCAATTTTGCGCTCGCCACTGTTCGGGGCAAGCGGAGCAGGCATCATAAGGCAACCCCTACCACCCACACTGTGGACTTCTGCAACATAAGGGGACTCAACTCCAACTTGAAAACCGTTCATTTTCAAAAAAACACCATTTGTCGCATCTCCACGATTTGAGAAAATTCCATTAGCTGCCAGAACTAGTATCGGAATACTTGGCGTCGATATTTCGAGCCTCGTTCAGTTTCGTGGTCAATTGGAAGGCAAAGCCAAATTGGCATCAAAAAAGCTCGGTGTGCTCAGCAAGGCAAGACAGTATTTCACGTCGACCCATCGTCTAAGACTCTACAAGGCACAAATTCGGCCACACATGGAGTACTGCTCTCATCACCTCTGGGCGGGTGCTCCCCAGTACCAGCTCCTTCCATTCGACCGTATCCAACGTAGAGCGGCTCGAATTATCGACGATCAAGCCCTTTCCGATCTGCTTGATCCTTTGGCTTTGCGTAGAGATGTTGGATCGCTCTGCATCTTCTATAGAATTTATCACGGGGAATGTTCCGAGGAATTGTTCGGATTAATCCCGGCTGCTGAATTTCACCTTCGGACATCTCGTCAAAATTCAAAATATCACTTACACTACCTAGATGTCCGAAAATCCACAACAGCGCGATTTTTAAGACATTTTCTGCCTCGCACAACCACTCTGTGGAACCAGCTTTCGCCGGCGGTTTTTCCGAACCGATACGACTTAGGAACCTTCAAGAAAAGAGCGTACTCCTTCCTGAAAGGCCGGCAACGCACCTGCAAGCCCCCCGGTGTTGCAGATGTCCATGGGCGGTGGTAGTCACTTTCCATCAGGTGAGCCTCCTGCTCGTTTGCACCTATAACATATTTGTAAAAAAATATAATAAATAATACAAGTGAATTTTGAATATAAAGTAATTAAAAATGTTCGTATCAATATTTTTATTTTATGTCATATTGTGTATTATTTTGTGTCGTAGAATATATTTTGATTGCGGTATAATCTGCTAAAATTTATATTATTGAAGTACATACTTATATATTTTGTTCGTTTAACATTATTATAATATCGTAGTGGAATTCAGAAAGACATTAATATATTTTCATGAAATTGTTTACAAAATAGAACAAAATATCTTAAATTGCAATAAGGTAACTGTATACTACTTTTGTCATACCCACACAAATATTACATATTTATTATTCGGCATGAAACTAATACATACTCAACTTATACCATATAAAACAAGTTACCAAAACAATATTAATATAAAACGTACGTGTTACTAATATAAAAATAACATTAAATTTAAAAAAATGTAGATACTAATTTGTTATTTATCAAATTTATCAGTTTGACTAGTTTAGTTATATCTGGTGAACATATTTAAATTTAGAACCGAGAGTAGAGACTAAAACATCTAAATCTTGACAAATATTTACAGGTTTCTACAAGTTCTAACACGGTCAAGCACAATTCTTTATTGATGTGCTTGATTTGTGCTTATAATTAATCTCAGCGATGTGCTCAATGTAAACGAAAACATTTCTCCCTTGGCCTCCACATTTACAGGATATTCCTTTTGCTTTGTATAAATACAAATGTATCTGAGAAAGAAAAAATTGATGTACGACGAAATTAGTATTATAGAAAATAGTATATTAAATGAGTAAATAACGACGTCGAGACGAATAAGTGAATTAAATAAAAACTTTTTGAAGAATAGCCAATAAGAGAACACTTTACCTTATTAAAAATAATTCTAAAATTATGAAACTATATCAGATACTTGAAATGACTTATATAATTATTATTATATTTATAACTCACTAAACTGATTCCAAAAGCCGCACAATCAAATCATCCATTACCTACATTCGCGACCCACCCACATCCCGCAAAAAAGCACCCCCATACAAGGGCGCAATGCAAAGTCGCCCTATGCCAATCAATCGTGACATCGAATCACGATTGGACCAGGTCCCCTAACAACAACCATTATAAAATGATCCGCTAAAATCCAACGAACATACGAATTGTGACTCTTTATACATGGAAGCCAAAGGGAGCGACAGGTCTCAACAAGATGGCGATACAACACGTGTGGTGCAATAAAAGTTTTATTTTCCCTGATTTCCCCTATTTCGGGAATCCTCGGCTCATCCCGGGGGAGCTTGTCCAATCAAATTAAATCCGCGATTGACATTGCGGCGTTTGAAATTCGAATTGTTTTTATGGTATCGTAATTATCGTAATGCTTGAATGGACGACGTATATTTTATTTAATATATGTTTTATTATTTTAAATGATTCACTACTATTATATTACAATAATTATTATTATATTATAATTATTAGGCTAACTGTCGTCTATTTATAATATATATAAATAAAATAAAAAAATATGTAAATAGTATTTAAAATTGTATTAATAAGACTACCGAAAATATTACTTATTACCAAATGCCTCGCAGCTCATTTTTATTTTTCTTTCTTAAAAACTTATAGATTAAATAACTAAATAATCCTACTTAATTATCCTGGGATATATATAAAATATGGTATATTCATAGATTGTAACTGACGGATTTTCGGTGAATTATATTTTGAAATTAATATTTGTTTATAGGTAATTCTATTTTTAAACTGTTTTCTAAAATAAAATAAAACTTAGCCTCAAATCAAAAGGTGCGTTCACATCAGCTGCACTGACTAGTAATAAATATTCCAAGGACACATATGAAACACCTTCAATTCACTAGATTTCACCAAATTGTTAATTAATTTTTAACCATTCACCTGCTTGTCCTTATGTTAAATATTAAAGTTTAAAAATAATTTCCCCACCCCTGCTTAATATTATAAGTGAGGAAGTTTGTCTGTAACTATAGAACCGAATTATTATTTAAAATAAAGCATAACTATATCATTTGAATAACTTTAAGCGTTGCGAGACTGTTAAGGAAATTTGGTCAAATAATATAAGCGCAATCTCAGGTGCACTCTGTTCTTCTCTACTCAAACAAATGGAGAGACTTAGACACAAATAGAGATAAGAGGATCAATTCTATTAATTTATAACGGTTATAATATGTTCTCGAATCTATTTCTCCCAAAAATAACTGCAGTGCGATTCTGTAAGAAATCACTTTGTATCTCACTCGTGAAATGATAGGTGTATAAATTTAAAATTATTATACTCAATGTCGTATATCACAATCGGATGTTTCACGTTGTTCGAGTCAATTAAAAAGTTCTTAACCCTGGACTGCTATTGAATTTATTAACAATTAAAATTAAATAACATTTTATTGGCGCGATCCGGAATTAAATAACTTTTTATTGGCGCGATCCGGAATTATAAATCGCATGTTCTGGTTTTGCGGTGTCATAAGCTAGAAGCAGGTCTTGAAATGGTCTCTCTCCTCTTGTGCTGAATGTTTGCAACACAATAGTGGTAAGCACCATCATCTACATTGGTAAACCAACAATCCTCAGTTCTTATTTACTAGATAAATATTTATTTTTTATTTTTTTGCCTAATTGCAATAAAATTTAACTCAAGCGATTATGCGACGATATAAAACTGTTGTTCGATAGTAATCGTATATTTCGGTTATAAAATTATATAAACATATTAATGGCAAGATGTTCAATAGTCTATGAATAAATTAATATGAAATTCAATTATTTAAATATATGATAAGATGTTTCGTTGACAAAATAATTCCAACTAATATAATTGTAAAAAAAAAATATTGACCGGTTATAACCGGTTCATATTCTGTATTATATAAATTATTTAAAAATTACGTTCGAAATTTAAAAAAAAAATGTATAATGCATATTTGATTACTGAATTATACACGCAAATTTATTTAACATTTGCTGATAAAATTATTCTAAATTTTTTATCGATATAGGCAATTCATTTAAATATAATTGCTTATTCTGTAAGAACATACTCGTAGCTCACCTAAGAACACGATTGTGAAATGTTAAAAAGTTATAAGTGACATGTCAATGTATAGTTATAGTCATATAATAATTATTACGTGGAAAATATGATTTTATTGATGGAGCGAAATTTACAAATCAAATTCAGTGTCAAAAATTCTAGATCTCAGTTCTATGAATATTTTTTTATGTGGAATCACAATTGGCGCGTTTAGGGGGTAAGACCAACAGCTATCCCGTGACGATAAACGAGACGACGTTCTCTTATACCTCCTCTACGCGCTCTCTTCACCTCTGTGAACTATATACGTCGCTATATATAATATAACATTACATTACATTAGCAGCCTGTAAATTTCCCCCTGCTGGGCTAAGGCCTCCTCTCCCTTTCAGGAGAAGGTTTGGACCATAATCCACCACGCTGCTCCAATGCGGTTTGGTGGAATACACATGTGGCAGAATTTCGTTGAAATTAGACACATGCAGGTTTCCTCACGATGTTTTCCTTCACCGCCGAGCACGAGATGAATTATAAACACAAATTAAGCA
The DNA here is from genome assembly GCF_037043105.1 of Vanessa tameamea. NCBI lineage: Eukaryota > Metazoa > Arthropoda > Insecta > Lepidoptera > Nymphalidae > Vanessa > Vanessa tameamea. The sequence continues at coordinate 9,654,031 of NC_087324.1, forward strand.
CATGAAAATTCAGTGGTGCCTGCCTGGGTTTGGACCCGAAATCATCGGTTAAGATGCACGCGTTCTAACCACTGAACCATCTCGGCATAATCTCGGATATAATATTAATAAAGATTTATTTATTTATTTATTTAACGAAACTGTATATTTTATTTATTACTATTAATTATTAATACTTATTGCCGGGTGACTGTGATGACCACAATTAAAGGAGAAGAACTATTTAATCTCCTCGTAAGTGTTGACACTTATCCGACAGTGACACTGAACGCGTCACCAACCTTGGGATCTAAGATGTTACGTCCCTCGTGCCTGTAGTGACACCGGCTCACTCACCCTTAAAACCGGAACACACGAACACAAAATATTGTTGTTTAGCGGTATTGTACAGGACGAGTAGCTACCCGGACGGATACACAGGACAATACAGGTAAGGTACCTTAATTAAGTACTTAAATTATGTATCAAGCTCTACATATATAGTAAATTAAATATTAATATTAATCCGTAAGAATTCCCTTCCCTATTAATATATATGAGTTTACATTTTTAAACGTACTATTTGGGATATTTGGGATATTCTAAAGTTCAATTTTAAGCAAAACTGAGGAAAATTAGGCATCATAATAAGATCTTTAAGAAGAATAGACTGGACGAAATGTCAAATAAAATTCCTTTATTCAATATAGAAGCATTACACTTACTTATTGATTGTCAAATTAAACATTATAACTATTATTAATAATTTATATACATTTTTTTTATTGACTCAATAGTGTATTTTATTACTATTAATTACTGTATACTTGGCGGTAGGGCTTTGTTCAAGTCCGTCTGGGTAGGTACCACCCACTCATCAGATATTCTACCGCCAAACAGCAGTACTCAGTATTGTTGTGTTCCGGTTTGAAGGGTGAGTGAGCCGGTGTAACTACAGGCACAAGGGACATAACATATTAGTTCCCAAAGTTGGTGGCGTATTAGTGATGTAAGGAATGGTTAATATTTCTTACAGCAACATTGTCTATGGGCGGTGGTGACCACTTACCATCAGGTGGCCCATTTGCTTTATGATATCTGTAGGCGATCGACGCCTACAGATATCATTAAAAAATATATATATTTGTATAAATACCATTTTCGTATTTATATTATAGACCAACAAACAGGACAATTTTTAGAGGCGCCTTTGAGTTATATCGCTTTAATTGCACAAATATGGCAAATAGGTTTATCGTCTACTTTACACAGCAATCAAGTATGACAAATATTTACATTGACCGCACACATGATTCGCCTTAATATCACTGTTGTTGCAATATTTTGTTATATTTGAGCTATTTACGGTTTCAGTCCACGTAATAATGACGTTTTAATTCATATTTACGAACTAAGTAAAATGTGATTTTTGTCGAATAACAAATATTCGTAAAACTTGATTAGCTAGTTTGTGTGGCGCCGACCTAAACATTGTTTTAGAAGGAACGCTGATCGCTGCGGGGTATCCATATAAAAAAGTTTCAATTGTATGAAATCTGGTTCGTTTTAATAACACGTTTGGACACATGTGGCCTATAATCCTTCCTGGATAACAAAAGGGCGACGCAAGCTATAACGACCCGTATTGTTTTGAAAATAAGGGCGATATTAGAATCTGGTAACGTGATGAGATCTTCGAATGTTTTTTAAAATGTTTGCAATTTATTTTCAAGGTCAGTCTCACTTATGTACATTGAAATGCAGTAAATTATAATGATTGAAGTTCACTTATGATGAATAAAAACCGGTATACAGATTTACGGCTAAAAAATTCTAAAGATTAAATTAAAAAAAAAAAAAATCCGTAGTCTACCGACAGGTTCGTGAATATTTTTTTTCCTAATAGCAATAATTATTATCTTACGTTTCGTTTTAATTTGTCAGCTCTTAATAAAGAAGACTAAGTATTTAGAAAATTTATCACCTGCATAAAATATTCGATAGATTTATATCTATCGATATATCGTTATCTAAGATAAATATCGATATCGATATTATTTAACAACAACGTAATTAAGAATAACTATTGAATTTCTTAACGATTTTTATCAGTACTCGATAGAATCTATCTTCTGAACCGGAACCTATCAATTTAATTTATTAATGAATACACTGCACCAATCAACAAATAATTACAGTAAAATATATAATCTTGTATTTAATGTCTTATTTAATCTGCGGAGTTTTATTACAGAAACGAATAACCAGCTTTAGGAAGGATGTAGAGACTTTGCGGAGATGAAAACGTAGTTACAAGTCTATCTTTACCTCTCGTTGTAAATAATACTCATAAATCTACAAAGGGAACCATAATTTTCCTATTAAATATTACGCCATTTCTATTCGTTTGCTTCAGCTTGGATTTTACGCTGATGTTATTATCAAACGTGTGCTAAAATCTTGATTTGAAAATGGATTCTGTAATCAAATTGCACTAAGATGTTGTTGAAAATAATGAAACGTATTGTTTTCTAATTTAAGACGAAGGTTTTTGAAAGGAGTTATTTTATTAAACAATTAAATTTCTTAAGTATTTTTTTTTGTCATTATAATATGTCGAAATGAAATTAAGAAAAATAATTCGATATAAAGATCTCTGTTATTATTAAGTCAAAGTCAGAATCATACAGCTACAAGATGTTCAGCAAAACATTTGCCATTTTAAAAAGAAATAAATATAAATATTGGACAACATCACATACATTACTCTTGTGATATAGAAAATCAGAAGTAACGACGGTACCACAAACACCCAGACCCAAGACAACATAGAAAACGAATGAACTTTTTCTACATCGACTCGGCCGGGAATCGAACCCGGGACCTCGGAGTGGCGGACCCATGAAAACCGGTGTACACACTACTCGACCACGGAGGTCATCAAAAAAAATTACTAGAGATATAAAATCGTTGTTTCAATAATCGACGTTTTTCAAACAATGTTTATGAATTTAAGCGTATAATATGATTCATACACGTATTTTGATTGATGAAATGTAGCACCCATTGAGTTTCTCGCCGGTCCGGTAAGATCTGCGGTCCGAGGCGATCAAAAAGTTCTAGTAAGAGTTTACTTGAAAATAGTATATTTTGATTTCATAAAGCACGTCAGCGTTACGTTGGTGTCGGTATCCGGTGTTATTCATTTGCAGTGTTACAATCAAATATTCGATTACGAGAACTCGGTTTAGATGTTTTTATAATGTCGGACAAATTGTATTATTGCGTATCATTGCACGCTGTAATGTAATGATCAGCTTCCACTAATGATTGAATCTGAACTGTTACAATGCAGGCGAATTGGCAGATATTTACATGTGTGCATGTATATATATATACGTATATATAAATGAAAGAATTTACAATACTCCCTAAGTCTCAACATACATAGCAGTCTCTGTGTTATGTCAGAAGTCTTGAAGGTACTGGTAAATAAAGCGTCAACAAATATACGTATAGAAATTTCTCTTGATCGTCTCCTACTATTTTTAGTCACTATTTTATCACCTAAGCACAATAAATAACAAAGGAACAATGTAATTAACGTAATCAGAATTGAAACCGCGTCACATATCTACGCTGAGTTATTGGGGTTCTAAATTTGAAAAAGGAGAATACAGTGTCCGACAAAAAGTTGGGCTTTGTCCGAAACTTAATAGCGATCCCGCATTTCATTTATAGTATAAAAAAGAGAGAACGTCAGATCACCTATGATTACAGAGGGCTGCACCCCTATTACATTAATATGAACCCTTTCGGGCGATTCATTATTCCTAAAACGTAATGCTTCGGCATTCAACTTGGTTGTGTTTTTTTTTTCTTTCCTATTATTTTAGTGTGACGTATAGGTTAGTTTTATACAGCGGATGATCGATCTTGAGAATAGAATCGTGTAGGTTGTAAAGCATTAATTATTTGTATATTCCGACATGATATTAGATATGTTATCTATGCCCGCTTATGCCATTATTAATATAAAATTTAAATTGATTATAATTATTTTTATTATATTTAATAAATTATAAATATTAAGAGTGCTCTAATATTGGGTTTGAAAATAATTCAAATGTATATCCTAATAACTATTTTTTAATTAATATTTTACAAAATATTAATAAATATAAATCTACCACCAACCCGTGATAAGAAACGGAAATAACTTCATTAGGTACTATTTAAGTAATTCAATTAATGTATATGTATTGAAAGCATTAAATGTTAACAATTATGTTTAATGTATGATCAAAACGATTCAATCTCACTATAGTTCCAATTCAATACTCAACGTTTCCAGCATGACGTATAACCTCTGCATATTAATTCAGCGTTTAATTTATATAATAATAATACACGCATACCCTAGCTCATTGTTTTAACATCACCCCGTGAAGTCGTAACGGTTCTGCATACTATTCTTGTTGAAACAATACACTATGAGTTCTATAGAATCGAGTAATTAGGTCGTGCTCGTAATTATAATGGACTTATTTCAAAAAATAATTAAAATTATGAATTATGCCTATATTACAAATATTTATATAAAAATTACATATTAAGTCTTTTAGAATTAAATACGAAGCTTAATACCTTTTTTGAGATATATTAATACGTCAACATTTATAAGAAAAATAAAATCTGTCATGACAGAGAATGTACCAAAATGAAGATGTGATCAAAAATTTATTTAAAAACAGTATACTGAAATGAAAAACGTAAGTCGACATGCCAATCTCCGTTAAGAGGAAATTTATATAACTTCGAAAATGCGCGAAATAACCTTAGACGAGTTTTTGATGAATTGCAATCCCAACCATCTTGAAAGGCATTCGGACAGTTCAGATTTCGAGAGTCCACATAAAATTCCCACCGTAGCTTCAAAAAGTGGCAATCACAGGCTCTTAAATGGAAGAACTAGTCATACTAAACATAATATACAATTATTTCATGACCACGCCAATATGACCTCCTTAGTATATAATGCTGTGAATAGAAATAAAAAGAAAACAGCTGAGATCAGAAAACAAAATAAAAATTCATCATCAATTAATAATAGAAAGGAAAGTGAAGAAACGAAATCAGATTATTTGTATAAAAAATTAACCCTGAATAACATTAACAAGAATCATGGAGACCAAAGTAGTGCATATTGTACAGAAAACGTTTATTCAAAACATATTGTAACAAATAAAGCTATGCCATGTTTATCAACCGTCTTAAGACGTCGTAACTGTTGTACGAAACACATGTCAATCGTTAAAGAAGATCAAGCTACAAGGAATATTACAAAATGTTCTGAACGAGCTTCTTTTTCAAACTGTGAGCGGCGACGTGTAAAACGGAGCCATAAGCATCGTAGAGGTTATTCTGTTCAACCTGTTTATAATGTAGAAGAAAATATACAGAGATTTCCATTTACATCAAACAACGATAAGGCGCCAACAGCAGCCTTTCATGAAGACTCTAAAAACAATGGCACTGACATAAGTAATGATTTAAATTTATCATCGACATCTGAGCTCGAAAGTATTAATCCTAACAAGACCAAAAAGTTTCTGAAAAAGAAGAACAATGTAAGGGAAAACATTCCGGGATTTCTATTCATAACAAATAAAGATAAGACACCGTTAACTGAATTTAGCGAAATGTCAAAAAACAATGGCACAAATGTAAGTAATGATTTAATCATATCATCGAAATCTGATCTCGAAAATATCAATCCACACAAGTTCAAAATTTTTCTGAAAAAGAAGAAGAGAAATGTAGTGAACAATATTCAAGGATTTCCATTTGTAGCAAATAACGATAAAGTATTATCTGAGTTTAATGAAATATTTAAAAATAATGGCACTGATGTTAGTAATGATTTAAATATATCATCGAAATCTGAATTTGAAAACATTAAACCCTGCACAATACAGCAATACAAAATGTTTCTGAAAAAGATGAAAAAAAGTTTTGAAAAGGACAAAATAATTGATGATTTAAAATATGACCTTTTAAAAAATCACGAACAACAATATCCTTCAAAATTTCAAATGAAACCCCTTCAAATCTTCTCGACATCATCCTGTCAGGCGAAGTGTTCAGCGTGTGAATCTGAAAGCTTTTTAAAAATGCCTTCAAGCTCTTCGACATTTTGGGACTTTTTTGCTCGTAAAATGAAAAGCAAGATTCAAAAATCAGGAGTATCAAAAAGTTGTGATTGCATACAACCTCCTAATAAGCCAAGCCACGAATGTAATCCTGAAAACTGTCAAAATTATGATTTTCAAGGAAACACAGACTCGAATACAGCTGAACGAATTCTAAATAATCGTTGTCATCCAAATGATCAATATTCGAGTCAAACTAGTAATTCTTCAAAAAAGAAAAGTAAGGAACCAAAAGTTATTTGCAAATGTTATCAAAAAATAAAAAAAACTAATCGATCAAAAAATGAAACAAAACCCTGTCAAGAAGACCATGACGATATAACCAAAGCCATCTCCCAAAAATATAATGGCGAAATATTATGTATTCACAATCCACCTTGTATTTTAATCAACGGTTGTCTAAATTTACCGCCTCCCAAAAATAACGTTCAAGGAAACTTATGGCCAGTAACGCAAAGCAAAAAGTCGAGCTTCGTCCAAATGTGTCGAAAAATTAAACGATCCAGACACAAAAGTTACGAACAGGCGAGTCAGTATCATCCACCTTATACTGACGTACAAGAGTATTTACCAGAATATAAGACAGAAAAAAATATACAAAGTATCTGCAATCACGAACCACCATGCGAGGTTGTCCATGGTTGCTACAAAGTACAATACGATCCCAAGTTACAGAGCTCGTGCGTACATGTTCCTATGTGTCAATATTTGCCGGTATGTTTATTATCTGATAAGAGTAAGGAGGTACCGACTGGGTCATGCATTCACTATCCTAAATGCACAAAGCTACCAATGTGCTCAAGAAAATATATAACTCTAACGGCAAAAGAACATGTCGGTACACAGGTTAAGCCGAAGGAGAAGAGGTCGTGTCGACACCAACCTCGATGTTTCATGATACCTAAATGTTTAACGCAGGCTATAAGTGGTAATTACATTCTTTATGGAGCCGTACCAGACTGTGTTCATCAGCCATGCTGTGAAATGATACCAGCATGTTGCAGGAAGTCAGCCAAAGAAATGGTTTCTGTTCAATCGCAATATCCAAACGTTTGTCGAATAGTCTAAAATTCAATTAAGGATTCACGAAAGGTTTCATGTTTAATTAAAAAACATTTGTAATTGACGTTAGAGATTTTATAATCTGTGACTGTCAAATTTAAGCACGTAAGTCATCACTGTTTGCCGGCAATCTAGATACTCGCTGTCAACTAAAATAGATGATATTTTTCGTAATTGTATCGGACGTTTAGATTCTTGCTTACATTGAATTTTTGACATTCACTATAAATTATGATAAAAATATCAACGATTCAGCCTTATCACATTTTATTTAAATCAGCCAATTCTATAATATTTTATGTAATGTGCAACGGTTTTGTTTGGTAAGAATTTTTTACATTTTTTTTCGTACTCGTTTTAAGCTATCGGCAATATTATACCTTTATATTTTCCGGTAAAATATTTAAGTAAAAGTGTGATATTTGAAAATCGTGGTTATATTCTCTGAAGAAAAATTATATTTCTTGTCTGAAAGCTGCACAGTACTTTTATTTAATGGATATTTTTTGCAGGATACCGCTAAAGATTCATTCGTCGGCTCCATCGTATTTTGAACAGTGTTCATTGACCGTGGGCGTTTTCAAGTACCAAAGTGTGAATTTGAACAATTTGCAAGTTGCACCTAATGGCCGACTAGATAATAAAACCTCAGACCAACAATTAGTTGTTTCATTGTATTTACATTAGATAAAGTCAACATTGCTTTGCTAAAATGTTCCTATTCAAATTTCTGTTTGGCTAAATTCTTAAACTAATATAGAAGTATTTGTAATTGTATTTATTGACACTATTTTTAACAAGTTATTGATAATTTCGATAAGCAGTTTTCGATAAATATGAAAATAGAAGCTGTTGGCATTATTACATTTCTTTAAGAACATTTTAAAACAGATATCTTAAACTATTTTTTCCAAAATTAATTTCTTGTTTTCAACCAAGAAGGTAAACTTAAAGAAATAGATGTTATTACATAGAAACACTTGTTCAAGAATATAAATAGAGGACGAGAAGAGTTTGTAACTACTATATTTGAAAATGATGCCTACTAGTGCCGTCCCATTCCGTTTGGGAGTTTTTCTTGGGTCACCTGTATAATTCGTTCGACGCCCACACAAAACCATTAAATATATCTGTCTCGTATTTCATTAAACAAAATAATTTCTAACACGATGATTAACACACAAAGAATTCGAAATGACCAAACTCGATTGTTTTGCGTCCGTAGAATATTTTATTTTTAAATCTATTCAATGCAAATCGGAGATCTTTCCACTTGACATTCTCTCACGAGTAAATTCGTAATTCGTATCGTCCATACTAATGTTTTTATTCGATTACATCTCATACATCGATACGATCGATACATCGTTTTTGTCAATATTCGGATGTTGCTGACGAAATACTTTTTGAAACATGCAATGAATTTGCGTGTTATAAATATTTAAACAAATTTAAACCTGCATAAAATTTTGGATGATATATATAAAAAGCTTGCTTTTGTTTCTTGTTTTTTGGTTATATATTCGACAGACAAGTTCATACCACTCATTCGCCAATACGCCAAAGAGCAATGTCTTATTATATCTCAATAGGAACAATATTTTGGACCAAATGTTGGATCATTTTTACGTAGCGCCTATACATTGTTTGTTTTGTTGATATTTAATTGGTTGGTAGTATTGGTTAGTGGCATAGTGGCTGGACATTGGTTCAAATAAGATGGACCAATTTCATTGTTATTATTTGTTGAACTTCAATAATACTTTAACGTTTTCAATTTAAATCAAGCAACTTTGGGGTAGAATACTCAAAATAAAATATATTTGACAATAATTGGCAAACATTTAATGTAATACAAAAACTTAAATCATCGTGGTTTCTTTTAACATCTTAAACTATGTATTTCATAAATTTAAATCATTTGAAAAAAATTACATTAGTAAATAAGGCATATTATTCGATACAAGATTATATAAATGATAGAAAATCATGGAGTTAATGCTTGTTGACTTCCAGGCAGGATATATAACATTTATAATTGTGTTTAACTAACATGAGTGTATTTTTAAATGTTGAAAAAGAGTAACTACTGAGCCGGTTCTTCTCGGTAGAATCTACATTCCGAACCGGTGGTAGCTTTACTTAATATAGTTTGTTAAATTACGATTTCAAAGTGCTTGTAAAAGCCTACTTGAATAAAGTATATTTTGATTTGATTTGATTGATTGTACGTCCATAGTATAGCATCATATCTATTCGTTTTTTACAGTTTTAAAGGTAGAGTCATTATATTGATGTTACATTTAATAAGGGATATAACGCACAGACGCTTCTAAATGTGGTTTATATGTTTTACTTTTGCCAATCGCAAAGGTGACTAGCCACAAGCCCATTGAAGCCCAGATAGCCCATATCTACGTCTTTAAAGACAAATAGCTGTTAATATATTTAATACTATGTAACCAGCAATTCGTATTGTTGTGTTTTGATTATTGTTGGTTTGAAGGGTAAGCCAGTGTAACAAGCGCAAGGCAAAACAACTAAGTTTCAACGGTTGGTGGGGCATCGGTGATGTAAGAAATGGTGAATATTTCTGACTGTGTTAATGTCTACGAGCGTTGGTGAACAAGTACCATCAGGTGCCCCATTGGCACGTCCTACCTATAAGGAAAAAAAAATCTTTATATTTTTTGTATTGCTTGCTTAATTATTTTAAATAGATTTACTGAAGAAACGATCTTCTAAAATCAAGTGCCATGATGTTTGTGTTCCAAGATAACTGATATATTTTATGCTGCCTGGTTGATCATGTCGCTAGCTAAAGAGTCCGTTGATTCCGAGGTAGTAGGTTCATATCAAAATGCTTGAACTAATAAAAAAATATTGAGTCTTTCTGTAAATAATTCTTGGCAGATTTTTGGGGGTTTGCAGTTTTAGCTCAGCCGTAGCTCGGAATGCATGTTAAGCTAATATACTACGTAATTTGTTAGTCTCCATTAAAACAGTCACCGTGGTAGAAATCACCCAAGAAGACTTCAACATTTAAATGATTTTATTTTTGAACTCGAAATTTTGTAAAGGTTTACATACGGGTTTTTACGGCAAATTAAACAACCGTTATTTGATTCGAGTGTAAAGAACGTACAGACAAATAATCGAATTAAAATTGTAATTATATAATTCGCGTTTTTTTACTATTAATTACTTTGACATGCAAAATTTTATTTTTCCTTATTTAGTCGAGAGCAGAGTTTATCATTCGCGAGGAAACCTGCCTGTATCTGATGAGTCAGGCACATTGGTATCCTATAACTTATACTTAAATACCTTTTCCTCAAAAGAAGAGAAGGCACTAATCCAACAGTGGGACTTTTATAGTCGGTTACGTTACGTAATACTTATATTTAAGTCTAACTTCAAAAATATAACAACTTAAAAACAGTTTCACCAGTCGCAGTCAGTTATGTATTTGTATTAGAATATGATGCGTTTTATTAATAAGACCAATAGGAAGATTATAAGAGCAATTTCAAAAGAATCATGAGAACGTTCATCGAAGGCTTCTAAGCATTCCATTTTAACATTCAACCGAAAATTATCGTTCATAATAGCTACAGAAACCGGCCGCGGGCGATGTCTATAAACATTTCAAACTTATAGTTTAGAAGAATTTCCTAATCTTTGGGTACCCGACTGAGGAATTTTATCATTTCGACCGTCTTAAAGTAGAGAACCAGTTGTGTGACCGTAAAATGAAAAAAATCTTTAGTCGAAAATGCCATACGATATTCGACCGTATTACGTGACGTTGAAGTCAACATTCAATTGCACGAAGAAAGTGGGTTGTAGCTTTATGTTTTCGGGATGCTGTGATCAAAAACTAATGAGTAAAGAACGTTGAACCCGACCAGTTTTGGTCTCACCGTTTTTAGTATTCAGTAGGTATGGTGGAACAACAGTCGTTGAAAATATTATACACAAATCAATCTGAAAATGATAAATACTTTTTTTAACACGATTAGATCGAGATCACTCTAATAAAAATTTTATAGACATTTTATTGCGACACATTCACACTTTTTAAAAGTTAGTTCTTATCTTTTAGAGCTACGTTATAGACTTCATAGAAGTGTATAGTTGTTAAATCTATAACCAGTTCTCACGATAGACTTAAATCTAAACATCAAAGTTTTTTAAGAATACATTTAATAATCTTTTATGTAGACTTAGAGTAGCGAGTTCAAATTTGTAATTATAGTTCATGGCGTTCAGTGAAGGAAACCATCGTGCATATGGAAGATGATACACTGCCATATGTGTGGTCTTCTAATCAAAAGGTTATTTATTATTTATACATATTTTTTATATGTAAGCTTATACTGTCTCATAGAAACGAAACTGTGCTTGGAGATTATTTTTATACATTCAACCCGATTACAAGACAGTCTGCTCACAACCTTCAAAAAACTTCGACAGGTGACACGCCAAATCTATACATGATGTCATACTTGATAAGAATGATTGTTGGGTACAAGAAGAAAGGGCACATTTCTATAACACATGCACAGGACCATTCTCAATGACTAGCTAACTGCACAGAGCACAGAGAAAGGTGTACTCTCATAATCCATATGAGACTTTCCAACGCAGCCTCTTGGAGGAAGGGACTTACTCAAGCATACTCAGTATTGTTGTGTTCTGGTTTGAAAGGGTGTGTGAGCCAGTGCAAATACTGGCACACGGGACGTAAGATCTTAGTTCCCAAGGATGATTGTATTGGTCATGTAAGAAATGGTTAAAATTTCAAACTGTGATATTATCTATGGTCAGTGACTAAGATTAGGAAACTTATTTGGTCATCCGCATGCAATGACTTTAAAAAAATAGTAGGTATCAAGCGCAGGACCGTCGCAGAATCAAATATACCTTCCAATCACTGCTCACTTGATAAAATAAAACTACATTTCAGTGACATCCAAAAAGGTTAGCCATTATACTAACTAGCTAACTAAATGTTCTATATGCTTCCACAGAATATAGTTAAACTATCTATATTCAAATTACTCTGTAATCAATACGTAATAATAGTTATTAGTATTCGCTAAGATCAAGTTGTATCGGTTTCGGTATAATTGATTAACAAACAGTTTAATAGCTTCGAACATAATATTAGTAGGATTACAGACTACAGTTATATATTACAGCTTAGGTAGTAAAATTTTAATTAGATACGGCTGTTATTTAAAATACATATCATGAGTAACTTTAACTTACGAAGTTTCATTTTAGAATTTATTTGTTTTGCAAAAGTTCGTAAATGGAACTTTAACAATAATATAGGTATATTTTATTCTGGAATTAAGTTTTTATTATTCAATTCACAATTGATTGCTTATTTTAAATTATACAAAATCCTAAATAATTTCAAGCACATATTTTAAATTATTATTTTTAATTTAATTTTGACCTGTGATAATTACACTATAGCAGCTATATTCTTGTCGTTTCCTCTCGCTGGAGGCTGCTTTCCAAAACGGTGGTAGTTTTTAAAAATTGACGATTCAAAAACGCTTCATTGTGAAGTTCACTTGAATAAAATACATTTGATTTGATTTGATATACTTAATACAGGCAAATATTTTTTTGTTTCTTGTCGGTTTTTCTCCATTCCTTTTTTTATAAAATAGAGGCGGGCAAATGGGTCATCTTATGGTAAGTGGTCACGTCATTGTAAATATTTACTATTCCTTATGACACCAATGCGCCAGCAACCTTGGGAATTAAGATGTTATGTCTCTTGAAATTTGAACACAACAATAATGACTGTTGTTGCTTGGCGGTTGAAGATATGAGGAGTGGTCGGTACGCAGACGGGTTTGCCCAAAGCCCTACTACCAAGTAAAGCGTCAAAAATAGTGTTTTTAGAATATATTGTTGCATTATTATTGTTATTATATGGTTTGAAGTTTTCGCTTTAAATGCAATATCCAGAAGTTCGATTTTCGGTCTTTACAGTGTCTACCGTTTCACTGACGATTTAATTTTTGAAGACGTAAATTAAAAATGAGAAAATATAAACTATTATCATAAACTAAATAAAATCGATTCGATTACATCGACGTGTTGAATTGATTTAAACATTATTGTAGCGAGCAACCTTTAACACAATACAGTCTAGAATAGAATAATTTTCAACAACTCCAAACGCTGTACTTTGCGAGATATAAAGCATTGTACCACTTAGTGTTTAACAAGTCCCAAGGTTTCAAACATAATACCTATTTAACCCGTCCCTCTCGCGCTCCGATTAAAACCATTCGAAAGACAAAGACGGAACGAACTTGTTATAACCCGTACAAGGAGCCATTTAAATAAATCATAGACCAGTCGGCATTACGACTGTCATAATAAATATCATTACAACTTTCTAAAAAGCAAGAATCAAACCCACTCCCCCATCTGTATGCTAATCACGAAACGTAACGCCCACGTGCAGCTATTTCGGATACAAATGTATGCAAACGGCTTCTCAGTGCATATAAATCTATTAGTGAGAGAGATGTCAAATCAAATTCATTTATTGGAATGCTTTTTATGAATAAAACATAAGGACAATTAAAACAACCTGTAGAATGTTCGGAGCCCGAGTCACGGACAAGAGAACAGGAGGACAGCTCAGACCCCGAACTCGAATGTTTTAGTACACTGAAATGTTACAAACACTCGACTCGTAGAACCTTCAAAGGGTTAGTTTTGTTGAATGAATATGAATAAAGAACAAAATTCAATCCGAACGCTCAAAGATAACACGATAGAGAACTAGAGAGGAAATTCAACTTCAGTTTTATTTTGATTGTTTATTTGATGGTAAGGCTTTATGCGCGCACGTCTGGTTATTGGTACAGCAGTGCTCAGTACTTTTGTTTCAGTTTGAAGGATGAGTGAGGCAGTGTAACAACAGGCACACAGGACATAACATATTAGTTCCTGATTTTGGTATCGCGTTTGAGGAATGGTTAATATTTCTTACACCGCCATTGTCTATGGGCGGTGCTGACCTCTTACCATCGGATGGATCATTTGCTCGACAACCTATATAAAAATTAAAATAATCATGTTTATAGCAATAAATTTACATTGTTTTTGTTGCGGATATAGTTGAGATATTTTTAGTTTTTAAAAATTTTAACTTCTCTAAATCTTTTTTTTTTTTCTTTATTTAAAGAGCTTGGTCACACAAATGACTATGGCGCTCTATAAGTCTTCCTTTCCCAGAAAAAATGGGTTTGAGACATGATGATGATGATGATCTTGATCATCTTACCCTCAAACCCAATCTTACAAGTTTATAAAGAGCCCTGGCACCCGCGGATAAAGGATATGCCAGGACGCAGTTTAATCCCCCGACTTCTCTAATAACACCATGAGACATAAATATTTCAATACGTAATGGTTCGTTCCGGATACATTCCATAACTATATGATACACATCCTCGATTTTACCACATTCCGCACAATAAGGGGAATCAGTCTTATTCATCATATAAGCAAACTTGTTCAATGGAATGTGTCCAGATCGTATTCTTAAAGCTATTACTATATCTAATCTATTTAAGCTATTGTTGATCCAAAGAGAACTCATCGGTTCCGGTTGAATAGTTTTGTACCAAATACCCTTCTTGGTGGACCTTTAATCGAAATATGTTTTCCATAAATCCGAGCAACGGCTCTTAGATTTTTATTTTTTTATATTAGTGGTGGCAAACGAGCAGGAGGCTCACCTGATGGAAAGTGACTACCACCGCCCATGGACATCTGCAACACCGGGGGGCTTGCAGGTGCGTTGCCGGCCTTTCAGGAAGGAGTACGCTCTTTTCTTAAAGGTTCCTAAGTCGTATCGGTTCGGAAAAACCGCCGGCGAAAGCTGGTTCCACAGAGTGGTTGTGCGAGGCAGAAAATGTAGAAATAAATAAACACTCGCTATAGAATGGTTTTGTCCTTACTATTAAGCCATCTGAACATGCTTGTTTAGCAAACTCATCTACTATATCGTTTTCCATTAGGCCACTATGAGATGGGATCCATTGATATAAGCATTTAGGAGAGGCGTTTAGTTCCAAGTTTAACTTTATTATTTCGTAAGCTACGGGGATTACTCGAAAATTCGAGGTACACCGAGCTAAATGTTACAAAGCACCTTTAGCGTCTGTAAATACGACAAACTTATTGCCATTGATCGACTTAATATAAGACAAAGCCTTTGCTATAGCTATTAATTCTACGTGCATTATAGATAATATACAATTAATTTGTAATTTAGCTTTAAAGTTAACTTGAGGATCGTAGAACGCCGTACCACTTCTGTTACTATCTTTCAATCCATCCGTGGATATCTTATAAAATCCTGCATAGTTCTCTGAACATAGATTGCAATAAAATGAATTTAGTTGAAAATTTTCGTAAGCCCTTTAACTTCTGTAAATCTTTGAGATTTAATTTATTTGAATCGTTTAATTGTGTTCATGTTTATGTAAATGAAAATTGTTTTATAAGTTGTCATTAATAGATGGCATTAGTTGGTTTCTAAATCGCGCTACAGTAGTCTTCGATTTGTTACTATAAGTAAATCATTGTTAAAAATAAAATTTGAGTCTCCTGGATTAATGGTTCGTTTCATTCGTCATCTAACAAATTGAGAGCGAAATAAGTGTAATCTATACTAATATTATAAATATGGAAGTAACTCTGTCTGTCTGTCTGTCAATTGCTCTTTCACGGCGAAACCACTGAACCGAATTTGATGAAATTTTGTATGAAGCATGCTTGAATCACAAGGAAGGAAAAAGCTTTTTATGTTCAAAACAATGTCTCCCTCTTTATTATATTAGTATAGATAATTACTCGATTATTTTTACAAGTAATCGTAGTTTTAATTCGCTAATAAGGGAGCGACACACGTGTATATGTCTACATATAAGCAATAAGGGTGTAAAGGTCATTAGGTCATTCAAATAAACATAGCTATCTACATCTCCACCATTGTCTGAAATTAATCAATCTGAAAAATTACATCTGCATACCCCTATAAAAAACGGCAATAAAATTATATTCTATGTAATTACTGCGTGCAGGGTCGTGAGAAAAATCATGACAATGAAACAGTCAAAAGAACAAAACAAGATAATACATTTAAATCGCCTTTATACGCTGCAATTAATTCATTTTGCCATAAATACTGAGCAGAGTTGTTCTGGTCAAAATCAAAATCCAAATATACTTTATTTAAGTAGAGTTTTACAAGAACTTATTAATCGACATTTTATTCCGAACCGATGGTTTAATATATTTCGCCGGTTCTTCGCGATATAATCTACATAGATTCTATCGAGAAGGACCGGCAAGGAACTCCGTAGTTACTCTTTTCCAACATTTGAAACGCAAAGCAATGTCAGTTAAATACAATATATCCTGGTAGAAAGTCAAGAAACATCTATCAACTCCAAGTTTTTTATGATATATATAATCTTGTGTTGAATAATATGCCTTATTTATTCATATTTTATTAATAAACAATTTGAATTTATGAAGTGAAGACAAGACAAATGCCCTAAAACAATGCGTTTAAATACGGATAAACATCAATTAGTTTTTCCTCCCATTTGTGTTTGTCAATTATATCGTAAACATTGTGAGGTTACCTACATATTGTGGTTAAAATAAAAATGTATGTAAGTTACATATAAGTGTTTTTTCATTTATTGAACATAGTGATGCACGTTATATATTACATATGTATTTAGTGTATCAATACTGCTGTGAATGCGATTACTACCAGGGTAACATAACAAAGGAAAAGTTCATTTACCCGTATAATATAACTAATAAGTTATATAACTTATAATTATTATTTTATAATATATCTAAATTTAAATTTCAATAATATGGTTTAAATTTATCCTTATTCAACACATGTATTCTGCATTAAGAGTTTTTAGTCTTAAAATATATATTATAACTTAATTGAGAATAATTAAATT
Source organism: Vanessa tameamea (assembly GCF_037043105.1). Lineage (NCBI taxonomy): Eukaryota > Metazoa > Arthropoda > Insecta > Lepidoptera > Nymphalidae > Vanessa > Vanessa tameamea. Next base: position 9,671,321 of record NC_087324.1, read on the forward strand.
AGGCTACTCGAAACATATTGAAAAAATAATAATTTTTGAATGTACGAGCTTCAATTTCCATTTTGTACAGAATCAGGATAAAGTCGAGATATTGAATAATATGTATACAATTTGTTTTTTTATATGTAGGAGATAATCCGGAAGTAATGATCCAATTCTACAAAAAAAGTCACTGGTAAAAAGTACTAGAGGGCATAAATTTAATTACAAATACATCAATCATATGAATTTCTTGATTAAAAAGTTGCACTCAATTGAGATTTTATTATTAAAATCATCTCTGATATATTTTTTCATTTCATTATATTCTCAAATTTATATAAACTGATGAAAATTTTTTTTTACATGCACCCTTAAATTGACATTTTATAAGAGTAATTTTAAACTACACCGCCTGTTCAAAAACTAGATTCTATTCTTTCTCTTTTCCACCATTTCAACAAGAAAATAATATCAATCAAATACAAATAAATTTAAATAACATATAAAATATTCTTCCTGAAAATCAACAAATACGTTTAAAAGTATGTCTTATTTACTAATAGTTTTAGCAAAAGATATTAATTAAATGCCACAAATAAAAAAATATTTAATATTCTCGTATGTGGAAAGAATATACTGTAACAACATATTAACTATTTATAATAAAATGTCGTTACGGTAGAGTAAGCCCGAGTTATCCTATATTACTAGTTATTTAATAAATAATTAAAGCATATAAAATAATTACTGTCGACATAAAAACTATTATGTACGTAAATACAATAAAAAAAACAAAAGTAATTTATCGTAACGCACACAATGATAGAAAATACACAAATGGAAAAAAACATTTTATTGACATTGTTATAAAGTTCAAAATCAGTCTTGATAATAGATTAAAAGATAATATATTAGTATTTTTCGTTAAAAACTTCGACCGCCACATCTTGAGTTTTGACGCGTGTCGGTGAACGGAGTTCTTAGAAAGGAAACATAAGGGTGTTTTTGCACTATATAATAATTTATCCCGCCACCTCAAACCGGTGGTCCCAGTTTGGTGCCCGGTCGATCACAGTTTCTGTTACAGCCACTTTTTGCACTCTTGGAATTGTCAATTGTGTAACTTTTTACTACAAATACAAATAAGTTATAAACATTTTAAACTCTCAGGTTTAATCGCTCACTTTGCGTTTGTTTATTACTAACAATGATTTGAAAAAAAAAATCGTAATTATTTATTAAGCTATTATTTAAAACTCAAAAAATTAAAAAAAAAGAACTCTTAAAGTATTTTACACCTAAGTTATATTTTTATTGCGGGCGACAACTAGTACCTAAAGAAAATCACTATGACTGACTGAATCGCTGACTATTAATACTCTATTTTATTATATGTTGTAAATCTGATATGTTGAAATATTGTTCTGACTGTGATAGTATAAGATATTGAATATTTTCATGAATGCTTCGTAGATAATAAGAATTCGTTAGTCCAGCACGGTGTGCTCAAGCGATCCCGATAAACCCCTCGAAAAGAGTGTGTACCGCTGGTTTTTAATAGGTAATCCGGTGCAGTCGGCGCAGGTGAGTCCCACACGCCCCACGTGGGGGAAACGTGTAAACGCGATTTTCCAGCAAAACAAAAGGCCATCGCACGCACCCTTGTTACGGTATTGTTTCCGATGCTCCAAAACAATAACTACAGGTTTCTGAATTATGTGGAAGTACCTAAATGTTTCATTCGTGTTTCTTGTAATTTTTCGTTACAAGTACTCGTTAGTATATACGTATATGGTTTCAAGAAACAATTGTCCATACTTCCAATTGGACCACGAATTCGAATCCTTTTTGCCTACGTGACTTTGGATAAAGTCACCAGGTGTCTTTCGTGTAAAGAAGAGGGGCAATTATTTTATCTTGTCATCCACAGTTAATGTTCAGTTATTATTTAAGGATTGCTTTGATTTAATGCGATCAGCTCACAGGCTCAGTTGCATGTGTGTGTAGTTAAAATTATTCAAATCTTGATTTTTTGATGTTGTTTCTGCATTCAGTTAGTTTAGTTTTAATCTATAAATTCTACATAATATAATGAAGTGACAAAAGCGAATACAAAATCAAATGCGGATACAATACATTGTTTTATTATTACGTGAAAAGTGTTATCACTTTAATTATGTGTGTATTAGTACAGTACTGACGAAGAGACGCGTTTCGCACTTTAGGGTATTTGCAGACGCTTTTGATTTTCTATTTGCTATTGTTGCTAAACTTTAATGTTGGACGCGCTCTATCTGTATATTGTTTATTATTAATAGGTAGTAATTATATCATTTCTTTTTCGAATTTACATTCCGTAGCTGTAGGGGGTGCTGTAGATTTCTTCTTGAGAAGAAATACGTTAAGTAAAGGTATCAGTATTCGATAAATTATTTGTCTGTCTCCATAACTAATATAAAAAATAGGTACATACGAATGATATTCGGATTGATACGGTGTAGGATTTTTTCTGGTAAATCATATGAAACTTCATACGCTTATTTAACTATGGTTATTTTTGACATATTTTTACTAAAACCGTTCTCATGGCAACCAAAGAATATATAAGCCCAGACATATTTTCTTAGGATTGGATTTAGTTATTTTTAGTGTGCGATATTTCTGTCCATGGAAATAGGTTCTATATCCATAGACAGAAATATCTTACTAAATTGAAGATACGATCGAGAAATTACCGTAAACGATAACATTTTACTTTCTTCAAATTTCGTTTGTTATTTCTTTTTTTCATAATTATGATATCTGTTGAAAGATAATAAATTAAATAACTCCAAATCATCACAAATCTCGTAGTTTAGGAACGCAAAGAAAAAAAAAAACACATTTTTACTTATGTATCTGAGAATAAAATTCTATTATTCGTTCGCCATTTCTTCACATTGCTGAAGTCTGCGAGTTTTCTATAAAAAAACTTGTAGATTATTGACAATCAACGAGCCATACTGAAATGATTTCAGCTTAATCTTTCAAATAAATAATTTACACTACGATTTATATAGTTTAGTTTCTGATCATATCGTATAATACATACATATATATATAATATTTCGACAAAGTTATGTATCGATCCTACATATTGTGATTGTAGAACTACGAACTGGACTCTTTTTTAAACACAAACTCACACTCTGACAAAAATATCTTTGTTTATTATAAAAGGCTAACAATTTATTATTGACTGTCAAAAATCTACCACCGATTCGGAACCGAACTAAATATCCTTCAAAGTAAACTCATCCGGATTATTTTTTTATTTCCAGTCGTATCCCAAGTCGTGTTAAAGATGTGTTAAACAGTTACACAGTTAACGTACCAGTCAATCAATACTTTGTTCTGAGTCAGCCAGTGTAATCCAAACTAAGATATCATAATAGATATATAATCATAAAATATATTTATTCTATAAAAAAAAAAAATCACAGCTAAAATGCTACATTATTCCTGAGTGCTACGTGGGTGTTAATTATGCATGTCATATCATTTTCTTTATTAATAAATTGCAACCGTAAAAAGGGGGGGATGTTTCTAGTTACAGATACAATACATAACATTATTAAACTGTAATAAGATCCTTCTACGGTTTACAATACCATAATCATTAGACGAAGGTGACTTTACGATCAGATGGGTTGCATGTTCGTGTTCCTGTTTTGGAAATTGTTGGCGGTCAGTCAGGCTTCGCGCTGTAAATAATTGCTGTGTCGTGTTGACACTCCGCTAACTCTTCGTACCATTATATATTATGTTCTTTTATCCCGAAATATTAATTATTCCCAGATTAGAAACACAGGCATTTTGCCCAAGCGAAATTATTCATTTTATATTTTATATATATTTTTTAATCGGAGTTAGAAGTAAACTAATCACAACAGAACGATTTGTAAGCGATCTTCTGTGAATCGCACACGCAAGCACCTCAAACATATACAAACACACATACAACACATATACAAGCATTTCAAAATTAATCAGTTTAATGTGTATTTATTAAAGTTTCAAATAAGGTTTGTATAAAAAACTCGCGAGAACTCAGACTATTTCTTTTTAAATAAATAAGGCTACAGGTCTGTAAATCTCACTATTGGTAAGACCTCTTCTCTCGAGGCGAAGGCTTTTAAGCTCCTCTCACCACGTCACCCCAATGCAATGACACGTGTGTGATGTGTGAATGTCATGTGTCATGTGTCTTCACGAAGTTGTTAATCGCCGAGCAAGAAATTAAAAAAGCACGAATGAAGGTACTGAGTCCTTAAATTTAATACTAATTTTGCATTCACAATACAGATCTGTAATTCAATCGCAAAAAAATCGACTTAATTTCTAACTTGTTTTTTTTCTCGACAATCTTTTAAGCTTTATGTACACTTTCCGCATTCTAATCGTCAAGGGTCGATCTGATTTAAACTGCTGCCTTGATGGGTGACCATCGTTTATCTGACGCTGGCAGGTATATAGCTTTATCGCGTCCTAAGCGCCATTAAGCTGTCCAACCCAACCCATCACATACATTGTAAGAAAAAATTATCCGTCCTGTATCTTAAGTAACAGATACACTTTGTTTGTACCAATGTTTTCTCTGTAGAGTTATTCTGTAACGACTTTGACTCACTACACAATACAAATCCAATCATGTTTTTTATTGGAATAAATATTTACAAGTACTTTTGAACAGCCAGCGTTACTATCGTATTAATGACATATAAATATTTAATTCCTACACGAGATACAATAATCTGTCCATGCACTTTTATACTGAAACAGAGATTTTTTTTTAATATCAAATTAAAACTGCTTAGTAGCAGCTCAAGTACTTAGAGTCAAAAAATGATAACAATAATGATATTATTTAAAGTTTTGCATCAATATAGCATATCACCATAAGATTTTTAAGGAGTAATATATGGAGTCTTTATAACAGAGTTAGAGGTCACTCATTAGTCAGGTGATATTACGGTGAATCATTGAATCTGTTTTATATTTAAAAAAAAAACTTCTTAAATCTTAATAATTTATATTTCTGATGTTATACTTTAATGTATGGTAAATAAAAAACAACCAATTGAAAAGGTAAACTAAGTCAGTCCCATTAATATGAATATATAAAATTTTTCAAATCCAAGTTTTGAAGAAGATTTAAAACTACATATATTCTAAAGTTCTTTGATTATATATCTAAATTAACACAGACAGTAAAACTTTGACAGCCTTGGAAATGAAAGCTACACCCAAGCATCGAACCGAACGTGCTCTATCTGAACTCCAAGCACAGCTCGAGTTGTATGAATGCTATATAAATATACATAGGGCGACTTCCGAAGGGTGCACGTGCCTAAGTCTTAATACGAGAATTCATTTGAAATTGGAACAATCATAGAATTAATTACGCTGGTAGAAATTTCCCCCGTTTCTTTTTGGATAACTAACATATTATTAATATATAAATAAAATTTGATGTGTATGTCTGTTAATTAAAAATATCATTATATACAAGTTGTTAAAATTAGCAGAACACGTAAGGTAAACCTGTGTTTCTAATACATATAATAATAATAATATCATAAATAAATAAATCAATTTATTAAGTGCTTAGTCCGCATAATGTCAGTAGCTATATTTCTTACAAGCAATGTTAGTAATATAAATTTTAGACATAATTAAGAAACTTCCCTTAAGACTCTGGAGCTCAGAGCACACAGACGTGTGTGTACCCAGTGCCACATTTTTGCGTGTTTTCTTCAAAACACGTAAAAAACAAAAGATAGATTTATTGTTAAGAGTTATAACAAACTTTAAGTTTACGCAATTATGTGGCATGACAAAAACGCAGATGAAATACAGAGCACAGTAAGAGTGATATTATTATATGTACATAGTTTTAAACGAAGTCGCTTCCCGCCAACTGTACTCTTAGATCTTTTAAACTACGCAATTAATTTTGAAGTGATTTTCATCAATAAACAGTGATTTAAGAGGAAGTTTTAATATATATAATATATGCACGTTGTAGTAATGAAAAGCCAAGAATATCAACTCTCCGAGCCAAACAAAAAAAAAACAATTTTGTGTCTTATTAGTTTTGTTGTTCAATTTAAAAATTGTATATAAACCCTTATTGTACCCGTATGAAGTCGAGACGGGTAGTTATTACATATAGAGACCCAACAGTCATAAGAAATTATTTATAGCGATAAATACACGATTACGCGAAAAATTATGAACCATATATGACAAAGTAAGAAACACTATTTATATCCGTCGCCAGTGCAGATCTAAATTATATCGCTCACCCTCGTAATGAAGGCATTAAGCCACTCAAGGGACCGACAGCAATGCAAGTTTACGCGCCATTTATTGCACTTTTGCTGAACTAAGATGGCTGATCATTGATCTTATGAGAGGATCACGTCTTAAGATCTTGGAACCATTGAGTAAATAAACTTTTCATAGTAACGATACGCTCTCGTTTCGTTTCGATTCAACTTCGACAGAACCGCAACTGGATTATGTTCGTAAAATAGGAATACGATAGATCGGCAATGATTACGTTTCGACTGCGATGAAGTGACAATTTTTTAGTAGGTTTCGCAGCTGAGCTATGAAATACCATGAATGAATAATCAGAAAAACTTTAATAGGTGTAGAGAACTTTTCCTTGTGAGACTATAATAATGATTCATAAAATCTATACTAATATAATACTAAAAAAAAAAGTAACTCTGTCTGTCTGTGTGTTTATTGCTTTCACGGCCGAACCACGGAACATACATTTTGTATGAAACAAGCCTAAAAGCCGACGACGAAGCCGCAGGCGACATCTATTATAACAAAAAGCAGTTTGTATACTCATACGTATGTAAAAATCCTAAATCAGATTAACGTATAAACTTTGACACGTGATTAATGTATTTATTCGTTTTATGTATATATTAAGTTAGAAACCTATAATTGTTTTGAATAGGTAAACAAGTAATGTTCTGATCGAATGAATATAATCAACGATTTCCGTCGATGAGTAATATTTATGTCATACTGTTGACGTCGGTCGATTGGCATTTAAAGACTGGAATATGTAATGTATATATTTTACTTGGTAGGGTTTTCTCATCAAACATTCTACCGCAATGGTATTGTTGCGGTCCCGTTTGAAGGGTGAGTGAGCCAGTCTACGGTAATACATCGGCCATCTAGTTCCCAAGGTTGGTGGCGCATTGGCCATGTACGGAATAGTTAACATATAAGTTCTTACAGCGCCAATGTCTATGGGTGATAATATGTGACTTTGACCTGTGTAGAAATACTAATTGTCATAGCGGTTTCTACGGCATACGAGTTGTTGTACTACAGAATTATCTAACGGCGAGTTTCAATAAATTAGATAGATAAAAAGCAAGAAAAATCATTGTACATATCTGTGTACGGTACCGAAGTCTATCGAAGTTCATTTTTATAAACATATATAAACAATGAGTTTAATAAATAACATGTATGTTGCCTCTTTGCATGTTTACGTTATACGTACGTTTTAGTTGGGTTGTCAGGTGTTAGGCAAAAATGTCTACCTACCTCATACACAATTTCAACAAATTCGGTTCAGTAGTTTGCCCGTGAAAGAACAACAGACAGACAGAGTTACTGTCGTACTTATAATATTACTATAGATTTTGCTGATATATTTATTTTAATTTGAACAAGTCTACCCCAATACCTCTATAAGTATAATGAAATTATATAAAAATAAAACTGAAATGATCCTTATAATAAATTATTAATATTATTATTATTTTGTGTGGGCCCAACAAACATATTAATATGTTAGTAAACTGTTAATAATAAAACCAAACTGTAACTCAAACGGTTATCCTGTTTCTAATTTTCCCAGTAATAAATTCATACTGTATATATTTTATCGATTTATTTAAAAAAAAAGAATAGTAGCAATTCCCCAAATGAATTACGGTATTACTAATATTCCTATTTACCCCTCCCTTTAAGCTTATCACCCGTGTTAGGAATGATGACGACAATAGCCCGATCAGGCCAGGATCGATCCTGTGACTCTACGTCGGTAAATTTATCTATATTTAAATTAGCTTCGATAATTTCCTATTGATAATTTAATGTGTTAACTATCGTCTCGGAATCCGTATTCGAAATTCAAACGAGACTGTAGTCTTAAAATAATGATTCTAAAGCTAATGTTAATAACATTGTAATATTGCGTCGAGTAGAACGTAACAGGTAAACATCATTGTTCGTCTATATTACGTATATGAAATGATTTTGTATGATTTTCATTCATTGAACTTATGTTGAATACAAACAATAGCATTTTCAAACAAAGTACAATCAAGACGCCGCTAATTATCAGAACATTATATGATTAATAAGTACCTACCATAAGTATATAATAATACTTTAACAGCAAGAGAAGCCTTGTTTCTTGTTACCTCTTGACACTGAATCGTTTTGATGAAATTTGCTATGGAGATGGTCTGAGTCCCGGAGAAGGATATAGGTAACGGGGTATGTGCTATAGTTAATATTTTATAAATTTCGTGCGAGTAAAGTCGCTGGTCCAGCTAGTCTTTAATAAGATTCATATAATTATATAAGTGCCTAAAAAAAATATCATAATTCGGTCTAGAGATTATCGTATCGTGTGATTTCCGGCAAGAAATGAGCTACCTCACATCAACGTGGGTGTCATGGAAGCCGGCTTATAGCATTTTTGCCATAAGAGCATTCATCTACCTACGGTGCGTACGGCAGCAGGAGAGCAACCCATCAGCTAAAACATTCCCAAGAAGGGTTTGCGACGGGTAGGCGGCCTGCCTTAAAAGTTAACAAAGTTTTTCTTGCAGTGTAATAAAACACATTTGGGATGAGACCGAATACATGTGATAAGCAAAAGACGGTTATTATATAAGCGAAGAAGAAATAGATACTGAAATTGTTACGTAGAAAATTCCTGCCTTCGATTTAGATAACACGAAAAGATTACCGGTTTTATGATTCTGCTATCTGCGTTAAGCTGGGAATCTTGCTCAATTCGAAATAGAACCTTTTACTGAAGATCGTTATTAATGTTATTAGTCACAAATAATATGTTTATAAACTTGTAAATGTTGTATTCGATGTTTGATATTATACTATCGAACCGGTAGACGTTGTGTTGATTGCATGTGTATAAATTGTCATTGTAGTGGTGGTGGAGAGGCATACGAGCATGTACTTGAGTCACAATTATTGGCGAGTCGAATAAGTTTACAATAAAATTAATAATAAATAATAATAAATAATATATAATCATTTATATATTTTAATATAAATCCAACAATTTTAGACGTTTTTATAATGAAATGATCAAGTTTCATTGTCGTTATCCGACGCGTTCGCGTCATGATAAAGGGAGTCTTGAAATGTCGAGCATTCCTCGTTAAAAGTAATAATAATACGATGAATATTCACGGTCCACAAACATTTTGAAGTCTAGATATTTTTATTACCAATATAGTGTGACTATCATAACCGATTATCAGATGCGATAGCTTCAAAAACAGTGACAGTATCTTAAAGGAACTTATGGATTGAAGTTGAAGCTATGTGGGCTTTGAAAAGATAACGTCACGTCAATGCGTCACGGCGTCACGTCGCAAAACGACTATGTATTGTAAGGTATGTAAAATAATCCATGATGGTACTGTTTCGAATTCCGCGATGTTAATTAATAAAAAATTATCACAATCCTTCCTTGTATTTATTTCACGATACAGTTGGAACAGATTGCTTAAAGCAATAAGGTCGCCTTTCCACAGCCTGACTTTAAGCTGATCGGTGTGCAATAAAGCGTTGTATTTCTTTGACTAAATCAGTGTTTCAGTCACGTACAAATATTTAGACCCAATCTTTTAGATAAGAAAACGGAACTTAATATAATCACTCTAATGGTTAACTAACTTACTGACACGTCATTTAATGTTATCAAAACGAGGATTTATACTGAGGTGTGTCATGTTTGTTTTTTGGACAATGCATGATGCATGCGTTTTAACTGAACTGCTGCCCCCTAACACACATGATAAGGACCCGACTATGAAACCTAGACAAAATGTAATGAGAATCCTTAGACAATAAACATTCTATTCTTGTGGTGATGTTGCGAATTCCTTAACAGGAAATGGAGAGGAGAGGATGTTGCTCATAACTAAGTGTGATATTCATTGTTACATTACCATTTGCTTATGAATAAAAATTTTATGTGAAATAGTCTTTATAAATAAAAGTAGATATTATAATTTCACTAAGAAATTCTTTATAAAAAATCCTGAATAATAGTTAACGTCAATCAATGAATATTTAAAGCTGATTTTGGAAAATGTAACTTTGAACAATTATATAGATGTTGAAAAGCGTAGGGTTGGTATTCTCGAAGTAATTCCTTGCCAGTTCTTCTCGCTTTCTTCTAGCCTTAATATGTTAGATTTTTTTTTTACTTTGAACGATACGCGATAAGACGGATACTGGTTTGGTAAAAAAAAGCTTAAAGCAGCACGTGTATGTGATAAAATAATAACATATTTCATAAGCAATAGCATATGAAATATGTTATTATTACAATTATATAACTATAATTTGTTTTATAAGTTATTTTTTTATAAAGATACATATGTACATAAGTAACACCACTCACGATAATTATACAATATTTCATTTTTATTTTATTTTAAACATGATATTTATTTTCAACATATAAATACATAATTATTTTTTCAAAATATGTTTACACGAGCACTTATAATTTATCTACAAATTAGGATAACATTATTTTTAAATTAAATTACACTTTTTATGATAATCGAAAAAAAAATCTATATTTTTGAATATTCATATCTTCTACGATCTTCTAGAAGACACGTTGATCATTGGCAAACCCAAGAGCACGGTATGAAGTTCCTACAGTTGTATATTACGTAGGAACTCTATACCTCGCTAGTGGCATTCACCAGGATATCTTCATATTGATGATCGTAAATCTTCCAAATTCTTCTTAATCTTCAACAAAAATTCTTCACCAACTATTTAAAAAGGGAACACAACATTTTTAAATATTATTTAAAAACACCAATCTTATTCTAAGCAAGTTCCGACACATACTACGTAACACACTGCCAAGGCTCATACCTTGACATTACATTTAAAAAGAAAAAAACAAAATTAACATTTGAATAAAACAGCTGTCGTAACCCCCATAATTAATTTCCGTAGGTATCCGAACATTTGCATATTTTATCCTAGACGCGGAACTCGCTGTAAGGAGATAAGTTTCAACCCTTCTGGTCATGCAAATTTTTCTAAACGCCTCGTGGGAAGCCACGCTGGCGATTTGCATAAGAAATTTGAAATAATAAAGGCCAACACGGTAGCGAATATTAATATCGGCTATAGAAATTCTTGAGAAATATTTCGGAAGTAAATTCTCGTGACTATGCAAATTTTGATTCATTCCAAACGTAGTGAACCAATGAATAATACTAGAAGGGTCACCTTCGTTTAAATATGGAATGAGTTTTTAAATGACAATACAGATATAAAATTATTCAATTCGATTTTTAAATAAAATAAAATTTCTTATTTATTTCATAGATTACCACAATCGTAAAAGCGATAATAAATGGGAAACTCGAATGTTGAGAATAATAATACGCAATGATTCGAGCAAGTCCGTAACTTTAGCATAGCCATAAACGATACCTGCTAATTGTACTACGAAATATATTGGTATTTATAATGAAATAACACTATTATTCTATAATAAAAAAATTTGAACATAGGAATATTTTTATATTTCGAATTAAATTTGAAGTATTATTATTTAAGTTTTTTTTTTTTTAAATTAGGAACACATATTCTCGCTAGTAAATTTAATTATAGAATAAGCATTCAAATGAGTCAGAAAGGTACCAACTGACGTATCCGCACCCCGAGTATAATTACTTTAACAACGGGTGGATCTTTAATTATAATAATCTTCGTAAAAAAATATATCAAACATAAAAATTGTGTTATGTGACAGAGATGTTATCATTATTTATTTATTACTGGTGAAATGTTATTTTTATTTTGTAGTGTAATAATTTTGAAATTTAATATTATTATTGTATGAATTTAACTGATACATTTTATAATGAGGTTTTATACTTCTAGAAGATAAATTTTATGGGTCGAGATAGCTCAGTAGTTGCGAAACGTAAATCTTAACCAATGATTAAATTTTCATGTGCTCAATTTTTCTTTACAATTAATTTCGTGGTAAAGGAAAATATCGTGACTCGTGAGGTAACCTCCATGCGTCGGATGTAATTCAGCAAAATGCTACTAGTTTTTTGTTTTTTTTTGTTGTTGTAGTAGTCGTTATGTAATATGAAATGACCACGTGATATTCTTTTCAAGGCAATGTTAAGTTGTTGTATCAGAGATAAACGATTGTTACAAAATCAGTGAGCTATGTACTTTTCACTGATAACGTTATCTGATTATTTGCTTCATTCTAAGATCACTGCAAATAATATCGTAAAAATACGGCACGTGTATTTTTATTTAACAATATCTACGTATATAACGTGTCATGATTTCGTAATAAATTTACTTTTATTGTTTATTTATCTTCGCAATACATAAACCCTTACCAAAATACTATTAATATTATTATTCAAACAATTTATATTAAACTTATTATATTTTAAACTAGATGGCATTGAAGTCGCGTTTAATATATCAAAGTCAGATAGACAAATATCAAATTAGGAATACCGTTATGACATTATCATATCACATCATGCAGATATGTCTTGTCAGCAATGTTTAAGATGTTGAAGATATTATAAATATATATCTATACATAAAAATGGCCATAAAGGTGTGTACAGGCGAACGACCCGTCGTCGTGCCAAATCCCGCTCATTTTAGGGATTTGCAGTTGAAATTAGTTCGCAAATCTCGGGCTTACCCGCCCCAGTTACAGATGTAGATACGAATGTATAAATAACCCGAGGCGCTATGGTTTTACGTTGTTTATTGTTTTTGTGGGATATTTTTTTTCGTGTTCTATTCGAAATTCAAAATTCGAAAGCAAGTCAGAAATAATATAGAAAACATTGTTTTGTTTTTTCTTTTCTATTTAGGCTGTTCGGTAATGTTTGACATTTGATTATTTTAAAATTGGAATTATAATCATTTTTGAAATAAGAAGTTTTTTGAGCGGAACTTTAAAGTCGCATATTAAGAACTTCGGCTACAGCACCGACGCGTTACTTAGATTTTATTAGCTCACGGCTCTTTAGAAAATAAGCCGCCTAGCAGTCATAATAATATTTCATCATATTAATTACTTAATTAAAATAGTACTATTTAAATTCAGTTTCTTAACTAGCACATAATAAGCGAGGCGAATGTTAAACAGTCATTTGGTGTGAACATAAAAAAAAATAAACATTTCATATTTACGTTTAGTTAAGAAAGGAATGTTTGTGTGAAAGTTACGAAGCGATAAATCCAATTTCCCGAGCCTAATGCGAGCTAAATATGTATGTATGGCTCAATTGAATAGCCACGCGATGTTCAATAAGTGCGGGTACGCACGGCATTAACGCAATAATTCACGGAACAGAAAAATTTGTATGCTAGATGTGCTTTGATGGAAACGGGGCTAACGTAAGCACTAGAAAATGCATCGCAAGTTTCTTCGTTTGACTTTCCTTATCGGAGTCTAAACGCTCTATTCAAATAACCAATTGAATCATCAATTTAAATCAAGTACACTGAAGACGGTCTTCATTAAATTAATACTCGTGCAAGATTATTTAAAACTATCTCACTCGTCCAAAAAATTAAGGTGATAACAATTCTTGAAAAACGTTAATTACTCGCTATCTCGTTATGACGGCAGATCGGAATCCACGATAATGTGGACGGGCCCAACCGATCGCGTGCACGTCGGCAGTTTGGTTCGTATCTACGTCTGACGCAGCGCTGCGAATGTCCAATAAATACGCGTTTGACGCCTGCTGCGTACATCACCACTGAACTTGGAACTTTGATAGTACGCACCCATCACGCGAACCGGGCCCTGCACGGGAGGAGTGGCGGCTCACCTGTGATTAGCCGAGCATACAATGTTGGCAACTTAGACGTGCGAAATGAAACACGAACTCGTTGTCACAACTGAATTAATCGAACGTAACGTAATGGCTGTGTACAGACGGCAGAAAAAGTTAAATATGTAAACGCTATACAGTCTTTAACTAAAAACGTACGGCTCATAAATCATATATCATTTTCTTGCGGCACGGACCATTTGCTCGCTAAAACTTGTCTCGCCAAAAGGCGATGCATGCGTGCGTGCGTTTATGGCGGCGACATTTCCCGTTCGTTCCATATTCAAATTTTATGGGGACAATTAAAAAGGATAGGAGTGAACGATATACGGGCCGATGAGGGTTCCGTTCTAGCGATACTAGTTTTTATTAGCACTTAATCGCTCGAAACATAAATATTAGCTTACAGAAGACTCGAAGAGATAATAATTTGTTTTGTAACGTAAAACAGAAAGGAAATTTCATTTCACATTTGTGTTTAATAAGCATTCGAGTTTATCTGTATATAAATCATGATAGCGCTAATACGGCTCTAATTCAGATCGGCCTCTTCCTGTGTTGATTGTTGGTTGCCACAAGGTAGCCTAATATATCATAAAGGTACTAAATGCCTGTGTAATTATGTGTGAACTTGCCGTTCTCGAGTTGTTTCACTCCGCCATTTTATTTTGAATTACGACCGTTTGGCGAAATGCATTCGCTGCTTGTCAGGACGCGTAAATGCAAACACTCGTTTAGCTTATTTCAGGGAGGTGTTTAATAGGTGTGTGTTAATGACCGTTTTGTATGCTATATGTTATTTTTATAGCCAATAAAATCATAAAAGTACTCAGTCCGCATTTTGTTATGCAGCCGCTGTGATTCATACGTCATTTCTGAATGCTTGCTTTTACAGTTATTAAATTTTGCGCTGTGTTTTGTGAGTTTAACGCTTCGAAATGAGGTTTCATGTGTTATGTTTAAAAATCGAATGTGGTTAAAAATTATCGGATTTGAAAATCGAATACAGAATTCGAATTGAGCTTTAGTTTGAGGTTATTCATTACCAACGAATTTCTCGTTTCGAGTGCTACCAATGGGTACGTACGGAGGGATTCGCTCACATCGGAAATACACTATAATCATACCCTCCTACATACATAAACACATCGCTCGCGAGTTCCTCTCGAAACGTACAAGCGATAACGGTCTTAATAACAATAACATAAAAACTAGCATCGCTCGCATGTCCCGTGTAGGCCACATGAGCTCACATAGGGTAGCACCCCACGCATTACCCCCGGGGGTAATTTTTACCCCATCAGAACGCGTCGCCACCCACTCTACTCATCATTGGATATTTGAATTACTTATAAGCAATTTCGTTATACGAATTTCGTGGATTTCGGTTTTGAAGAAACGTTATTCGATAAATTTTGATACAGAGTGTTATAAAATAATGAACACTTGTTATTACTTTTTTTTTGTACTAAATTATACTAATTTGATAAATAATTATAATAATTGTATGTAGAATATTTAAAAATATCAATTATAGTGAATACTTGTCTATAACGAAATGTGAATCGAACAGTAACACAAAACAAACGCATTATTCAGTATCAAAAGAGCATACGATCAACGATTTGTGTTTAACTATTGTACAACTTAACTATGTCAGTTAAGCTATTTCATTGTTGCGACATATGGCTAACAAATCTTTCGAATGTTATAATCGCCATTTGAATATAGAACTCTGAAAATATAAGTATAGATATTACAAATGTACAGTACGCATAGACAACGTGTTCGGTTCGAGGGTGTGTATCGCTTGGGTCGAATAACACATCAAAATTAAAGGCAATTTATTTAAGTAATCTACAGGGAAATATTATGCGGTTGGTAAATCTTAACACGAATAAATTTTATATTTTACAAAAATAAAACTCAAAGTTGTTTTATTCGATAAAATATTATTGTGTACTGTGTTGTATATGAAGCATATTTTATTCTATTTTTAAAATCTTGTTCTGTTCTTTTTTTAAATTATAATAAAATTGCAAAACGAGGTTCCAAATTAATACAATTTGTATTTTAATTGTAGGTTTAAATATTATTTTTAAAATAAACCTCATTGTTAATTTTTATTTTTTATACTTACATCCACATACTTGTCTATAAATACGATTGAAATATATTTTCACTAAGTACCTATATTATAATTTTACACAAATATTGTATTATTAAAAAAATCAAGTAATTTAAGAAATAAAATAAATATAAAATCCAAGCCCCGGCACGTCGCCAGAAAATACTTGGCACACCATATGTTTCGATCAAGCAAATTGGATTATTCTTGAAATTATTACGTGAAAAATATAAAATATAATACTTCGAATAATTTTTTATCACTCCATTATAATATTATTAAAATATATATCTATCTTGTATTTTTAATTATATTTTACTAATACGAATGACAATGATTTGTTTCATTATTCCAAAGTCATTGTTAAGAATTAATTATATTCTTTCAGCTGTCTTGTAAGGAAAAGATACTTAGTATTTGTCACGTGGGTTTCCCTCGCTTGGAAATACCTCCGAGTTACTAATGACAGTATTACAATGAAATGTGTTAAATTCAAAAAAACATCCTATTTGCTTATGTAATTTGCGACCTTCTAATGACATAAAATCGTATCGTGATATTTATTTTAAATCTTTTATAACTTTTTAGAATTGAGAATCAAATGAATTCTTTAAAGTTATTTACCGATAAACGTATTATATAATAAGTAGTATTGAATGAGGACATACAGACAGGTGGGTTACAGTATAGGTTACAATTTTGAAACTAGTAATTGCCTGAAGATATGAATCTATATGTAAACAAGATTCTTATAATAATGAAATAAAAGTGCTATTTATGTTATCTTTAAAGTAATCCGTCACACAAATATCAAATGTCAACGTGTTAATGTTATTCTATAGTTAATAAATTTAAAAATATATAATGATGAGGATAAAAATACGTATATAAAATTTTAATTTTAACAATGTAATTATGAATTTATTCAAAAATAGCAAGCCGAAAATATTGCTATAAATAAACCTAACAATATAAAAAATATAGTAATTTTAAAGAACGTTTTACAATATAAAATAATTATTTAATTGACGTAAAATATTGTAAGGATATTTATTTTTATATTAATTGGTGTAAATTTAGTAAAAAAAAATATATTGCAAAAAATATTTAAAATGTGAACGTTAATAAAATCTGTATACCGCTAATTTGTTTTGACATTACAAAATGAACGACCACTTTTCCCGCCTACAAGTTTGCGCGATCGAAATTCGGAGGGTCTTCCGAATTCGAAAAGCGTACCACAGATAAAATATAATTCGTACCATGTACATACGGGCTAAATTACGTTGACCGAATAAGGGGTAGGACTCAATGGATTTTATAGTTAGGAGAGCAATTGAGTTTCGCATATCTATTATAATCGGGACCCTTTCTGTTCCTACTTTTTGCCATTTGTAGAGTAAAACGTAGCTAGTGTTGAGGGTGATCCCCTTTGAACACGTGCCATACGATATTGCGTTTCGTTTAACAAAAACTTACGGTCGATCAATAGTTGGTACAAAAAAGTTTATAGTTTTATGTGATACGAAAATAGACAAGTCACTTATCGTACTTTGACTTCTTTATTATGATACGTTTACACAAAAATATATAACGTCACTTAAAACTTTTTGAATGAAGGATATTTGTCATTTTATGTTTTCATGTTCATTACGTAACCACGAACGTAATGATGTTAATGAACAGAAATGATTAATTTGATCAACGGTATTTATTACGTGGAATTGGTTCGTCATTTTTCTCATCATTGTAATAGTTGCAGTTTATAAAAATCCCGGACAACGAGGAAAATTTAATAAAAAAATTATGACAAATAGCAACCACATACGTGGTTTTATGAGCGCATAAATTCTTGCTAATTAATACAATACATGAATCACATTTCTATCTATGTCTCTAACAAAGAAAACGCGGGTCTATTTTTCAAATTCACACTACTGGGCTAGTCATCGCGTATATTAAACAAATTAAACCACAGTGGCAATTCACCGCCGAGCATAACCTTAAAAAAATTGCGCTTGCCTGAAATTGAACCGGAAATCTATTAATGCACGTTCGAACCACTGGGCCATTCTATTTCAGATTTATTATAGCAAAGATAATTGTCTAGATCGAGACTAGACGGCGAACAGTACGATAGGAGTCATGTCATTCTACATGTAGACTAATTATCTATTTTCTAATACGTAACACCAGATCTGCACAATGCACAAAGGGCATTGTGTGTGGCTATACAATAGCGTGAGTCATTGTGACGTGCAAAGACAATGCAACGGGAACTACACTGGCTGTAAAGTTGACCACCTACTGGATATGTAGAGCGATGTTATTACGATATATTTTTTTTTTAAATAAAAGCAAAATATATTTGTTTGATTTTTATTTGATTCCAATTAAATAACAATTGAACTTATATATATGCTACCATAAGCTTCTAGAAGACATATTAGAGACTATAATACTATTAATAACAAGTAGGTTAATATGTCTTGTAGATTTTTTCTCAATGGTTTTTGTGATCTGATCTACATAAGTCGTCGAACATGTTTGTAGTACGATTATTCTATGTATTTAATTAAATATCGGCTAGTATCTTATAGTATACAATTTATTCGTGGTTTGTAATTTTTTCAATACCATAGCGTTGCTGTGTTGAAAGTATAGCATTATATGTAATACATGCTTTATGTTAAGCTGTCACTAGCAGCCGGACCGGTCACCGGACCTGATCAACTGCAGTTCAATTGTATCTTATCTATATTTAATTCCGATACCAATACCGGTTCTGTGGATTATGAATTTACAGTTGTCATATTTGATTACGATTTAATTGAACTTATTTTTGTTATAATTAATATTTCACTTTAGTATACACTTGGTAACGCAAACAGGGTAAGTGACATAATATCTTCGTTCCTAAGGTTGATGGTGCATTTGGTTGTCAATGTATGGGTGCCATGGTGACCATGTGCTATCAGGTAGTCCTTTTGCACGTCGCTCCACTTATGGATAACTACGAATTTGCTTTAAACGGTTATTTTTACTTGATATTTAGTTTTGTTTGTTTACGTCAACTAGTCTGAAAAACGTGATGCGAGAACAATGACATTATTGGATGGTATGAAGTCAACTAAATTTTCTTAATAACGTATTAATCACGTATTTACATTAAATTTAAAATAGTTATTGCTGTGAAAGTCACACTGATGGTCTAAGGCTTCCTCCTCTCTTGAAGGTTAAGCTCATTGTGATGAATAAACATGTGAGAAATTTCATGCGACCAAGTAGGGTTCCTCAAGACCTTTCACCGCTGAACACGAGGTGCAATATGAACACGAAAATACTAGCCCATGTTTGAATCGGTAATCTTACTCTAAAACTCACGTGTTCTAACTACTGGGCTGTCTCAGTTCAATTTATATTCACTAAAGTATGTTAATTAATTTACCGAATGATTTATAATAAACATACCTCACCGACATCTCGTGTCAACGACCGTTCCGCATTTATCCTGAAACAAAAGAATATGCAATTAGTTTTAACTCATATAACCTTCAAAAAGTATAAGATATTTCATTTTCGTGAAATTCATTAACCTACGAACGTTAAAGATTGAGTTCAGTGCGTTATTATTTGTTTTTTTTTTTTAATTTTAGCAAGAAGGTTCACCTCTAAATAGGCTCTATACAATAAATACCTGTATTTAATGATTATATTATTATCAGCAACCTTAAAATTAGAAACGCGATTGACATAAATAGATATAAATTGTTCATAATAAATATATACCCTAACAATTAATTACACGATAAAAAAAAAATATACATTCTAGCTGAAATCGTGTAAAAACCATTACTAACACAACTAAGCTATACTAGGATATTGATTGAAATTCCCTAATGTGCACTCTGCATTAAAAATATAAAAAAAAAAAAAACGATCGATAAGAATGAACGTAAAAAACGAACAAAAGATTCAAAACATAAGTATAAAAAGTATCTATACGTTTTTGTCGGTCCGTGTACCCGCGACCTTGCCTCGGTCAACATTGATCTTGTGGACTAGTCCGAAAGACTGACGCATTGTTTTCTTATAATTATAATATATCTATATGGCCCAGTGGTTAGAACGCGTGCATCTTAACCGATGATTTCGGGTTCAAACCCAGGCAGGCACCACTGAATTTTCATGTGCTTAATTTGTGTTTATAATTCATCTCGTGCTCGGCGGTGAAGGAAAACATCGTGAGGAAACCTACATGTGTCTAATTTCAACGAAATTCTGCCACATGTGTATTCCACCAACCCGCATTGGAGCAGCGTGGTGGAATACGCTCCATACCTTCTCCTCAACGGGAGAGGAGGCCTTAGCCCAGCAGTGGGAAATTTACAGGCTGATTATGTTTATTATGATTATATATGTTAATCATACATATAGTTGTACTATATTTCTTCGCATTTTTCACTAATTGTCATATGATTAACGCGTAACATTTAACCGTCATCATCAACAACATCGTGCATTTCATTTTGTACTATAATTATATCATTCATACATTTTTTTTAAGTTATTAATAATTAATATATTTAGTTAAGAATGCGAAAATATTATTTGTAATAAAAAGATTTGATACAATTTTTTTCATCAAATCTGACTGTGTATTAATTCTCAACATTCAAATTTCTACTGAGAATTTCTGGGCAGGAAAATGCATTTTTTTGTATTGACTTGTGCTATATGAACTCAGAACTCTAAATCAAAGCTATAGAGACAAAATACCGATATTTTGTTCATTTAACGTTATAATTCAATACCATTAGTTATGTATTATATATAACATTAATGAAACAAAAACATCATATAATTACCTTTATAATATAATGAGATTAATATTTGATCAGATCATTAAAAAACCATAAACGACAAATACAAAATTATAATAATTTATATATAGATACTTACAAATTTAAAAAAAAATCCAATCAGTGATGCGTTATTGAATAAAAAGCACTCACTCGTTTCAAGGTCTCGATATCGAACGTGTATCGATTCTAATTGAGCTTTTTGTAAAGCTAATTACGACGATGTCGTACGAGTCATTACAAATAGAGTCTGTCAATCACTGTGCTCGAATGAACGCTACCAGAGACTGTCGGCGATCGTCCACTGTTTATTTCCTTTATAAAATATTCGCATAAAGGAATACGTGAGTCAGTCTACTGTTTTTGTGTATTTAATGATTTAAATTTTTTACCGCACGTGCAACGCCCGCTGCGACCTACGCGACCTAACTCTTTGTTAGCCCTGCCCTCCAAGTTTATTATGAGCCGTGTTAATACGATATATATATTTTTTTAATTCATCTCGTGATCAGCGGTGAAGGAAAAGATCTTGATGTGTCTGATGATTTTTTTTGACAGATATGTATCACGACCATGCATTGGAACAGCGTGGTGTAACAAGCTCCAAGCTTCAATTAACAGGCATATGCTTTAACTAAATACATGTTCTAGTTAGAAAAACAACACTTACAGACACTGGATATATGGTGGATGGATATCATATCAGAGTAGGAAGTTGACTTATGCGACATAAAATATTTTATCAAGATGTAGTCGATTTAGGACAATACAAAACAGTGTCTAATAACGAGACTATCAAACAAGATAGACTTCACCTACCAGCTCCTAGATAGGCTATTACAAGAATCTCAGCTAAATAATCTCCGATTGCAAATAGTCTTAAAACCCGTTTCTAAATTAATAATAACATCAACATTAATATATTAACAAATATAGTTTGGTTCGTCTTTATATAGCTTCGAATCGATTAAAATACGCGACGAGGATATTAAAACGCAAAAGGCACCATAAAACAGGCTCCGTTTATATCAAATGTGAATATTAAAAGCTCGTATTTGAATAAATAGAAACGACACAACCGACCAATCAAACGCTTTTCCATGGAATGGAACGCAATTATTTTAATTATATAAAATTAACAATTTAATTAAAATAACTAAAAGGGCAAACGACGTTCGCATCAGGTATTTTCCTAATAGTTTTCTTATCGAAAATATGCGGTTAATAGCGTGGAATGGGGAATAGATAAACTAATAGGGGAGACAGTTTTTAAATAATTAGAACTATAATTACTGGCCTTTGTCAAAATACCGTGGCTATCTACGTGTTATCGTAGTCCGTTTGTTGGGAATGTTCTAGAAAACGGATAGCTTTTTCAAATTACTTATTATGTTCTTCGAAAGTAATTACGATGATTGAAATCTTAGTTGGATGGAATTTTTATACTTGCGATAACACTGTTAAGTAACTTATATTATATGTATATTAACTAAAGGATATATTTTATTTATACCTACATACATAAGCCGATAGGATATATGTAGCTTATATGTTGAAGAACTTTTTTTTATTTAATTGATACTATATGTAGACATGAGTTTTGTATGAACTATTAACCATTCTTATTACAATTCATTGCCAACCATGAGAACTAAGATTGCATATCCGTTGTAATTGCTGGCTCAGTACCTTGAAACCGGAACACAGCAATAAATATAGTATTAATATGTTGGTAGAACAAATGAGACGAGATTTCTGAGTGAAAACAAGATAATATTAATTATGTAAATGTAAAAAATGTATACTGTCACACAAAGTATTAGAAGATTCATTTAATAAGTTCATTTTTTTAAATAATTACAGATTAAAAATGTAATAAATGACAGTGACATTATTTATTCGTGAACGTGACAGATCTCTTAGCATGTGATTGCTCTTGCAAGTTTTTAAAAATACAGAGATATTAATAAAATAAACCTAGAAGCTTAGATTATTCATTTGTATTGTGTATAGTTACATGAGAACGCGTCTAAAAATGTAGTAGCCAACTCTTGGCCACTAAGTTTTCGCACATTGGTATAATAGATAAAGTTACGCGAGTGTAAAGCGAAGCTGTCACGCACACTTAAATAATAAAGTTAGCCAGTTTGTTTCAGTTCTTTTTTAAACCAAACACTCTATCTGGACATATAATTCTGCCTAAAAATAATATTCATTTGAAGTATTGAAATTTATATTTCGAATTATTTTGTTAACAAAAACGTCAAAATTGTCATTTAATGATTATATAATCCTGTTACGCTTGAATATAAAAAACAATCCGAAGGATTCTTTTTTTAGATTGTTGTTTTTTTAACTAAACAACGTTATGTTTTTTTCCTAGACCGGTCCTACGAGAGCAGGTGCTATTGGATGATACTATTCAAAACTAACCAAAACTTAAAATTAACATTTTGTATAATAAAATAAATTAAATTACATGTATGATATAAATTATAAAGTAATATAAACTACATTATAGCGTATTATTTCTACATTTATTTATTTAACAAATTCCAAAAAATATAATATGTGTGCGTGAAAATTTACATGACATAATATATATTAAAAACTTACACATAAATATTTAAATTAATACAATGAAACAAACTGCACAGTGCTCACGGCGTGTCACGCATGAGACTATCCACATATGAATTCAAAGCAGGTAGAGCCATTCACATGAGTTTCTTTGAAACATCGTTCAATCGCTCACTTCCAATGAAAAACGACCTCAAATAATTACGACGCAAGAAGGAATATTCTATGAAATGAAACATCAAGATATGGCAAATAGATGTAGTGTATAATTTAAAAAGATATCAGCGCAGTACATTCACAGGCTTGTGACAAAAACTAATGAAATTAACCATCGTTCTCGTGAATTGGAACGTAATGCTGTTTTTATTATCGCAATAAATCACGAATATTGTTGTGAGTCGAAATTAATTTAAAATATTTTCGTTACGGAAAATGTTTTTGTTTTAATTATCATTGAAATTGTGGAAAGTTGAGCTTGTTGCTAGTTTTTTTTTTCGATTGAATCTACATTCAGAAGCGGTGGTAGCTTTAAAATTACGATTCAAAAGTACTTGAAAAAAGTAAAGTTGATTTCGCTTTTAATAACAAGAAAAGCAATTCGTATTGCTCTCGGTAAATATATCGTATAAAAAGTAATGTTATTAATTTTAATAACAAATATATTATTATATCAGGATAAAGTTGGAAACATAATAAGGGTCTCTAATTATAAGAATGTGTAACCCGTAATCGCCATATGTCTCTTTAATTCACTTTTTTATTTTACTCCAAATTAATATCAAATAACACGTTCTTGGGTATAGCATGGTCTTTCTTAACCCTTCTGAACCGCATGCGATCAAATTATATTAAAATTCAACCTCTCCCCAATTTAAAAAATAAAATAAATAGGTTATAACCTATTTTTGAGAGCGGCAAAAAATGAAGATACCTGCACTTAACCTCAAGCGGAGTGGTCCCGTCAGACGAGATACACGGTAAGGGCCGGTGTACACCGAGCACTTCTTTATAACTAGGATTTATATCTATTTTCAGTATAATTTAGATTGTAGGTTTAAGTGATTTTATTTATTTGATCTTAATGATATAAAGTAAAAGTGCTTTAATCTTTAATTAAATTCTTTATACTAATGATTTTTATAAGAGTAACCATGAAAGAAGTTCTTGTCATTTTTATTACATAAGCTTTTATTAGATACAGAATGACATTTTTAATTAAATAAATTGAACGGAAATTATTTGAATAAAAATCGTGAGGAAACCTGCATGTGTCTAAATTCAACGAAATTCTGTCACATGTGAATCCGCCGCATTGGAGCAGCGTTGTTGAAAATGCTCCTACCGTTCTCATCAAAGGGAGAGGAGGCCTTAGGAGCAGTGGGAAATTTACAGGACGTACATGTTGAACGGAAATATTTTAAGGAGTACTGAAAGTATTCGTTTATTTGTACTCTCGAAAAGAAATAATTTATTTATTTATATTTTTAACGGTCAGATAAGAATTCAACGAGGGTAAATAAACAAAGGCCCTTTGGTTCAAGTGTACCTCAAACTTTACCCCACTCGTATCTTCCCCGATTTCAAAGGATCGTATTATTTACATTTTTTTACCTCAAAATGTGGAACAAAAAAGGGTAAAGAATAAATTTGAACGCTAACCAAATGTCCCCGCGGTTGCGACAGGTTGGGCCGTTTTCGAATTTATAACCACACTTTTGTTTCCGACAAACCGAGATACGATATGAAAACGATTTTAATCGATTTTTTTTTAATCGATGAATCCGTAAACAATTATTACTCACAGACGATGATCGCAGTTTTGACTTTGTAACGACCGACGTTTCCTGTTTACGTTTTTGTTCTGGAGAACATCGAGATCTCTATTAATAAATGCAATTGAAAATCTTATTTTACAAAGTACCTATAATTGCATCCAATTACTGTAGCAACGACCTCTAATGTGCATCCAAAAAACATATTTTGTCGTTTATTACCACAGACGATAAATAAATATACCTACTGTATCTGTTGTGTTGTTTTCACAAGTTGTGAAGCCATCGGTTTTTCCTTATAGCTCGAGTTTTATCGAAGTAAGTCATTAATGCTAGAGCATTGCGTTGAGTCTGTATTAATTTCCTATCCGCAGACACGTATTGATGACAGACACAAATAATGCCTTCCGTTGACGGTTTTAGAAGGCACTTGGAATCTTAATGAGATAATGTTACTTGCCTTCGTAAATAAATCCTAGCTTGAGATATTTATTTAATATGTAAAGGTGAATTCAGTTTATTAAATGCTCCTGTGATATATACCTTCTTATAACAAAAATATTAATTGGACAAAATTATATGAATCATGAAAAAAATTAGGTCGATCGTACATTGACAAACACAATAGAAACCGGGGGCAGACAACTGTATCCTACATCTTCTAGTATAAGCTTTATGTATATTGGTTTAGTAGTTATTTCATATGGAAACAAAAAACTTCTCATTTATTAACTGTATGTTAAAATGAATTAAACTTAAAAACTTAAAGAATTTTAATCAACAGCCTCGTATGGTTGCTATCGTTTGAAATGATACAGATTATTTAGATTAAGATCTTTCAAAGCGAATGGAATTCGACGTATTCATATTTCCTAGACGAAATTTTTAAACGACGCTATTAATGGGTAATTAGGTCGAGTTTAAAAATTATAAGGTATGCAACAACACGTTACAAAGTGATGCCGAAACTTGATACCCCAGCGAACTTGCACGCGTCCGATTTGTATACTGGTTTTATCGTGTATCGTGAAAAATAACTCTCTTTCGAAAAGCCGACAGACCACTTGCTTAATAATTTGATACCGAGATCGGGAACTTGACGGAATTTAAGGAACTCGTAGTAATAAATACTAGTCCTGATCGCTATTGGAAAAAAAATACCTAGAAAAATATATCGATGAAATTACGTAGTTTACACGTGTTCAGATTCAAGTGCGGCGATGAGAATTATAACGATATAAAATATTAATCAGCACGATCGATATAGATATATACAATTAAATAAACGAGCTACGCATTTAAAATGGGAATAACTCAGCTCTAAATAATATCTGCATGCAATCATTCAAACCAAACAAGGCAACTTAATTAGCGCAGGCAGCGGTTGCGTTTGCGCACGGATGGGAAAAAAAATAAAAGAGGAAATTCAAAATGGCGACGCATTTATCAGCGAGGGAGCGATTAGCGTGACGTCACTCTACCGACACGCCCGCGTCGTGATGGATCGGACGGGGTTGGTGGCGTGACTACTGCGCGTATTTATTTATTTCCACACAATTGCGAATAGAATTTACTACTTCATTCACATGAGCATTGCTATTGGACTATATCCGTATAATATAAAAAAAAAACAACTGGTTGCATGTCGGAAATCATTGAAAGTGGGCAGTCTTTGCAATAAATGAACTGATTATTGCCAATTTTCATTTCTCCCCTGTTAAAATTCTATAATTTAAATATGTATATATATGTATGTAGAAAATCAAAACGGTTTTCATTTTGTTTTTAAAAAGTTATATGTACCTACTAACATTAAATGAAACGCAAACTTGTCACGTGCATACATAGTCTATATTTGAAGCGATAAAAGCGTTGAACGGAACCTTATATAATAAATAATATTATATACTGAAACCTTCTCCGAAACGCGATGCATCTTCTGGTATAAGTTTTTCGTAAATAGGTTTAATAGTTTTATCAGTTTGTCATTACAAAAACCGTCTCATTTACTAAACAATGTATATTCATTATATAAATGTTTAAATATCGAATTCAATGAAACGACAATCTTTAAAATATAACTATATATATTATATAATAACGCCCACTGATGACAACCGGAGTTACGTGCCAATAATATTATGTTAATAATAAAATTCCTTTTAAACAACCTGTCGTATATGGACCGTGAGTCTATTAAATAAATACTTGAGTTACAATTATTTAATAATTACTCCAATTGGACACAGAACTCTGTTAATTATTACTAGTTACTTTAAAACTTTTTATAGATAAATAATAATTACATGTAATTTGTCTGACAACGACATTAGTATATTTTAGATTAATGAATAAATTATAATAATTATTAAATCATAAATGTATACATTACATAATTATTATTTTTTATATTCGTTTATTTTTCAATGTCGTTAAAATTTTAAAGGATAAAAGTATATACGATACTGAAATAATGATTGTTAATTACGTTATTAAACAAAAACATTATTCTTCTAATGCGATATTAATTGGAAGGTCTTGAGCATGGACGCGGATTGATATAGAGGAAGAAGACCAAAGAAACGATGGATGGATTGGGTGAAAGACGATATGGCTGGAAAGAATGTTACTTGTCCGATGACGTCAGACAGAGAAGTATGGAAGAAGACATGCTGCGTCGACCCCAAGTAAAATTGGGATAAGGGCTAATGTTGCCTTTAAGATTGCCGCTAATAAATGTTATTAAAGTTATTTTCTATCAAGGAATTCACAGTTTGGAGTTTGGAGATTGGCAGGTGACATATCTAAGCCTCGGAGAGCACGCAATCGCGGTTGGTCCTGGCATATTACAAACTACTCAATTATTCTTGCTCAATTGGTTAATATTTGAATTTGGAACATGATTAGCTTTGAGTTAATTTATAACAATTTACTTTAAAATAACATTAAAATCTTTCAAATCCAACTAGGTGTTACTTGATTCCATGGGTACACGGGGTTTATTGTCTTAGTTTATATTTTGTGGCTATTTCTATTCATTTAAAATATTATATATTTAATTAGTTGAAACAAAAAAAAAATAGACCCGCTGAGTTTCTTTCGCCGGTTCTTCTCAAGTCAGGGTGTTTCCTTTTCCGAACCGGTGGTAGTGTTTAATTTGATATTGAATAAAGGAATTTGAGTTTGATTGGAGTTTGTCTATGGTATTTCAAAAGAGCGTTAATACATAAATAATTGGTTATGAACATTGTATTTTTTTCCCACATGTAAATGTTCCTTGCCGCCTGTGGCCCGCACATTGACTTTAATTGTCACCTATAAAATTTTATTGAGGAAGTCCACAAATTAAGCGACATGAGAACAGTTTGTGACAAAACACATGTATGACCGGCTAATGCTTATCTTGTATTAAAACAGCGTTATGTGCGGAAACTCGTTTGTGTAAAAAAACAACACAAATGACATATTACTGGTTTGATATTGTCAGATTAAAGGAAGGCAATTTTGTTTTTATCGTTTTTAACGTTCTAATAAACGAATATAAAAATATTTTAGTTTTTAGTTAAGCCATAATCGATTTTTAATTGTTTGCTATTGAAAATTATATAAAAAAACATTTTGTTTTGAAGTAAAACCTTTTTGGATGATGATTCGATAATCGATTAGTAAACAAGAATTGAAAGTAAAATTTTAATGATGCATTACGTTAAAACTTATTCCGTTACACGAGAGAGAAGAAAATTATAAAATTGAAAGATAAAGATTTTCACTTCTAAGTGCAATTATTATTAATTTTTGATTAAAATAATTGAATTAAAAGTCTTCAATTTACAATTTAATATAAGAAAAAGGTATTTCAAATCGCAGCTACAAATGGCTAACTCGTAAATATTTTATGGGGGTATAAAACTGGCATTTTCATCCGAGTGGTGTCGAAGTAAACGGCTCAAGTCGAACGACGTAAGGTCATTCACGTAATTAAAAACTTGAGAAATCGCTATTTAATATTTGTTGTTAATTAACACCTTGTTTAAGTTACTTCAACAGTGGTGAAGGCGGTTAGTTATATGATTATTAGAAATACGCTATAAGTAATATCATATTTATTAATTTATTAAGGGCTTATATCACACTGTTCCTATGCGGTATGGTGGGTAGACATATTTTATTTGACATATATACGTTTCCTCACCACAATTTTAATAATAGGAAATTAAAAAAATGTATATACGATGCCTTTGCTTTACTTACTCATCTACCAGCAATCCTCGACTATGGCAACATTATGGTTAGTGGTAATAGTAGCATTGGTCAATGCACCGCTAACCACAGGATCTAAGTCTCGATTCTCCTGTAATACCACCAGCTAACCTCCTAAAGGGTAATACTGGTTTTGACCAAATAGTCGAAGCCATACAAAGCCCAACATTAGTTATTAAGAAAGCTTTAAATTTACTCGAATATCGAATGTAAACAAAAAATAATAAAATAAAAAAAATCATTTAATACTCGTTTAACACATCGTTATAGATGTACAAATAAATACAAACACGCAGGCATAAATAATTGACTGTTTGCTATAAGTTTGTAAAAAAAAAACAACACTGACACATAATTTAAAAATCGAACAACCCTATCGCTTCGATGTACTAATAGGTACGGTTATTACAACTACACGTACATAGCAACAATACAATGAAAGTCTGCTTTGCATAAGAATAGTCAAGAACAGCTGTGGTCGCCGGCCATCTGTGTGCGTCTTGTTATTACAAACGTGAAAGTGTACTAAAATTTAAATTATAGGCCTCTAATTGCTTCAGACGTTTCCAATTCAAACGGCATTAATTTAAAAATAGAAATCTTTAATTTGCCCAACGTTTTCTACATGTACAGGGAATTATTGTCGAATTTTATAGGGAATTATTGTTTAAGTAAATGATAGATTTGTTTTCGTGTAAAATTAAATATTTTTATGTTTATATGTGATAAATAATATAAATGTATCATAACATATATGTACGTACGATCGGGTCATGTTGTCAATGAATAGTCGCGTCTTATGCGCCGACATTCGTGTCCGTGTCATTGAATAGAAAACGGTATTTAATTATAGAACGACAATGGAATTAAGATTATAGAACGGAATTCAAATAATAATACAAAACTTAACTTCAATAATACGATTTTAAACTATTATAATAATTATTTTATCATAGAATATGTAATACGTAAATTTTTACGTAAAATGAAACATCATATTTCTACTACACAATTTATTAAAAGTAGTTTAAAATAATTCCAACGTGAACTACAAATATGCATGATTTGAAACGCGTGTGGTAACTATTATTTTTTGTATATTTTCATATTGTACGTCAAGTTTAAAAGTATGTTATAAACAAACATACGTAGTGACTTGTAAGCGACCACACGCCGCTGGCTTGGGAAATAAAAATACTTGTATTGAATGCATTTACTTCTCGTGTAAGAAATATTATTATGATCTGGAAAACAACTATAATTGATTTTACAATTTACATAGAAATTATATTATTGAATTGAATATTGCATTGAATATGACCTTGTTCCAGTAAATCTACTTCAAATTCCATGTCACGGAACTTGAATTAACTACTATTAATATATTTTTTTTATTTATTTTTGCACCTTTAACTTTCGAACAACTTAGTATTGGCTGACGACAATTTTTTTTTTTTTTGCATTAGTTACGTATATGATGAATTGCAATTTAAATTGAAATAGAACTATTTGCTAAATCTATAACTAGGCAAAAATGTAAAAAAATAGACAATAATATAATTTCTATATATTAGCAAAATATATTTAAATATTTGTATTGATAAAACAAAGTTTATTTTAAACCATCGAACTGTTAAAAATGAAAAATTACTGTTACCGCTGTAGCGAGTTTATTTTTTTATTTCTTCAACAATAATTACATAATTAGGCACAGGCAATTCGATGTAAAGAAAATAACACCAATTACCAAATCAAAAGCCTGAACGTTTCTGTTAGTGGTCTGTTGTTTAAAAAAAAAATAATGACAGATGTGCGTAATTAGCCTTTTTTTACTTTTTAAGTAACTTTATTATTAGGAAATAAATGACGAGTACTTTAATTATGAAATTATCGAATTGACAGCGCTTCAAGTGATATAAAAATTAAACAAATTTAATGTAATACATATTTATAATACATTTTAATTAAAAAAAAAAAATACGCGTAATAAGGCTTCATTAATATGTATGGT
This sequence comes from Vanessa tameamea, assembly GCF_037043105.1. Taxonomy (NCBI): domain Eukaryota; kingdom Metazoa; phylum Arthropoda; class Insecta; order Lepidoptera; family Nymphalidae; genus Vanessa; species Vanessa tameamea. The sequence goes on from NC_087324.1 coordinate 9,703,129, forward strand.
TCTTAAGTTTTTTTTTTAATTTTACGTTGACCAAAGGTCGTCTTTGCATAACTCTAAAACAACTCTTTATGGATAGTCGAAATCAATTGTCTCCGAGTTGACGTTTACAGTTTAAAAAATTAAGATATAAAACCAATTTTTGAGTTTCGAATTTAATCTTATTTTTAAAGCCGGTATTTTAAAATTTAAAGAATTAAGTTAGTAGTATTAAGCAAGATTATGTTTCCTAATCAATTTAAATAATAATATCATTCACACACGGGTGTTATTTAGGATAACTTACGACCTTTGAACAAAATGTTATTGTAATCCCTAGAACCGTGAACACAGCAAAGAAATAAGTATGTATATCACTAACATTGTTCTCACATAAATTATTAACCGTGCGTGCACATCTATGGGAATAAGAAATTAAACAATAGACCGAATCTTAATAAATGATCACATTCAAATAGGGGCGAAAGACATTTGAATCTCTAACCCTTTCACGGCGACACCTGGTCGTTTAGATCCGGAGTCAAAATTTTTCTTTTATCGCATTAGCATAATATTTATAATATTGACAATGGAATGCTTTATTCAAAGTATCTTTGATTCACCTCGTATGATGCACACGGTAGCTTTATTGTGTTCGGAGATAAGGGACTGCGTAACAATGGTGCACTTTGTGACAGTGGTTTGTAAGTTTCTTTGAAAGTGAATGTGGCTTGTATTAAGCAATCTCGCGGTTCCGTACTTATTCAAAATCCTCTTATCTATAACTTATGTTATGGATAACGTGTCTTCGGAGACGTTTCGTCATTGAATAACGCCATGCGCGTTTTTGTAATACTAACAACTCGTAAATGTATATATAACATGGCAATTAACTCTTCTGTCGAGTATTTGATTTGCTTAATTCACCTAGTTGCTCCAGAATTGGTTGGTGATATTTCATCTAAAACAAGGTTCCCCACGAAAGTAAAACTACTTTAAAACCGAACTCGAGATAAATGAATTATAAACAGACGTTAAACAGGTGAAAACTCTGCGATACTCTTTCGGATTTTTACAAGTGATTTTTATTTAAAATCAACGCGTATTATTCGCTTCACCATCTCGGCATAATTTCTTTATTTAATTTTTTTAAATATAAGTTATAAATACACTAAGGTATCTCGTTCGAATAAACGAATGAAAGTTTTGGACAGAAAGCTAAGCAACGTATCGGTTGCATCTTTTGATCCAATTTCGGTTAAAAAAAAATCCTTTTAACCCTACAATAGATACCGGCCTTTTGTCTAAAAACCGTCAAATGATACGCATTAGTTTTTTGTCGCGTTATGAATACATTTAATACAGGAAGGATGTGAAAGTCGGTATAGAAGACACCGTATGTTGAAGGGTTGGGTTAGACCGGCTGTGTTGGACAAAGAAATGACTATAATGGATAAAACATTACATTAAATTGAGATTGTCCTATAATCTTGTAGATGTTATAATATAGAGTATAGAAATATGAATTCAATATATTAATTTTATTGTTAGTTCTGTCTATAAGTTCTGAGTACTTCGATTGATTCTGTATAGTTAATATGGAAATATTATATAAAAATCTAATAAAATATACATCTTAAACTAGATAACGAGCGGCAAAAAGAAAAAACCGAATTATTTTAATTATATTTTTTTCAACAATTTTAATTTGCAAGGTGTATCATTAACGACGTATTGGCTAGTTTTACAACCTTTGCCAGACACACGTTCCTTTTTTAAATGTTTTTTAAACTGGAATCTTAATCTAAGCATGTACTATATTATAAGTAAATAAATTAAATAATTACTGAGCCAATTCAATCAGATAACAGATATTAGTAGTTGATGATTATTTCGAGCATTGATAGCATATGAGGTACCAAACCCGTTTTATTTAGAAAATCTGTAACGTTTTTACGAAAACACAACACTATTTAGTTTATATTGAAAGGCGACTTTGTTTTATTACTAAAACGTTTGGTTAGATAAATATGAAAGATTTTCAATTGATAGCAGGTCATTTGGGAGTTCTTGGAGACGTCAGTGTATAAAACATTATCATATCGACTTTCACTTCAAACTTTATCCCGATCATCAATCAATTTTTTATCATGACTTTCTCCTTGAAATTTTTTAGATTATACACGTCGGTGTATTGTACAATGGAATTATATGATTATGCAATAATTCGTATGTCGCGTGTATAACTATGAACTTATATTACTATATTTATATACTTGAAAATACCTATTATTGTATTGACTATTCACGAATCTATTTATTTTATATTATTAAATACACTTGCTGCATCAACGAATTTTACTTTTTTTTGGCATAATATATACTGTAGGTATATAAAATATGTAACTACTGTTTAAGATTGTCAGTTGATGTACAAAAATTATTATAAGTAAATTACAGAAACATTACTATTTATTATTTATAATATATATAAGTTTGATTATATTTAAGTTGAGCATATCATATGTAATATATAATACATTTCGTCTCTTACCTTTATCTATGCGGGAATATCCAATAGCACACACTATCTGTAACAATAAATAAACACAATTTAAATAGAAGTTCCGCAAATAAATAACGCTATTTTGGAGTTAGAAATTCTGTTTTTTTTTTTTACATAAATAACATATATTTTCAAACAAAAGTATTTTAAAAATATAACTTTTCACAAAACGACGGGCTAAGTGCAAATATATTCAGTCACTTACATAAATAATACGAAACAGATTGCTTATTAAAATTTTTATCAGACAGAGGTGTCAAGCAATCTCATTTCGCCATCCATCTTTGTCTAACTCCGCTTATCTCGCACAGATATCTAAATGTCGACGAGGCATACATTATTTATTAATGCAAGAAATTTGCATCGACTTTTCAAGGGTTAACCCGTGATGTTCTCGCTGTATAATCGTATTGCATTCGTAAGCGAGTATTTTTAAACATTATTTAATAATAAAACTTTAAAAAGAGGTTTAATATTATTTCTTGTTACAGGTATTTAAAGTTATTTGAAAATACTACTGAAAGAAGTTAAGTAAAATGTTATACAATTTATATAATCTATAGACAGTAAATTTGAGGAGCGAATGAAACAAAAGATTGGTATGCTTCAGAGAGAAAGAGATAGTATTATGCTTGAGTTGCAGCTTAAAAGTTTGTGTGTACGCTATTGTTTGGGACGTAGTCTGTTTTGATAGGCAGCGTGACTAACTAGACTTAGTCGTTCCACCAGAGCGATGTTTACGTCGCTTGTTCTGGCTTTTTTATATAATGATTTTGACCTCAGCACGCAACACGTAAAAAAATACAAGATAACTGTTTTCGTGTGGTTTATGGTCCGTGCAAAAATTGTTAGATATTTTTTTATGCCTATGGAAGTTAATCAAATGTAAATTAGGAAGCTATTATGTTATGGATTGCCGTTTGAAATTCCTTTAACTCCACTGAAATGAATCCGTATGCATGGGTGTTTATTAAAACCTTAACCATCATAACTTAAAGCAAAAAATATATATAAAAAAATTAAAAGATATACATAACATATAGGTACATATAGATTGTGGCAGAAAAAACAACAAGAAAAGGGCGTGTGTTAAGATATTTAACATTTAATTTTGTTACACGCCCCTTCTTTTGTTTAATTGTTCTTTTTATTTCGTGCGAAGCCACATAAAATAGCAAGTAATACGATATTAAGTCCGAGTTGAACTTCCAGTGCAACTTTGTATCTTAAAAATTAAAATATCAAGTTGCTAAACTCCGGTTCGAAGAAAGGAACGTAATATCGCCACGCTAGAGGAAGCGTGGGCAGGTTAATTAATTTGTAAACACTCGACTATTTATTTCTTAGACTTCACAACACATACGAATTTATAACAAAAAAAACTCGAAAGTGTTATTTATACAAGTCTGAGAAACATATATTTCGGTCTTTCCGACCGAATACAGCGATTAAGATTTCAGATTAATCAGATCAGAATTCAGATCAGAATCAGATTAAAATTAAATTTCTTAGCTGTTGTTATTTATTATAATAGTTACGTATCACTAGTTTTAATTGTTATTATGTAAGATTAATGTTATACTATTAATCATACAAACTTTTTATTGTTATCCACTCGTGCAAATAGAACAAAAGATGTAACTTAATATTTTGCGGACTGATATTACAACAATTAAAAAAGGGGCAAAAAAGACACAATAAAATTGAATTCAGATACCACTTAGGAAAGTTCTCCGTGATAGAAGTCAATAAAAGGAATTGTTATCTTTTGTAAGTACAGAATATTTCTTTTGTTAAAGAAAACAGTAATGAATTGGTTGTTACTTTATGAGAAATATATTTTGACAGCGAACATTGAATACACAAAAGATTTGATGCTATAAATATATGAAAAAATATATCTAATGTCGTGGGGTTATCATTTAAACTCAATTCACTTAATAACGAGTAATCGTGTTAATATTTATAAATAAATATATACTATGTAACTATGTAATCAACTGACATATTAAAAAAAAAGTATCGCATGTTAATACCTTCGCTAAGCAATTTATGTATTTTTATAAATATCAACACTCAGAAAACTATATGCAGAAATATAATAAAACCTTATTAGAGCAATAACGAAGAATTCCTAAGACGAAACAACGATTAATAGCACCACAAAAATATTTTCATTTAACAAAAGAAGGTTATAAATATAATAATAGAGAATTCATTTGTTACATGTCATAACGCCCTTGGATCGAAAACACGTTACTTGAAGTTTAAAAAAAAACAATGAACTTCAAATGTCTTTGTTTAATCACCTGTCAAAACGTCTACCTCTTAACCTTTACACATTACAAATAGACGATTAAAGCAATATACATGACATTACTAGTATCTAACGGGGTCAATTAAGTATCGTTTATAATTTGGAAGAACATAGCTATTAATTACATTGACTTCTTTGTTCATTGGTACCAATGTCAATTAATGTACAGTATTTTTTTAAATCATTTATTTAAATATAATTATAGACTTGAGTTAACACCTATTTAATTGAAGATTATTCGAATTTAGTTATTATATTGAATGAAATTTAGTGGAAATCAATTCGATAATCAATCGTAGGTAATAAAATATTTGTACATGAACTCAAATTCGAAATTCATTCGAATTTATTTAAAAATAAATAGATTCTTCTTTCAAATTTGTTATTTCGAACTCTATTTTTATAGCTATAATAAAATTATTTTTTCAAACGGCAACACCAATTAGATTGTTTTCAATTAGGTACTAAATTAAATACTGAATGTTATTATTACGTATTTAAGTTGGCCGTTATCCGTTCTATTCCGGGCCGTGACCGCGTGAGTCACATCGCATAGTAACAAATATGTTTTCCTAGTTAGCATGTGTGGACATATGTACGGTCGGTACTGAAACGAATTATATGGCACTCGCTCGAGAATTAGACGTGAAATTATGTATAATTAGCCCTTAGATTTCTTGGAATTATATTTAGAGAATGTTTTAGTGTTGTCTGTTTAACACGCTCGAACTAAAATGTTACCGGAGGTGGTTCTACATTTAATTTAACCGTATAAAAATGATTCACAATTTGTCTATCGGCTTTTGAATTAAATCGATATTCTAGCATTTGAATTTGGAATTTTGCAACAAAGAATATACAAACATTTTTGGAATTATGTGCTTAGTCATGTAACAATTAAGTCTAAATAACATTTGGTACTGTAGTTACAAGTTACAAGAGATATTATAAAAGTGTTGTTTTTGTTGTAGCTAAAAAATAACTTAAACTAACTAAATAAATTAAGACAGGATTAATTTAACCTCACACATGAGATATTTAATTTTCATATAGAATATAGTTGATTACATATTTAATCTATTTATGAATATTACTCGCACAATTGTAAATATTTTTTTTTTTTTATAAATATTATATTTTTATATATATTTGCGAATGTACAGTACCTACATCAATTTAATTCCCGTATCAAATAATGTATAATAAACTCGTATATTTAGTATTTACAATGTAAATAAACGACATTCACGGTTTTTTTTTTATCTACATAATTGCATACAGATTAAATAATATTATTTGACTGTAATTTGTTTTTAAACATTTTTATCTCGCAATGCACGGAGTGTAAAAATATAAATGATTCGAATTGTCTTATTGAACAATATATTAATAATATATCTAATAGCTATCTAGGACACATCTACTGAACGCCTAAGTCATAGATCTGGAGTAGGCTAGATACCACAAGCCCGCCGACTAAGCCGGTCTGAAGTTTGTGCTATGGACAAACTTAACGCACTACTATTTTGGTTTGTGTTCGTGTATTTGTGCCGTTATAAACTGTACTGTCTAGAGTAGTATCGGGTCATTAAAGGTATTACCTACCATAAGTACTTTTGCTGATCAAATAGGTGTACAAATTTTATATGTATTATGATGTTCAAATATGGCTGTGGTGACGTCATCGTAGGTATAAAAACGCACATGAAACATGCGGTATCTAGTCTATTCTAAATCTATGGCATCTAAGTACATCTAGACCAGTTATAGCGATACATCCGCACTTTCCATCACATTTGCGATTGCGATGGAACTAATAAACACAACATCATATTTTTCTCTGTTTTATATAACGCTATCTATTATATAATAGTAATCATTAGATATTATTCCGCCATGCATTATTTTTATATCAGTTTATCGATTAATAAATCATTTGTCAAGGTGTATCGAAGATCCAGTGATTAACGCGAATACACGCTGCGAGAGATTTTACGTGATAATCTATACTAATATTATAAATGCAAAAGTCTGTCTGTCTGTTGCTCTTTCATGGCTCAAATTTCGTATGAAACACGCTTGAACTCCAAGGAACGACATAGGATTTTTATGACTAACATCTGACGACCCCCTAAAACGCGAGCGTAGCCAAGGGAGACGGAGGCAACATACATGTTATTTATTAAACTCTTTGTTCAATAAGTTTTATATATCACAACATATACAAAACCCAACTACGTATACATAAAGGTCTGATCTATCGTTAATTTTTCGCCTCTATGAATTCCACACAGATTTTTAATCAATTAATTGATATGTAAATATGTTTAGTGTGAATCAAAATGGAACACGTGTATCGTAACCGGAGATCGTCGGTTCAAGTCAGAGCGAGCACCACTGAATTTTCACTTGGTTAATTTTTTTTATTCGTCTCGTGTTCGACGATGAAGAAAAAACATTGGCAAGCACTGATGTATCGTGGTGGTATTAGCTCTGAACTGAAAGTAGGGCTTCTTGATGACTTTTCGGACTGTTAGTTTCTCCGTTAAAGTTATCATATATTTGTTTATATATATTATTATGAAATGATCTATGTACCTATTTGATATTTTTCAATGTGAATTACATGTAATTTATATAAAGACAACGTATAAAAGACTCTTATCGAAATAAAAACATTGATAGCATATTCGAATATGATGCGACTTTCATATTTAACTTTGTATATAGAAATGTTTGTCAATGAATAAGTTAATAAAAAAAAAAAAACGACTTTTTCAATTAAAAACTAGATAACTTTATTTTAACAAAAAGTATGTAGTTACTGTTATTTTTATATATAGTAGCGTACATTAAAAACAAATATTATTTACATTAAAATTAACGGTGTATTCAAAGTTATTAACACATAAAAATTCACTCTAAACATACGTAAAATCACACACACTTGCATTATTATAATATAAAATATATTTGCATGTTTGCAATGTTTGTTCAATAGAAATAAAATTGCCAATAAGCAAAACTATAACATACTTAATAAAATTATAGATTGCTGTTATTTATTATCACAATATATAAATAGTTATTTGTAAGAGTGATGAAATAGTTATTTGAATTAAATACTAAATAATGGATACTTTTTACAGACAAACCGCTGAACGGATTTTGATTAAATTTTGTAGGGAGATAGGTTGTACTTTGGGAATTTAGATATATGATAAATCAACTTTCTTCTAAAATATTATGATTTCATTTTTTTATATAAACAGAGTTAATAGTTAAGATATAGTTTCATATATTTTGGCCTATTACACTATAAAGTAAAAATATATATCGAAATTCATATATTATGTTTTATATCTAACCTACATTTTTTTTAATTCACTAACTATATGATAATCTATTCAAATCTTTCAAATAACTAAAATAAAGTAATTGTAGATAATGTTAAAATTTAAAAAGAAGATTTTTGAGAAAGAAGGTTTCTTCAATATATAAGAATTTTCATAATATAATCGAGGACTTACACATATGGTATTAATTTAATGGTTTCAATTTTAACTCTTATTACGTTTTATTTCTAAACTTTCGTCTTTGCCTGGCAAAGCAAAATTAAAAAAAAAGTTATGTTATAGACTGTACGATCACTTCATGAACTGAATAGGAAAAAATCTCACATTTACCAGATCCAGTCGATCTAATTTAAATGATTCGCATACTTCCTCTAGCCGCAAGCAACGATAAAAGCTGGTCATAAATAATAATTAGCGGCCAGGAATTGAACCTCGCCCGCTCTTTGAAACTAACGATCCGTCTTGTCGCCTGAGGCACTTCGAAATTTTTAATAATAGTCAACGAATAGATGATTTATATTTTTTGAATTTCGAAAATTTTATTAATATTCATGTAACGTATAAGAACAGTTATTGATTATTTTTCTTTTAACTTGTGACAAAGATCGACGTTTAATATAATATTAAATTATACATTTTAATGCGAAACTATTTTTAAGCTTAAATCGGAATTCGTTTAATACATGCAAGTCTATTTATAACATCAAATAGCAACTTATTAAATGTATTTTATATAATCTTGTACAGTTCAAATATGTTAAATAGTTGTTTTATAAATGATTAGGCTCCTTAGTAATATTTTTGATTGAAGCTTTTATATTAAATTCCTTTTCGAAAACTCGCAATTTCTTACTTCACTTTATTAAATTTTTGTATGACCGATTTTCAATGTATAATATTTATGAGAAAATAAGTTTTAAGTTTCCTTAATAGAGATGCTATTAATAATTATTATTATTGATTAAATTACAAGATATCAGTTACAAAATCGAAAACGATAAAAGTAATAGCATCATAAATTTTAAACAAAATACAAAAAATTACTTTGCCGATTTTTACAGTCGTTTCATTTTTTACATGAAAACAGTAATTATCTACCCAACAGTATATTGCTGATGGCCCTTAATCATAGCGGGAGCGGCGATTTGTTTCGAACATGTCATTTTATAATATTTCAATGGGCTACATAATTGCATCAAAGTTAGTGTACTTGTGTCCAACGAGGGACCAATTTATCAAAAAGTATCATTGAGTTTTTTTTTTTACACAGTGTAGTAATAATTTTATGTTCTACACACTCGAGTAATTCATTGAAATAATTGTCAAATTAGTATAATTTTATACTCTATTATTTTTCACGAATTACCTATTTAAATACGGAACATTTTTATAAGTTTAATCGTATTTTAAAATTCGAAGTACTTAGTGTTTTTTTTTTATTTTTTTTACTTCACTTTACTTTAAAGGCAAGGGATTATTTCGAGTTTTTTATCCAAAATTTTTTAAAATTCAATTTACTCATAGTTTTGACTTGTGACTTAATCGTTTTGAATTTTTTTTTTTATACTCGTGTTTTAAAATAATTAGTCGAAGAAAAACGTCTTTATAAGTCATATTAGAAAATAGTTTATACCAAAGTTAACTTTAACAAAGATATTTGATTATTTATAGAGACTTTTTGTAAAATAATTTTGTTATAGAAAAACTAGGTATGAAGTATCAAAACTCAAAACACTTTTTGGACTACCATATAAAAGTAAATTGTAACAGTATAATATTTTCAGAGTTTGCGTCCGATAAGGGCTCGAGTCTAAATAATCGTGGCAACAAGATAAAAATATGTGGCTGTTTTTTTATCAGCAAAATTACTGTTGCTAAGTGGGCTGATAAGAATTGACTGAGTACAACATAATTTGTAACTAGCAATATTTTGTCTTCTAAATTATTATTTTTTAAGAATATAAGATTGTGTTTTTGATTGGCCTACAGTATTTCTCAGTTAATATTTAAAAACACAAGAGTGTCTTGGTGTTCGTACACTTCGTAAATCACTTAGAAGGTTAAATTTCAACTCACCACGTTTTTAGTCTTGCTGTTGCTATTTTCTATTTCATTCTTCAAATTTGTATTTTTCCTTAGCACTATTTTAGCGCCATTTTTATTTTAATAATTTTCCGTACACTGTAGCACTAATCGTCACTTCATGTTAATTTAATTTTTCACAGTTTTTATTTTGTAGTTTTTAAAATAAAATCCAAATTATTTGATATCAATATAAAATTTGATGTCAACGACGAATTTTATTGCCATAAAAAAATTTCGCCGGATTTTGTAATATTCACATTCGCAGCTACACTAATCTTCAGTCGTAACTCTTATAAGAATTATTTAAAAAAAAATTGAGTAAATTCCTATTGGTATTAAAGTCGGGTTGGACCGCTGGAGTCGTATAGTTTCCAGTTGAAAAAAAAAAGATGATACGTGTTCGCGCGCCGATTGTCGTCACGAGAAGGCGCCAGTCGCTACGCGGCGCGAGCATCACCCGCGCCAAGCCAACGGATTGTGTAAACGCGCGCCACTCGCTCCGTTGGCGTCGCGGGCGGGGGCGGCGCGGGGGAGGGTCGCTGCCTCGCACGCACACATACACCCCCCTATACAACTCTTATCCATTACTAACGCTCCTATTTTGAATACGTGACACGCCAATCTAGCTTCTATGCGTTAGGTATACGATCTCGAGGGACGTGACGAACGGACCGCGACCGACATCGCAACGTAGGTAGAGCGAGAGACCGAATTTTCCTCATATGAGTGCAAAGGATGCAACGACATCGGTAGTTGAGTCGCGTAACGCATGTGTGTTGAACGCTCCGCAATAGTGCGGTAGTGTCAGACTTTGTAAGTACGCGTAGATGAGAAGTGCCGTGTCTTGAAATTTTAATAAACAAGGCTCTGTCATCTACTTTTGAATTTTAAATTTGATACTCTAACCGACGTCGTGTTGCGTTGATGAGCGTACAACTCACTGAAATTACCATTGATACGTGTTCACGGGCCACTGGACGTTACAGAGGTTAATTTACTCGACGTGTAAGCTCATATTTCTTAACTGGGAAGTTGAAACGTTTTGTACACTCGTAACGAACTTGAACGGATTGAATTTCGAACCTAAAGATTACATTGTCTATCTTAAACAGCCGAAAGTAATTGTACGAGTAAAGTTGTGTGACCGACGAATGTCTTAACCGTTCATAACAACATGTTAACGCGCATTTTTAATATTAAAAAAGAATAATGAAATGCAAAAACGTCGCATTTAAAATTCACATATGTGAATATGGCGGGCGAATGGCCTCCATGCTATTGAGGAATCGAGTGTAAAGACCTTTGATGTTTTTTTTTTAATACATATTGTGATGAGTAAAATATGACAAGCTCACTCGCTCCACCCACATCCAACGATTAAAAATTTAAATACTATCGTCACCGGGGACATTTAACATTCTATTCCACGCAGTTCGGAGTTAATACGACGAGTTTTATAACGATTATCGTTCTAAATTCTGGTTTCTAGTCACGACTTTTTTATTATTTTTATAATGATTTATACACTGGCAGATAGTGCGTTGGATCCAGGTGTGAACCTCTTGACCATTGATTTATTTTCTTGGGTTCAAGGTTTCAAACGCTTCTCGATCGTAAATTTAATTATGCGTACATTGACGTGATACTTTTTTTTAGAAAGTTGACCGGCCTCCTTTGACTGTTTGCCTCGAATTTATAAGATAAATGTTAGGTTTAAAAAATATCTGATGTTAACATCGATAAAAAATGCCTAACTTTTATGAGATTACTTTTTAAAAATATTGTTTTTAAAATAATAAGGCACTGGGATTCTATTTATTGTATTATTTATATAATACATTAAGGTATAAAGCAAAGTTAATACCTACGATACTATTGTAAGTTTTTTTTTAACAAATTACATACCTATGACATTATATAGTACACACACAATACTTACATAGTATAGGTATGTATACAAAAATAAAACATTTCTTATTAAGAATTATTAAAATCTCAGGTATGATAAGTACTTATATCAAACGCTAAACACATTGGAGTGTAATTGATATTTGAACTTTTTAGAAAACTTAATAGATATATAAAATGTTATTATTTAAATGAAATTCCAACATAATAGCGTCTAGTCTCCTGAGTTAGACAGTCTAGTTTGAAAAATAAAATTTATAATTCACATTCTCTATGTATTAAAAAGGGCAATGAACTTACATCTATTTATTATTTAATAAATTTGTGCCTGTCGTTAATTTTTATATAAATAAATGTCTTATTTAATTTAATGTTCCTCTAAACATGAATAATATATGATAATTGTTTTTATCAACTCACCTGACTTGCTATCGAGTTTATCTTAAATGTAATATTATTATCAAATAAGTTTTGATACGTATAATATTGAGATAAATACGTTTTTTGCATCTATTTCTGTCATTTTAACGCAAGGTTTATGTAGTCTCATAAACGAGTATATAATTTTCGTTAAGGATATACAGAATTTAAGTATTCAGCGTTCGGAAATTGTAAACGAAAACAAATTACTTTAAAATTTAAGGTGTGATTTCTGTCAAGGATGTGTCAAAATTACTATTATTAGAGCACTTTGAAACATCAAAACATATTTTTTGCTTTTTAGAAAGAACTTCGCGGGTATTTTTCATTGTAATTTAAGCACTTACCTATATAAATTCAGTTGTATCAGAATAATTTACATTGCAAATTTAGCTTTGGATTTTTCTTTTTTTTAACAATTTATTTAGTTCTCCTAGTTTAGGTCTTATTAAAAAAAAACTCGAAGAACGATTGAAATATTTATGCTTACACGTAGTTTTAAAATATAATACTATGCTGTTTAGGCTATGATGATGTTTTTAGCGGGAAAAAAATATATTTATATCTGAACTTTAAATGGCGTTATTTTCCTTTTATAGAATATTTTTACATACTGAATTAAACAGTCACCGAAACTAAATATTAAAATGAACTATTCTAATTGGAATTTTCATTTGATCGTCTCAGATATTTACCTCGTAGTTTTAAAATCTTCTTTCTGCATAACTAACAGTTGATACACGATTTCCGAACACAACACACATTTGAATTTGGAACAATTTTCGAATCGGACATCACTTGTATCGCGGAGCTCGTTACGCTTGCACATAAAAGGTATTCTTATTAGTCGCAATAATTAGCGGTTATTGTTTTTGTTGGCTGCGTCAGTGGCGGCCGCTCGTGGCGTGCCGTTGCACTGCACCTCGTCACAAAATGCTCACTAACAGCGTCTCTTTCCCCCTTTACTTTCGCACCGGCTTTTTACAGAGGGCGCAGGCGCCCCTGGCATTTTTTAAACCGCGCCCATGTTTCTGTAATTTCTATCGCGCTGCGCACCTTTCGTGAAAATATTTTTTTCGTGCATTTTTTTCGCGACGTCTCTTTCTATCGCTCATGATTGCTAATTCGCTATCCCCCTCCACCTAACGGTCGCTCGTAAGTACTGCTCTAGCGTAGTACTAGATGCGTAATACTTTCTCTCTCTAGAGACGCCGCGACGCTTGTGACGCCAATTATTTCGCACTTATTCAGAAGCTAAACATAACTTATGCAAAACAAAGTTTAAATTTCAACCTTATACCATTATGTTAAAACTCAAGACTTCATATCAAAAATGTAGTTACGACTCTATGATGTACGACATAACGTGTAAAGTTCCGGCCATTTTTGCGATAAAAAAAATGGTTTGCATGCACGTAACCACGCCTTTGTATACACATATTGCCGTCTATTTTACTCCTTTTTTATTTTTCATTCGCTATCTCATTCTACCGCACACATACAAACAACCGCCGAGCAGATGCTTCGGGACGTCTCTGTGAAGCGCCATCTACCAGAGAATAGCAGAACTTTTACTTACAAGAAACAGGGGGTTTGTTTCAAATTTTTTCTCTCAAGGGTGGCAGCACTTGGTGAAAGGGGTTGCTTTCGAATTTAGTGACAACTTTCACCGTGCGATCTCAGCGCTACATTTTGTACGAACCATTGTAGAAATCGTGTAGGTTTATAGTATGAAAAAGTATGTAATTTTCGACAAAATTAAGGTTTACAAATTGCTGATGCAATTCGTCTAATTCAATTAGAGATAATTCTTTCGACAGTTTACGTGTCTTTAAGCTATTTAATCCGATAAGGTTTAACTGAATTAGCATTTTATTTGCTTCGTTCGCTGTCAGTGTCAGCAGGGGGCGCTACTAGGGTCCATACCAAAACTCTACGATAAATCACTTATATTTATGTAAGTCAGTATGTGTGAACGTTATTAACATCAAGCTACATTGTATTTTAGACATTTAACTATATACATAATTTTTGCTTTACTATATTTAGGCAAAGGTATTCAATTTCGAATCAAGTTATATTGAGTATATTATCGGATTGCAAATTTATCCGGTACTGAGTTAAGGGCTCTTCTCGAGACTCTTTTGAAAACAATTGGTTGTTAACGTTACTCGATTGCGGGTTGGTGGGTAATAATTATATTTTTTTTATTGAATATTTAGGCGGACGGGCAATCGGCCACCTCATAGGAAGAGGTCATCTCTACACATATACATTAGCATCGAAAAAAAAACATTCCTTACATCTCCAATAGGGCACCGACTTCGGGAACTAAGAAGTTATACCCTTTGTGTCTGTATTCACGCTGGCTCACTCACCCTTCAAACCGGATATTAAAAATACTAAATATTGCTTCTTGGCGGTAGACTATATGATGTGTGGGTAGTACCTGCCATCCCTATTTACCACCAAGTCAATATAAAATAATTGAAGCATTTTATATAATTTTAATAATTATTATTATTGTGTGATGTCGTTCTGACCGATTTTACGTTCATAATGAAATACTAACGAATTGCGTGCGAACTCCTACGCACACGTAAAGCGTGTTCGCAAACGCAGGTGCAGTCTATATTGCGTTACCTTTTTAATCCGATGGGACTGCGATCCGGCTCAACTAAACAAATATCGTTGTAGGACCAACGGCTCTACGTGCTTTCCGAGGCACGGGAGTGTTTACACCGGTCCGAACTTCTGGCATCTCTTAAGTAAGACAGATTTAACTATGTCGGCCCCTGTTCACTTTTCTAACTTCCTAAAATATATGACCACCACAACGGAGTTTCATTAATAATAACAATGTTTTTACTATATTACAAAGATATATGTTTATACATCACCCTATTCAAATAGCAGATATATTTGACTTCAATAATTTGCTTGACTATGAATTTGAAAACATAGTTTCCAATTTTTGGCCTTTATGTATAACCCGAGCCTGCCCTTAAAAGTTTTTAATGAAAGCTTAATAACTTAATTATTAACTCGACACGGAATTTAAGCTCATGACCACGTATACATCGCCCTCCTCATAATATTTCGATTTACTAATAAATAAAAAGGATTAAATTATACTAAAAAGAAAAAAATATTAAAATCATCATCAAAAGCATATTTCGAACTTAATTATTCACCTAACGCTGTTTTTTTTTCAACTGGCAGATATAAATTGCGATATTTTTTTTAATTAATAGTAATTAAAATTTGAAATAATTAAGGCAATATCTACCAATGAGCTTCAAGACAGCTCACGTCACGGTCTTTGGAGCTGAGCATTTTTGTAATTGGTTAATTGAGGAATATATATGATGGTATAATTGTTAGAATATATTTATGTAGCCGTGACCGTTGATCGAATTTAAAGTTTATTTCAAAGGTATCAAGGTCTATTCTTGTGTAAAAAAAATACGAACATATGCAAATTATTATTTGCATTCGTTTTCCATTTTCTCATAATAAGCTGTAATTTAATTGTGCGGTATATTTATTTAGTTTTATTCTTGCTTAAATCGATAAAGATATGAGTTTAATGTTTTTTGTATCAACAGGATACACAAGTAAGGTATTGGTTGATATAACTCCAAACGGGTTGAGTGGATGATTCTCCAAGAATTCGTTACGATTCAGCATACGTGACTGAGGTTCCCATTGAGAGATCACAGTTGTTATGTGTTGCTCTAATAGTTTAATAAGATACAAAATAAAAAGATTAAACTTCTGAACGAATCGTCTGTTCTCACGTCATGTTCTGTTTGAAGGCATTAAATTCCAAACCGGTAGCTTCACTTGTAACTTTTCGAATGGCGATTTAAAAATATCTACAAACAAGAGCATATTTAAACAAAGTATGTGATGGGTTCTTTTTGGTTAAAGATCTTCTCTTTTGGTGTCAATAAACTCTTGATCCGTCCATTTCGGACACTATCTTATGAATTTTATCATCCTACTACAAATCCACAAAGCCGAACAATAAATTTAATGTAAGCTTTTGAGTAGGTAATGTTTGCTTAGGAGAGTTATCCGGTATGTCAATTTTTTTTTCACTCTTTCACGATATATTCATACGCTCAAACATTTATGAAATAATTAAAATCTTCTATATATATATATATGATAATGGATTTGGTAAATTATTTATTGATAAATTATTATTCATATTACTATAGTAGGAGAAGAAGGTCCTCGAGATACTGAAAATCTCGGGATACCGATAATATTTATAAAATAATGATTATCTATCTATCTATCCGCTACCATTAGCGAAAATTTTATTTATTTATTTGTTTATTTATTTATTTATTTATTTATTGGAAAAGTTATTTATTTATTTATTGGAAAAGTTATTTATTTATTTATTGGAAAAGTTACACCATCAACTTATCACTAAGCACTTAAAATTAATATCTGACTCGGGTAACATACAAAGTGATACGTCTTTAAAGGTGTAAACAACTAAATTTGATTGAACATTGAAAATTGAAACATCATCAGGAAAACTACATGTTTCAAAAATATGCGTGACATATTTACGAGCACTGCATACTCAGCTTATAACATATAAGCTGAGTCTGTTGTGCTTTCTTTTTAGGGGTGATTATTGATTTTTATATTATAGCTTCTTAATAGATGTATCGTAATAAAACTCTCAACAAACTATTTTATTACTATATATTCTTGACAAAACAAACAATTTCAATCGAGACGACCAGTTTGCATCGCTCGCAGCCCGTCGATATGTGGTCACCACAAATTGATCTCCTTTTCGATAAAGCTACTAGGTAATGAAAGGAGCCGAAATGGCCCAGTCGTTAGAACGCGTGCATCTTAACCGATGATTACGGGTTCAAACCCAGGTAAGCACCACTGAATTTTCATGTGCTTAATTTGTTTTTATAATTCATCTCGTGCTCGGCGGTGAAGGAAGACATCGCGAGGAAACCTGCATGTGTAAAATTTCAACGAAATTCTGCCACATGTGTATTCCACCAAGCCGCATTGGAGCAGCTTAGCGGAATATGCTCCAAACCTTCCCTAAAAGGGAGAGGAGGCCTTAGCCCAGCAGTGGGAAATTTACAGGCTGCTAATGTAAAAAAATGTAAAAACTAGGTAATATTACTTGGTTGGGCTTTGTGTCTGATTTGAGGAGTGAGCCACTATATCTAACTACACTAGGGGCATAACATTTGGTTCCCATGGTTTATGACACATTAGCGATGTAAGGAATGTTCAAAATTACTAACGACGCCAATATATATGTCTATCAGCCATCGCCTGTCCGCTAATAATATATAAAAGAACATCGTGAGATAGCCTGTACGTGTCAATTTATAGTGATGAATTCTACTAAATGAATACTACTTGGTGGTAGAACTTTGTGCAAGCCCGTCTAGTTAGGTACCACCTACTCATCAGAAATTCTACCGCCAAATAACAGTACTCTGTATTGTTGTGTTCCGGTTAGAAGGGTGAGTGAACCAGTGTAATCACAGGCACAAGGGACATAACATCTTAGTTCCCGAGGTTGGTGGCGCATAGGTGATCTAAGGAATGGTTAATATTTCTTACAGTGCCTTTGTCTATGGGCGGTGGTGACCACTTACCATCAGGTGGCCCACACGCTCGCCCGCCAACCAAAGCTATAAAAAAAAAGGAAATCGAACATCTTGGTGTGGAATAAGGTTAGAATCTCATCCTTAACAGAAGAGCTTTGTTCCGCTGTTATTAATGTAATCGTTTTAGTTAAATTGATTAGTAGAAATATCTTATTGTTATATATATTTATTATGATGAAAATTGACGTATCAAAAGTAACAGTCACTCGTAACAACCTTTGGTAAAATAATATACTAATGTTTTATATCGAATCTAAAAATATTGTTTTTTTTGTAATATTTTTTTTAAATTAGATTAAATAAACTGCTTAAATTAAAAAAATACTAAGATTCGCTTTCAAGATTCAATTGTTTTAATTTTCAAATTACATATATCATAATCAATTTTTTTTATAGATTTAATTTAATTTGTTTCAAATTGAAGGCAAACAAGTTAATTTAAATTCAAATTCATTCGACGGCGCGTACAAGTGATTTAATACCATACTAATTCTGTTTTATTACTAAATACAAATTGTTCAAGAGATTAGAGAGCAAAGACAGAGTTACGTAAAACGATACAAAGTTACGATTATTGCGATCGGTTTAATACGTTTTATGTATTATGAGGTATTTGTAGACAATTTAGCATACCTCGGGGCTATACTTGAATTGGTATTGTTCGAATTCTATCGAAAACGATTTATTGGTACAAATTTTATATGTATTTCACTACCGCAAAAGTACTTTACCTACCTTGGGGTGTTTTGAAGGAAATAAATATAATAACAGTCATCTTTCTAGTACGCCATTTATTCATACTGGTGGTAGCGCTTTTTGCGAGCCTGTCTTGGTACTTACTCATCATATATTGTAACGACAAACAGCGAATATAAATTTGGTGTTCTGGTTTAGAAGAGGAGTAAGGCATTGTAACACGAGCACAAGAGGAATCGAAGGAATGGTTGATATTCTCTACAGCGTCAAATCCTATGGGCGACATTCATTGTAATAGTCGGTTAAAATTAACGTATTCTCGTCATTGGACTTGTCTTTGCTTTTACGTTTATAGTCTATAAGTTCATGCAAGTTGTGAGTCGTGCATATATTATAATCTATATTCAAAATGAGGAAAACAGCGGGTAAAACCTAGATAGCAAAAAAGAGTAAGCATTGAGATTATTTTCGATTAAATTCATCTCTCGAACGGTTGTTAAGCTTTAGTTTTAATCTATGAAATGATTATATAAACGTACTTGAAACAAAGGAATTTTTCCGAAAGGATTATATATCAATAGATTTTAAAATGTTCAATGAACCTAATGTTATTTAATTAATTAAAATATATATAATTAATATTTACATATGAAATATGTTTTTGAAGTGATATTATTGTTTTCATTTTTATTCCAAATATAAAAGTCATAACTGTCAAATCAAATCAAATCAAGTTTATTCGAGTAAACTTCACAACGAAGCGTTTTTGAATCGTCAATATTAAAATACTACCACCGTTTCGGAAAACAGCCTCCAGCGAGAAGAAACGGCAAGAAACTCGCATAGTTGCTCTTTTCAAATAAACAGATTTACAATGCTGTTTTTTTACAATAATTAGTATCCTGTGATTGTAACCCGAGCCTAAATCCAGGCGTTTTTTTCTATAGTACTGTTTTAATGAATAATAAGATTTATTTATTAATTTAATCTTAATAAACTTTTTAAATTTCGTAAATGGTAAATTGGTTACATTTCCCGGTATCTTATTATATATGCGTATACCATGTGATTTACATGTCAACAACAGAAGGTTCTGTGGTACTAAATTTTGGTGTGTATATCCCATATCATTCTTGCGACAATTAACTATATTTAAATATATATGGCGTTATTATAAAGTTGTTGTTGAAATCCAATATGATTATAATGATAAAACAAAACTTAATGTAGACAAAAATATTTTAAATTTCGAATCATAAAGATATTTTTTAAATTTGTTTAAGCCTCAAGATTGACGTTTTGGTGCCAAATAATTATAAATAGGAAGCATACCTATATTTTGCGTGACGCTGAAAGTTTAAATTTATGTACCAATTTTATCATTATCTCAGAATGCAACGTTGATTGTAAACAGTAAAACACAGAAGATTCCTACGAAAGTGGTTCGTTGAAGTGTCATTTTCTCCAGATTGAATAATTGGTCTATTTATGTTGAGTAACGGGTAGAGAGCCGCATACCTTTCTGGAGGCTTGGTTCGCGCAAATCTAAGAAACTTTGTTACTTGGAACGAACTTCAATGCGTTTCAACGACTCGAAGCGTCAAGCGTAAAAAGGGCTTGATTTGGTTCGATTCCGCATATTTCAACTTACAACATAAAATGTAAATGATTGCTTCCGCATCTAACGCCATATGATCTTCAACTAACGTGTTTTTACTCGAGCAAAAACGATTTTGTATAATAAGGTGTAAAAATTTGAACCTTATTTGTACTTAATAAGGTATACAATTTATTTGCACGTATTTACACATGTCAGGAGTACTTGAATTTACGTTAAATGATGGGCTTTTAATCTGTAGTTTTATATAGACGGTTACGTATTGAATGTATTCGCCATATTACTGGTTAGATTTAAATAAATTACAATTTAAATATGAGCAATTAATCCTTCTAGTTTATTAATTATAAGAAGACATAGCATTTGCATTAGCGAGATTGATAATCTTTGACCTTTGGCATAGTAGGAGTAAGTTATACGCAATTGACACTACCGATAGCAAAACAAAACTACAAATATCTGAAGGTTTATTACGTACCGAGACAAAACAGTTACAGTTAAAATTAATTTAATGATTAGTTTTACTAAACAAATATACATTGTGTATACTTACAAAATTTCTGATGAAATTTTGATACATGTCTCGTTCAAATCTCCTTTTCTCGAAGCCTTCTCTATAGACTCTTAATTATAATCAAATATTTATGTTTATTGTAACTAGCAATCAAATCAAATAAATTTTATTCAAGTAAACTTCACAATGAAGCGTTTTTGAATCGTCGATATTTAAATACTACCACCGTTTCGGAAAGCAGCCTTCAGCGAGAAGAAACGGCAAAAAACTCGCATAGTTGCTCTTTTCAAATAAACAGATATACAATGCAGTTTTTTACTATAATTAGTGTCCTGTGATGGAACCCCAGCCTAAATCCAGGTGTTTTTTTTGTAAAAATTATTCTTTTAATAAATACTGATATTTATTTATTAATTAGTCTTAATAAACTTTTTAAATTTAGTAAATGGTAAATTGATTATATTTTCCGGTATCTTCTTATACATGCGTATACCATTGCCCAAAAACGTTCTCTGTACCTGTATTGATGAGCAAATATGCCACCTGATGATAAGTGGTCACCATCGCCCATAGACATTGGCGCTGTAAGCAACATTAACCATTCCTTACACCGCCAATGTGCCACCAACTTTGGGAACTAAGATGTTATGTCACTTGTGCCTGTAGTTGCAGTGGCTCACTTACTCTTCAAACCGGGACACAACGATACTGAGTACTGTTGTTCGGCGTTAGAATATCTGATGAGTGGGTGGTACCTACCGAGACAGGTTTGTACAAAGCCCTACCACCTAGTATTTTTTTTAGATCAATTTCTGTGTCTTTCATATACATATTATTTTTCATGCATGGTTAATAAACATCTTTATTATTTTATACTTCGTTATATTCAAAAGTCAACGGATTCCTAATTGTGCTAAGACAAGGAACGTTAAGTTATGTTCGTAGTGGGCGGTTATCCAAAACGTTCGAGGTTTATTATCTTGCTCTCATGGACAGAGCGAATTAGTCGTTTCTTAAACTTGCCGTCTCGAGATATCGATCCTGAACTGTTTAACTAATTGACGTGTGTTGACTTGAATTTTTAATAGTACTATTGTTAATTGAATACTTGTAATGTTTTATGCTATTTAGGTTACCTTTCTTGTTTTTTTTTGTTTTAAGAATTTTGATTTGTTCCAACGTCTATGATATCTGTATAGCTGATTGTAGATTATTTTTATGTTAAATTATGTGGACCAGTAAATTTGCCACCTGATGGTAAATGGCGACCACTGCCTTTAGATATTGGCGCCGTTAGATATTTAACCATACCTTAAATCGTCATAAATACTAACCACGGGAGCGAAGATAGCTGTGTATCCAGTGTAACTACAGGCACAAGGGACATACCCTATGCCTGTAGTTACACTGGATCACCTTTTGAACTGCAAAACAACAATACTGTATTGCTGTTTGGTGGTAGAATGTCTGATGAGTGGGTAGTACCTCCGAAGACGGGCTTGCACATGGTCCTACCACCGATCATAGAGCTAGTTTAAATGGACGATGAATATAACATTTGGATTCCCATGTCTGGTGGCACTACCTTGATAGTGTCAGAAATTGATAATGTAATAAATATACATAAATTAAATATATTATATCTCATAATTTTTTCAATAAAAATTATTAACGTCATATACAGATTATATGACGTTATAGAAAATAATCGAATTTGCTTATAATTGATAAAAAATATTATAACATAAGAGTATACAAAAAAATACTAGTGAATTATTCGAGGAAATATATAGAAATGTGTAATGTTTCTGTATATTGACAATTTTTGATAGACATCTTATATGAATTATTATTTGAATTTTTGTAATATATTTATATAGAATACAAATTACAAACTTACAATGAAAAAAAATTAAGAGTTTATAGTTTAGCCCTTAATCTGGCATAGGGAACTATATTCCCTCCCTCCCAAGCTAGCTAAATTCCCAAATATTTTTGAAATGGCAACTTTGTAGGTTGTATTTTTTACACAAAAATAATCATAGAAAAATACATTTCATCAGTTTCAGTAATTTATATATTATTTTATATACACTGATATCCAACATGACCCAAGAATATATTCGTAAACCATGAAAAACTGGTTATTAGTTCTGCCCGATTAAGGGTTAAAATCTATGCATTCCTTCAATTCTAGAAAACCACAGAATGCCCTTTAATAACTATTGAATGAATTGAAGCTTGAGAAGGAATCGGCTATATATATATATAGCTGATTCCTTTATAGCTATTGATTTGGGTAAATATTCAATCGAAGATACGTTCTTATAAGTTTCTTCTAATATTTGCTACGGTATATATTAGAAGAATGATTATTATTAATACATCAAAGTTTAATTAAAACAATAATAATATATATTTATTATTTTACATTACATTACATTAACAGCCTGTAAATTTCCCACTGCTGGGCCAAGGCCCAACACCAACCAAGGCCTCCTCTCCCTTTGAGGAGAAGGCACATACACATGTGGCAGAATTTCGTTGAAATTAGACACATGCAGGTTTCCTCACGATGTTTTCCTTCACCGCCGAGCACGAGATGAATTATAAACACAAATTAAGCACATGAAAATTCAGTGGTGCTTGGCTTGGTTTTGAACCCGAAATCATCGGTTAGGATGCACGCGTTCTAACCACTGGGCCATCTCGGCTTATTTATATTTATAATAACTTAATGTTTCGTGGCCAAAGTATTTGAACCGTTAAAAAGCTATATTAACTTCTCTTTCCACGTATATTCATAATAAATAAAACTAGAAACTAATTAACTAGTTCGGCTTTAACATCAAAATAGTTTATATTTTTCCATCTATTCAGTCATCCGCCGGATGTCACAATCAATTTCGAAAGGCCTGCGCACACGCACGTATTTTGTATCGCTAAGAAAATCAGTAGACATTACAACGCAACTCATTACTGAGGGACCAAGTTTGAACAAATCATAATGAGTATCTTGTTACATTGCGACCCACGGGTAACACATGTGTGATTACACACAACGAATCATTTAATGAACAGTGGACAGCACGGTCGTACAAACATTAAACTAATATATATATGTATATATATACAATATATCCTATATATTAATAGTTTAAGCGTTTTGGACCCAGTGATGGGACGATAGCTGCACGTAGGCGATCGGCTATGGGCTTATTTTGAAGAGTTCCAGCCGTAGATGTGCAGAAAATTAAAGAGGATTCTTGACTGCAATTTATTAAATTGTTACGATTTAACAATTAATTAATTTTAGAGAGCGGAAAAAAGTTACTGGCCGCGTAGAGAGCGGCGCGATGGCTGTATAAATAAAAACAAATGTGACAAAGGAAACGTGCGAACAGCTCACAGTGAAATTAAATCAAAACAAACCTATCATAGGTTTCGAAATTTCTAAAAATCTGTTGAATAAACGCGAAGTTTCGCGGGTGACCCACCAGTAGTAATATAAATACCGCAATCTTACTTTGGTGGTAGGTGTTTGTGCAAGCCCGATTGTCGTGTGACCACTTACTCATCAGATATTCTACCATCAAGCAGCAATAGTGTTTTAATGTGCTCCGGTTAGAAGGCTGACTGCGCCATTGTAACTAAAGGCACAACATCTTAGTTCCCATGGTGTCATAAGCGACATAATAGTTAGAATTTCTTACGGCGCTATTTAATTTGCCCATTCGTATATCAATCTCACAATTAAAAACCGAACTTGTGTTGCTGACCCTATTTTAAATTAATCAAGGTAAATTAAACCGTATTGATGCGACGTAAAGATCAATGTTGTTTGAAATGAAGATTGAACAGAAACCGTCATCTCAATGACTGGCGTTTATGTAAATAACATATTAATTTACTTGGTCATTATGTAGGAGATATTACACATCAACTTTGTATCGCGTTTATTTAAATATTTATAAAAAATATATATAATACAAAATTTGCATGTTTATGATATGATATTAAATTTGAGTTATTTTATTTTATCAACATAAAGATGAAATAAAAACTGACAGTTACGACTGCAATACTAACTTATATTACTATAAAGCCGATAGAGATGTGCAGTGGTCACGACCACGTAAATCTTAGCAAAAGATTGTGGGTAAAAATTTACACAGAATTTTCGCTTGCTTAATTTTGTATGTATAATTCATCCTGTATTTGGTATGCGTGATTGAAAATCTGCCACATGGATAACTCGCCTTAGTGCACCGTGGTGACTTTTGCTAAAATGGAGGATACTCTTAGTCCAATAGTGAGATATTTTGTGGCAGATATTTCTATAAGTGTATATGTAACAGCTTCTATAGGATTTATTTATAGGAACTATTCTATATTTAAAACAAAATATGTTAATGAAATAAATAAATAAAAACAAAATATATTTTCAAGTTTTACTGTCATTAATTTAAACAAAATTATATTTTGACACGTTAATAATTGTTTAATATATTCTTTATTTACTTGGTTATTATACATGACGTTCAAGATAAACAGCAATATTACTCGCCAGACTATACACAGTACAAGAAGTCTGTGAGTGAGTGTGTGAGATTTGCTCTGGGCACAGGTAATCATAATTGCTAAACAGCATTGATTAGGTAGATACCTATTTTGAGTAATTATACTTATTATTCTAACTTAACTTCATTTGTTTTGTCAGAATATCCTGATAACTAATTAACAATTATTTTTATGTACCTGTGCCTTGTTGTATCAATACAACTTGTTGTCAATCTGTATTTGGTAGTAGGCCTTTAAGCCAGCCAGTCTGGGTAGGTACCACCCACTCATCAGAAATTTTATCGCCAAACAGCAATATTTTGTATTGATATGTTCCGGTTTGAAGGATGAATGAGCCAGTCTAACTATAAACACAAGGGAGATAACATCTTAGTTCCCAAGTTTGGTGGCGCATTGGCCATCTACGGAATGGTTGATTTTCTGCAGCCCCAATGTCGTTGGGCGGTGGTGGCCACTTACCATCAGGTGGCCAATTTGTCTAGCCTCCTATCTAAAATATAAATATATATATAGCAAAGAATTACACTTACTTATTGATTGTCAAACTAAAAAGCGGCAACGGTTTAGGAAAGAAAATATTCTGATCAGGGAACAATCGGTGAAAGAGACGCGGAGTTTGTTTTAGTTATGGTGAGTTTAGTAACAGCTTATAATTTTCAATATGATAAAGATAATAATAACCAGGAGCCGATAGTTTAATTCCCAAGGGGTACTCATCCATGAACTCGCTAATTGCATAAACTTTTGCACAGAACTGTTTCTTTGCATTGTTTTTCTTTTTTAATTTACAATGGAGGTAGTTTGTACACTTTCAGGCATTTTTTGTAAAATTTTATACATGTCAAATTTTGTACATATATATACATAGTAGGAGTAATAAGTTTCAAATATCATACAGTCCTGGAGACGCAATCGATTTATTTTCTACTTTAAGTTTCCTTAGTCTATAGCTATGAAATTAACATCAAATTGCACATTTGCTTGTCTATGAAGGAACCAAAAACATATCTTATAACCTCTTTCATGAGGTCAAATAACAGTATAAAAGTCTGATAAACACGAGTATGCATTTATATCTTAGTTTAATGAACTGTTAATTGTTAATTTGCTAGTAATGGGACGCAGCGCCGCACCATTTATAATTAACACCATAACAGTTGATTGAGGTCGAATTAATTCAGTACACAGCTCAAAATAACTGCCCCACAATGAGATTAAATGAACATATTTGTTATGAATTTATAAACACTTAATAAATTTAAAAAAATGTAAGAAACTCCGATTTTAATTTTGTGAATACTTTAATCATAAATATGAATATATTTTAATATTATTTTAATAAACTAATTTTAATTAGATACAAAATTGATAGAATTATTCAAATCTGAGGAATGTTGTGGGGAATATATAGAGACGCTTGTCGAGACGATTGAAATGCGAATTTATTAAATATTACTTATTAAGTAGTTTTATTTAATATTTATCTAGATATATTTATTATTTAAGAACCATAACAGCTGATATATAGATATATTCAATTTACATACGAAAGTTAATAAGTTCAAGACAGTGAATTCATGTCTAAAATCCATTAGTTTACTTAGAACAGAATTCATGACACAAATAAAACTATTACTCCTACTTCTTTAAGTCAAGGGGTAAGCCGAACAATATAACTTTATAAAAACTCTTATAATGTTATGAAATCAACTGTTATATAAAGTTCGCAAACATACTTATCAATAAAAATACTCTCAAACCGAACATAACAACGCAAATACACTTATATTAGTCGAATTCTAATTATGAGCTAAATAATAACTTCTTTAATGGAACCTTGAGAAGTGACTGAGATCTGATCTCGTCAACACAATACAAGAATTTCATTAACGCAGACCGTATAGTACCTACTACATGCACTACACAAATTAATTCCGAACGTGTGCCTCTACATCCCGAACTCTACAACTCTACGGACGTAGAGCGTAGAGTTTAAGTTTTCTTGGCATAGTGTTGTTGTTGTAGCAATTTTATGTTTGTTGTGTTATAATGGCGCAAATCAAGCGTCGTGACCGCGGTATTACACAGTCGTGTAAGAGCTGCGTGTGCATCAAAATTATCAGCGGTTACGTTTTGACATGTGGCTTATTAATATTGAAAATGTCAATTACGTTGAGTTAATCGTTGCATCTGGTACGATGTTTGTATTAAACTCTCGATTATGTATAAAGAAAATTAGTCGTATATTATTGAAGTTATATGTATCAATGTCGTATTTACGTGTATGTGACTTGTAATCTTTTGTTTTTAAAGCTTTGACATAAAAATGTTTGCTTTATAAATTAAAGAGAAAAACGTTTTTCTTTTGTTTGTCATTATAATCGAAGTCTGACTAGCGAAATAGTAGTTATCTTACAAAGCCAGTGGGCGCGTTTTCAATTTTTCGACCCACAAATGTTTTGATATTAATGTTGTCCAGGTTCTTAGCCTGAGGAGGTTTTATAAACTATGCCTTGGGTGTAATTACGCTGCCAAAAATGTAATTACTAATGAAGGGTCTGTCAAACAGTAAAACATAACGATAGTGCAAATAACTTGGATGTTTAGGTAGAAATCAGCCTATCAAAACAATCTTAGACCGTTTTATTATCATTTGACGGAATGCATTTTTCTGAATCGGATGATAAATAGAATTTACATTTTTTCCGTAAATAGCTATATGAGTCAAAGGTTGCCTCGATTCTGACCTCGGGCTTACCTCGAAATAGAGATACTGTTTTTTTGTAATGCATTTGAGTAAAGCAGATGTATAAATGGGTCACCATAATCTATGAAATTAAAACCCCTTCTAACACCGTCAAGGCCCCGCGTGTCAGAGGACGTAAGATGATATATAGCTTGAGCTTATTATATTAGTACATTATCTAATTACTTCTTTAACATGATAGAAGAAACGCAGTAATGTACAGAAATACTCCATAAATTTGTCATAATTATATCCTTCACTTTCGATAAATTAGAAGATCATTTATCAGTATTACTTGGTTGATTTCGTTCAAAGAGACTCCACAATTCCTATAGTAATATTTAAATAAACTCAAACAATCCTCTGTGCATTACAAGACGTATGTATCCATTTAAATTGAAATATTTACAATTTGTATCTATATTATAAAGCAAATTTGCATCTTTGATAAACAGTTTGGCAGGCATTTAAATATTAAAGTGATTAAAAACGATCAGGCTTGTATTTATGATAACAATAGCCTTATTATAGAACAAAACTAAGGTTTACCTATTATACTAATTAATCGACAGCAGATTTAGATTCCAGAAAACAATACCACCAAGGAATTATAACCTTTATTCCACTTGCAATAGCATGCTTTTATGCCTGTACACATTTGACTTAACAACTCATACACTTTATCGGAGATTTAACGTATTTGCCATTCTTATTTTTAACTTTATTCCATTGTGTTACGGTTCCATTTTGTGTGTCGTAAGTTACATTTAACCAATACTACAGCCCACACAAGCGGTGTATCAAGTAAATGCAAGTAATCCGTTTTCCAATTAGTTATGGTCATAAGACTCGGCCACCTACATAATTTAGAATACCTAGTCCTTTGTCAAGGTCTAAGTACCAAGAATAATGGTACTATGCCTAGAGCTAGTGTTTAAAGAGCCTCAAGGCTTGATACGAATTGTTGTTCGTTAATAACTTTTGTCTGAGAATATTAGTTAAATAAACTTAATCAGCTGTATAATCATAGATTTTGTATTCGTTTTTATTGAATGCTATCTTTATCGAGGCAGTTAGATTTTGCTCTTTAGTACCTATATAGAGCATATTGAAATTTTCCATTAAAATAAAAAAAAAAAAACAATTAAAAGTTAATGGAATAGGAGCAATACGATACTTAATTTACTAAAATACTCATACATTTTTAACTTTATAGCGTGTAGGAAGGCATTTCTCTCGTATTTTATGGCGAATTAAAAACCTTAATCTGAAATTCAAATGCTCAGATTCTACTTTATTGATATTTTTTTCTATAAAACACAAAAAGTGTTCCAGTGAGTTCTCTACGTGTATGCTAAGACGCTTCCTGCACGAATGTATCGACCATAGATATTTAGATAAATACTTTACCGTTATCCAACACTGTTTTACTATGTTGCTACCCATTCGAAACGACGAGAGAGCCAGGGCTCCAACATGGCCGCTATGGATCATCATTCAGTCCAATCTTTGGCGACTAATAATAACTTGTGAGTCTTAATTTTAAAATTAAATTCAATGCAAAGATATCACCGGTAACCTACCCTGAAATCGTTTGAGAAAGACTGACAAAAAGTTTTTCGTAGATTAATCATAATCAACTAAATACAATTCAAGTTATACACCCATTATGGAAATCGACTTAATGTTTTATTTTAATCTAAGTCCTTTAATATGTCAATATATTATAAATACGAGTACGACACGAGGATACAGCTAGTGTTAAACAAATGAAAACGTGTCGCAGCACAATACTTAGGCTGTGTTTATTCAAATTGCATACGGAAGGAGCGGGCTCACGCAAACAAATATGTACTACATGTGGGGACATGTTGCATACTTGATTTGAGTTATATCACGCATAATCACTGCCCTGTTCGTGCCTCGGATAATATAAATACAATATGGTCCAATATAACGGGTATATTAACATTAAAAAGGTATACCATACACTCATAGCTTCTGAGAAATTAAAATAACTAGAGTCAGCTAAGTTAAATAAGATTTAAGTAAATAAATAAATAAACTAATCTTCAGTTAACGAATAAAAATAAGGAGCGTATTCGACCAGTATGCTCCTGTAGTGACAGAATTTCTTTGGACATATGCAGGTTTCTTTAAGAAATTTTCGAGATCAATTTTAAAAACAAATTAAGCACACAAAAAGTTGTTCACATGACTATAAATCTTTAATAAAAGAGAACTTTGATTGAAATATAAACTCGTTTTCGGTCGTAGCTTCGCCCGCGTGTTACAGTAAGCGGTCGTAGAATTTAGGTATAAAAAGTAGCCCATGTCCTTCCTTGGTGTTCAACCTTGCTTCATATCAAAATTCATCAAATTCGATTCAGTGGTTTGCCCGTCAAAGGTTAACAGACAGAGAGACTGTCTTGACTCTTGCATTTCTAATATTATTGTTGTAGATTATGCATAATTAATGTCGTTAAATTTAATTAATAAATATGTTTGGAAAAAGTTACTATAAACACTGGACAGTAAAGATGAAAATTATTTATCTTTAGTGTCCAGAAACAATTGCACGGAACAAAAGGCGAAGTAAGCATGGCGCTTAGTAAGCTAGGCATTCTTTGCTAGTTAACCTTTATAATGCAACAAATATCCAAGTTGGCGACAAATGCTTTTTTATGATACTATGGCGGTCGACCAAATTGGCCACCTGATGGTAGGTAGCCACCGTCGTCCATATCTATTATCTATTAGCGACGTAAGAAATATTTATCATTCCTTACATGCGCCACAAACCTCGAGATCAAGATATTACGTCCCTTGCGCCTGTAGTTACACTGGCTCACTCACTCAAACCTTCCTTCACAAATCCCTACCACAAAATAAATGCTAAAGCTACGTTTCCAAACATTACAGACATAATATAAGAAATAAAATATTATCTTTGAGTTGCTACCCATCTAATGTCTGACAGTGTGCTAAAGAATAATCAAATCTTGACAGCCCATCGTCCATGTCAAGTGGATTAAATGTATGAACAATAACAATTCTAATTGTCATTCAGTTCACGGAGCTCGTTGTTAATAAAGATATTGCATGAATGCGATGTGCAGCACTTGAATCACAATTGCACGAACAGTTAACGCGAAATTTTCTTTATAGTTATACATAAATTACAGTAGACATTGTTCAAGTTCGGACGATAACTGTAGACATTTAAACTCTATGAGAAGTGCTTTGTGTTTCGGACATTGAGTCATTGTCTTCCTATTTCTAGTAAATAAGTTATTAATTATAGTTCACGTTGTTTTGTGATCCCGCTTCGTGATTAGGCATTGACTTTTTTTGGCATAGGTTGGCGGACGAGCAAATGGGCCATCTGATGGTTAGTGGTCACCACCGTCCATAGACAACGGCACAGTAAGAAATATTTACTATTTCTTACATCGCCAATGCGCCACCAACCTTGGGAACTAAGATGTTATGTCCCTTTTGCCTGTAGCTACACTGGCTCATTCACCCATTCAAATCGGAACACAACAATACTTTAGTACTGCTTTAGCGGAAGAATATCTGATGAGTGGTACTTACCCAGACGGACTTGTACAAAGCCTTACCACCAAGAGACTCTGACTCTAAAAATTTATATTTCATTGCAGTAGACTTAGTTTAACTTCGAACGTTTTGACTGCAGACATTTAAAATTTATATGAAGCACATTCAGTCAAGAAGTCTTCCTATTTCTAATAGATCGCGGTTTTTTTGATAAGATAGCTATTATTACTCATATAAATAAATCACCTCATAATACCTCAGTTGAACAAAACAAACCAGTTTGAATTGAATAATTTCCATATTAAAATTGTTGTTACATATACCTTTTATAATTAAGCTTAATATGTTTTAACAACAATTTTAGTGGATCTTATAACGTAATCTTGTTAGGCACAGATGGGATAAAGATATTGTTTCTTTTGTAATGTGTCAAACGTGTCATCATATCATCATCCTCCTGCCCTTATCCCAATTTTACTTGGGGTCGGCGCAGCATGTCTTCTTTTTCCGTACTTCTCTGTCGGACGTCATCTCAAAGGTAACATTCTTTCTAACCATATCGTCTTTCACACAAACGCGTAATTACTTTATTATATTTATTATATATTTACATCAATATCTAAATCACAAACATTGATGTGAGTATCTCTGTTACTTTGTTTCCATTAATACATAACTTGAATATGTATTAAACTTATATATGTATTAATCACAGAACAAAACGTTGATGTTAATTTTCTTCTCCCTCGAAGCTCGATGTCACTTCCATTATATCATGAGATTTAAGGTGTTTAATTGTTATCGTCTTAAGCAACCTCTCGCCACGATTGCATCATCAAGTAAGAAATTAATTTTTGAAATTATTTAGAGGTTTTTTTTACTAAAAATTTCTGTATTAATCTGGAGCTCGCATTTCCTTACTTATCTTGTAATTT
The DNA here is from genome assembly GCF_037043105.1 of Vanessa tameamea. Taxonomy (NCBI): domain Eukaryota; kingdom Metazoa; phylum Arthropoda; class Insecta; order Lepidoptera; family Nymphalidae; genus Vanessa; species Vanessa tameamea. The sequence goes on from NC_087324.1 coordinate 9,736,080, forward strand.
AAACATCAATTTGCTTACTAATTGGTTACCGATATATTATTTAATCTTAACGAGATGATTAGTTACGACAAATAAAAGTAATTAGTGACTTACAAATTAAATTAGATTTTACCATATCAGATGTTTATGGTAATTACGTTTTGACTAAGAGACTACTCGGTGGCAGGGCTTTGTGCCAGTCCTCTACAGTCTGGGTAGGTACCTCCACCCACTCATCAGATATTTTACCGCCAAACAGCATACTTAGATTTTTTGTGTTCCGGTTTGAACGGTGAGTGATCCTGTGTAACTACAGGCACAAGGGACATAACATCTTAGCCCCCAAGTTGGTGTTGGTGGCGTGATGTAATGGTTATTATTTCTTACAGAGCCAATGTCTATGGGCGGTGACCATTTACCATCAGGTGGTTCATTTGCCCGTCCCCGTATGATGAAAAGAGGCTGTCTTTATAAAAATAACGTTACATGCTTTTCGAAACAACACTAACTTCCTTACCCTTGGTTGCTTTTTTAAATTCCTTGAAGCCAGAACCTTGGAAACCATAGGATTAAATGCTAATAAGGCAGTTCTTGACAATAATAGACACAGTATCAATGCTAATACATTAATTACAATACGGAATGATTTTCACGTAACACGTGTTTAAATAAAATACGTTGATAATTGTTCTAAATAATATACAATTGTGCAATAAGCTGAATTAAATTAGAGTTAAGTTGTAAAATTAAATAATTTATGAGGTAAAGTATTAGAAATAATTTTACATGGCACAGAAACCGCATTCTTAGACTGCTTGTTAAAACAACAATTGAATTAATAAATTTTTGTCACTTCGATAGTATTGATTTCATTCGTTGCGCTAAAATCATTTTCGATAATAACATTGCAATATTTTAAGTTATTGTTGATATTTTGTTTTCGACAACGATCATTATCAATACCTCGATAGCCAGGAAAGCGGTTCTGTTGCGGTAAACTAGGGTACCCATATAATAGCTGATAACGAAATCTTAATATTAAATAGACCTTTGATATTTATGAAATTATATAGTCTTGATATATTTTATTAAATATATTAGGTGTTAATAATATCTCGGAATTTATTATTTTACCTTATGAATTCGGGACGAGCACTTTATACATAAAAATTCTGTAATAATTCCAAGCCGAGTCTGCAATATTCTGTTCAATACAAGACAGGTAACTACTACCCAGCTTACGTTGCAATGTCACCTCGAATTAGTTCGTACACGACTTATCTAATACGACTCGTTTAGACACCTAATGATAATACTGTATCAAGAACCTTTAGGTAAATGTCTTCAGCAACTTTAGGTTCAAGAGATTTACACAAATCTTCAGTACAATTAGACAAATGTTTTAGGAACATGTAAGACAACAACAATGAAATACATTGATATAATTTATCTAGATAATAAGGTGTTACATGATTTTCAAGAATAAATGAACGTGTCATGTATTTAGATCAGTTAAAAAAAATCCTAATCAGATTTTTTCTCGGTAGTTTAAATTTTGAAACGGCAGATTTAAGTTTGAATTCAACAGATAAGCTAATATTTTCAATATTGTAATTTAAGAAATCTTTTGCAGTCTGAAATTATTGTATAAATGTGATCAAAATATTCAGAAATTGACACCGTATATTAAATTCCATTTATAATGGCTAATTCACTCAGAATATACCGTAAAGAGTAAAATAAATCACAGTTTGGACCAGTTAGTATTACATTCGTCACTTTGTCTCAGAAACAGTTAACAAGCTAACAGTTTTGCGATTTCTAAGCTATTCAACAATCACTTTCTGCTATTCCTGAATTAGCTGCACAATTGCTATGAAATTCAATCCGATACTAATCGAAGTATAGCTTGAAGCATATTTTTTCTTTGAATCAATTACATTCAGATCATTATGATTCCTATTCATAACAGGATAAGTATCAATATCGTATGTTATGATTTATTCGTGATACTTGATAGGTAAACCGAACATTGTCAAGTCGAAGTTAATAACCACATCAAGTTGATCTATTGTCCCTCATTTTTCTTATGCTTAAATCGAGTAAAGCTATCAACATAACGGTTCTTGGTCTACTGGATACGTTAACAGATTTACTGTCAATTTTAATCAAGTTATTTGTGCCGCTTAGTTTAACTCAAAGGCCTTAACAGATTCTATTCCCGATTTAGTGAAAATGGAATGTTTACGATGCTATCGTTATAACTACAGAGGTATGTGAAACCTTTAAGGGCACAGATAAAATGACAATTAGTTTATCTGTGGTTACAATCTGTGACAGATATTTAACTTTATTTCATATTGTGACTAAAATTCTAAGCAATTTTGTATTAATCATTACGATTGATTAGTTCATTATTATCTTAGCGCTTAATTTGAAAATAATTTCCGAAGGCTTTGACGAAAATTATTTTATTCTTGCGTAATCGATATCAGTTGCATTCAATACGAGTTTAACAAAGACTTTTCTAAATTATAATAACTAGACTTAGAATATGCCAGTTATGGTATTACTAAATAGCAAATCATTTCGTATAATAATTTAATTCCTTCTAATTTATCTTTTAGATAGTACCTTCACCAACAAATTGCAAAGATACGTTCAGTCAGCAAAAACTATATTCAAACAATTCCTTGCAAGGCCTCTAAATGATGAATCACTGCGTACCTTTAAGGTTGGGAGCATACGATAACCAAGAAGTTACCAAATCTATGAGATTATTAGCATACGAGTAAATTAATAGTCACTTGTTTTACAAAGACTATTTAAACAGAAACTAGACTAGAACAGATATAAAGTACTTTTTTATTAGTGTTAAATCATTGAATATATACAAACATTAGGTTTATTACTTAGAAAATATCAAACAAAATTTGACAAGTTGTCAATGTTTTTCATGACAGACAGACAGTGCCAACAGTGACCAATCATTCGTTAAGAGCGTAAATGTGCACCCAGCCCATTTTAAATACATACGATTTGCATGCAATTCAGGCGGGTTCAGATTGACAGTTTGATGGATGAGATAAACTGAGCTTAGCCTGTGATAGAGACGGCTTATAGGGCAGATATTAAATTTAAATGGTAAGCAGTAAAAGCCTGTCTAATCTTAAAACAGATTAGATGCGCACCGACACGAACCGTGGAATATGTTTAAGGGAAATTACAGATGTTAATAGCAATGATCCCAGATTGATGCTTTTGAAATTATCCTCGATAGAATGAACATTAATTAAATACTTATACTCGATGGCCATTCTGATGAGGCCATAATATCAATTGATGTTTATTAAAGAGGAAAATCTATGATAAAATATAAGTTGCATAGCGATTAATATTGTGCCATGTTAATTAAAACCTATTTATAACAAACCATAAAAAGTTAAATATAAGTGCATTACACGTTGAAGAAATATCAAATACGCTATTTCAAATTTGCTATGGCCGTTCGGGGCAATCAAAATGACATTGCTATATGATTGCTGAGTCAGCATAAAAAATCTCATACCGTTTACGATTTTAATGAGATCGGTGCAGAATGCAAAGATCATGCGATTCATGCAGAGATAAAGGTTTCAATTCATTCCTTTCCGTTCCAATAATAATCAGAGATGGCCGCTGAGCAATTCTCCGAGTCAGTATTCCATTTACGAGAATGTGTTTTTCACTTGCATATATTTTAAAAGTTTTTCGTCACATTGAGTTGAGTTGCTAACGAAATTTTAATCACAACAGATTCATCAGAATGTAATTTATTATTGGGGTATGAATTGCGAAAATACTACCTATACACAATGAGACTTAAATCATCATTTAATTGTTAATTTATTATTTAATCTGATGAAAATATTTTTTTTGCTTAAAAATGTATATTTCGTTAACGTGTAACTTATATCTTGCGGTTGTTTATTGGAGTAATTATTTGTAAGTTTTATCATACTTTATAATCTAAGAAGATCGATATGAAACTAACTAAAATTAATTAATTCGTTGTAATACCTCTTGTATAATATTCTATATTATTAACTGAAATATTATAAGTTGCATTTTGTGTTCGTAGGTATAACAAAACGGTCCTACAATATATCCTTGTGGAACTCTCGCGGACAAATATTTATTGTATACTAATCACGTCCTGATAACTACATTATTCTGTTACACGTGCCGAGTAAATTGTGACTCTAGAATCCGCAACAGGGCGGCGCGTACAACAATGTAACACAAAGGTATGTACACGAGGTAGGAACAAAATCGTGTCAAAGGCTTCCGTTAGTTCTATCATTCGCGTGAGACAATAGATTGCAATAATTGCTTTCATTACTTGCCGTGACTGAACTCGATTCTCTGGAATTCCGCGGTTGATTCTAAAAACTAGACTAGCCAGACACTTCGATGTACTATTTAAACAAACAGATTGTACTTGAAGCAAGGATTCTTATTTTGCACGTTAACGCGGTTACGTCATTGCTTACTTTTTTAGTAACGTTTGTTGTTTATTGCATTTAAGGAAAATGGCATTATTTATTTGCAATAAATATAACCTCATTTAAATCAAAATGCTTGGTTAATGACAGATTTATAGTTAAATTTGAATTTGCTGATGGTTAAATGAGCAAACTGTTTGCGGTGTCTTTAAATGGTTAAGTGGGTCTTGTTAGTGTAAATATCTTTAAAATCTTAATTAAGGATAGAGGCAATTGAAATAAAGTAATATAAATAAATCTCCAACGATTTCTGTTCGGTCTATAATTGGTTTAATAGGCTTAACGACACTTTGTCATACGCACGTTTCAATAAACAGTTCAACGTGTAGATTGCTGATAGATAAGATAGACAGATTAAAGCGTGCCAGCTTTAAGTATTCTCGTTTAATGAACTTGTAGCTTTTAATTCTGTTTTTAATATAATTGATAAGCATTCATGCGCTTTAACAGTTTAATTACAAAACATATTTTTTTTGTAATATTTAACCGGCGTCAATCAATTACAGCTTTAGTCACATGAACAATTATTATAAATGAAAAAAAAAGAAATTATAGATGTCTTAAGAGATATCGCTGTTTTGAAAGTACGATAAAAGATGGCGTTGCTTGTTCATTCCTTGAGAGAATTTTCTTGTAAGAAACTTGTGTACTTACCCTTGAAGCGATAGATGGCGCTACTCGTCGTGAGCTTACCTGTAAACGATTTATAACAAAATAATTAATAATTCTTATTAGAATTTTTGTACAAAATAGGTTTTTAAGTGTATAATATTTTAATTCTTATTAGTTAAAAACTATATTTTTTTAATAAACAAGATTATTAAAAGAATATAAAAATTTGAATGGCATAAGATTCGAGTCGAATAATTATTATTTTTTTTACTAGATCATTATAAATACATTTCAGAAAAGGTATCATAGCGATTAATGGTCTTTATAGAAAATACGAATATATTTTATTAGGTAATTTGTATATCGAACGTTATGGCTTATAACTACAGTTGTGAATGTTGAGTCTTCTGTCTTAGCAAATATTAACTAAAAAAATATGTACTACCACAGATAATAATATTTTTGAAGAAATAATGTTTTATGGCTTTTTTATTTTTATTTGTTCAAATGTTTTAATAACGAGATAAAAACATATATAAATGTAGTTAAATAAAAAGGATTATTACATTGGGTAATTATAAATCAATTTTTATAAAGTTTAATTAAAACCGTAGGATAAAAAATGGAAAAATCACCGAAGTTGCAACAATATTTTTTTAAATTCACAAAAGATTTCATACAAAATATTTAAATAATTTTAATCTTATTAACTTACAAAAATATATCCAAAATCGATTTTACGATTGTATTAGAATCGATACAAAAACTTATAAGACAAGCAACCGCTATAAAACTACCGGGGGTTCATACGTCCCCTAAAAAAATCGATGGGCGTCACCTTATTAGGGTGGGGGATACCATGGGGTCATACGATTTCGTCATCTGGCGATTTTTTCGTTGGAACTAGTCAAATTATGGGGTGACGGAGGAAATTATGTGAGTATTTTTACGTTATTTGAAAAACCTTTGCTTAATAATATGTTACGGCTTTTACTGGTGATGTAATTAGGAATAAACTGCTATTAAAAAGTATTTCATAATAGATATATTGAAACAATTCATACTAACCATACTTGAAGTAATTATTATAATACTATATCTGTACTTACTATATACTATATTATATATTGAAATTGACAGGTACTGTTGATTGGAAGTATTAGAAATGTCTTTTAAAGACCAAAGTACATATTTATTTTCTATATTTACATATATGTAATTGCTTTCATTGGTGCTAATACACAAAACAATTGGTTTTTTTTAATTACCTAAAATACGACTTAGGAACTTACATAAAAATAAATCGTCGTATTCGGTACGAAATTTTATTTTAAATAAAACTCGCTTATGCATTTTCCTTTTGTTTATTTTATTTTGTATAGTGATCTATTTATTAATGTCACGGAGTATGAATTAAGCATTAAAAATGTATTCAACTCTATTGTTTAAGATTGTATTAATAAATACATTAATCAGTTGACATATCTGTTATCTACGTCTCGGTTTAACAAGTCTATTATACGCAAATATGCCACGAGCTACATTTTAAATAAATCGATATATAAAATTTATAATATTTGTGTATCTGTTAATTGATGATAAATATAATGTTTTAAATTGTTATATGTTAATCAGTCTATTATTTACCGAATATAATTAATAAATTAGCTAGCTTCCCTGCGCGGTTACACTCGGGTTAAGCATGACTTCTTCAATGAATGGGCTTTATATCGCAAAAAGTTTTGTTTTTTAAATAAGACTTTCTTAGGCCGAGATTAGCGCGAACTCGCTGCATAATATTAACTACGGATAAACTGTAAGAAACGTATATATCTATTTTTGAAGTAAAACTTGGCTTTCTGTTATTATATTTCTGAATACAAATAATTTCAATTTAAAAACTCATTATTACAATGTTTCAAAATTACACTAATAATGTTTGTAATTTTGTTTTTGACATTAGATATCATTCGTCATACAACTCCAACTCGTAGTTTTTTTTATAATCTTCAAGACATCGTTGAATTGACTTCAAGAAAAGGTCATATATTCGTTGTTTTATTAAATAATTCGCAATGCTACGTGAAGTGAAGTGAAGCTTCGTGATGATTTTAGTTTTTTTTTTTCTGTTTGAAAACGGATATAATGTTTAACGGATACCGACATTTTAGTCTTAAAATCGACATAAACCCCTCGAAACATAGTACCAATTTACATAACACGAATATCTATAATATTGATATAACATTTTCAATGACTAATTATAGATACAGATTTTAAAATATATAGTCGATCGATTGAAAATAATTCACATTGAACGTTAGCAATTGCTTTCATCGTAATTTCAATAGAATCATGAACAGAATGGTCGACAAGTATTAGTTTTACCCGACTTCCTTATAAGACTGACGGGCTATTCAATAAGACCGAGTAATTATAGCCCGCCCATTCACTGTTTTGCCCACATTATAATATACATAAAACTACCTTGAGTGCTCATTGAAGTTTACATACAACCAAATGCAATTGTTTCATAGTTCATATACCTATAAGTTCGAGATATATGAATGCGGCGGGTTAAATTCCAATAAACAATATTAGTTATTCATAAAAATAAAATATATTTTATATTTTTAACAAGTCGATTAACAAACACCATAATTATATTATTTATTTATATTTCTAATTTACCGTTGACAATGACGTGACGTATAGTGCCACTTTTAAATATTATAAATTCATTACAAAGTTACGGATCGTCTTTACTTCGAATCGGTTGTTTAACAAGTATTGGCATATAAAGTTTAATGATAATGTTCAAATTAAAAATAAAATATCGCAAGACCAATAGACAGTCACGATTCGTTTTCTAAAATCAACAATTCTGCTCTTTAATAAATAAAGTTCTAATTAAAAGAAAACGTTAAATGTCATGTCATAATGTTCATTAAAAGTATTGACATTTAACGACCGATAGATTATGACTGTGCTCGTTTAAAACACGTGAAATATATAAATATGGGATATATTAACAGATTATATTATAAAAATTATACTTTCATATTATTTTGAATTAAGAATACTTCGTCTGTTTTAATTTTATTTTACACATGTTTGTAACGTTTCCTTTGTTAATTTTGACGTGTAATATATATTTTTTAATTGTTACAGTTATTAGAAAGGCAAAGGCATCACACTCATATGCCTTTCCGTTTATTTATTAGATATTGTATGAATAAAATTTAATCGCTAAAAATAATTGACATAATGATTAACAAACTAGTAGGAACGAAAATAACACATGGAATTTATTCTGACGAAACGACTATTTAAAAGAGTTATTACCTAATAGATATAATCGTTAAGATTATTTAAAGTCGAGTTGACGTGTTAATTTCGAAAACGAAGACATGCAGAAATTAATATAGCAGATACGATCTACGACAATATTTTAGTTTTAAGAACGTTTAAATACAAAGACATAATTTGTTAAAGTGGAAATTAGATTTCATAAATATTTCCGTTACAAATAAAATCAAAAATCAGAAATATGGAAAAAAAACAACAACGGTAATTGTTATTCAATAGTGATGAATAGTTTTGGGAAAATACATGTGTTATCCAATTGGCCCTGGTCGTTATAGAAGGGGACACAACAAAGGATGTGGGCTGGAACCCGGTTTTGGGGTAAAATGGGTAAACGCTGAAATAAGAATGGGGTACGGTCAACCGAGAAATTACTTTTTTATATTATATTTTACATAAATTATGTGCAGTGGTAATCGGAATTGATATGATCGATGTATTGTATGTATCGAGGTATAAGTTTTTAAATAATGTCTAAGAAATTGTACCAATAGAAGGCAAAAATATAATAAAAAAAGGGCATTCGAAAGGTAAGGACACAAATACTCGGGGAAAAAATATTTTAAATGAAGTAATAACTAAGACATAGTTTTACTGCATTTTATAAATAACTGCTTATAAACGCAATATTTTTTTAATTTAATTTCACATCAAATTAAAATGTGATCTAGAATAAATCGACTATTTTTATTCTAGGACTAATCAAATGAATTAGTTATATGTATGTATATATATTCTCATAATTTGTATTAAAAATTAATATCATGCCAGCATTCCTGCCAACATTCTACGCGGTGATTTATACAGTAGGAATTTTATATTTCGATTTGTACACCCTTATCTTCTTAATAATATACTGACTTATTTATGTTGATTATTTTATATAAAAATCAAGAATATGTCACTGATTACGATCAGTAATATAAATAACAACGACATCCAAAATGTTTACCTAAATGATGACGTCATATTACACCTTCTGTTAAATTAATTTATTTTTACGCAAACAATTAGTCAAAAGAATTGTAAACAAACTTTAGCACCTAAATATTTATTTTTATTATTAATTTTGATTAGTTTAGACAAAGAAAGTCACGGCGAATTAATGTACGAGATGTGTTTGATATTTGATCATTATTTGGTATAAAATTGTGCGTATTAATTTTTATCGTTTATATACATAGAATTTCTAACATTTCTTTTAAATTAAAAAAAAAAAAATTGGTAGTGGAAATGCGAATCTACCAGCACGGAATCAAATTCTACCGAAAATAACCGGCAAGGAACTTCGTAGTTACTCCGTTTCAACAATAAAAATATACGTGTAATAACTCTATACAATTATATTAATGTATGTGAATCGACTACCGACTCCAAGTTCTGCTAACATTTATATAATCATGTACCTACGTAAGTTTTAAGTTTATTAATCGGCAAACGTAAAATAAAAATAGTTTTTTATTGTTTTTCTTTAAATTAACATTAAACAGTGCACCTTTTTTAAAGTTAATTTAACACGTAATATTTTCAGCTGTATTATTCTTAACGGAACATACAAGTTGATCAATAGTATAAGCCAATAAATCACTCGAAAAATCAATAACCGTATTGATCCGATCCAGAAATCTTCCCCCAGCGACAACCATCGAGGTTTTTATTAACCATTGTATCGATAGAAATACGAATTTGCATTCCAATGGGTTGCATTTGCATATTGGGTTACAGATTTAGTTTTTTGCATAATAAAACTATTCAATGGTATGCCTTAAAATATACCTGGTTATACAGAGTGTTTGAATTTAAGCCCGAATTATTAAAAACTATGTCAAAAATCTGGATCATAATAATTGTCATATTATTTTTTATTGATATTTTTATGAAGATATTTTTTGTTGAATGTTAGTTAATGTATGTCCACAAAAGTTTTTTAAAAGAATTTAAGAAAATAATATAAACTGAAGCAGCCTGTATAATTGTCGTCGCTTACAATGCGATGTATTAAAATATTTTTTACACGCTTCGATATAAACTTGACATTTTATGCAAATTAGGTACGGTCCTGTAGGTTACGGTATTATTTTTGGAACCGTTAAAACATATTTTTTTTCAAAACATATTTATAAAAATAATACTTCAACACCTACTAAAATATTTATTTTATGTACAAACAACTGAGTATAATTTAACAAATATGCATGCTTATCCAAATCAATAAATGTATGAAAAAAAACTTTAAAAAGATGTCATTGTTATAAACTCAATTATAAAATAATAAAAAAAAAACAAGTAAGGTCTTTACGTTACCATTAAAATCATTCCAATCATTAGATTCTTACAATCGTCTCTAGTTTAACAGCTATGCAAAATATAACATTAACCCGTAATTGTGAACGGCTGGTACAAGAGACCCAAGCGAAAAAAATTAACAAACACTTTCTCGAATTCTGTTACATTATTCAATCGGACCCTTTGAGGAGCTAACGAACTTATACAAAACGGTATGCAAATATAAATCATGTAGTCACGAAATCACAATGCCGCATAGAAATAATCTCAGGTGCTCCGATGAACTTATGTCACAATGGCGGCCGTAAAAAATACATTCCCATTATTGTTGCTAACTCGGGGGTTTGCCGGTAGTCTATTTAATATGCGTGTGAATATTTCTTATTACATCGCAATGATTGTGAGATGTTATTGTTATCAATAATTTTCAGGCTCTGACATTTCTCTTACCTTGATTGATGAATGCATTTGCGAACAAAAAAATGATAGCTATTTTTAATTGATATATAAGTATTATAAAGAAAACTAGATATTAAAAACAATAATAATGTTTCGCTGTAAATTATTCTGCAGATCATTATATTCAGGTCCTTCGAGATTATAGTTATATATTTGATTGAAAAATTCTTAATTATCTATAATATTGTTGGGTATGAATCGGGTTGCCTTTAGAAACTTAGTAAACGATCTCTATTAATCTTCTTCGCTTCAATACAAGTAAAGTTGTTCCCAAAACATTCCCATACTTTCACAATAGCTAAAAAAAAAAACTACGAATCGACACAGATTACACAAATAACCCTAAACGGATTCACTTTCTACGCAGGTGCTTAAACGACCCCGAAGACTTCCTGCTCGTATTGAAAGGGTTAACAGACAATTGTCGATTACAAAAAAAAAATCTATAGCATCCCTTTGTTAAAATCTCAGGTGGCGTTGAGCTGTTGTAAGATTTTTTATAAAGTTAACAGGTTTGGGGTGAAAGTGAAGTAAAATCATGTTCTAATTGTTTGTTTTTGTTAGATATTATAATACGGTATATTTAAATAGCATTGGGACTTAATGAACGTGATGGATTAACGCACAGATATTTAAATATGTTGTTTATCTCGCCGATATCGGTGATGACGGGCATTCGCAAGAGATATTAATCTACCAGGCACGGCATATTATAGTGCAGAAGCGTTTGCGGCAGGACAAGTGCGGTTTCTATTAATCCGCACTTGCCTTGCTAATTAATCTGGTGAGACGCAGTCACAAACGGATAGAGTTCAAGTTCAAGCGCAGGTGCAAACTGTTTCACGCGCTTTCCGACGCACGGCAAATCTACTGCCGTTGTTGTAGAACTACCGAGAAGAACCAAAATGAAACCTAGTAGTTACTCTCGTGACAGCCCGGAGATGGTGACACGATGTCGGTGTCTCTGCTCCATGATGAGTAAAGTTAATCGTAATGAAACCACATAATTCTCAATAATAATAATTAATTACTTTATCTTAATTGTCGCTGTCCTGTTTAAAGGTATATAGTTCCTACAAAGTTGCATTTTAATTAAGAAGCTATTTTAATTAATTTATAGTTCAAATGATTAAAAACACTTAATACGTAAAATTTAATGTGTTTTAATTGAATGTTGTTATTGATGACCTTCTGGTGTAATGGCAGCTATACGTACCTTCAATGCCAAAGGTCTTGTGTTCGATTTCTATTCGAAACAGATGTTTGTTTTGAACTCGTATTGCTATTGAAGGTTGTTTTCATTTCTGTATGCTCGTTACAATCACGATCGAATCACAAGAACGATACTATTGTTTGGTATACAAGTCGGTTATGTGAATATCATCATCATAGGAAACCTAGTTTTATTTTCATATATCAATTACTACCGACCTGCCCCGGCTTCGCACGGATGCAATTCGACATAAAAAGATTAATGCACTTGCAAGAAAACTAAAAGTATATATTTATCTATAAGTCTTTATCTTTCGCTAAAGACTGCAAAGTGGAAGACTCCCAGTCAGAAGGCACACCCTGGCAATAGCCGGAATTAATAAATGCAATGCAGAGGAATAATTCTCTATAAGTCTGTCATAAATGAAAAATCTGAAGAATTTAAACGAACTTATGTTTCGCGTCGAACGATTATATTCGTCGCATATAATTTTGACACACATTCTACACTATACAATCGAAGGTGTCAGATTATACTACTGCCCGCTGGTTTTATTCAAATTTCCTTCTAAATATAATCCTTTTTTAATTTACACATACACTGTTATAACATTTAAATAAAGAACAGCAAAACGAAAAAATAGTGTTGTTCTTCTATTTATAGATTTTATAATTTGAACCGGTATTTAACACTCCAAGTAAAAAATATGAACTTTTCCCAACACGCTTTCCTCGTATTACAAAAACGTCGTTATAAATGGTCATTTAATATACCATAAGAACGTCTCTATCGATGGATTTGAACCAAATAATTAGGGCGTTTAATCGAAATTTATAAATATTAATAAGTTTCTATAAACTTGATATTTACTGAACCGGTGTTCCTTGACATGATATATAAGTAAAAATGTCACAGTTTTGAAATGTTAATGCGGTTTAATTTTAACGTTTCAACTTCAGCCAAGATGTCGTCAATACATTTTATTTTGATAGACATAATTGTAAATGTAAATTGCCTTTCGCGATGGACGTCGTAAATTTGAAAGCTATTCGTGATAAATAATGTATCTACTTGGTGTTAATTATCGCGCATACTTTTAACTTTTCTTGAATATTTTTTATCACATGACACAATTATATTTAATATAGTATTGGATGAAATTTACAAAATTACATTAATTATGAGTTAATAACATCAGACAGAAAAAAATCGCTTGCCCTTAATTGACTGGTGTAGTTTGGTAATCCACATACTGTTATGCAGCTTAAGAGGGCTTGAATTAAATGCAAATCTGCCACCGGCTCGGAAAAAAGATTCTACCAAAAAAAACAGGCGTGAAACTCTTTAGAGTTACTCTTTTCCACGCTTTTAATTACAGAGTATGTCAAAGAAGTACAGTTAAATGTATTCATATCATGTCTAGAAGCCAATAAATCACTAAGTCCACTTATTCAGAAATATAATCTATTATTGAGTGATATCACTTTTTTATCAATGATTTTTCGACGTGAGATTTAAATATTATAGATTTATATTTACTCAATAGCCCAAGTTATTCTACTCTATGGTAGCATAATTAAAGTATAATAATTATTATATAACATAAACATTTAAATATTTATTATGTTATGTAACATAAACATAACATAATCAGCCTGTAAATTTCCCACTGCTGGGCTAAGGCCTCCTCTCCCGTTGAGGAGAAGGTATGGAGCATATTCCACCACGCTGCTCCAATGCGGGTTGTGGAATACACATGTGCCAGAATTTCGTTGAAATTAGACACATGCAGGTTTCCTCACGATGTTTTCCTTCACCGCCGAGCACGAGATGAATTATAAACAAATTAAGCACATGTAAATTCAGTGGTGCCTGCCTGGGTTTGAACCCGAAATCATCGGTTAAGATGCACGCGTTCTAACCACTGGGCCATCTCGGCTTTTAATTATTATATATTGTTATTATTATTATGTATTATGTATTATTATATATTGTTATTATTATTATGTATTATGTATTATTATATATTGTTTTATAATTCTCTAAGTTATACTGTTCTTAAAAAAATATTCGATTGATGTGACACAATCAATCTTTCTAATGATTATTCTATATCCTTGCTGACCTCAGTTTCTCAAGACCTAATTCGTCGATTCTCTCACGTCAAGGTATTTTTTTTCCAAACCGACGGTAGTATAATTTGACAATTTTCGACCACACACTTAGTTCTCGCCATCGTGTTGAAATCCTCTTATGATTCGTTTTCACACTGTTGCCTCGTTGAATTAAATGATATCTTGTTCCCCAAGGAGAGCTCCGTCGAGCCGCGAGCAAAGCACAGCACAGGAGTAAAGAAACGATTCCGTAATGTACCCATTACGATTTTAGTGGGTGGATTATATTAAGACCCTTGTCTCGGACACTTAAGGCACATCTGAACAATATATCTCTTGTCTTAATAGCCTGATTGATATCGGACTATGGCACTAAGAGAATAAAAAGTAGTTCAGTGTTTACGCACATACTCGTGCAAGATTCTTGTGTAATTTGCAAGGGCCGCAATCACATGTTTCCTCGTGTGCATAGTTGGTAATATTACTCATCATGGATCTACCCCATAATTACAGCGAAACCTAATATTAATACTATTAAAACTTTCGACTCAAATACCATGTAATTCAATTCAATTCATAGCTTAATGGCTTTTAGTTATGCTAATAGGGCATTATTTTGCTTACGTCACGTAGGATGGAGAAGACAGGAAGGGGATTGATCGGCGCGGTCAAGATTAATTACACAATCTAAAATATTTTAGTAGTTTCATGCTTGACAATATATTTCAACGAAAAATTTTGATAGTGAAGATTTTTATATCATATTTGCAATAATATATTTACATAAACAAACTTAAAGAACATAAAGAACTAAAGTGATATAATAAAAAAGAAATCAAAAAGTATAATAAATACTGTCCGTCCGATCTAACCGTTACAACACATGTCGAGTCGGAATGAACAAATTTATCGGCAATTGTTAATTTCGTTCAATAAAAATAGTTACTAGACAATGCGTTTAAATGTCAGCTAGGACTGCATTTGTTTAGTGTGACTTTTAAGATGGACAGGAGGCCCTTATATCGGACAGAAGGACAGACATATTATGCATTTTGAATGTAAATTGCGAAACGTAGAATTACGAAGGCTGCCTAGGGTGACATAAGCAGGTGCTCCACTCGTTATTAGAAAAAGCTAAGTTTTTTTTTTACTTGTGCGTAAAAAGTCGTTATAATGTTAGTGAGTTCGCGCGGCTTCGCTTGCGTGGAACTTGTTCGATTGAGACGGAGAGTCTTGACTTCTCACACAATTTATGTGTCAATTATGCGTCAATCGTTGGAAGCGTGAGGGCGTGAAGGGACATATACGCGTGCATACTCAGTAAGAATAATACTATATTTATGAAGGTTTAACCTACAAGTGTATTAGAGACTATAATGAGATTGCTTTTTTTTATAAAATAGAATAGTAGCAATGCCTCAAATTAATTAAGGAATTACTAATATTCCTATTTATTTCTCCGTTTAAGCTTATCACTTGTGTTAGGAGTGGGGACGACATAACTCAAGGGGTCAGGATCGATCCTGCTACATTTTACATCGCTAGGCGGCCCGTAAACCATTGCGCTATTGACGCTTCATTATTTATGACCCTTCTATTTCTTTATTAAAAGTTTAACATAATTATATTTGATTTATATGTTGACAATAGACAATAGAAAAAAATATATATTAGTTCTGATTATGGTATTAATGCTATTAAATTAAATATTGGACAACATGTATGTGACATGACCCTGATCCCAATGTAAGTAGCTAAAGCACTTGTGTTATGGAAAATCAGAAGAAACGACGGTACCATAAACATCCAGACCCAAGAGAACATAGAAAACTAATGATTTTTTTCTATATCGACTCGGCCGGGAATCGAACCCGGTACCTCTGAGTGGCGTACCCATGAAAACCGGTATACACACTACTCGACCACGGAGGTCGTCGTCTGATTTTACGTGAATTATAAAAATTTACTTAAACACGATGATGTTGTCCTGACGAATTTCTTCGACGGTGCCTAACCGCAAGGGAGATCAGTCTAATACATAGTGTTGTATATATAATATACACGTGTGTAGGCAAAGACAGGTAAACTATATTCGGTCATTCACCTAACCCGACACGTCCGGAAAGAACTTAGACGCCCTTTAAGTGCTTTCCAAATCACTTGAGTGTACACAATCTGAGAATTTTTCGACAGCAAAATCCAATAAATTTATATTGGCACTCCTGGGGTTTGAACCCAGGTAATCGGGATTTGCAGCCAAAGATACAGCCAACGTATTATATATCTCTTAATATTCATTTAAAATTTAATTTTCAAGGTTGCAGGATTAAATATTTATACCAAAAAAAATTAATTAATAAAAACAAAATTGCATGTTTATAACAACAGTAAGGTGTAAATAATATATTAGAAACAATTAGACACATTGAATACTAATTACAAAATAATTGTTTGCAATAAATTGCGCTAAACATATCGGTAAAGAGCCGAGATGGCCCAGTGGTTAGAACGCGCGCATCTTAACCGATGATTTCGGGTTCAAACCCAGGCAGTTACCATTGAATTTTCATGTGTTTTATTTGTGTTTATAATTCATCTCGTGCTCGGCGGAGAAGAAAACATCGTGAGGAAACCTGTATGTATAATTTCAACGAAATTCTGCCACATGTGTATTCCACCGACCCGCATTGGAGCAGCGTGATGGAATATGCTCCAAACCTTCTCCTCAAAGGGCGATCGTCGTAGGTTCGAGCAAGCGCCACTGATAATAACCACTACAAAGCAAACTTGAACCCAAAGGAAGGATATAGGATACTTTTTTATTACTTTTGTAAGTACCACCTGACGACCAACCAAAAAAGTACAGTTAAACGTAAATATAAAAAGGTGTAAACGTAAACTCATCAGAATTTTAGAACTTGCGCCTTCGTCAATTCTTAAAAGTAATAAAAAAAAAACCACAGAATTCAATTATAAAATTAATAAAATATACAAATTGAATGACATTTAAATGATACAAAATAGTAACGACATGATCGAATCGAAAAAATCAAACAGATAAAACTCAAACACTAATTGAACCTACGCACAAACAAATTACTCGGAGCTCCCCAAAGCCGAGAAATTACACAGCCATTATCAGATTGGAGTAAAAGTTATTTGTCAAGAGCCTCTTAAAGTATTGTTTAAGAATATATAGCTTGCAGTCTTGGCAGTTACGGGTAAGCAAGTCATTCTTAAAGGAGCGTTTACAAGGGACAGTGAGATAGATTTTATAAATAAAATCACTTGACTGGAATAGGATCTTACTATTAAATTATATATATTGTACCTAATTCCTCAGTTACTCTACTGCCCAACATTAAGCTGAGTGAGCTAGTGTAATTACAGGTACAAGTTTATTTACATGATTGATGTATGGGATGATAAATTTTGATACACAGGTAACGCATTTATAAACTTATCAAAAGAAAAAAAATAAGTACCTACTATTTTGACTTAAAGTACTAATTTAACAGGATATTAAACTACTGAAATAATAGTTGACCCTTATCTTATTTTAAGCATTGAATTGTATCACATGAATTTATTAATTACATATACAATCTTATTTCTACCTTATTTGTCCCGATAGACACTATAAATAGCTTCAAAGTTAGAAAAATATATATAAAAAAAAAATGTCCACTTTGTTATAAGCATGCATATGCTTTTTCGAATTTCGAACAAATTTCCATATATACGTAATTATACACAATTTGAATTAAATATTTGCTAAGTAATTATAATATGAAATATATCCAAGAACAAATAATACTGGTCTCACGTAAACACGAATTAAAGGGGGAAAAATAACGAACACCATCGACTGCGAGTTACGATCTTGGCTCACGAGTGCAATATCGTTGAAACGATGGTATTTCATATTGATTGCCGTAACGTATTTACGTTCAAATGTTTATGTCCTGCAGTGGATATAACCCCTGTGTATTTGCTTTAGTTTTACAACGGGGCCATAAAATGTGAAATGTCCTTTGCATTTGATATTATCAATGTTATGTTTCTTATGTTTATGTGAACGTACACGCAGTTTTATTTATGTTTTCGTATTAAGTAGATTTAAGTTAGAAATTATATTCTTGAGTTTAAAGTATATTGTATTCGTCAAATATCAAATGTCTTTGTTATCGGTTATTTTTGGTGGGAACCTAATTCGAAAATCGAAGCTTTTCATTTAATTAAAAAAAAGTTAAATAACAGTTCAGATTCTTTTTTGTAATGTCTAACAGAAAAAAAACTACTAAATTAATATACGTAGTACTTATACTTCAAGTTGCAATGCTTCTCGAAGGTTTCAATATAGGTAGATGTGAGTTTCGCAGATTTACCCGCATAAGACGAACGACTTAACACGCGTAAATTTAACGATTTTGTTTTTAATTTTATAAGCCGACGTTAAAATATTATCATATCTTTAGATGATATTGACGAACGTTTTTACAATATACAAAATAATGGACTCCATGCATGAAATAACATCAACTATATATTTTATGAAACATTTCACTTTATGTTTATTAATTTTAATCTATACTAATATTTTAAATGCGAAAGTAACTCTGTCTGTTACGATTTTACGGCTGAATCGATGTTGATGAAGTTTGGTACGAAGCCAGCGCTCGAACTAGAAGGACGTATGTAGACAAGGTTTATACCAAGGTAAGGATGTAGATGAGTTGATTGTATGCAAGTACTTGAAGGATTCTCGTCACAAATTAAAATACACGCGGTTGACGCTGCGGATTCGGCTAGTATCAAATATTATGTTACCGTTATTACGCCAAGGACGTACGATGTCACTCATTCTATTTTTAAATATTAATATCTTTTCAATAATTCAATGCAATATTACCTTTGCTTGTATTAAAAGCAATCGTTGTAAGGAGTTTGAATATAAGTCAACCTCTTTACAAAAATAATATTTACTTTTTACATTCATTAATTTAGAGAGGATCTAGAAGAAATTAAAGGACAGACTTTAACACTTCATATCTAAAGATAAACAGAAAGATCTTACTTCTCAGCTTAATTTTAATTAAATTTTTCGCAAAGTCTAAACGACGTTTGAGAATTTTGTAATAAAACGCAGCAGATATTTTAATTTTGCTTATGAATTAAAATTTTATCTCAAGAAACTATTTATAAAAGACGTATTACTCCTCACAAGATTATAAGGAATATAGAGCATTAAAAAGCGTGGTGTTTGTAGGTGTTTGTTGATTTCCAGGATGGAAAATATGGTTATTTAATTGGCGGAGAGATAAACTACTTAGTTTCTTACCGGTTCCTCTC
Organism: Vanessa tameamea; assembly: GCF_037043105.1. Classification (NCBI taxonomy): domain Eukaryota; kingdom Metazoa; phylum Arthropoda; class Insecta; order Lepidoptera; family Nymphalidae; genus Vanessa; species Vanessa tameamea. Next base: position 9,756,005 of record NC_087324.1, read on the forward strand.
GATATCATTTACATTCTGAACCGGTAGCCCTATATTTAATTGAATTCTGTAAAATGATAATTCAAAAGTGCTCGTAAAAGCCCACTTAAACGAACTATATTTTGATTCTGAAACCAAAGTTTAACTAATACACTAATTAGTTATTAGCGAATCTGTATTGCGGACACAAATTTCGATTTTATCAACGATTAATTGGTCAATTTATTAACTTTTACGTGGAACAGTCATTAAGAAACCGGTACTTAGAGTCCTTACATTACCAGATCTAGAATCCATAATTCAACATTGAGAAATTAGCTCAACATTTAGAGATCAATAGAATATTTGAATGACTAAAACGTTGATTCGAGTGTTCCGTACAAAACCCTTAGGGGAGATAGGTTTGAAATTTCGCTTTAGGGGGATTTTCGGTATCAATCGGAAATCCTGTCCAGACGATTGCAGATATTTAGCCTTCAATGGATGTTTGTGAAACTGAAAGGTAGACGGCACAGAGCGCGATATAGATAAGGACTTGATTTATTGTACGTATGTATCCGTGTTTTTCAATTGATTGAAAAAACAAGTGAATGCAAATTATGTAAATAATAATCCATGACAGACAATTCGCAACTGAAATTTGCACGTTTAACAACACTCTGTACCAAAGCTGCGATGGCTCAGCGGTTGGAAGAGGTTAATTTTAATTGGTTCTCGCGTGTTCAACTTTTGAGCCACCACGACTTCGCATCGATGCAATTTTTTAATTAAGAAAATGATATGATATAAATATAATTTATATATATATGTCGAAGCATCAAAAAGTTTAATTAGGATTTTTTTTTTTTTTTATTACCCCATATATATAAATAGTTCTTTCCAATGTCACAATTGACGAATTTTTTTTAAAATTTAAATCAGAAATATTCATTACATAATAATTATTATATGCACAAAAGCTTAAAATCGACAATGAACTATTAGGAGGAAAACAAAGTTCTACGTGAAAAGCTTATCTCATGTGGGATCTAGCTGGGTATTCTATAACCAATCAACAATGACTTATATTTCTGTTTCAGGCTAAAAGCGTGAGTAAGCCATTGACGAAATCAAATAATACTTTATTCAAGCACTTATGAGTCATCATTTTACAGAATTGTATTAAAGGTAAAGCTACCACCGATATGGAATGTAGATTCTTCCGAGAAGAAGCGGCAGGAAACTCAGTAGTTACTCTTTTGTACTTTTAATGCAATTATAATTTACACAGATCCATGTTGTACCTTCCCATATGTGTTTGAAGAGACACATAAGTGTGTGGACACCACTCACCAATAAGATGTTCGTTTGCTTAACTTCTAAATAATAATAAAACGTTTCACGTAAACGTTGGAGTTAATATCGACTAAATTCTCACTCTCGTTTAGCACAAAGAAGTTTTACTTCTATAATTTTATTGATACAAAATATACTTCGTAACATAAATCACAAAGTATACTAATTTACATGTCACATGAAAGCACTAAGCATACGCTTCTGAATGTATCTGAACACGACACAGCATGGTGCTGCGTTCAGACGTGCCATTTAATCGTCATTTCTGTTGTATTGTTATAAAATATTAAAAAATATATCATAATAACGTAATGTCGAGAACTTGTTTATATTTTAGTAACATAGGAAAAAGACGAACATAAAAAAGAAAAAGTGTATGATTATGTCTCTCGTAAAATATATTTCGGCCAGAAATCCGATAGCAATTGCAATCGTATCATATGTTTATAGTATCTATAAAAAGACATACTATAGAACATCAAACTTGAAGTAATACTCAGGACATACATATGAAGCCACATATATTGTTAATATACACAGATATTATAATACTTTTCATTATTAAACAAATTGTGCTGTTTTACTCCAGTCTTTAAATATCATGTATCGTTCTTTTTGCATAGTTAGGCGGACGGCCAAATGAGTGTCATTGCCCTTGTGCCTGTGACATTGTTTCTTGGCGGTAGAATACGTGATGAGTGAGTGATACTTACCCCGACGGACTTGCACGAAGACTTGTATATATCAGGTAAGTTCTCAAATACATTCAGAGAGGCGTAATTAAGAGAAGAATATTGGTATGAGTGTGTAATATTGTCAAATATAAGTATCAATTATTAAGTAAAGAGCCGAGATGGCCCAGTGGTTAGAACGCGTGCATCTTACCGATGATATCGGGTTCAAACCCAGGCAGGGACCACTGAATTTTCATGTGCTTAATTTATGTTTGTAATTCATCTCGTGCTTGGCGGTGAAGAATCGTGAGGCAACCTGCACGTGTCTAATTTCTGAAACGAAATTCTGCCACATGTGTATTCCACCAACAAGCTTTGGAGCAGCGTGGTGGAATATGCTCCAAACCTTCTCCTCAAAGGGTGAAGAGGCCTTAGCCCAGCAGTTGGAAATTTACAGGCCGCTAATGTAATGTAAGTATCAATATAATTCAAAGTACTAACGTTAATATTATAATTGAGATGTTTTTCTTTTCATTTTAGTCAACTCGAGCGAGCACTGATCCCAGACTAAGCGCACCACACAATCTGAACATTAACATCTAACCGCGAACTTCCGTGCAGGGTGTTCATATAAAGCAATGATGTCGTAATATACGACATAAGTCAAAAGGGTAATAATATAAAAAAAAAATGACAATATGGTATTCATAAATCGTGTTATAGCTCAGTGGATAGAACAGGTTCTCAAAGATAATGTCTTCGAATCCTGAAAGAATATAATACCGGTGGTATCTTTACGCTTAATTCAGTTCTGTAAAATGAACGATTCAAAAGTTCTCGTAAAGTGTACTAATAATTATATTATATAATAATATATTATGGATAATATATTCCATATTACAATTTTTGATTTAAACCATCTTAGCTTGTATTTTTTAAATCATTTCACTATCGGTGGTGAAGAAAAGTCGGGACACGTGTATAATAACGTTTCTCTATTTCTATTATATGGTTATCCACCAGCCTGCCTTGGGGCTGCATGGTGGATTAAGTTCCTTTTTCCTTAACAGAAGGGAAAAATTACGGAATAACTCATAGGCTTTTACTGAATAATATATTTATATAGTATAGACAATAAATCTTTTTAATTTTAAGTACCTAGAAAATTTAATTTTTACAATGTCGGTAAGTCTCAGTTGCGTTAAAATTATAATGTATTCTAATTTCTTAGAAAATACTTAAACTTGAGATATGTCATTTCGATTTAATTATAACATTCAAATAAAGGATTTCGAAAGAGTATGATAATATATCGATATGTTTTCATAAAATAAATATGTCTCAACTGAATGCATTATTCAAAATTTCACAAATAACAAATTCAACGGAATACATTATAAACGTGTGCGTGACACCCAAGGGCACTATAATGCGAATCACACACACATATCGAACAAATAAGATTTCGTGTACGTATATAGTAAGTTGTATTCGTGTGCGTGATCTAAGCCTTTCTTATTGTATGTGCGCGTGTGATTTCTTTACGGCTGATCTGAAATTTTACATGTATTGGTATACTTAGGTGCACACATCGTCATAGTCTTAAGGGTAGGTTCGTTTGATTGTTGTCCGTATATTTTCAACAAATAAAACTATACAGAATTATTATCCATTGAAATGACTGTTATTTTTAATAAAACTTAAAAAAATATTCATAAATAATTATATTTTTAATTTGAAGATCATTTTTCTTATATTTAAATGGTTTATTTTAACTGTACATAAATAGAAAATGTATTGGTAACGGAAAATTCGCTAGATTTTTCCCCTTAACAACATAGCATGTGACGCCATCGTTGTGTGCGTAAAGGTAACCCGTACAGCATTAGTGTGACTTCTATTCAATCTTCTTACGTTCCATTTCGCAGGGACATTTGATTCCCTCCCTGTCTCGCACACGGGACTTCATATATCTGTCTCCTTCTATTCCTAACGGGCTTAGAACCGTGTGATATATTGTATTGAATGGATTTTTCGTTTGGAAATGGAATTTCTTTTCTGGGTCCGTACCTGACTCGTAGGATGTTAGATCAAACCACAATTTCCTTATTCCGTTTGTTAGGGAATGGTAAATTTGCAGACATTCAATATGAACGTATGTATTTATTTTCATATATATTATTAAACTGGTTCATGTATTATGTTCCTAAAATGATATGACTGTTTTGAAAGTATTAACAATTTCTTGTCATATCAAAGTACTTATATAAGTAGTTGTTAATTGTACAATTGGGTTCTCAATTCTATAATAAAACTTCGGAGAATATTTTTAAATTTACCAATTTTTAAATTGAGAACTCATTTAGAAAATTATGTAGTTACTGAGATGTTTGTACTGCTTTTTCTCGGTAGAATCTTCACTCCGTATTGTAGGTAGCTTAACATCAAAATTATTCTTGTAAAATAACGATTTAAATCTGCTTGAAGAAAGCATAATAACAAAATAGTTTTTTTTTTTTTATTATCAACAGTACTTCTATTGTATATAAAATAAGGTTTACATATTATGTATATCTTGGTTTTATAAAAGTTATTTAAATGTCGCACCATAATATCTTTAAGATGAAATTTTTCTTCAAATCTATATTTTCATTTTTTCCTCTTAATAATGTAAAAATGCAACTGTGCTCTGTACATGCACATATAATGTGGAATTTCCCATTGTATATAACAAGGCTAAAGGTAGGCGTAGCACAAGCAATTACTATTGTATCGTAATTACCTCTGTACACATATTATGTACATATTGTGTATATATTTATATGTATTTGTATGATATTTATTTAATCATAGACATAACTTGACGCCATGGGAGTTTAAGCCCGAATATAAAAACTGAGATTAGATTTTCTTAATATGTGTTTATAATTTATTGTAAATAATCTGCATGTGTCGAAGGAATTTATTTAAGCACACATGTATACTATACATATAAGCCCAGCTTGTCCAGCTGTGGACATTTTAAGACTTGCTCATTTATATAGGGGACGTTCAAACAGGTTTTAGTATTATGACAGATACTACAAGTGTACTGGCTGTATTAAATATTGTTACTTGGTCTTATAAAGCAAACCGTTGAATAATAATTATATATAAAAAAAAAACAAAATAAAATAATATTCTTTATCCTACATGTATATTTAATCTATAAAATTAAAACGTATTATATAATAAGATAATATGCGCCAAATTTAAAATGTAAAACAAAAAAGGAGGTCAATATAATATCAAACCTCCTTCTTGAAATCGGCATATACATAAATAAACCGTGACTTACAGTTACAGTAAATATTATTAAAGTTAATTATATATTAAAATAGATTACATTCGTAACTAAAGCTTTCATACAATAAAATTTACATATTACAGTAATTTATTACCAAATATACGATTTGAGCGCATTCATATTTATTTTAGTACCTACTTTTATTATAGTTCTAAAACCAATGGTTCTGGACAGGTTTATTCTTAGAGTTTAATAAGATTTTTCGGAGAATCATCCAATATTCTCAAAAAGGAAACTCAAATGTTTATTTAAGATTATACAATATTCTGCTTTCAATAAGTAAGTGAATAATATAAAATTTCCTATCAACAAAGCAAAGAAAATCTTAAGTAACAATTTTGGAGTAGGTAAATAAGCTGAAAAAATAAAATAAAATTTATAAATAAAAGACCAAAAATGATATACTTAACCAATTTAAACGCATCACAGACATCGGTTCATTAGAAGACAAGTAATCCAAGTCACGTCCCGAAACATCACAATGCGTGATCACTAAACGTTGACATAAAAAAAAACTCCTCAAACGAACGTACCCTTCGGGTATTCCGGAAAATTGGAGGCTCCGAAGAATGGTGTATATTTTGAATTTTTATTATGTACTATTTTCTATTCCGCTCCCAAGGTAACCCTTCCTTCTTCAAAGGGGCCTCGCAAGCCCAGATACATTCTATAGGTGAGGGGACACCCTCGCCACCCTTTCCCCGTTTGGGGAATGATGCCACCCTGTCCCATCTCTTCCCACTGTAAGATTTACCAAGTAGCACGTGTAATATACATATGTATGTATATTCCTGACATATATATTACTGAATAATTCGACATGGGTCGCTGTGGCTTAATAAGGTCATTGGTTGGGACACGGCTCGGAAGGATTATCTTGTGTCAACTTTAAGGGACTGTTTTCTTTGTCGTACAAGATAAATTATCCGATCTCGCTTGTAATACTTCCCTTTGAAATATTTCGAGTTATGAAAAACATCCTTTGTAAATACAGCTTAAAGAGAATAACCTCGTAGTGGACTTTCTAAGAATAATGATGGATTTAGTTTGTTATCTGCTAACGGTTTTGATTAGGAAAGTTAAAAATATAGATTTCCAATTCGTAACATTATAATGGTTGCACATATTATGATTATCATAGTTTTCTTAGTGTGGTAGTTTCTTTTAACTACACCTTTATTAGTTAATATTCACTAAATTTTTATAGATATTTCTATTTATTATCAAACGTTACAACTAAACGATATACTCATGCTAAAAGTAGGGTTAACATCGAATTATGTTTTCACAACATTTGTCGGAATAAGAAAAATTAAATAAACAGACCCTAAAAATATTAAAACACCCAACTCTGTATAATTGACAGCTGAAGTTAGACCCTCAAGCAACAGGAAAGTTTAACGTGATAAGAAAGACACGTAGATCTTTATCTCGTCAAATTGCGCTTAAAGAATTTCACGAAACACACTATTACACGAGATCGATATTCAAATCTTATTAAACAGTACGTAATTCAAACATCACGGTCGAAACGATCCGAGAAATTTTCGTCGATATACACAGGGTTATTTGTCTCGAAAGCAATTTGCTGAGCGGCGCGTTATTGTATTATAAATATTGCTATTATTGGTCGATCAGTACCGTCGCGACATTACCAATGTTACTGGGTGCATAATTTACTTCGATCATATTTTGTCTATCAGCACGCGAAGGGTTTAGGTTAAATTGACTTTTTATTGTTTAATATAACGTTCTATTATATTAAATGTATAATTTATGATAGTATTACTCGATATTAGAAATAAAATGAAAAGTAAATTTGAAGATATTTGAATATATAATAAACTAGATGTCGCTCGCGGCTTCGCTCGCGTTTTAGATTGATCGTCAGGTATTAAGCAAAAAAAGCCTATGTCATTACAAATTTCATGAAATTCGCTTCAGTGGCAGACAGAGTTACTTTCGCATTTATAATACGTATTAATGTAAATTATTATAATTTAATTGACGTAACAATAAATTATGACGTGTTCAACATTGTAAGAGATTAAGATGTGTAACTTTAATATATTTAAATCTATAATAAATTTGAATTTTAAAGTTATTTATTTTTTGTCAAGTAAATTTAATACTATAGGATCTAGAACTATCAGGGAATATATAGATGTATGTATAAATGAATATATAAAGCAGGGTACCGCAGTTGATGGAAATATTTAATACGAGTGAGTTTATGGATGGTAGCATATCTGGAGGATAAAACGATCACCTCCCGCCCATTCCTTTGTTATATTGAATTATTGTAGACAACTAAACTGACAAAAAAAACCAGCGGAGTTTCGTTCGTCTGTTCTTATCGTTAGTGTTTAATTTCATATTGAGATTTTGATTTGATTTGAATCCGAGTTACAACTGCCGAGACGAGTTTTTCTCATTTATTGACGTGATGGAAACATAACTTAACTATTCTATGCAGTTGAGAATAAACAATATATACTAATATTATAAATGGGAAAGTAACTCTGTCTGTCTGATACGCTTTCACGGCCAAACCGCTGAAACCAATTTAATGAAATTTTGATATGAAGCATCTTCACCCCCAAGACGTATGCTACTTTTTTATACCGAACCCGAAAACACGACGGATAGTTTTAAACTGATCCACGCGGATTCACCAGCGTTAAACATTACTGCTATTTTAGTATTTAAATTTAAAAGAATAGTATTTACTAGACTTAATGATTAATAGTTTTTTTTTTTTTATATATCAATTGTCAATCGATGTCAATCAATAAACTAAAAATATCGTTACTTCTATATAATTAATTAGTTAGAAAATATTCATACAGTATAAAATATAAGCTTAATGACTTAAATAAGTTATAAGTTTAATTAACCATAAACCAAAATTGACTTCAAAATGAGAACGCATTCGATCAGATTAAATATAACGATGTGACAACGAAATGACATTGAAAAATCTTAAAAACAAATCAGTGACACCTCACGCTTCCCCATTCACTCATTACATTCCTGACCTACATCACTGGCGTTCCACATTTAAAATTAAGCCGGTTACGGGAGACAAGGACTCAAGTGAGAATAAATGAGTTTCGGAGTTCGCTCGGGGCGTTCCATATTTAAGGAGAGGAAAGTGCCCAAAGTAATGGCTGAGATGGTTTTATGCAAGACGAATGAATGTTGTTTTTATTTTCAAATTTTATTTAAAACCAACTGTGCAAATCATTTTCTTTAGTTTTAATAACGTTCGTACGTACGTTCGTTGTTATTTCGCTAGTTAATACAAAAAACTTAAATATGTTCAATTATGAAAAGATACGCCACATTAATAGTAATCAGTATAATACTTTCGCTTATTTACATGTAAATTAATTTCTTTGGACAACGTAATGATTTATTTTTAAAATAAAATAAGAAACTACATTACTCCTTATTTTAATATATACTGAATTTAAATACGAAAGTTAATAAAATACAAGTGCTCCAATATAATATTCATGAATTTGTTTACACGCCTCGCTTAAATTGTCCTGCGAATTCACTTTCAGTCGCAGTGAAAATTCAATCAAAGTTTTCACTCTCGCTGCATAACACCATCCAAATGCGTATAATTAAACGTTTCATGAATGGGAGCGAGTGAGACAGATGCTGTGCGAGAAAGACGGAATCGTCTACTGTGGACGTAATCAGTTTTACGGTAAGCGCAAATTACGAGGGGATGAGGGGTGAATTAACATTAACAAGGTCACAGTTTAAATTTCGAATTGCCCGATTTAACAGCTGATGTAGGATGTAGGTTAGTGATGGAATTCATTTCGAGTTTCTTGTTTATTCGTTTGATATTTGAAAGATAATGTTAGTTTGTGTTATCTGTTTATGTTTTTATGATTAGTATTGGCTAGTATTACAATTACATATTATTATAAATATTAACAAACTGGACTTATTAGAGTTTTGTTCTATACATAATAAATGTCTTAACAACATTAAGCGTCAGCATTGAATTAAATAAAAGCCCAATATATTTCCATCCATCTCGAAAACAACAAAAAACTTACCAAAAGACATTCACGCTTCATCAGAATCCAGCGTTTCAAGTAAAGAGCAAACCGACAAATTACAAATGGAAACAAAACGGAGCGTTGACGCGACAAAGGAAAAAATCGAACGCCGTGAAAATTTGAATAAGGAATCATTTCTTTTTTTCATTCCTTTTTTCATTCACTGTCAATCATTTGTCTAAGGCACGAATCGTTATTTTCTTTGTTGATGGATGGTATTTTTTTTTCTTAGTACCGGCCCCTCCCGGATCGTGTGTCTCGTGTCTACGTAGTTCATATTTCATTATTTTTATCTGAGTATGGATTTGGCTGAGTCTTTTTATATGGGATAAATTTACATAACGCGAACGCGTTTTTTGTGTAGAGTACAACTTTCGCTCCTTCGGTTTATATTCGGTTAGAAACGTCTCACTAAAGGCAACGTGTTTTATGAGAAACGAAAAAGTACCCGTAATGATTTAAAATGTTTTATTGGCGCAAGTTTGACATGATGTTTTAATAACGATGTTTGTAGTAAATCGAATTCTAATAAATTTTTACTTTTGAGTCATGACGAGTGATGGAATGTGGATTCCGACGAAAAGAAACGCAGGAAAATCGGAAATGTTTAAATCTATTAATTCTACACTAGATCCAGGAATCATTCGTTCTTTATACTTTTCAGATAAATGTAGATATATTGTGATACAGAGCTAAAAATGTCCTATGTAATAATTCTGCAAAAGATATTTTTTTAATAACAAGTTGAAGTTTAGCTGCCGATTTTTATTAAGCTGCACATACTTTGCCTTAAAAATTCATTAGTATAATATGTTTAACTAATGCAGCCTCAGGCAAGGTCTGGCTATGCAAAGGTCAAAGGTCAACAGTAGAACTGTTTAGGCATACGTTTTTAAAGTTATGAACCCGCAATCAAAGGTCTTGTGATCCACTCGATATAATTTAAAACACATGTTTTTAAAATATGGACTATTGCGGGTTTTCATTTTCTTAACGAGGGGATTATTTGCGTATAGTCCAACCATATGTAAAGGGGATACAGTAATGTGACTATCCCATGGGACACGTGCCTCTCATTTTTGCCATAAAAAACTTATGATAAACCAGTGTATTGCATATGTATACGGAAACGTACAGATACAGACAAATTATAGTCACTCGTTCTATTTTTGAAAATATTTTTATTTTTTATTTTTAGTTTCATTATATATTTTATCTTTGCCTAATAAAATGGAGATGGAAACGAGTGTTACATAAAATATCAGGGAATAACAGTCTACAATATGTATAATCAGAGTTACACGCGCAATACATCTTGACTTTATCCCGGCTTATTGGCAGAATATATAACTGGTCCGCTAGTCATGCAGATTGGCATCCGAATCGCATGGAAATTCGATGTTTTCTCTACCTCCCACATTACCTATTCTAGAACAGTCTTTGTGTTTGGTTAAGGCCTTATTTACATTAGATCGTGCGTGTCCCGTGAAACCGTTTGAATTTTTATGAAATATTATACTTATTTATTTTTTGTATCGTGTGTTGGTTTTCGATATTTGAATTTTATGTTCTATTTATTATATTACTTTATCATTTTGAAATAAGAATCATGATAATAATTAGCTGTTTATTTTTAAACGGTGTCTTTAAATATGTTTTCATTGATGAATTGAATTCGATATTTAAAATTTGTAAAGGCATTCTATTTCATTGAAATGTTACCATTAATTATTATCATTTTATACCTGTAAATTGCACTCCCTGTCTGTTATGATGGAATTCCGAGAAATTGTATTAAAGCCAAAATATATTAAAATTGAAAGACAAATATTTAACTTAGGGATAAATATATAAAATTCTCAACATTTAATGTTGAGACAGAGATCAATGCACCTTAAACTAAAGATGTAGAGAATATAATTTAAAGTTAATTTCGTCGTACGGTTATGAATCAAACTCGATGTTGAATAAATTTATAAAGACTATATTTTTTTTTTAGTTTTCAAACTACCCTCAGAAAGTAAAGTTAGTCGATTACATTTATTGGGATTGCAAACAAAACTGCATATCATTGCTAATAATCCATATATTTGAATCAACTTGTAGTTCCCTCAGCCTGATCAGGAATCCTCGCGCGTACCATCACACAGCGTGTTCTACCTGAAATCGAATCGCACAGTTACTGAGCACGTTTACGCTTCAGACAAACCATGTTGCAGTACCAACCCGCGATGCCAGATGGCGGTATCACGTGCCGATCACGTGACTGGAATACCCAATCAGAAGTCGGAGGGAAATTTTTAAACCTCTTGGTGGATTCGTCGGGCTCTTTAGCAAATATAACTGGATTGTGACTTGAATAAGCGGCAATTGTGAACGGTGCAGCTAAATTTAGTTTTATCGGAGAGTATTTACTGTCGTTCATATTGAGGGTAGTTACGTATATTGTTAGAGCTGACGTGGATTCGATCGATCCTTCAAGAGTTGTTGTACCTGATTCTTTAAAAATGAGTACGAAAGACAATCTGACAGTTAATTTAAATGATATCTACTGTATGAAGTTACGGGTCATTGAATATCACAAGCTTCGTGTATTGATTCATATATATTGAGTCAGTATATAAACTTATACATACATTTACAGGTAGACAGATACAAGTTACTTGTGTCTCGCTTAGATTATACATCTTCCGTACAATGTCACGTTTGGCGTTACTTTATTTCTGTTCTCTTGAATATCAATATTTTAATATTAAAATAATCATTTTATATGTTTATTTTAAAATATTGATAATGGTTGTTCAAATTGAAGAAAAAACTTGCATTCCTACCGAAATCGAGTTCAGTCTGTATAGAAAAAGTACTCGCTCTATTTCAAAACAAAAACTCAAAAATTATTATTTATCGTAAAGATAAATCTTTGAGTTTCAATTAAACAGACTTAATAATACTTCCAAATCTAATAGTCCAAACTGTACTAATAATAATTATACATTTTTGGTACACATATCTTAGTGAAACTTCTTTAGGGCCATTCGTCTCAGTAGGAAAACTTGTATAAATCAACCGTAACGTATAAATTATTTTTATAATATGGTTAGGTTAACGGGCAAATTGGGCCACTTTATAGTACGTGATCAGCACATAGTCGTTGTAAGAAATATTAACCATCCCCTACGTCACCAAAGCGCCATCAACGGGAACTAAGATGTTATGTCGCTCACCCTTCAAACACCAACATGAAAATACTAAGTATGCTGTTTTGTGGTTGAATAGATGATGAGTAGGCAGTACTTACCCAGGCGGACTTGCACAAAGCCCTACCAAGTACTAAGTAGTAAATTAAATAAAGACATTATTGAAAGTTTTGTCTTCATATTGGATTATCCAGCCTCTAATACAGGCATCTCAATATCTCATAACTACCCCATGCTAACACTCAAAATAGAACATGAAAAATCATAACACGCCCGACTACGCGATACATTACTTCATATCCTCCGTATTTCGAATGAAAAATGCGCAAAGAGTTGACTCCTTTCTTACCACCCACCCGCAGGGGGGAACTACAAATCCGCCGGAGAGGGACGCAGCTATACGTTCGAGCGAGATAGCAATCTAAACCCGAAAAGATGGATGGTACACACAATGTCACTGGCGCTATGCTGAAATTGTATATTTTATATTCGGTATAAAAAAGGCTGCCACAACATACGATATTAAAAAAGCGGTCCGTATGTGAAATATTTTCTGCGAAGTAGTTATATTGTTGAAGAATTTAATCTTGCGATGACATAGGATGAGTACATACTTAAGTAAAGGATTATTGGAATGTCTCCGCTTTACATTTTCATGTTGAGATTTTTTCTTAATTCGCTAGTCAATATTAGGTTGGGTGAGGATTTGTGATTTATAATATTCATACGAGACGCGACGTTGTTGGTTATTGGTTTATTAGTGACAATAATTGAAGTATCTCTTGTACATTCCATTGTTTTATTACAGACTTGAAGTTATTCATTTTGCTATAAAATTTACCGTACAGAATTAATTATTACTTTGCTATTCTGAGCGTAAATAGCCCAGTGGTTAAGTGAATATTAAATATTGCGGGTTTAATCGCTTTACTATTGTATTAAATGAGATTTTATTTTTAATTAATTTCATGCATATAGCAGTAGCGTTGTGCAACGAGTTCCATTCCGAGTCAAGTAAAACTAAATTTATGTATATGTCTTTTTTTATTCAATTGTTTTTAAAGTTCAGCTTCTCGGGACTATAGTGAGTTCAATTTCAAAGAGGAATTTGATTACAATGTTTACAACGTTTGAATAAAACTTGTCTGACGCAAAGTACTGCGTTTTAATAATTGTATATTTTGCGCTTCGAGTAAGTAAGTTCTTACCAAGTTTTTACATTAGGTATTCAATGTATGTTGTATTAAACATATTATGTTATTTGACTGGTACTTAAGACAATTTATATTCGATAAAACTCATAAACAGCGTATATTTTTTGTTCTTAAGTTTAACGGCTTTTATATCAGGTTCAAATCCGAGCAAGCACTACTTAAGTTTAGTGTCCTTAATTTGTGTTTATAGATCATCTTATCTCGTCGTGGCTGATGATATAATTTCCAACCAATTGTTATTGGAACAGCATGGTGGTAAAACTTTCTCAAAAGAGAACGGAGCCCAGCAATGTGATATTTACAGGGATATATTGTAATATTTCGATATAGGATAGGATTACCTATTTATTACAAATTATTTTTAACTTCTAGCCACTGTATTTAAATTTGAATTAAATTAAAAGGTCTTGATCTAGAAGTGTGTATCGTTGAAACAAGAATACTTCAAGGAAAGATGAAGATATGTAGTTATAAAACTCATTATATTACATTACATTATAATTATGTTACATTGTAAGATCACAACTTAATATTATATATATAAACGTATCCAAACAGCATTATTGTGCCGCAAAAAATCGTACATCATAAAGTATGCCACCCTCCTTCCTATAGGTAGGTAGCCTCCCTGTAGATAGGTAAGTTTTATAAGTAATCTTGCAAGATGAGGGATCATCATAGCCGTCACCGTTATCTGAGAGGAAGTAGCCGTACTCGCTTATCGTTTGTGGCCACATGTATTGGAAAATACGTTTCGCTATGAGCATAAAATATAACGAGACTGCGTGCACCTTATGTGTTATTTTGACGTATATATTATGATATATAAAATTTTACACTGTCTTAACTGACTCCGAATAGTTGAATTTTCTTAATTCTTCTGTATGTATATTTTTGTTATAATTCTATTGGTGCATTATGAAACTAGATGCACGTTGAAGTTGCTCGCAAGACCGCCAATGAAGTGACATCGCTCGAAATAGATAACTTCACACGGTTTAATTTTACATTGTATATATTTACAAATTTAAATTCGGAATGTTTAAATTAATGATTAGGTGTTATGGCATTTGGCCCTTGGAGTAGTAGTGCAAAAAGCTTCATTAAAAGTATAACAGCTCGCCTTTGCCTCATTGCCTCCACTGGTGACAGGAGGGCTGGTTCGTTTCTTGCCCGGAGGATCGGAATTACGATTCAACGGGGAAATGCTGCTAGCATTCTTGCCATAATTCCACACTTTTATTTTTCATTCATATTTGTATATAATTAAGGACTTTATATTAATGAGTGTTTCATTATAAGATTTGTTATAATTTTTCATGTATCATAATAATTATTATGATTTTGTTTTATTTGCATGCAAATAAAGACTATTTTTAATAAGCCTGGGAAGTACAACTTATCACATGCGACGCGCACTTTTTATATACGTTTGAGTATGCTTCATGTTCATCTGAACACTCAATTTCATTGGCCCAGTGCCATTGCTCAGTTATTATTTGAAGTGCAAACATTAAACGGATGTTTTTTTTAATTTAAATTGCGTAGGCACTCTGGCAGATCCCAACCTATAGAGATTGGCGTTCTAAGAAATATTAACCATTCATAAATTATATTAATAATCAAATTGGAATACAGCAATAGCAATTATTGCTGTTTGGTAGTACAATATTTGTCAAGTGGGTGGTACCTACTCGGGTAGGCTCGCAGAAAGCCGTAACACAAAGTGATATGATTATATAATATAAATACAGTGTGATAAGATTTAATATGTATTGAAACAAAAAAACGGGTTAGGTATGTTTTTATTATACTAATTAATAGTATACAAAACAGTTTCGGAACGATAAAGAATTATCCCAATGAAGCTATCGCTTCTCCCCGTAATAATAAACGAGACTTACTGACATTTCAATGAATAATCAATACTTCACTTTTTATTGATCAGTACTTACTACATTCTCGCTTAATTGAATAATAAATATATATTTAGAAATATATAATAAAAATAATTATATGAGTACATATCGTCTATACTGTTTGTCGGTCTATCTGAACGCTTGAAGGAAGGACAAGGACTTTTTTTATACTTACAGTTATAACCGCCTTAAACCCCCCCCCCCTACTCCCTAAAACGCGGACGAAGTCGCGGTCGAAAACTACAATATATGTTGATAATAAACTACGCATTAATTTCTAACAAGCTTGTAGATTTTATCTTTTGATACCTCTATAAGCGCGCAAACAGCCGAAGGTATAATATTATCATTGTTAGGCAAATGAGGGCAGATGCGTCGATCCGTGCGCTTGCGCAGAACGCACGGACTAATTGCGGTATTTGCATCATAATAGTTTCACCACTGCGTACGCTATGATTGGATCGTTTATTTTATGTAAGAATAAACAACTGCAGTTTTCCCTTCTACCTTGGTGAAATAAAAAACGAATCTTACCAACACTCGTACAAAGAATTTAAACAAAATTAATTAAAAAATACAATTTCATAGGAAGTTTGTTCATAGTACATGAAGTATAATTACCTAACAATTACATATTAAAAAAAAATGTTACTTTTCGTATCTGACAATCATTGTTCTAAGACTATAATTATTATCGTATTAATAAAAAAAAGTTAATTGTCTATGTTCAAACCGTATTATAAAAGAATATAATATTTTTATACATTTAGTTTTCTACTCTATTTTATCATTTAATTACATAAAAGCGTTCTAATTTTTTACAAATCAAAGTTATTTAAAATAAAACTATATAAGTATATTTTAGGTTATTTATGGTATTACTATTTATAAAAAAAATATACGAACAGTGATATCTTAAGATTGATAAAATACTACACTTTTCGCAACGCGTTACGTACGTTGAATATTGTTTTTTTTTTCTTGAAAGGCGTAGAAGGAAATGGTCATAAATCCTCAGCCGGCTGTCAACCGCACGCCTAGTCATATATTATGGGCTAGTATATTTACGTTTTTTTTTTTTCACAAAACCGATGGTTATTTTTTTACATTCAAATATACATTGCAATTAAATAAGAGATTAATTTGAAATATGCATTATTGTACTTTCACGGGGTTTGGTTTGAATGTTTTATTGTGTAGAGAATGTGTGATGCAAACATTTTTTATGTTCTATTATGGTCTTTATATTACTTTGATATATCATTTATAAAACATCACTATAAACGTTGATAAGGCGGTGATTGGTTAAACAATGCAGTGTCTTTTTCCTTCAAAAGTCAAATCATGTTGTCAGAAAGAGAAAACAATATTTAACTAAAGACCTTTCATGCTATAATAAATTAAGTCTCAATAGAACCAAAGACAATAACATGGAATAAATATTTCAGATCATTTTCCAATAATCTCCCTTATGATATTTCGTTTCCTTCTTACATTCTTCTTACAATTATACTTTTTAAAACAAAAGGAAGGTTAAAATATGCTCCTAACTAAAGGCATAAGGCTTCAAGATTAACTAGACATGGACTCCCAGACGCCATCATTATCACTCTAAAATTCTGTATTCAAATAAAAACGGAAACGCCACATTTTCTACACCGCATAGCGTGGAAATATATTCCCTGGCAGAGATCCACGGTGCGTGCGAGCGAGACAGCAGATAGTTTGGCGCATAAAATAAAGATCAATCAGAGCGGGATGACAACGCGTTTATTGGTTCCACCGTGTAGTTTGTGGCTATCGCTTTGGGCCAAGTTTGATGCAATTTCTTGGCGCACATAGCAAATTTTTCGGTGAAATCAACATGCCAAAATATATTTCTTTAATCTATGTAAGAAATATATCATTTTACAATGCATAATATATTATGTATTCTGCAAATCTGTTTTTAATTATATTGGGCTAGTAGTGATTGTTCCGATCGTCAGAAGTACACGTACGACTTATACGCTACGGTGTGGTTTATTGTACATCGATTTTGAACATTTATCTTTTTGATCATCGCCCTATTATTGTATGGGAAAGATTTATGCAAAATGTTTAATCAGAGTATAAATTATTTATTATAAATTGATTTGTCATAATATAATCACTTGTATAATAACAGAAAGATAATATTTTCAAGTTTAAATTTAATTGCTTTATCAATGATAATGTCACCAAATTCAGAATGTATTTAAAATATATCAAATTAATATGTATTATAACCAGCTGTCCTTCACGACACCATTCATCAATTTATATGCCTTTGTTTTTTATTCAAGGTCCAAGTCACCTCAATATTAATTTTCATTGTGAACAGACAGACGGAGCTATTTTCGCATTTACAATAAAGTCTAATCAATCAATACAAAAAAATAAATATAACCATTTCAAATAAATTTCGAATTTCGAATAAAAATATCGCAAAGATAAAAAATTGCTAGCGATCGATGTGTCTGAAACACCAATTAAAGGAATTGTATTTGCATCGAAATAAAGACGATTATATTGTTTTTCTTCACACGTTGAATGAAACATGTCCCTCACTATCTCACAAAGAAATAAGGAGGCACTAGATCAATACTTTCTCGCTTTATACCGCTTTATACACATGTGTCATACGACTGCCTCCGAACAGAAAAAGCGATGGAGATGGTTATTGAAATATTTTATTTTTTAAGTTTTCTAAAATCATTGCTATGATAAAAACATTATTTAAATTTAAGCACTCCTCGTTTTAACAGTATCCTATTTTATATTATTTATATATATACTTACTTACTACTAACTTTTTAAGTAAAGCCTTAAATTTTTTGTCGTCATTATACGACATAAATTAAACGTACTAACACACGATCGGAATGAAAAGCGTACTCAGAAGAACCGGCAAGTAAGTTTTGTTTGTTTTTTTTTAATAAAGTATATGTTGAATATGAAATTTAGCAATAAATTACTATAAACATACGCACACTGATGGGTGTATCAACTGTATCATATTGTTTTTTTATAACTAAAAAATCTCTATATAATATGTCATGTCTACTCTATCCCTTTACACTCTGTTCCATGATAGATAAAGTGTTACTCCATGTACTGTGGGGATGAGGGTTGTTTCGTCAAATGTCATTTTAAGATAAAATAATTTTGTGTGAAAATATAACTCCGTTGAAAACATTCTAGAGAAAAGGTAATTTTATAAATATTTCCTTTATATGAGTATGATATATATGTGATCGTTTCTTATATCACCAATAAGAGAACGAAGTTTTTAATCATTCACTTTATATTGGCACAATAAATATGTATAATATATTATACAACCTTAAAATACTTATATACATTTGTAAGATTATAATTACTTTTAAATGGGTATTATTTTGATTGTATTTTTATTGATTCATTTAGTACAGTATCATTTATAATTTCGTATTCCAATATACTTGACGTTTGCTTGATAACTGTTTCAAGTTATGATTTTATAATGACTTTTTAAATAAATAAATTCGAAAAATATATACTAAAGTCGAAGTAAATTTAAAATGTAACCGAACTATGTATGTTATAAAGTACAAGACGGTTGAATTAAGTCAACTGAAACCCGCAACAACGGAGTAAACTTAACAAAATATGTTCCAACATAAAGTTTCCGAAGAATATTATAAGAATTCCGAAACATGTTTATGTACAGAAGTAGAGTGCGAAGTAGTCTGAGCGTATGTCTGTTGGTTTGCCTATATTATGGTTACTTTTTATACGTCACACATAAGCGGAGCGACAAGCGGAAGCGAGTTATTTTTAATTGGAAATATGCGATTGCGAAAATATGAAGCCAAATTTAAAATACATTTAAATTTAAATATAATACTAATAAATATAAATGAGACTTACATATATAAAATAAGAAAAACATAGTTTTAAGAAAAAAGAAAATGTACTCACTAGATAACTTTTTTTTAAATTAATTATTATTAAAGTTAGAATAATTAAACTCATGGCTGACCTTACGTTAAAACTTGGTGCGGACAAATAACGCTTGCTGCCCGCGTTTCCAAGTACCAAGAGAACACTTTCGGCGGAACAGTTCGCTCGCAGACAAATATATTGTTGGTGAAACTTTTCCAGCTTCTCGGAGTGGTTTCTGAACTTACACACATAAGTTGCGCATCCAAGTGCTTTGAATATATTATTTTATTTATAACCTCTTTAAGCGAAACTTGGCTTGCGGATGTACGTTTTATTAATTGTCTGAATTCTAGTTACTTCTGACGTTGTGGTATTACTATTTGACGTAATGTATCTGACATCTTCTTTAATTGAATATAAAGATTTGATAAATGAATGAGAGGTGAGATTTATTCGGGTATAGGGGGACAAGGTTTGTAGGTCTGTAAGGCCGCGTTATTTAATTTTAGCTGAGGAAATAAATATTGTAATTAGAAAACTTATTCGTTTTTTTTTTTTTACAATTATATGAACAGATATTTGGATTTAAGTAATAAAAAATATTGCTTTAGTAATTAGTTAAGTGGCGTTATAAAATTACGCAAATAAAAATAATAATAATAATATAGCCCTTTATTTGGATCATAGAAAACTACAGATCAAACTTAAACTCCAAAAAGTATTACATAAAAATATTAATCTAGCAATTACTTGATAATAGATAAATATACAACAAATGTTGAACTAAATATTTTCCAACATTTCTTGTTTATTTATCGTTTGCAGATCCGTCTGCCAATCGGCAAAGGCCTCTTCCAACCTTTTCCATTCGGCTCGTTCCTGAGCCACTCTACTCTACGTCACTCCTGCCACTTGTTTGGTATGTCACCATCCCTTCTTTTCTGAGGTCTACCTCTCATTCGCTTACCTTCTCTAGGATATCAAAAGGTTACTCTTTTACTCCATTTATCTTGGCCTCTCAGTGTGTGCCCTGCCCATCTCCATTTAAGTCGTTTTATTTTTAATGTAATATCAATAGCTTTTGTCTTGTTTCTAATGTCGCGGTTTTTCACTCTATCGAATTTCTTAATGTTGAGCATACTCCTCTCCATTGCATATTGACAGGTTGCAAGCTTATTTGTCATTTTTTGAGTCAGTGTCCATGATCGGCAGCCGTACATTTTAGATTGTTTTGCTGTTAATTCTGTTCGTATTCATTTATGATCGGTATTAAAGTTTAGATTTTTTATTACATCGAAGTTTGTGAAGTATCTAGTTTTGTTAGTCATTATAAAATATATTTCATTTTTATTCTTCCCATCCGGCGTCATCCAGGTCCACATTTTCTTTTTGTTTTTCCTGTACACTGTATTTAATATAGTCAAATTGTTCTCTAGTGCAAATTGGACAATTTTCTCTCCATTCTTGCTTCTGATTTTGTTTATATAGGTGAAGCTTCCTATTGTGGACTCTTCTCCTGGGCGTCTTTCGCCAATTTGACCGTTGAAGTCTCCTAATATTATTAAATTTTTGTGGCAGTGCTCTATTATAGCTCTATTTAGGTCGAAGTAAAACTTATTTATAGTATCGTCTTTAGCTTGCTCTGTAGGTGAATATATTTGTACAATAGTAGAAAAATATTTTAGATTAATCTTATTTTAAACTAACTCGTTTAAATAGTTATTTTAAAATCGAATCATTGATATCATCGGCAACATCAAAATCCTAGGCAGAACTTCACCCCTGGGAACCATGAAAATATGTAGGACAGTAGTGCAGTGACAATAAATTATCGATACAATGGGAACAAACGGGAACATCCTTTTCAGAATCGAGTGCCACTCAAAGGATTAGTTCAATACTGATACTTTCTGTTCACAATTGATTGGTTTATTTAAATAGGACGTTATTGCCTGTGATGCAGCTAATGTCCTGGTAAAAATGAAACGGTCGTGTTCGAAATTTGAATTTGATATCTTCGAAATCAAATAATAAATGAGCATATTTTTTAAAACACTTTTATAGTGCTTTTTTTTTAAAGGCAATGTGTTAACAGTAACGGCCGTAATAAAAGTTAAGAGAAACTTTGATCAACATTTACGGTAAAAGTGAAATTTCACGAGCGTTTAAAAAGAAAACTTAAAACACGTGCATCCGTGCTTCAAGTCTTAAAAGAGGTATAAAAGGAACACTTCAGGGAAAGTGCATTAAAAATGAGTGGGTGTAAGAGGGACAGCGGTATGTATCTGTATAAGTTTTTCTCTTTCTTGTGCTTCCAAGAAAATGGTTTTATGAATGAAAATTACTTTTTTCTCACGCCATTTACCTAGAGTAGTCTTGCTTTTTTATTTTTAAGGGGAAAGTTGTTTGGTGTCGGTTACATCAGACGTGTTTTACTTGAAAGTTAGTGTTAGTTGAGAAATTTTACTTTTTCTTAAGTGTATTTTATCTGAAAATAAAAAGCAAAAATATTTACGCTCTTGTACCTAATTATTTATTTTTCGTTTTTGTATTTTACTAACTTTGTTTTACTTTTTCTTTTTCTGTGTGTTTCTTTATTCCTGTTTGTGGTGTACAATAAAGTATATTACATTCATTTCATTCGTTATTTAAAAAAAATGTTAGTTCCTTCGTCGCTTTGGCGAATGAAACGGTTGCCCCTAGTCTTATTAAAAACTATTTAAAAAAAATATATATCGATTAATACAATTGCTATTTGAATATTTTCGAGGAATTCTATTTTGGTTACTTTATCCCGAGGTTAGGCTTTTGTTTAATAATATATGTAACTGTAAGTTTACTTCACTAAAAATAAAAACATTTTTTTATTAATATTAACATTTAAATACGTTTCTTATTAAGAAATATTAAAAAAATATGCGGTCTATAAAAACTTATTATAGATAAAAAAGTAACCCTTTGCTTGGCAGATGATTTCAAGACGCGGGGACAAGCTAAACCATTGAAGAAAAAAAACAATTTAATGGCACTTACATTTCAAACTTTTGTCGTTATAAAACTTCCGCGTAAGAAGTTGACAACCTTTTTGGTGAATATATTCTAATAATGACTTGATTTAATACTAATATTATAAATGCGTATCTGTCTGTTACGCTTTCACGGCAAAAACACTGAAACATATTTGATGAAATTTGGTATGAAGCATGTTTGAAGCCCAAGGAAAGTGATAGGTACGGAAATACTTTTATGCCTAACACGTAAAATGCGAGCGAAGCCGGCGGTGCTTACTAGTTATTAATAATATTATATTAATGTTATATTCAAAATAAATATTCTTTCGTACAACGTATTACAAAATTTTTTTTCGTTCATAGTATATGTATGTATTTGTGAGCATTATTATAGTTTTATATCAAAAGTAATTATTAAAAGTAAGTAATTATTTTATACTTAAGCTCTCTGTGTAACAAACAATTAATAAAAATATTTTTTTTAGCAATTAACGTCGATAATTTGTCATCAATTAATTAAACTTAATAAAAAAACTTACTACGTCATTAATAAAATTTCCGTTATGTTAAAAAAAAATAAAGTTACAGGCCACATAAGACATTAGAAGATTATATTAACAACAAAAGACTTGGAATAATTAAACTATCCACATATGAAGTTTCTAATTCAACAGTATTAACGTAAATTTGTTAAAATATCATTAATATATTGTATAATCGAGTACTTTCATAACCGCATTATAAGCACACCAAAGTTTTATAACCTCTGTCATTACTATTATACGCTTTCGATAAATTATAACCGACATTTTTTATAAGGAATAATACATATAGTATCTATGCGTACATTAATAGAAAGGGTTTAATAGCCTATAAATCAGCATTTTAAACAATGGTTAGTCAAATTCCCTACAATGGGACGGCCCTCATTGTGCATAGACAAGTTTTTGTTACCATAAACCCGTGAAATGTTTGTTTTG
Source organism: Vanessa tameamea (assembly GCF_037043105.1). Lineage (NCBI taxonomy): Eukaryota > Metazoa > Arthropoda > Insecta > Lepidoptera > Nymphalidae > Vanessa > Vanessa tameamea. The sequence continues at coordinate 9,779,687 of NC_087324.1, forward strand.
TTAGCGGTGCGTGTAGTGGTGCCTTATGCGTTTTTTATTTGTGCCAATATTTGAGCGATACTTCGATTATTGTGCAAACATTTTTTTTTATCTGTAACGAGTGCTTTCTTTGTGTTTATGAATGTATTATTTTTTTCTCGTGTTATTATAATTTTTTAAGATAAACTTATAAAAAATTACGAAGAATAAATACTATTAGCAATACGAAGAAAAATAAAAACTTAACGACATCGTAAAAATATTCATCGATTATTAAAAAAAAGTTGATTTAACAGATAAGGCATTATGAATTATACCAACTATAAAATTCCTAAGCGATAATATTAAAAAAAAAGATAAAGATATGCGATAGGAGGGTGAATAGATCTAACCAAATGGCCCTAAACAAGAAATCGTATGAGCGGAAGGGTTTGAGTTTATTACAAAAGATGAGACTTCCGGTTCATCGGACATATTGTGGTCTCGAATATTAATAAGCGTAGATAATAAGAAACGAGATTACATCTGTTATTATTGATAGTAATGAAATTTTATAGAACGTTATAGACGTTAAAATAAAACAGCCAATGAAAATATATGTAAAATTATATTGTATTGATTTAAAATGATACATTTATTTTTTATTATTAATTTTTGACTAAGATTCAATAGAACGTGTTAATCTGAACTGTGGGTTGCCAGTGTTAATAATTATACTTCAAAAGTAAATTATGTATAATAATTTGCGTGAGTAAGAAATTCTGATAATGGAATATACTCTAACCCGTTCACTGCGACTTGATTAACTTCTAGTTCTTATACTCATCTAAAATCTTTATTCAACGGTGGTTTAAATTTGCATTATCATTGTCAAAAGTTGCGACACAGATTTCGAACCCGCGTGTATTCAAATGCCGTTCGTAGCTGTGTAGCGCCAGCGATAAGACTTATAACTTTTTGTAATAATTTCATTTGATTTAATCGAGAAATAGCTCTTGTGTATATAAGAAATTTATTTACTACTATAATCAATGGACATCATTACTTAAGTAATCTGTTTAAGATGTACAATCTATAGTTATGACACAGATGATAAAATGGCAACTGGATAGGTGCCATATAGTTAATAATATATAAATTAATAAATTGCAAGGAATTTGATATAGATTTCCTGGATCTATATTGAATTTAAATGTAAATAATAATTGTCTATGTCGAATTAGATAAAATGATATATTTTTTAATATAGCCTTTTAAGGCAATGAAGGCTAATAATAATTATCAGTCTGTGGATGATCTTGTTTCAAGTAAGATATAGTACAAGATGGTTCATAACTTTAAATATGTTATGTCAAACACATTAACTGTTTGAATACTTGTAAGTTCCAAAAAAAATGATAAAGTCTAGAGGGGAAGACTATCATGGTTATTCTTGCTGGGCATAGAAGATCAGTTAACAGTATACTGATTATTTCATAATATGAAATTGTTTTTATCAGTACTTTTAAATTATTAACCGTAAAATGACGAAAACCGTAAAAGCATGTAGCATCAAAAGAACAAAGCCTAGTTGTTACCGTGAGAAGTCAGGGCAATTATATATGTGAAAATATAGATAAGACTCAAGTGCAAGAATGATTTAATCTATATAATTAAATTAGTCATTATTCACGAAAACATTTAAATTAGTGTGGTCAAGCCCTTATAACTTTTATATTTTAAAACATAAATTAGAATTATCATTTATTTTAAAAACTTAAAATTCCCTACGACACTTCTAAACATTATATCAAGGCATCATAAATTAAAGTCAAGACGTTTTTATTGCGTTTTTAAAGAAACGATAACATAAAACTAGTAATATTTTATTCCAATCGGAAGTTACACCAAGTCGTAAAATTGACCACACAGTTGTAAGTAATAAATGTTTTTCAAGTCAGAATTTTAAGCTCATGTTACGATGTCTACTAAATAAAACGTTTTAAGTTGTGTTATAATGTACGAGTTTGTTTTGTAATATATTTTGTGGAACAACTGCGTGTCATAGAGCTATAAAATAATAGACAAATCAAGTTTAATTAACAATCATAGGTTTGTTTTGTTTTATTTTAATGAAGTATTTTTAAAGTTTTAACCGTCTGATATTATTAAACATAAAATATACAATAGTCTCATAGTATGATAAATGCATTATTTTAAAAGAATTATCAAAAAAGTATTTTTTCTTTATGATAAAAATTATGTGATTTTTTATAGAATAAATAACAATATCACCAAACGTTACAGTATTTTTTTTATTTAACACTATTTCTGGATTATTTATAGAATATCACAGCTAACTATATCTGAGAATATATTTGTTAAGTAAATACAAAAAGTCGAAAGCTGTATCGAAGATACATTCAAACTGTCTACTTAACAGACAACAGATCACAATCGCGTACACGACGCACCTTCATAATCCTTATTAATACAACCAATTCATCAACCCTGAAAACACGTTAACATCACAAAAGGCCCCCTCCGAAAATAAATAATAAACTAGAAATTATATGCAAATTCACGACCCATAAGTTCCTATAGAAATAACCCTTTAACTGCGAGGGGAAAAATGGTCATAATTTATTCACATTGAAAGATAGAATTCACGGGACATTTTTAGTGGCATTCAAAATAGTTCAACAACAGTGCTCAGACGTGTTTAGTGTTAAGTCATATTTTTAATAAGCTAACTAGTGTTGTGAAAATGGAAAGTGTGCTATCATAATTTAGGTTTGGAACCAAAATTTTAATAAAATCAAAGATTCGTTAAAACTACGGCTAGATCGCTGCAGGTGATGCTATAACTAGTGATGTGTATATATGTATTTGTCGGTAGTTCTGTATTTACCTTAAAGCGTGACGTTGATATGTTATAAAACTGTGTGCAGTACTAGTACTTAAAATAATCAAACATCTTCGAGTCTCGTATACTTCTAAATTGAAATAAACAATAACCTAATGGAAAGAGTAACTCAATATATTTGTCAATACATTTTCCATCGAGCTATGACTCCTATGTACAAAATATATTCGAACAGCAAACAGGCAAAATATGTTGAATTCGCGTACAATCTAATCTAAACTCAATTTGGTTACAATAGAGTTTAATTCTCAATGTATTTTGTTTTGGGGATGGGTCTTTATGAAATTTCGTCTGTCTCTTTAGTGTTTGCACATATTTGATCGATTGACAACTTGTGGGTGGGGTCTGTGATGTTATTACCCCCGAATAGTTGAGACGTTAGTTCAATTTCGTTTATTTCGTTTACACTAACTACATATATATGTATATTCAATAACGTCATACATAAATATCTGTATTTTCCAAATAAAAATACTTTTACTTCAGAATATTGTTTGAGTTAGTCTTAATTGGAATATGAATATTATGACGTTTAATTATTTCAGTTAATAATATGTTTTTATTTAAAAAGCTACAAACATAACCGATCTATTTGCTTCGTCCTTACTTTACGAATACGTCATAAACACCCCTAACTAAAATAGAATCATTTTAATGAACACCTAAAAAAATACAACTAACGAGATATTCAACCACAGACAACAAAACGTAAATTATTCAATTAAAAATTAATTCATTTCATAAATCTTGACTCGAACTATAAATCCTTTTGATCCAAGATTTACCTTTAAAGGGACTTCCAGAAACGAAAAAGGGCCGACAGTATATCAACTTTTCCAATACAGATTACATAAAACAATTATAGGATTCTATATTTAAATCGACTACAAATCGAATGACGTCAATAATTACTCTACAGGTGATTAAGATAAAATGAACAATTTAAGCTTGTATTTGTTTTACTTTCGTATACGTAATCTATAATACATTAACTTTAAAAGACGACATCGAAGTTTTTTCGCACGCATGGTAAATTTATATCATGACCAAACCGAGAATTATTTAATGCTGAAGAGTTGGATCGTAAAATTTTATTTCGTTGTTCGTATTTAACTGATGCCTAATAAAGAACTGGTTTAATCGTCTGTGATCGCTACCGGCGGTTATCGGACGAAACCTTAAGGCTTGTTTATAATGAAATTTTTAATTGATACATAAATTTTATCGATTATATCGTTTAATAGTGCAGATGTTAATAAGACTTGATGCTTTAAATTGAGCCTTTAAGCTAATTACTTTAGATTAATACGTATATCTTTTTTATATATAAAAGCCTTATGTGAATGTCTTTATATTTATATGCAGTGATCTCTATAACTTATGCAGACTATAAATTATTCTAACATACATTTGGTAAATAGAGTAATTATTATTAGAAAAGGCGTTCTTGTACGTGCAGACTATTGAATATGTTAATACCTGTCAATTCGGTAGTATGACGGGAAATTCTTTATCAGATTTTTGATATTTGATTCAAAATACTCTTTAAGTCAACGATAAATAATGTTGTTTATTTCTGTTTTAATTTTTGATCATCCATCTGAAACCATCTGAAAAGTGGTACTGTGATTACTAAGCATGTTACGTCAAATTTTATTTTTTTTTGTTTAGTTCTGTGTGTGGCAACGAAAAACTTCTGTAATAATTCTTTCTTTATTTAAATATTTTTACTAATATTATAAATGTGAAAATTTGTGTAATTCAATTAACATTTTTTTTAGTTTTTCAAGATATTTTCAAAAAAAAACTCAAATCTATTAGAAAGCTATTAGATATATTTGTATTCGTTTTTTATGTATGTATAATTCAAAAACTACCCGGGTAGTCAATTATAAAACGACAATATTCAATACCATGCCAAGTATTATAAGAAGCCTTGATTATATACCGTGTGGGTTTTAGGCCGAGGAAATTATCTAATGGTTTGTGGACCCTGATGATGGTACTGCAAAAAACCCTATTATTAATATCACCCATTAATTAAGAGATAATTAATTAGGTTACCGACCAAATTTTACTAATAAATATAATAATATATTTTCAATCTTTATAATAATCAACCATTATGAAAGAGTCCTAAGCAAGTAAATGTTTTCATATTGCATTATGAATTCGTTTATTAATCACAATCAGTACGAATCATTATCAGTAAGATTTACTTTATGGTTTCAGTCTTAATAATTTTATTTTATATGAGATTTAAGGTTTATTCTAGTCCAAATGTTATCAGTATATTTATTTTCATAGACAGTCTGTCAGGTTTTTTTTTCGCTTAATAAGGCAAAGACAAATTTATTGCACATTAACGCCTTAAAGAGGTTCATATTGTTTTGAAAATTTGTGATAAATAGGTAATAAAAATATTAATAAATTTATATAATGTCTTAAAATATACTCAAGTCTTAGACATAGCTTTAAATTATTATACATACAACTTCAAATATTGGTAATATCGAAAAATACAATATATCCAAGATAAAGTATTAAAAAAATACTTTGTATTTACGAATATTTATAATCTGTGATTTCAAATTTTTGATCCATGCTTTTTTTTTTTAAAAGCGAACAATATCTTATAAAGGAGGTACCCTATCGATTTGTCCTCAACCCTACTTATATAGAACCGTGTATGTGAGAGGGTTGGAGGAGGGTGACTAAACTATTACGTGATATAGGTAGGTATATAAATTATTTTGAGCGTTTCATCAAATGGAATGGAAGTTCGATTTTATTAGGTTTATTTGAACTAGTCAGTTTTTTCGTAGGAAATTGAAATTTAAACGATATTTCTTTGTAAACGAATCTAAAGATACTGAGCTGATTCTAATCACATAATTATAAATCATTTATTAATACTACTATTTTTGTATTCAATAAATTAATACAATTAAAGCACAAACAGTATCACCATCTATCGTTTTATAAGATCGATTTGAGAATTGTAATTGAAAACAGTATTTATATGAGCACGTACTGAAAATGTCAATTAAAATATTTACTCGACAATTATAATCATGGACAGATTTATATTTAAATATAGTAATGGCCTTTCAAGTATATTACCAAAGCAAAATTAGGAACGAAGAGTTTTGTTTTTACGAACTTCGGGTATAGAATAAATGTTCTTATCATGAACTCCCAAAAGGAAGTCATGTGATATATGTTTATATAAAATAGATGACTTTTATTGCAAATAGTTTAGATTAAGCTGAGCTTATTGTCGGTAGAATCTACATTGCGAACCTTGTAGGTAGGAGTAGTTTATAACAAAATTTTATAAAATACCGATTCAAAACTAAATAAGTATTGTGTATTTTGATTATAACAAAGCGTCTGTTACCCGGCGGAGTTTCATTTGTCATTCACAGACAGACAAACAGAATTAGAGCCTTTATATCGATATTAATGGTCTTCAAAGGACCTGTTACTCTTTTTTCGCCCTTATATGTATAAGGTATATAAGTCATATATACATACATAATTATATATGTTTGCAATATATATATTTAATGTAATGCGTTTAGTCATTGAATTTACATATGATCATTACTATACAATCGTTAAGTATTTTTTTAATTAAAAATATTTAAAAAAAAACTCGTTTCTTGCGGAATACCTTTGTAACTACTGCGTGTAAATGACCGTTAATTAAAAAAAAATCTCTACAGCCAATTGAAACACAAGTTGAACGGAATTGAAATTTATAGTTATTATAATTCGTTTTCTTATCGTAAATATTTCAGAACGAATATTTTTTAATATGTTCAATATAACATACTTCTCTGTCTGTACACGTGATTACTTCTGACAAGGAGGTTTCTTAAACTTCGAAATGAATATGAAGTGTTCAAAAAGTTTTTAAAATGCTATTTCGAACTATTTTCTTTTATTTTAGAAAGAAGGATTTGTCAAAGAAAACATTTTAAGTCCTAATATATATACGTGGAACAATAAATTGAAAAACAGAATTATATTCTAAAGTAAAAAATACACTATATTGGTACTTATTTTTTGTGATATTTAATTATAAGATTTTTAAATTTATGTTGTCTTCTGATGTCAGTTAAAATTTAGTTTCTCAGTCTAATCCTTAATAATGTTTTCTTGAGATGCGATTGCAAAATGATAATTTTCTAAATGTATGCAAGAAAGATGAATAAGAGTAAAATAAATATATATTTTGTTATTTTTTTTTTAAATTTCAAATCGAATCCAAAAAGCAAGCGTCTTACTTCACTAAGTCTTACCTGAGTTGTAGCTCGAACAAAGTTTAGAAGTTACGTTTACGCGGCGCGAATTAAAAAGAAAAATAATTCACAATCTGAATATAAAAAGAAATCCTATAACAATAAAAACAGAACGTTCAAATCATATTCATACAGCGCACAGATAAAAAAGAAAATAAAATTCAAATTTGGAAACCGGAGACGCGTCCCGAAGGAAATTCGAGAAAATCGTCGTCTCCAGGCGACGTACGGCGAACGAATGTCCCGCTTAAACTACGCTACAATTTCCTCAGCGAAAACCGAATCGACTGCGCTGTATAAGTATAGGGAAGGGTGGTTTTTCCTTCGAATTTCATAAGTATCTACCTTTCTTTATATCTAAGCGCAAGAACTACGCTCACCCCTTGAGAATACGTCGTGAGACTTGATCGCGGCTCGCCAATGCCGCCGTAACAACCGACTCCGGCTCCGCGTTCCGAATTTAAATTCTATGGCCTTCGCGGTATGTTCGAAATTTGAAATCAGTTCTCTTTAGGGATGTGATCTTTTATCGAATGAACGTTTCTAGTAAGGCAACGGTAACATAGATAAAATGTATTGGGTGGTAAGCAGAAATATATTTATGTATGTAGATTCGCGTAGGTTCGAGAGTAAGGAATGGTGTGGGCTTCGTTTCACGTGACTATAGAACCTCGTTTTTATGTGTACGTATAAAATGAAAATGGTATTGCGTGGTAAAATGTGAATTTTGATATGTAGATTGGATACGCAAAACAATTTGTCATAAAATGATATATTGTAACCGGTATCGTAGCAACATTTACATGGTTTCCTTTTGTATCTTGAATATTTAATAACGATGTACAATATATTTTCGATTCGCCTTCATCGATACCGTAAAATGTGAGGACACCGTGACAAATTAAGTTTATAAGTTCAATAGAACTAATGAGCGGAAAATTATAACCCATCGGACGTGCTAATTTTTACACCTTAAAAGCAAGCGTTCATGTATGATATTACGGTGAAGTAGGTTTCACGGTTAAACGGTGATAGGGTCCGGAAAATTCAGTTCAAAGAGACGATATCAGGATACGGCTGAGATGTATAAAGTTTCAGGTCGGAGACGTGTAAGAACACGGTACATATTTAAAATGAACGTGTCTTAAATAAATGCGAAATGATTCCGCAAGCAACAAGTTTCATTCATTCACGGGCAAGGGAGAAAGCAATCCAATTAGAGAGGGAAAGAGAGGAATTTAAAAAGTGAACGCCCGGAAAGTTAGGCGGGAAAGCTCCGTGCTAATAACCTGTTGCTTCCGCAGCTAAATTAAATATGAGAGCGGGGACGCGACACGCGAAATATACTCTATCGATATTTCAAATCGAACGAAAAAGTAAAACGACTTACGTAAGACGACTAGTCGTGACACCGGATTTATGCGCTATTCAGTCTAGCTTCATAAAATATTCTAAACTATCATTTTTCCTTACGCCCCACCCGCGCTTCATATTTATGATATTGGATCCGCACGATACAAGTCTATCCCTAAGAATTGCACACATTTATCATTCACAATTTATAAGCCGCCTTCATCTTTACCACCCTAGAACCACTTCGAGTGTTATCGTGAAATATCGATAAAGTAAAATGCTGACGTAGCGAACGCCCCTACAGCTATTCCTTGACATAGAGCGGGAATGAAACAGCACTATAACTGTAACACTTGTAAGAAAGAGACGAAAGACAGGACCGCGACGAGATAAGTGTTCTAATTTATACTCAAATTGCGAATGTCGTCACGAGAACCACGTGCTAAATAACCTTTTTATATTTAAGACGCCTTATGTGTTAAGTTATTTTATTGCAATTTTGATCTTTATATCAATAGCTCCAAGTTTCATATTACATTTTATTATATTGTAGTAACGTTGTCTAACAATTTTCCATTTTTGAAAACGAAGAGCGAAGTTACTTTTGGGCGCTTAATGAATTTGATTCTTATTGCGTTCCGAGTGGATCTACTTTTATTTGAGAGTAAATTTTGCAAATTAATACATCAGATTTTAAAAGAAAGCCTGTGCATACTAACTAGGGCTGTGTCAAGGTTAAATTGGCGGAGGTATTTTATTAGAGTCGGTTACTGGGTTAACTGGTTCACTTGGGGTGTGTTTATTTGCGATAGACTGTGATTATGAATAATGATGACGAGATTAATGAACCTTGTGTTAAATAGAACGTTACACGTAAAAAATGTAAGAAATATTCTAATTAGAATAAAATTTGTGTCGGGTTTAGTTGGTATTGAAAAGAATCTTGATCATTTTAAGTGTGCGTAACTTAATTTATAATTTAACGAAATCATACTCTGTCATAGACATCATTTATATTTATTGTGTATTTTAAAGATTAATTAACATTTATTGCTGTTTCATGAACAGGCCAGTAAATACTACTTGGTGCTAGGGCTTTGTGCTAGCCCGACTGGGTTGATACCAGCCACTCTTTATAAATTCTACTGCCAAGCAACAGTAGGTAATGCAGATGTGCTACAAAACTGTTATAAAATTAAAAAAAAAACCGAATTGATAACGTTATTCTTTTTATAAGTTAAAAAAATACAAACTCTATGCCTACGCGTTTACAAGTCAGGTTCGCGAATTCGAACCTGGGCACGAACTTACTTTTTAGGTACTTTACTTAAGTTTATAGTTTATCTCAGGCTCGATGAAGTAACAGATGAGCTATAATATATTAAACCAACCATAAGCATCCAATTTAAGAAGTTTTTATTACATATTTTATAACTGTTACAGTAAATCAAATCAAATCAATCAAATCAAAATATACTTTATTCAAGAAGGCTTTTACAAGCACTTTTGAATCGTCATTTAACAAACTATTTAAAGTAAAGCTACCACCGGTTCGGAATGTAGATTCTACCGAGAAGAACCGGCAAGAAACTGAGTAGTTAAATCCTGAAAGCGTTGTCTTTTCAATCGTATACCTACGTAATGTATTCTTCGCTCAAGCTACGGATCAGATTTTTGAACTGTCTAGAAAATTCAGTAGTTATTCAAACTCATATAAATATATGCATAAGTATATATACTGATGATACAATTGAATTCAACGATTGACATTTCCATTATGTGTAAAACTATAAACATATTATATTACAGTTTAAAACTATAAACTGTACATAACAATAATTATTTTATGATTTACACATGCATTGTTTTTAAGAAGATTGCCCTTCTATTTCCAATATATTTCTTTGTTTAAGATAATTCTTAAAAATATAGAAAGCTTCGAAATATGAACGTAATTTTTTTTCGTTTAATTTAAATAATATTGAAATAATTGAGAGTTTTGAATTCTCTTTTTATAATCGTGTATAGTTCGTGTACAATTTGGAAGAGTAAATAATTCTACACATGCGATCGGTGGCTGCATATTGTCGTCTAACAAGCAACCCTTGAGATGTCGATGGGGGAACGCTACTCGTGGCGTGGGTGGAAAACGTTATTTGTGAATTTTTATAAGAATATTATATGTTTTGAATATAGAATACGAAAATCACTAAACGATTTTTTTTAAATAACCTTTTATTTCACTATGGGATTAAGACTTCAAAGTTCAATTAGAGAGTAACGCAATAACCTAAAAAGAGCTTCGCTTTTACTGATTTACATGTGTTTTAATATTTAAAATATATTTTATTAAAGTAAAAAGTCAATTAACAGTTTTTTAAATGCAGAACTAAATGTGGCAGGTTATTTTAATAGCGATTTTAATGTTTAATAATAACAAGCTAGTAATTAATTAACAAGAAATACGATTGAAAAACAAAATCCTTTAAAACTACTTGATATAAATTTCAAACGATTGTGAAAATTTGCCCGAACCACCCTTCACTCTGGAGACGAGAGGCCTGTCAAAACGAATGGGAAATATTCGAGAAAGAGTGACTGTGGATAACAAGCACGCACACACGGCACATGAGGTCGGCGGCCATCTTGAAAACCATTCACTATCGAGAAAATTTAGTTTGGCTCCTTAGGAAATAAATAGAAATAAAATAGCACTCCGCCTTCGGGTTACGTTTTCAAACGGCCAGACTTTGTATGGCGATTCGATGCAATTAAAATCATTTGAGTTTTATATTCATTTAATTAGGATATATTATGAATTTTTAACGTTATGAATTTAAGTGGTCTTGATATTTTATCGTTTAATTCTGTACAGAACTTGAATAGTTTTGATATTTTGTTGTTCGAGAATTCAGTGGCTGCAATGGCTATAGGAACAGGTTGAATTAGTTTATTCGGAATAATATATTTTAATAGAAACAAAAAGCCGTTGTTATGGCTGTTTCAGACTGACATCGTTATGAAAAATATGTTAATTCCAAAGAGACGATGAAATCTTAATCGCTCAATCGTACGCGGACTGCCTATCGATGTAGAAGTGACGGGCTTATCCTTATCCTTAAGCCTATTGTACACTTAGCATAAATGTAATACCTCTTAATTAGATTTAAAAAAAAAATTATATCTTATGTTTCTGTAGTCTGAAAAAATATGCTTTTTTAATTAAACCAACCAATTCAACCACGGGTACTGGTATCTATAAATACATAAAGGTCATAAAAATATTATACAATTCTATAAGTCGATCAGAAATATATTTCTACGAGAATTAATTATTTAATTTTGTGCTATTACACACTAATGAGCTTTCTACCTATATACTTAATTGACTAAAAAAGGCTTCAGTTTTTTTTTAGTCTCGTTTAATCGATAGTATTATCTTGTATCAGGAGTAGCTTTTCGGAAAATGGTATCCCAATTGGCAGTAGTGAGCGAAAGTAATTTGCGAGTCGATTTAGCACGACGCGTATTTTCGGCCACCCGAAAGAGTGAAATCGAGTGTCGACTGAAACAAATGCGCTGCACTCATACGTCTTAGTGATGTTATCGTATCGATTATAAATTCGGTACTCGAGCATTGTTTTCTTTTTTTTTTTATAATATAGGTAGGCGGACTAGCAAATGGGCCACCTGATGGTAAGCAGTCACACCGCCCTTAGACAAAGTCGCTGTAAGTGTATTAATCATTCCTTACATCGCTAATGCGCCACCAACCTTGGGAACTAAGATGTTAGGCCCTTTGTGCCTGTAGTTACACTAGCTGACTCACCGTTCAAGCCGGAACACAACAATATTGATATAATATATGACGAGGGGGTGATGCCTACCTGCCCAGACGGGCTTGCACAAAGCCCTATAACCAAGTGAAGTGTTTCTATAGAGTTATTCAAATCTCATTAATATATCTATTTAAAAAAAATTAACCATACTCTGTATTTACATTGAAATACCCATAAATTATAAAAGTAAAGTTAATTAATATCAAACTATTTTCCCATATTAATTAAGTATTTTATATAAATGAGATTCAAATCGACATATTTATTAGCTACAATAAAACCACGTAACACCAAGTGCATAATTTGATACGGATCATAAATCTGTAAAAAAAAAAAGGAAAAGTAACTATTACTGTACACAGTTCCCTCGATTTTAATCGCAAGTTATAAGGTAATTAATAAACAAGCACGGTGTGAAAATATGTCTTAGAGCTAGTTCATATAGGATCGGACCGACATTCCGATCCTGTCGTTCACACCACACTCCTATGTCATATTCCACTTCACCTGATGGTAAGTGGTAGAACAGTCCAAAGGCGAAGATGGCCAGTACAGTCATGTAGTGTAGTCAACTTTCGCTGTCACCATGTCGGCCCGCAAGATGCCCTTTCACGCCTCGTTAGAAGGAACTAGGTTGTAAGAGGAGGGGAACACGTGTCATGTCATGTCATGTCATGTCAATGTCATGCTCTCATTTCTACCGCAGGCAGTTGTTACAGGGAACTTAATCTTTGCATTCAAATTATAACGATAAAACGATAGTCCTAACCTGTAAACAGTGTTATATACAACTGTATATTATTTCATCGTGTACGATATTATTTGTCGTCATCCTCGAATGTAAACAGCACTTTTGAAATAATAACGCCAACACGGCATTAACATTTATCGGAACGATAAAGTGTAAACGTAAATCTAATGTGAACCAACTTACGCCAACTAATGAATTAGCTAACGGTATTCCGATAGTATAACTTAGTCATTGATTCTAATGTTTTTATAAAAGAATCTTTAGTAAAATTATGTATAACAAATGTATATTTTATCGCGGATCGTAATTATATCAAAGATTTTCATTATTCAAATGTTTACACATGGTAATTTTATTGTTACGGTAAAAAAGAAACTTGCGTTTTGCTGGAGCTATTGAATATCCCATTGCCGAGAAAGATAGATAAATATTAATCAAAGATAAATAGTAATTGGTATTTCTATTAAGAGAATAATACTATTAACTAAAAGTAGAATCATTTCATCATCATAAAATATTTTACTATTTTAGTACGAAATTCGGTTTAATATTTTTCATCGCTTGGCGTCGCGTCAAATAATATTAAGGAATTGGTTGGTAGGTGCACACTTAACAGAATTTCATTCGACACACAAAGTTTACTCACCTTCCTATAAAGTATATAAGATCGAAACCCACCATCATTGGTTAAAATTACAAGCCAACGTTGTATATCCAATGAACTTTCACATTTTACTGTGTAATATTTAAATCATGAATAATACTACCACCGATAGTTACACGGTTTTATTCGCTTTTACACTTTGTATCGATAAATTAACATTCGCCATGACAACATAAAATATTACAAATATAAATTTAAATCATCGATAATCATCTAACATGTTACAACACTAACCCAGGAAGCGGATCGCGTTGAAGCGAGGAATTTCTGTACTATAAATGTATACAGTTTTGCTAGTGACGTCCCACCATCAATTACTTTTTCGTAAGTAACAACACTTTAGTAGGGATCGTTTGTTTTTATTTATAGCCTTTTATAAGCAGGGTCTACATTATGCATAGAGTCAACTAACAGTGGAATGAAAGTTTGTATGTAATTATTTATCTAGGCTTACTCTTCGTTAAGTACGTTACGATATAATAACATTTTTTCTATTTAATTATTAATTAAAGTTAAAAAAAATAATTACAATTTTAGTATATAATAATTATTTTATATTTCATATATTTTACATATTGTACTTGTAATATTTAGTAAGCAATACCTAGCTAGGCTAAGTCGAAGTAGTTGAGTACAGAGAACTTGGATTATAATTGACGAACGCGAGTTCAACTCTAGACAAGTTTTGCTCAGTTAATTGATTACGTCATCGTATTCGTTATAAGAAATACGTCGTAAGGAAACCTACACACGTAAATCCTAAAATATGTACTTATTCTATCGTGATAAACTTTAATTACAATGTTATGATACAAGAAAAACCGGAGTATCAACTATATTAATAAATTAAAATTATGTCACATTTAATAACTAAATTAGAATTGACAAAGCAGAAAATAATACGATACCAATATGCTAACCTTTTTTGGTTGGAAATGTTTTCCAAAAACGTTACATATAAACGTTGCAAATAACTTAAACATTGATATTTTACTCTAATCCTGATCCTCGCAGTTAAAAATATGACGAAGCGTCATATCAATCTTTATTTTTTTATGTTCTGTGATGATAGTGTACACTAAGCTTTAAATCCTGAACGGGTTTTGATTGCGTGTTGTGTGCTATCATTAATGTTGATATTATAAGCATTTCTATTTCTATAACTGCCAAAATTTCCTCATTTTGCTTTTAATAATGCTACTTTGACAAATAGATGATTTATTTTTTTAATAATAATGATAACAAAATGTCATAAAACTATGTCTATTATTATTATATACCTAGTTCATTAACTCTTTATTTCGTCCGTCTGTTACACTAGTCAGTTCGTACGGGTAAAATTCATAAAATGGTCCCCCTTCCACTTTTCTCTCACGAAGTTGAAATTCCTATAAATCCTTTCTTAGTGATCGTCTACGTTGAGAAAGGAGTAACTGTACTGAATTTCAAGTTAATCGGACAATTATAGTTCCGGAGATCTCGTAATGAGTCAGTCAGTGGTATTTTTTTATATATTAATAAATAGTTGATTTCTTATAAAGCAGATTCAATATGTAGTTTGGGTTACATTATACAATCGCCATAATATCCTAAATAAAAATGTCTTGATATAATAGCTTGATAGGAAATAGACGCCGCGAAATGCATTAATCCCAATCATTTAAAAATATCATTGCAATGAGATGTACTTAGTTAAAATTCAAAATTGATAATAACATGTTTTCATATAAAGTATTAACGCAGTGATATCCCACGGCTGGGCAAATACATCTCCTCTTAAGAACGATTCAAAACTTATCCCATTAAGCGGTTTCACTAAATTATCTAAATAAACTACTCATTAACATTTCATCGTATAAGAATTGTTTGTTGACACGAGCTATTAATAAAATTGTTATAATTCAAATCAGTTAAAACCAAAATTGGAACAAAATTAAATGTATTTCAACCGTCTATGAAAATACATAAAGAAATAGAGAGAGTAAAATATCATGTGTTTTATTCAGAAAAGACAGTAAAATTTTCTCGAATACAAAAATTCCGACAACCGGTGACATTTAAATGAATAATATTAAATACTAACTCACACTAAAACAATATGTTCCAACATTTCACGCACACTAACGCAGTGGAAATGTACGCTTATTCCGTCGAATGTCAGATTCAAAGGTGAAAATTCAACATCGAGATATGATGTTACCCTTTCTTTATAAAATACAAACACACACGCATAAATAACAAGGTTTCCTTTTGTAAAGACGTTACACACCCACACAGACAATTATATTAGTCACTCTGGAATGCCAAATTCAACCTTAACACGAATACGAAGTATTCATTTTTGTTCGAATTTATTCTAATTTTCTTCAACCAATCTTTCTCAATAGGAACTTTAACACCAACACCATAGAGTCTATTATTATTTGCCGCACTGCTATGGCTTACGACTTTTTAAATAAAAAGTACAAATAATAGGATATTAGAACAATACAATCACAATCGTACTGGTATAGATATAAGGTATATTTTTGGTTATACAGAACCGAATCGTGAAAATCGCGTGGGTGACACGCGTAGTAACAATAGTGTCCGAGGGGTTGTTAGTTTTCGGTACACTGCGCAACTTTATTGCGCATTCGCAACATGGCTGACGCTACACGCCATTTTTCCCTGAGCCTGAAAACGAATTGTGTTTCGATACGTACCTAGTTTTTTGTTATTAATTAATTGTTAACGTGAAATATAAAATTAGTTTTAATATTTAATAATCTAGAACATGTTTGAAGAAAGATAATGTTTGCTAATGCGTGAAAATAAGAAGCGGTAGAGAGGTGTAATTTTTATAATATTATTAAATATATTTTGATATTAGTTTCTAATTGATATACAAGTAATATTAGCAACAATAAAATCGTTTTTTATAATAAATGTGTTTATTACTTTTACTCTAAAAATGTAAACTTTAGCGGATTAACACTAATGTTTTAAGTTTTTTTTATTGTGTATCGTGTGTCATAGATCGTAGTATATTATGCCAGTATTAATTATTATTTTTATTTCTTTTCAGATCTGCTGAGAATTGTCACAGATTAGACAAATTAACATAAAATTACCCGACCCTTTCTAAATCCTCATAGGATATTATGATTTATTGTTACCTTGATTTCTGTTAAGAGTTTATTAAATTAATGGATTGCTATTTGTATAACTCAGAAATAACTTAAGCTTTCTTCACACCCTTAACTCAATCACGGTTACAATAACTTTTGAGTTACTTTGGAGCAGTAACCGAACGAAATTATTAAATTACAACCTCCTTTGTTATCGGATTTGAATAAATTATATTTTCAATACATATTCAAATCTGTTCCCAAGGTGTAGCGCATTGAAAGAGATTTGGGAAATCTTTAATAATAATTTCGGTATTAACCCTTTTAACGCTTGTACATACATTTTTTAAATGTATAGAAATTACAAATTTTATTTTATTTTTAAACTAAATATGCATAAGGATTGAATTTATTGTAGCAACTATAAATATAATTTTATATACTATGATAACGTTATACATTATGTGAAATTATTGAAGTATTGATATATTACTTAGTAAGGTGATTTTTGAAGTTTAATTATTTTATTAGATGTTATTAAAAATAAATAAAATAATATTAAGATTGTCGTTTTTATTTCTTTGTCCATTTAAAAACAATCATTATAAGATAGTGTATGTTTTCATTTATCACATAAATGCTGTCAAATTAATTTGAGAACATGCTTACCTAACATATCATATCATATCATTATATTTTTAATAATACAAAGACAATAAATGTTTGTTCCTTTAAATGTAACATTTAAAAAAAAATGATGTAACTTTTTTATAGACAAACAGCCAAAATTTAAAATAATATATGCAATTAAGATTCTAGCACACATTAAGTACACAAAACGACATTAATTCAAAGGCTTTTTTTTTGTTTCTATCGACCCTTCACTTTCGATCTCGTAGTTTTTTCCACTTCCTGATCCAACGCATCTGTGCGACAAAAAAATGACAAAGTATAGAGAACCATGGATATTATTCTAATTACACGGACGTAGGACGTTGACATGGAAAAAAAAAGTCATAAGCACGTAAGGGGTTAACTATTTACTCGTTTGAAAGTGAACTAGTGTTATGCAAATGTTTTACATTTGCATATCGCCTTTTTATAGAATCACGCACATCTGTCGCTAGTTCCGTTTCCTACTTTGTGTTATGAATGATCTTGGTGGATAGTACTGTGGAGTCGTTATTTAAGCCGTTGGCTTACAATGTTGTTTTAATAGCTGACGTTCTTTTTGAAGTCTTCGGTTGGCGAATGGGCATTTGAGACATCTGATGGTGGTGACCACTAAAATTTTATGTTCCTTGTTCCTGTAGTTATATTTACTTAAATATTACTGTTTGGTGTTAGAAGATATAATGGGTGGGTGGTACCGTCCCAGGTGGTCTCACATAAAGCTCTACCACCAAGTAATTATTTCAAGGTTATTGGAAGGAAGGTTCTGTTTTATTTGTATTTTTCTTTTCAATATTTAATTGTTGTATATTTTTGCGTTACCATAAATTTATACGGAAGAGAAACAGATACCAAGTTTTCCTCAATCGTTTTATTCGAAGTATCAGACGTCTCAAAGGTATTTGAACGTTATATGTGACGTTTGAAAGTAACGGAGGTGTTATATACAATAGAATATATTCTTTTTTTAAGATTGTTCTCGTTTCAAACTTTACTTTTGTGAGAGCAAAGATAGCCGTGCAGATAGACGCGTGAATTTATATCCAAGATCGCAGCTTCAAACCTGGCCTACTACAATTCAGGTGTTCAATTCAATTATATTTCGATCCAATTTCGACGGAACCACCATTGTCTCTTTATAGGAAAACATTTGTACGACAACGACTACGTTACGATTCGATTGCGATAGAGTGTTATTATATAATTTTTTAGTAGATTTGGCGGCCAGTTCTAGAGATCATCAATCAAGAAGAACCTGAATGTCGAATGTCGGATAAAATTCAGTTAAATATATATACGTATATAAATATATTATTCGTCGATGTGAAGGAAGATTTGCTTTAAAGTTTTAACTTTAAATCTCATTTTCCAAAGGTATAATTTTGGCGTATGAGCTTTTTTTCCTTTCAACTGACAATATATATTTGTAGGTACATATATTTACCATTATCACTGCAACGTTTTTGAATAGCATACAAATTTCATACTCTTAAACAGGAATAAAAGAGTTTAATCAGTAGTGAAACATTAATACACTGATATGTCATTATTCAATAATAATATATCTAATATATTTATATATATATATTTAGCATATATATATATTTATTTCTATACATGGAAATCAATGAGATCCAAGTATGGCTGCGTCTACAAAAACAATATTTTAAGGTTTAAATTAGTGAAAGGGTTTCACATTGAAAGACAAACCGACTAATGTCTTTACCTTATATGTAAAATTTGTCACAAAATTTAAAAAAAAAAAAAATTAAAGGCAAATTCAAGTGAACAGGAAAGTTCAATACTCCATTAGTATATTATGAATAGCATAACGTATACATAACCTATAATTAACGCAAGTGCGAAAATGTTCCCTATAAAGATATCTAGGAAAATAAAAAGAAACAATAATTAATAATAATAATAACGACGCCAATATATTTTTTAATTAACCGTGTATCTATTTGCGATACAGAACTGTAATTAAATTAATTTTATAGCAATACATTGAGCTTACACTGAACCGCAAATGCATTGAGTAATTAGAGTATAACGCTCAGATGCGTATCTAGAACAGTATACTTTACAACAATTACGATCTATTTTTTGTCCCCTATTCCTATGATGATAAGACTCAAAATGCAATATAATAATATGACCATATATACGTAACTGATGTAAAGATAAAAACAATATATCATTATAGGCAATTATTCAGAAAACAGAAGTTCAGTTACGCCATGCGCTTTCAACGGGTTAAATTTCTTTGTCTTATACTTTATTTTAAAATCGACTCTAATCAATTCGGATAGAGTTCACAGTCGATTGTATTACGATTGTTAGATATAACATTTGGTGTGGTTTTTTTCTAAGACCGTAGGCTTTATTAAATGCTATCATGACAGCTTTTTTTTAGTTATCTATTTTATAGTGTATTAAAAGGGTCGAAGGCGGAAATGGCTGAGAGGTTTTACGAGCGAGCGAGTGCTAAACGATAAGACTCATCTTCATAGCTGTTATTATACGAACTATCATTAAAGTAATTTGAAGTCGCCTTCCTAGTTCGGGGATACTTGCTATGATATTTGACTTCGCTTGGCATTTTTAATACCTGTATTGGTGTGACTGTACTAGCGTACTATTGTTGTATATTTTTGTTAATTTCGTTAAAATTAAATAATAAATTTAACAATTATATTAAATATTGCAATTACTGATTGCAAATAGTTCATTTTATCTTATAACACAGAAACTATTAATATATCGCATTCAAACTTTTTTTTTTATAATTGTCAAATGATAAACATGCGAAGGTGGAGTTATTGAAGCTAGGAATTAATTTGAATAGAAAAACCTATCCAAATATATAGTTAGTACTAGTCATTTTTAATCTTTGTTATTTTTTATATAGTTTTGAGCACGGATGATTAAACTATGGACATTCTTATATATAAGAAAATTTGGCGGATCGAACCTGTTGCAGTATTTTTGATGATGAATAATAAAATGTATAATTAATGCCCGTATATTGAATAAAGATTTTTACTCTGGACTTTGTCATATAAAAAAAAGTAAAGGATTTTTATTTTATAAATAAATATCAATTTTTATAATATTGCAATTAGTCGAATAACTCGGGAATTTACATAAATAATAATATAGATGGCGCAGCGAACGATCCATTATGGAGTTGGGATTCAACGCTGCCTCTTTACAAAGGTACAGGCGATAACAGCAACGCTTACTTAAAAAAATATGCTACACAATGGTTTTGAAATAAAAATAAAAATATTACTTGACATATATTGAGTTGTTATATCACTGTGGACATAATAATTGGCGTTTATATATTGGAAAATGGCTTAAATATATTGAAATGTTTTTTTAAAACGCATATCGGGTAGTTATTACTGGCCTTAAGTCAGCTTTAACCTGCGGCTTGTAATATAGATATAATAAGTATTGTTAGTGAAACAAAGACGTAATTGTGTTTTTCTGTAAGGACAAAAAAACAACATTTAAAGCCTTTATTTCAATATGAAACACAACCTTTACACACAAATTCCCAATGACAGTGTCAGTGGCATCTCCCACATGGATAAGGCGGCAAACTGAGAAACAGATAATTAAGACAAATCACACTATAATTTAGTGATTTTCTCTACATCTCCCACCCTCCGAGAGAACAATTGCATGCGATTGTTCGATTAGGCGCTCGACACTGCTGGAGATAGCTTGGTAATATGGTATAGATTGGATTCTGCTTTCTTATGTCCGGCATCAACGTCATAGATTGAGCTAGAAATTTTCTTTAAGATTTTGTATGGTCCAATTTTTAATTCATCGATTTTCTTTCTATTTAATCGATTCCCATTATCGACATATACTCTGTCTCCCACTTCGATTTTATAATCTTTCCTACCTAAATCATATATTTTCTTATTGTAGTAGTGAGTTTTTATTGAATTTTGAAGGGCTAGTTCTTTATCTCTTTTCAGATCTTCTTTTGTACATCTTGATTTTAATTCAAGTGGCAGAATATCCACATTCTCGCCTTCTAAAAGGTATTTTGGAGTAAACTTTGTGACTGTATGTTCTGTTTCGTTATATTTTGCTACACATTGTTGTGCTACAGTTGTCCAGGCAGTTTTCTTATTGCTTTCGTTTATTTTGCATCTTATCCTGTTGATTAAAGTTTGATTTAGTCTTTCATTAAGTCCATTTGAAAATGGTCCGTCCACAGCTGTAAATATTATTGTTATGTTCTTCTTTTTCAGGAAGTCTTTGAATTCTTTGGAATTTATGCCAGGGTATTGGTCTGTTAATACCATATCAATAATATAGCTTTGTGTGACACTTTTTATAAGCTTAATAAAATCACTGGAGCTTTGATTTCTTGATGTCAATATATAAGCATATCTTGTAAAATTATCAACCAGAAGATGTAAGAATTTTTTTATCGAACGTGATCCTCCAAAACCACCAATGGTATCAATTGATATAATTTGAAATGGTCGTGTTGCAGGGCCTACATGTGACATCAAGCCAAACAAAGACGAAAAAAACAAGGTTATAAACATAACCTTGTTTTTTTTGTCTTCTTTTTTATATGCTAGAGTAACTGGAGCAGCAAATGGGCTATAAGATTCCTCAATCAAATTCTTTTCCAGTAATTTTGATATTTGATATTCGATTTCTTTTCTATCTTCGGCTGTGCACCTGTATGGACGTTTGTAACAATATTTATCGACCATCAAATCTATATGAGCTTCATAATCACGTACAGTGCCAACGTCGTATTCATCCTTAGCAAAGACTGATTTATATTTCTCTATTAGTTTAGTAATTTCTTTTTGTTGATATATATCTAAATGGTTCACTGAAATTTCAAATTTATTGATGTTTATATGTTCGTTAAAGTTCACTTCCCATTTGTTTATATAATTAGTTTCTTGTTCCAGTACCTTAGTGTATAATGAAACAGCTTTTTTATTTTTGTCACCTAGTGCATCAGGAATGTTGACATTTGTTAAATTTAAATTGTTATTTTTCACATTCTTCTTATTTAGGAACTTCTTTTAATCTTGATTGTTACATTGTATAATATTTCTATATATTCATAATCATATAGTCTTCATTTTGCATTAATTTGAATTAATTTGAAACGTTTCCCTTTTTTCTCGGACACACAGATTTGTTATGGCTTTTTTTCTTCGATTTTTTTTGTTTTTGTGTCAGAGTATGTGTAGGGTTTTTTTATCATATTTATTCTTTCCAACAAGATGTTCTAGCTTTCCTAACTCATTGTACAGATCTTCAGTTTCTTGTAATGTCTCCCGGTCAATTTTATCAGTCAGATAATTAGGCAAGCCCGCAGCTATAAGGTCTATAAGGGTTCCAGTATCAATAGACTTCCTCACTTCTAGTAATAATTTTTCTTTTTTTAAAGTATAGTCAAGTTATGAACCCGTTTGATACTTAAAAGTAAGAGCATATCTGATGTGCGACCATCCTTTGTTTCCGAACGTATCACAGAAATTTTTCTCCCATTTGTTCCACTCTGATTCAACTGTATACTTTATTAGCATACAGCTGTACCAATCCATACTGGAGTATTCCAAAAAGTTTTTTAATATTTTAATTTTCTTTCTGTCTTCATTAATATGGAAACGTTCACATTCTTTGTTGAAATCTTTAATCCATTGATGAGCATTTGCATTTCTGCCATTAAATTTTTCAATCATATAATCTTTTGAGATTTTCCCTAAATTTTAAGTTTCAGATTTAGTTTGTTTTTCCTCAAGTAATTTTTCTAATAGTTTTTCCAAAGTTTGATTTGAGCTACTAGGTAAAGATTTATAATTATTTATGTCTTCCATAATTTCCTCTAGGTAAAAATCATTAAACTGTAAGTTTTGTCCTTCGTCTTAGATATCTCCTCTGTTAATGTTATCCAAATATTTCTTGTCTGGTGCCTTTTATTCAATGTTTTTCTCACCTTGGCATAATTGGAAGTACCTATTTATAATTACTTGACGTAAACTTGCAGGCTGGTATTCGTCCGGTATACCGAAAACTTGTCGAGTAGGTGTACCTATTGAGGTTATGCAAATTATATTTGATTTTCCATCCGCTGAAGCTTTCACAGCAAAATCAAACCTCAACTTCTCCATAGTTATTTAAATATTTGCAGAAAATGTTGTTTTATAATAGTATTGTAAGTGAAACAAAGACGTAATTGTGTTTTTCTGTAAGGACAAAAAAACAACATTTAAAGCCTTTATTTCAATATGAATCGCATCATAATGGATATAAATAAATAGAATTGACCCTCAGTTACAATTAAGCTGACGTTAATTTTTGTAAGGAATAGTCAAAGTAGGATCAGAATAGAACATGTTGAAGAAGCTTCGAGACGCGAAACTACAGCTATTAAAGGGTACATTCACGAGATTCGTGATCAGCGGTAAATAAAATGATTACAAAATTGATTTAAAAAAAAAACTCTTTGAGATGTATATGCACAATCAGCACTAGACCAGAATGGTAATTATCTTCTATCTCTATTTAAATATGAAAGGTGTTTAAATCTGTATTAAATTTATTTGCTAACACTTTTTTACGTAAGCATACAATGAAATGTTATGTAAATGTAAAGAGCAATATATACACGTTGTGATTGAACATGCATGACGCTAAACAAGATTATTATAAGAAAATCAATAGCTTGACTTGCTTATTTCAAGCCACAGTAATAACAGCTGATATTAAGCTGCGATTAACACGATTCTATGAGATACATATGCGATCGATGCTCCTTAAACTTCAAGGCAAAAGTTACATCAAAATCGGTTTATTAAATTTTAGTTAACTTTAAGGCGATGTTTATTTTATTTATTGTTGATATATGTATATTAATATATAA
Source organism: Vanessa tameamea (assembly GCF_037043105.1). Taxonomy (NCBI): domain Eukaryota; kingdom Metazoa; phylum Arthropoda; class Insecta; order Lepidoptera; family Nymphalidae; genus Vanessa; species Vanessa tameamea. The sequence goes on from NC_087324.1 coordinate 9,804,192, forward strand.
TTCTACCACGAAACAGAAATATTTAGTTGTTGTGTTCCGGTTTGTAGGGCGAGTAAGCCAGTGTAACTACAGGCACAAGGACCATATCTTAGTTTCCAAAGTATTGGTGATATTGTGGTGTGAAGACGAACCAGTGGCAATATCTATGTGAAGTCACCTCTTACCATAATATGGTGACCCATTTGAAAGAATGCCTGTAAATTTTAAATTAAAAAAATATATCTTATTATTTTAATTTGATATATTATTTTATTATATACAAGCGACTGTAGGCTGTTATTTATTGATATTTGGATTTTGTAAGAAAATTGCCTCTTATCGTTGTTAGTGTTCCCCTCAGTGTACACGTCATTACAAAGGTCGCAGGGTCAAATCCGTATTTGGGTAACAATATACGTTTAATAATATACATTTGCAAAATGTTTAATACAAATCTACTAACTTCTCTGGTTTAACGAACAACCTTTTGAGGTTTGTTAAAATGCGTTAAAAAATTGTATGGTGACATAATCTCTCAAACATCTAAACTGATTTTATAAATGGGAAAGTATTTATGTCTGTCTGTCTGTTACTCTTTCACTCAAAAAACTGAACTGATTTTGATGAAATTTGGCACAAAGCAAACTTGAACCTAAAGGCAGGACAGGAAGCTTTTTTTATGAAGCCTGACGACAAACCTTAAAACTCGAGCGAAGCGCGGTACTATCAACCGTAGAATGTTTATAGGATATAGCTTACATCAAATAACATTACACAAAAAGATTAAAGGACTTTTTTTAACTCAAATATCTATATACTTATTATAACGTGTCTTTGATTTACTTTTCTATAAGTTGATTAAGTTTATTTCGGTTAGTCTGTATGTTTTTATTTTAAGACAGCGTCACGATATATCAGGAATAAAATTGTAATTGCTTTAATTGTCATTTTTTGCGACTTCTTTAACCAAGATTTTGTGTAATAAATGTATAAAATAAACTAAATATAAGTCTGTTGCAATGTTTTTATTAGCTTACATGTAGTTTACAATTCAATTCTAATTAGATTGTCACTTCAAATGTCATACTAACGACATCTATATTAAAAATATTTACGTGATTAAAAAAATAGTAACTAACGCCATCTATCGAAGGGTGTGTGTAGGAAATTCGTATCTTATAAGAATTATTTCAAGTACAAATTCCGAAATGATATTCTCAATTATACCAATAAGATTACTAGACTACATTATTCATCTATATTTAAAGTAATATAAATTATTTTGTTTAAATATAATTTTTAATTCATCATTTACTACTTGATTTGTAAATCAATGAGTAACTGTATTTGTTTTTAAGTTGTTACTTTGTATAGCATTTAATTAAAAGTACATGTAAATTATAATTTTGATTATTTGTTTTAATTACCTTCCTTAATTACTTATCATGATTCGGTTTTTCCATAAAGATACTTGTAATTAAAGTCATTTAATTCTAAGTTTTGGTAACTAGTTATTCAATGAACATTTAAAAATATATAATAATTATATTTAAACGTGCAGGTTACAGGTACATTATTGTCGATAAATAATATGATAATCCAGAATTATTATTACATTAAATTAAATAATTTAAATCCTACTTATTTTACTAATAAAAAACTTCAGGCCTACTAGTGACATCTAGTGTCCATTAAAATTTGTTAAATAAATAGTCTTAGTTAAATTTCTGAGAAGAAAAGTTTAACAAGTGGAGAATATTCAAAATATGATTGAAAATAAAATTTATTTTTCGAGAAAATACCAATAAGTTGACTAAAAATATAGTTCAAAAGAGATATCAATTACGTTTAATTTGTTAATCCACTTTAAATATCATTTAAACTTAAGTGGAATAGAAACAACTAAAGGTTTCCTTTGTCAGTATTTATGTGAAACAAACACCATTACAAAGACTTTATCAGAATGTCAAATATGTGAGTATTTTTGGAACATTATATATTTTTTTATAAAGTCTTATTAGAACAAATTCGAATGCTAACGCCATCTAGCGGACAGTAGCAGATAAAACTCCCGAAAATTTCACTGTTGGTAAAACAGTCAACCGAATGCTTCGGGACGTGCGTTAAAAATATTATTTTTCATTCGAAACTTTTTGTTTGAGCCTATGTTAACTTTCATTAAATATACTTCTTGAAACTAGTTCATAAAAAATGAAGTTACAGTTAACTAACAAGTCGACAAGTTCTTAGTATGAAAACCAAATATTCATATTGTATATTGTTTTGAAATGAAACTATTTTTTTATTAAAATAAAGGAGGTTTATGTTACTATATGTGTTTAATACAACATTATACTAAAAATAACAAAAATGTGTTACTAATAAGAATAATTAAGAAAAAAAAGTAATATATGCTGATAAAAAAATATTAATTAAAAATTAAAATAGGCTCAACAAAAAATATACCAACTAAGCGCAGATCGCCAAAGCAATTAGGTTAGTAATTTATTATTAATCATTAGTATAATTTACCCATCAAATGGTGTCTAGAAATATATTTTTAAACAAAAAAAAAAAAGGGTTAATAGATCCATTATTTTTGAGCTTCAGCGAAAAACTGCTACAAAGAGAAAAAAAAAACAACAGAAACGGCATTGATTACAGAAAATTACAGACCTCCGTCATAATATGTCTCTATGACAGTCGGCGCTGATTACTGTCAACTTTGACATTTCTCTTTTTAACCTGTCGAAACTTAATTAAGGCTAGACGAGTTTGTTTAAACTAAAATACTTTTTATAACTGATACAATTTTATCTTTTAAGCAACAGGCTCGATAAAGTTAATTGTGATTTAGACTTAATATAATTTTTAATTAAATAATAACGAAACAAAAGATTGTAGCGTTGAGCATTTTTGTATCACTAGGTATTCAATATTATGTACAAGTTCTAGCATATAATACAATTAAGTATCTTTATGATATAAAGACGAAAATAATAAGTGTGTTTAGTGATGTATGAAATAGGCACATTATTTTTATTTATTTTTTAATTTGAAACGTAATGTTACCATAATACTATTTGTGTAATTTAAATTAAAAAACTATAATATTAAAAATATATATATTAAAATAACTTTTAATAATAATATTTAAATATAATTTATTAAAGATCAAACCAAACAAGTTTAATTGACGTTTCACGCAAACTTGAATCATTTACCTATTCTATATAGGGTTTGCAATTACTTTTGCGCAAGCGAATGTAGCCTTTATTGCTATACGTGTAAGGTTTTGAGACGTATCAAATAAAATCACCCTAAAGATGCATTTTTATTGTGAAATCATGCGTTTCTCGGAGGTCGCGAGAGGCTGGGGGACTCCTCGTGAGGCTTGGAGTGATCGCGTCGTTTGATAAATTGCATGGCTTCCCGTATTTACACTTTACGCGCTTTTTTATGTACAGTTTAATGACATATACAACATAGTATTTAAAGGTTGATTTAATTGTATTATTTTTTTTATATATTGTTATATGAACATATAGTAGACTAATATATAAATGTAAAATTAATTGTTTGTCTGTTCGCTCTCGATGATCGATATATTAGATGTGTATATCACTCGTGAGATGTGTTCATCATATGTCTAGTGTTTTAGGTGAAATCGAAATATTCTTTATAAAACTTTTCTATTTCTATTTCGTAAAAGTACTTCTGAAATTCAAATTTGAATTTGAATTGTCATGTCACAGTGTAGAATTAAATGTTCGGCTAAGCGTTTACCCGTTCTAAAAGCATATTCTACGGAGAAGAACCATTTTAATTACAGTATTGTCAGAATTACAACTGACATGTTAAATTTATTTTAAATTAGTTTGTACTTGTATGATGTATATTTAGAATTGAGTTGATGTAATAATATTAAAAAAAATCGTCTTTCACCACAAACTCCTTAAATAACAATTATCTTGTACTTGAAAACAATTACGAAAACATTTTAAAAACCGTACGTACGTATTAAATACCGTAGACATTTTCAATTAAATATATTTTTATTTATATATAAATATACAGAGACAAAACTGTTCAGTAAATTTTTCTAATCTGTTTGTCAACCGAAATTTTAGGTAAATATTGTTGAGCTTTTGCGTTGTTATTTAAAAAAAAATGTAAACTCATATTGTCTAAAATACGCAAATTTATTAGTTCTGCACATTAAGATGTTTAGAATGTCTGTCAAACTTTCTACAGCTCCTTAAGTTTAATCCATCAAGTAATTCGTATCGTATTATTAATAATACGAATGCAGACATAATCATAAAATATGGCCGCAATAAATATCAACTGCTAATATCAAATATTCTCTCGGTTAAAACCACGATATTAGCTTCGGTTAAATAAAAATAAAAATTCTTTGTGATGAAAAAACCTCCCGCCCCCATGTCACCCCCATATTAAATTCTATGGGGAAGCGTCGTCATGGTTGGAGTAGGAAAAAAAATACTTGTGCACGCCATCGTCCCGAGGTCCGTGCACGGGGAAAAAATAAATTATTAATGTTTGGACTAAAAGTCGATTTATGTTCGTTCAATTTAAAACCTATGAAAGTATTTAATACATACATATTTATATACCAAACATACATATACATATAAACATCTAAGACCTCCCTTGCAATTAGTATGTTGTTACTAGTAATTTTGTGTATCTATAACTATATTTCTATACATCTATAACCCAACCCCCTTTTTATCCTAGGTTCAAGCTACCTCCAATATACTGCATACTAGTCGTCGACCGCGGCTTTGCTCGCGTTTTAGGGTAGATCAGCAGGTATTATGCATGGGAGTCAAGGTAAGCAGTCTCCTTCCTTGGAGTACATGCTTGCTCCATACAAAAATTTCATCAAATTCGGTTCAGTGGTTTGGTTAACAAAGAAATATTAATTTATAGAGTTAATTTAACATTTATAATATTAGATTTTAAATTGACATGGTTATTTTTATTACTATATAAGTATTTGAAACGGGATATTTACATTGTTTTTTTTATTTTTAGTTGGAGGAGCTCGATATTTCGACATTATCTACGAATGCCTTGTTCAAAAATGTGGTAAATATACCGTTTCAAATGCTTATATTTATAATATTATTATAGTTTTAACAATAACAAAGTCATCAGTAATAGTTTATATTAAAAAAATGTACCTTGATACAAAATCAAATCCCCCGATGTAGACTAAACGGCTACCTAGCAACGACAGTGTAAAATAAAGTATAAAATAAAGTAGAGCCTCGCCTCGGGGGATGCTAATTTCTTCGTTCCAGCAAATCGAGGGAACTAATGCTTGGTAATTATCAATTAGCTTGGCGCACTCTTTTGTCTTCACTATGGAATTATCGAGAGCTGTCAGGACCCCGTTTTAATGCAATATATTTAAAAAAAAAAGATAATTGTTTTTTTATTTTTCTTCATATTTTGTAATTATTGTACAATGATTAATGTCATATTTTTATTATCGTATAAAGTAAACGTCGTATATGTCCCAATGATGAATAGAGGTATCCTTTCCTGTAAAGAAGTTTTAGTGGATACACTTTTGGTTAAAAACAAGATGAATATATATAAACACAAATTAAGTTTATAAAAACTAAATGACACTTGTAAGATAAAGCTCGGTAAGACAACCTATGTCTGATTAATTATTGTTTTATCAGTAATACACTTTATTGTATAACGTAATTCGAATATTTAGTGATTATCCATTTAGTCAAACGAGCAAATGGATCCCTTGATGGTAAGTCCCTGCAGTAAGGCACATGAAACAATAGCTTACATTAGCATCTTACAACGTCAATATCTACCAGACCACCGCTGATGACATAAGATCCCATGAGCATACAATAAAACTGGCTCAGTCACCATTTATATAAATTTGTCATAGATGTGAGAATATATTACAAATTATTGAACAATATTATGTGTAAACAAAAACAGTATAAATGAAATACTTTAACAGTATAGCCAATTAGGAGAACTTTCTTTATAAATTGTTGGAGGTTTTTATGATTTCATTCCAAAGACAAATATTCTTTCATATTACAAAAAAAAAACTGGCCAAGTGCTAGTCGGACTCGCGCTCGAAGGATTCCGTACCATTGACTAGGTAAACAACAGTAGGTATTGATATCGAGCAAAAATAGGTCATTCTGTATGTAATGGAAACCCAAAAAGGCACGGATGCAAAACTCTATAGAGAACGAAAAAAAAAAACAATCAAGGGTATTTACAACGTTTATTTTTTCAATCCAACATAAAAAAACATTGTTGTTCACAAAGAACGATTTTCGTTCACATAGGAATAGAACTATCTAAAATTAAAAAAAAAACATCACTAGTTTTAAATAATTGCACTCGCCTACCCGACGCTGAACTAACGCTGTGTCAATGATTTTTAACCAAACAAACCTTCGAAACGTTGTTTAAATCGCAGTTGCAGTTTTGAACCAAAAAAACTGCTAACATTTTTATTTGGTTTATCGTTCAACTGGTCCGAATGATTAATTCACTTGCACGCGTACCATTTTATTAACTAACGACCAGTTGAATGTGACTTGTAATTATTGAATTTTTTTACAATCATTAAATTATTTAAAACAAATTTATTCCATATCTGATCTATACATATATAACTGATTATTATATTACGATAAATAGTTTTACAAAACAATGTTTATATAAATAGTCGTCGCCCCTTGCTTTGCTCACGTTTTAGGGTTTGGTAGAAACGTGTTAAGCTTACAAAGTAGCCCTATATATATATTCTTGAAATTCAAAATTCAAAATTAGATTGATTTAGTTTAAAATTTCTTAATTAAAGTAGGTTTACGAGAACAACTGTAAAATTATATATTCTATTAAGTATGACGTTATTAGCAGCTCTATATAAATCTATAACCGACCTCGGATTGGTTTGATTAATGCCAATAATTTGCGGTGTACGTGATTGAGATGTCTAGAGGAAATTTGATTTAACGTTTTTTTAATAGAAAACGAAGCTCGGATGTGTATTCATTTGTATAAACCGTTTGTACCTATAATGAATACTACAAAAGAAAAAAAACTAAATTCAAATTTGGAATTCAGAAAATATTTTAATAGTTAAAGAAATGCAATTAAATATGTTATATATTTCTGGTTATATGCCTACAGAGGGATTAATATGATTATTTTTAAAACTATTTGTGTTAACAATATTTTATATTATTTTGTCTTTAATTATAGCTTTATAATTAACGAATTAAATCTTATATTTATTATAACTATCCATGAATTAAAATTATTTAGAATAAAATAATTACTGAACATTTTACCGTTTAACCTATGCTGTTGTTAAAGCGTACATCGTCCCACTAGAGTTACTAGCTAGCGAATAACAGAAATATACAAACATATCTACAAACATACCCTGTATATATTAAATATGTAGCATATTCTGTATTTTTTTTATGTAGTTTACAAATAATTTTTCAAATATCGACCAATCGAATTTAAGTATTTTTATAAAAAAATGTTGTCTAAATTCTCTTCAGTATATTTACACCTAGATGTCCGAAAATCCACAACAGCGTGATTTTTAAGACATTTTCTGCCTCGCACGACCACTCTGTGGAACCAGCTTTCGCCGGCGGTTTTTCCGAACCGATACGACTTGGGAACCTTCAAGAAAAGAGCGTACTCCTTCCTGAAAGGCCGGCAACGCACCTGCAAGCCCCCCGGTGTTGCAGATGTCCATGGGCGGTGGTAGTCACTTTCCATCATGTGAGCCTCCTGCGCGTTTGCCACCACTAACATAAAAAAAAATGAAAATCGCATCTCCGTCAAACTTATGTTAAGTACACGATAAATCTTAGAAGGGGGGATTTCCCCACAATTTATTCTTTCTTGCCCCCTAATCCCGTTATTAATGGTGTACCGAAATGTGGTGGTGCATCGTTCGAGAGAAATTACGATAAGAAGCTCGCTCCGACATTTCTATTGGAAATTGTCGTACCGTTAGAAGAAAAATAAATCAATAATATTTAACAAAAATATTTATTTATTGTTGTCTTATACAGATCCATTCATAAAAAAACCCTTTTAATAACACATTATTTAGTTGTAAGTACGCATTAAGATATACGAGTAGGTACTTACTATAAATCAAAAAGGCGCGCGCCTCAAAGTCAAATTTCCGTGCGTGCGTTTCGAGTGACGCTCGTACATCTCAACAGTAGTTAAATACAAAAAAGATGAATAATTATTAATAAATTTGTTAAATCGAGCCGATAATTTAACGAGGAGGTGCGCCTTGTGAGTAAACTGATCCATACTTCTTACACAGTCAACACGCTACCAACCTTCTAAGTTATTACATATCTGTATTTACACTGGCTCACCATGTTTAAACAAGATTATTAGTATTTGGCGTTTGAATAACTTGTGAATGACTAGTGACCCTGGCCTGCACAGAGCCCAGCAACCGTTGAAGTCACATATCAAATAGTTCTGGTTCTGAAAGTAATACCTCAGAGTGAGAAGAACCGGTGCACGTAACTCAGCTGCATTGCATTTATTTTTCCAACAATTGCCGCTTACAATTAATATAATTATTTTTTATTTGAAACTGCCCGAGGGCGAAAGTTTCGTTCCCAAGGTGTGTTATTATCTAAAAAAGTCGTTAGTTTTGTAATATACACAACAGACAAACTTTACATTATATTTTTTTTATAAAAAGGGTAACAGATATGCCCGATAATATTATTCTATTAATATATAAAAATGACTGTTAACTATATTTTGTATATTTCTTTCTTATATCTAAAATATTTTCGAATTATTATAAAACAGAACAAAAGGGATTACATAGATATAAAAATAAACACAAATATTAGATATAATTCGAATTACAAATTTAATATCGAATACCGATTCTAAATACAAAAATTCAAATAAAATTGGAATTTTAACGGTCAATCATTTAACGAGGGCGTTAAAAAATCAACAAACAAGCAATTAATGTAACACTTATAAATGGACCAAAAAAAAAAAACACAAAATGGCTCTTTTGAACATCAATTAGAACGTTTAAAAACCAATTGCATTTAAGCGAGTACTTACAAAAGCATTTCTTCAATTAATGACATTTGCTACAGGTGCTAAAAATTATGTTAAAAATTTTCCTTTTTTAATAAATAATGTATTAATAAAAATTCGAATTGAAACTACTGAAATATTTATGACAATTTAATTATAACTGGTGAATTTTTTTAAGTATGAATTATTTATTTAATACTCATTAAATGGTATGTCGTTGTTTGGTATTGGTACCTTTTCGTGTTACAAAAAAAAAAAAAATCGTCTCAAGATAAATGTTTTATAAAGACTCTTAAAAGAATAAGATATCAAATTAAATAATTTTATTGTTTGAATTCCTAATTCTGTAACATAATTGATCTGTGCTGTTATAATCACAGATACATAATTGTCATAATCACACATACATAATTGTTATAACAATGCATGTTTCCCTCGAAATCTAAATAAATAAATTCGTAATTATGTAAGTTTCTAACGAACACTTAAAGGATGTATTTATAGAATTAGAATCAATATATGTTTTTATAACACTTTAATTATGTGCTATTATAATTATTATATGATAAAATAGAGTGAATCAAAATCAAAGTCGAATCGTAATTTTTTTTACAAAATATATTAAGTGAAGCTACCATCGGTTCGGAATGTAGATCCTACCGTTGTTATAAAACGGACAGAATATTTGAAATTTATATTGAATAATTATTTATAATCTGTTGTCATGACGTTATAATAGAAATAATTTCATGCTAAATCAGTAGGAACACGATATATAATAATGTAAAAAATAACAGTAGGCACTATATAAATATACTACCATATTATAATATATATAACAATCAAACATTAATCATACTAATACATTATATAGCATATCTCTCAGTATGTACAATTATTATATACGTTATACGTACAACGTTAAAGAAAAATACAAATAAATGCTCTCAAAATAAGGGGATACGATTCATATAAAATTTATTTCAAATAACAATCAATTTCGCCCCATCCCACCCTGTCTCGTTATTAGGATAATATTTAATACAATTCACGTTTTGCAGGATAATGGTCCTTAACACAGGGATAAAGTGATCATTATTGTATATACTTAATGTTTTTAAGTGAATAGCTATCAACGTTGTTTTGTTGAATTGAAATAATAGAATGGAAATAATTTTGTAAACTCTGAAAGATAATATAATTTTTTATGAAACATACGAAGTAGCTAGTTATTTCTAGTTTTAATATGTAATTTTATTGGCTATTCGTGTTAACCAAGGATATAATTAATTTGTTATTAGTTATAATTCATTTTATTCTACGTAAAAAATGTATTACGTAAGTAAATGTTTTTAAATAATCATACTTATTTTATATACCTGTACTGAAATACTTATGTACTTTAAATTCTAAAGATATATTGAACTTGCAATTTTATCATTAATATAACATTTTAATATGTTTTAATATTTTCAATTCTTATCTCTAATCATTGATTATGTTTAATTTATATTTTTAATACATATTGTGCAATATGATGATGCATGGTGAGACTACCTGTCAATAGTAGAACATTTGCCAAGATAATTTTAAAATGTATTTTTTTATTTTGATGTGATATTGTATCTACTGTTGGTTGTCCTACTGAAAATTAAATAATGATTACTTTAAATTAAACCGAAAAGGTTCTCCTTAAAACCTTTTTAATATTATATTAGTACAGATAATATAACGTTATTTAATCTGTGGAATAAGGAAATTGTTTGACATTAATCTAGGGAACGTTTTGCGAAGGTAGCAGAGTTTGGCCCTAGGCTGAATTTTAATAAGATGTCACTACCATAACAAGGGCCGAAGGGAGAATTTTATTAATAAAAACTTTATCATTACACAATAACACAAAATTATACCGCTTTTAATTGGGTCTAATCGTCCGGGGGAAACCTTAATAAGCTGATGGAGAACTTCAGTTCAATGGTCTACGCAATTTTTATACGAAATACAATGGCGGCTATGTTTTATTCATTTATACTAATGTTATAAATGCGAAAGTAACTCTCTGTCTGTCTGTTTGATGCTCTTTCACGTCCAAACCGTTTAACCGAACTTGATGCATTTCGGTATGAAGCAAAGTTTTTATGCCTCATATTAGACGATCAATCCCTAAAATGTGAGCGAAGCCACGGGCGTTAACTAGTTGCTGACAATTTTAACACTGTTAATGCCGGGTGTTTTTAAGTCGTGAGTATTTTTTTTTAATGTAATGTTTTTTGATAATTGCTTTAAAAAAAAATGATTATTTGTTTTTAATGTAGTCTTAACTATTAAATAATAATTAATGCTTTATTTCAACGACCTCAATTTATATAAATTGGCATATAATTTCATGAATTAAAAAATTTAATCAAAGTATTTCAATAAGCTCAGCTCAAAGAATAATTTTAGTATTAAAATTTATGACAGTGATTAAATCAAGCATTTATATAAATAACCTTTCGTTCGTATTTGATTAACTATGGTTTAGTATCAGTAGATATCATTGCTAGTTACTTATTAAACAACTTATACTTTGTGGTCTACTATGATAAGTGCGTGAGCCAGTGTAACAACAGCTATTAAGAATCTGAGCCTTTGGACTTTGCAAACACGGAGTTTCAGTTTCAAAAACGCTAATCAAAGTCTTATTACCTAATTTGACTTTAATCTGACTGGATATTGGTCAATTGGTTACACCAATCCTTGTATCAGTCAGTAGTTAATTTTGATTTGACTTTGCTGATCGTCTGAGAAACTCTTGGTTCCGGATGTATGTTTCCGATTAACTTATTATAAATTGATCCTTCCGACACTATATTTTTAAACCTAGGCGTTATAATTTACCAATTAATAAATTGAAGGCTTTTATTCAAAAGCCGACGTACAATATGATATAGGTGTTTAAAAAGCTCGTTTTATTCCTTGATTGTTACGTAAGAGATAATAATTTAATTGTAGTTTATTAATATAACGGTTTGCCGTTGTACATTCAACAGATTGCAGATGTCCATGGGCGGTGGTAGTCACTTTCCATCAGGTGAGCCTCCTGCTCGTTTGCCAACTCTAACATAAAAAAAGAAAAAAAAAAAACTACCGAACCGACAGTACCGAATCGTTTAATGTAAAATGACGAATTAAATTTATGAACTTGGCTGACTACTGGCTCACGTATTTTAAAATGGATATGACATCGTACAGAATCAATAAAAAAGTGTTAGTTTACAATTTATTTGCTTTGTAAGTAGTAAAATAAAAATAAATCGATTTATAATAAGTATAAAATAATCTTGTATTTTCCTTCTCACTTCATTTATATATATTAGACAGAGCAACGTCTATGTCATAATATTATAAGACGAAAAACACAGCCACGGGGTATTTTTAATTTGACAGCTTGGTTTCATAATGAGAGTATTAATTTTAATGGCTCCATGATTAAAGATCTTTGTCATTTTTTTTTCCTTGGTGTTAATGATATCCGTTTTCAAGTTAGGGACGGTTAAACAGCAGGTTACCGATGTTTTAATTTCGCGTAATTATAAGATAATCGTTGTTGTCATATTTGAACGAGTTAAAAATTTACAAATTATATCGTACCTCTTCTTTTTTTTAAATATGTGTGTGTGTTTTTTAATTCCCTTTACATTTAACCAATAATTAAAATAGATTTACTGATCGTCATAATTTTACACACGTGTTAATTTTTAAATTTAATAGCTACGAAGGTTTTATGTGAGTTATAATTTTTTATATACATTCAATGCATGTTTTTATTTGTGCGATTTGATGAGATTAAATTTATCTTTATTATGTGTACGATAAAGTCGTTATAATTTCTATAAATGTGTTTATTACAATATTTTTTTTTTTTTAAAGTAAATAAGAACTTTGATTCGAAAAATGTTTGGTCTGGACCTTTTAAGACTTACAAAATATTGATAAAAAAATGTAGTTTACGTGCCGCTAAATTATTAAATTTCGTTGCTGTAACATATTTCTATCTAACTCTTAAATATGACAATGTAGAGTCATTATAATATACGTATTACAAAGTAAGAAACGAATTCTGAATTCCTCACGTCGTCAAAGTTAGCGTGGGGCGGGGAGTTCGCGACATTCGGCAGCCATTATAACGACCCTCGCCCTGTCCCTCCTGTGTTTACTAAAAATGCCTCCGAATATATGCGGGCTATGTACCTCTTCGTGTGTACGATTCAGAACAGCGAAATATTAAAGATGGCTTCCATTTGGCTTCTTGATACCATTTCATATTATTAAATCATATTCATTGAAATATGATAATTAAATTAAAATAGACAGAATATTTTCCTTAATATGACCTAAATAATAACTCAAAACCAATATATACATAAATGAAAAATAATTGCAGATTTTATATTTATTAAATGAACTCCATCGGAACAACCTTGGTTTGAAACACCGATCTTCATTGGAGCAGCGTGGTGAGTTAAGCCCAAATGCCACTCCTCAAAAGTATAGGAAACATTTAGAGTTATAATATATACCGTAACTTCTAAGCGCTCTGGTTTTACCTTAAAATTAAATACTTGTTAAAAGGGAACGGATATTTTAAAATAAATCGCCACTTTCAATTACCCCCCTGTTCCTTGCACGCATCTTTACCGGCTTCTTTACTCAAACACAACGAGACTGTCTCTTAAAAAAAAGGCACGCGTACATTATATTCGAGAATGTTTACTGGATTAGCTCGGAGCGTTTCTTTATTCAATGCACAAATAGAAGTTTTGTTGCTATGAGTTAATCTTTACTTTATTTTTTCATATAAATACTAGTTGCCACGTGCGGCTTTGCCCACATGTTTGGTCTTGGAGTTTGGCACTCCTTTTGGTGTCCTTTTCACCCTGATGATTTTTTTTTATGATAATCAGTTATGTCGTTAAGATGTAAAAGCGTAACAAGAAAACAAACTCACATTCGCATTATAATATTACTTAGGATATATTGGTATTATTTAGGTAACACGGTACAATACTTACACCTTACTTAGATTCTTAAATAACTTATACACACCACAATGCATGGGGCATTCCCAGTAAAACATTCTCTTGTTATGCCTTGGAGTTTATCCCAGCACGCTACTCCGATTGGTGGCTCTACCAACAAATGCAAATTTCGTCACAATGTTTTCCTTTTAGCAAGAGATGTATTACAAGCACTAATTAAGACCATTTAAAGTCTATTGAGCTTAGCCGGATTTTAATCCGTAATCTTCGGTTCAGTCACACGTGTTCAACTGCAGTTATTCCCTTATTTGCGATAATAATAACATAGTATGCAAAATACTCGTTACTGAGCTGAGGCGTCATTAAAACAAATTCACTAGCACGTCTCACACAAATCACAGCCCACCTCTAAATGCCATGCTCTTAACCCGTCGATTGCATTATTTCTATGATAATGAGTTCCTGTTTTTGTACAACTTTGTCCCGCAGTGGGTCCCTATAAGAGACGCATTATAGATACCGCTGCTATACAATTTGCGGATATAGAGAATTTGAATATGGTTTTTTTATTTGTTTTAGAAGGCAGACGAGCATATGATATTCCTAATGTTAGATGAAGTCCTTCATACATAGACGGTGGTACGGCGTAGTATAAATCAAACGTACCGCACCAATCATGGTGCAGTACATGTTGCCAGTCGTGGACAATAAAATAAATGGTTATGGTTACCTTCTGTTTAAACCATTTTACTCACCATTTTAACAGGACGTACAAATTCAAATAATGCGTATGTTAACTGGATTACTACCCACCTGGCCTTGAAAACCTACCACCAGAAAGCATATTTTAGGGAAGTAAATGAAAAATATGTAACTTAACAGAGTAATGGTAAATGCATTTGGAAATAGGCATAAAATTCATATGCAATACTGCATAAGCCATACAAAGAGGAAAATTACTGTAAAGTATATTTTCCGAAAACATAAACTTTACTCCTACTTAGCTGTCTGTTTGTACCTGTAATTACCATTTTTTTTAAATATATATATATCAGTTCGATGAAGTTCTGTGAAGATAATATTATATTTAAATATATACGATCTTATTATAAAACTAATTAAAAAAAGACGATCGATCAAAAATAGAAAAAAAAAATTAAAGCGTCCCATACTTTACGTAAATATTAACGATATATTTCCTTAACAAACTCATAATATTTATTACAATTCAAATTTACTTATTAATCATACCATATAAGTTGTAGTTTCGTTTTAAAATAAACACAGGTGTAAAAAAAACCACCTTAATATCCTATTTTATTCAATACATAATAAATTATATTTAGAACAGCTGCTTCCAAGGATTTAAATACAGTAACGTTGATACGAAAAAACCTTATTAACATCTCAACAAACTGTTATAATTCTTCATTGTACAAAGTAATGTATGCTCTTGAACTGAACGAATAAAAAAAAATATTGTTTCGAGTGAAAAAAATTATGTATGCAAATAAGTCACCGGCGGCGCTGTAAGGGTTAAGTTTTAAATGGATTTAAAAGGTGCGCTTAACATCACTGTTTCTTTATTTTATTTCGCTGTGTTAGTGTTCGATAATTATTAATGCCATGCAATTTTTTTTTAATTCTTCTAAGCGAAAGCTGCTTGTAAGGCAATGAATCAATGGAATCATTGTATATCAGATCTTTGCGAATATTCAAAAAAAAAACTTTAATAAGTTAATATTTATGAAAAGAAATTAAACTTTTATTAAAATTTATTTAAAAGATAGATAAGAAGTATGCAAATATTTTTTATGTATATTAGCATTTGATATGATAAAATTTTCCCATATAAACAATCTTAACGTAGGTATTTAATTAGGTTAACAAAAATGATATTTATCTAATATGTTAAATGAATATGTTCAACAAAACTGAAAGTCAAACTGACCGGCTCAATACATACATACCTACATCTATGTGATTAACGCGAAATTATCGTAACATATACATCATTTACGATTTGAAATTAACCAACTAATTCAAATATAAGTATCTAACTCAAACGTTCTAATCATTTGTTAATATAAATCAAAACAATATTATTTTACTTTCACAGAAATAATAATGATTTCGAAGATTTGAATAGTTCGATTAAAAAAAGACATGTTAAAAATATAAAGAGAAATATTATAATTGCAATCCCTTCTGATAATTCTAATACATCCAAGAATAGATAATAAAATATATAAATTTGAATCGTGACAAATTTGAAAACAAAAACACATAATTAACAATTTATTTTAATTTATGTTTCACTGTGTTTGTTTTGTTAACAGTACAAACATATTACATGATACAAGCTTCTCTTTTCAATTCTAATAACGTTAATTATATATGATTGTGAAAGAAATCGGTCTAAAACTTAATTAGGTATTTCAGGATTTCTTTTATAATTTGATTACTCACAAATATAGTTTAGTTTTAGACTCGATGTCCAGTCAAATAAAAAGTGTGTCCTTTTTGCTATCAATTTACCGCCACAACGAGCATCTGTCAATGTCAATTATGTTACGAGTTTAAAAATGTAGATTATTAAAAATATTCTTTGAATAAGGTGACAGTTACTAGTCAATAAAATAAAATTAATATTGGGTATTATAGTCTGGTTGAATATTACAATATAAATAAATATTTAGAGAAACTCTTTGTAACAGTTATACAAGTTACCAAAAATACAGTTATAATTAAATTTGTGTGAATGACTCTTTGATACATTCGTACACATTTTGTTAACGAGATGTTATATGATGATAAACTCTTTGATAACATCTCTTCTGAGAGTAATTTTTAAGATTGATCATTGTTTCGTTCCTTTTTTATAATTCGAACATTATATTTTTAATTAATATTTAATTACGTAATTTTTTGGCAAATAGATTGTATATTTGTATTGTAGAATACTATTATTTTATTTTATAAAGTATTACATGAGATTTAAACATTGCTATCAAGTTAATTTATTTATTTTCTATTTTTTATAATTTGGATTTAAATTTTACTTTTAAGAATAAAAGCAACAATCTTATTTTTTGTATCTCTTGTATAGTAACGAACTTTCCTCATTCAAAAACGGTAAACAATAACACCCCGCTCGATTCAAATGTATGCAACCTCTGTAACTGATATCCTTGAGAGCGGTTCTAAATTTAAAAAGCACGCCATTCATAGATAGTTTTTTTTGTCTCAAACGAATGTAGGACATGCATATCATTATCTGTGCCCTTTAATTTTTTTTTAAAACCAAAACCGGCTATGAATAATACCAAATCATTAATCGTAGTTGAAATTGGAACGCAGCTGGTTTGTTTTTTGCGACAATTTTTTTTTTCGAACATTCGAAAAATGTTTGCTTTAGCGATTTGAATATTTTTACTGCGTTTTGACTGTGGAGTCAAAAACGGTTTTTGCCAGGTGAGGGTCAATTACGCATTTTTACACAAAAAATATTCATATTAATATTTGCTACACCTGCCATAAAATATTTTTACTAATTAAGGAAGAATATATATTTAAAATATATATATAATATAATTTAATGATACTTGTTAAAATAAATATTTACAATTTTAATTGGGTATTTCGGATCATTAAAATTAATTCGTTGAAAATTGAGGAATTTTATGCCTTAACTTTGTACAAATAAAACTTCAAGCTGATTTTTTTTTACATTATTTTATAATATTAGTAATAAAATACGTTATATATAAGTATTTTTTTTTAATTAACTTCACTTTAGTATAATATTAAAATCTTGTAAATACTTTCAACCAATCGCCGTAAAATTGGTATTTGGCGCTGTCAGTAATATGAACCATTCCTTATATCCCCAATGCACCATCAACCTGGACACTAAGATGTTATGTCTTAAGTGCCAGTATACACTGTCTCACTCACGTTTCGAACTGGAATATTACAATAATAAAAATCGCTGTTTGGCAGAAGTATATGTATTGAGATGGATGGGTGCCATCCAGCACCTATCCAGTCGAGCTTGCACCAAGCCTACCAATTAAAAATTATATTTGGTTGTAAAACATATCGTAGGTATAACTAGTACATTTCATTTTATGAACTTTCTTTGTAATAAAGTTTTCCTTCAACTTGATAACTTATTAAAATTGCGAAGATGGCCGCTACCTTGTCGTTGTCTATAATAAAATGTGCATAATATTTAAATATGCAATATCTTGTCAAGTTATGCAAATGCAAAAGATGTTTAAAAATTGCATTAGAAAATTAACAGTTAAATTATAAAGACGGAAGCGACCCCGTTTCCCATAAAACTAGAATATATGCATTTCATAACACATCTGCTCATTAATTGTCTAAGATGCAATGCAATGCAACGCAATGTGCATAACTTTAAAATTACAAACACGAAAAACGTCACACGGCGACATTTCATTATTTTTAAAGCAATCGTCTTGGAAAACCTGTCGCAACCCCTGTTCAAGGTGTGAAATTTGCAAATTAATAAAAAAAACTTTGAACTTCACCATCTTACGAATTTAGACTTAAACCCGTTAACATTTAGGGCGATAATAGCTTGCGATTTAGTCGTTGATGTCAATGGTCTGTATGCAAAACAGCTAACCCATTTCTTAACTCGCCCCATAATTATAGTATTTTGCATATCATTTAAAGAATAAATATTTATAAGGAAGTGTAATTCAAGAACATTTTTTTGTAAACTATTGCTCAATAAAATACGTTCGTTACTATTTAATGTCTGTTTTGCATTTTTGTATTAATTTCGATATGAATGAGATATGCGAATGGGTGAATGAATCGTTGGTCTGAAACGTTACGTCTTCCCACGTTTTAATTGATTTAGGAACATTTTCTGGAATACATTCAAATTTATTTAGTATCTATTATAATATTATATTTTATAATTGATAAAGTAACTGATGCTTTGTTGGGAGTTATTCCGTACCGATGGTGCTCACGAGATTGGATTACATTTCCAAGATCCTGACGTGTTGAAATTGGCAGTATAGACTCCCGGACCTCACATAGCACTTTAAGGAAACGCTGGACTTCAGTTTGTCGTCGGGTCTTTGCTGTAAAATCGGATTTCGATGATGAGAATATTTTATTAAATGGAATAGTCACTGCACTGTAATTTATCTGAATGTTTGACTAACTTAAGAATAGATTCCGTGGTCAAAGTCGGACCAGAGGATATCATTTTAAGATGCACGTTTAACAAACATTATAAAAATATAAGTTCCTTGTAACACACAATTATTGTACAACGATTAACATGATAAAGAGAAAGCCAAAAGATAAGCTTTTCATAAATTGCAAACTGTTTGCGTACAGAATAAAATGATGTGAAACATTTTCTAAAACTAACTAGATTCTTCATATCTTGCTACTATTATTGGAAATAAATATTACGTAACTCGAAACTAAACAATACGTATAATTCAAGTACTTTTAACAGAAATATTAATAGATAGACAAAACGTATTAACAAATTAGACCTCTTTTCTGCATACCGTGGAAACAGGCACGCTTGTTTTTCCTTCCATATACTTATTTCAATTTAAATGAGGCTGTACCTCTTAGATGGCATGGATGGATTAAACAGACCTAGAATTCGTGGTAGGTCCAAGCTCATAGCTGAATGGTGTTGAAATATAAAAAGGCAATCGGTGCAGATTAAGTTGGCCTCAAATGATGATTGTATAAAAATCTAATCTGTCATGAACGTTTTGGAAAAAGCTCGTCAGAATAAGAAGAAGCAATATTTTATTTTCTAAAGTCCTATACATATTGAACGTATTTTGTAAGCTAATGCAACATCTTATACAAGTTATTCATCATATTTATTTGCTCGTGGTAGAAGATAGATTTGCTGTGGTAAGTTTTGTTCAGCAATGGCATTTCCGACCAAATATTCGTTGCCGATTATTAAAATTGACTGATTTCCTTTATATATTGTACCTTAACCTTCCATTTAACAATACAAATAAAAAAAATCAAAGAGCTTCTAATAATGCTTCACGACAATGCCAATTTCAACAAGTGCAAGTCAAAATATAGCATATTATTGAGTGCACAATACAGTATTGTTGTCTATTGAATAAAATCGATACAATAGAGTCGTTAGGGGCGTTCCGATTCGAATCGATCAAGTGGTTTTCATCGATTATATACCGATTAGTGTCGATGTATTGTTGTGTTCGAACGGGGTAATTTTATTATACATATGTAATTGGTTAATAATTTTTATTGATCGGTGTAACTGGAGCTTCGAAAATTTCTTTGATCGGAGTATTGGATGATTATTGTAAGTTTTGTTAGTATTACGACTCTAATAACAAAGGCAACACTAATTATCTCTGAAGGAGTTATATTATAAGCGAGCTGCATAAATGCAGGTGCACTTCTTGTTCTCTCAGTTTCATACTGACATTCATAATGACGGGTAGGTATCTTCTTGTTTTGCCCAGGGTTTTCCCTGCCTTATTATACCAGCGTCATCTTTCCTACATTTGTATCACCAATTTGCTCGATCTAAAGCATCATACCTACTTGGCTAAATCTCACGTGCTCTCAACGTCACACTATAAATTATAAAGAAATTAATTAAAAATAATTTATACAATGACAATATAACAAATTAAGAACAATAAAAATAATAGATATATAAATATATTATATTACACTCAGCTAAAGTGGTGAGATGCACTCATCTCGATGTTGAATATGATACATCAACGGCGGCATATAGAAGAAAAAAAATGACAGATGTGTGTAGCAATGACAGTAACAAATATAAAATATATTTAAAATAAAATTAATAGGCTACTTCGTATCTTTCAGCCTTCTTTCATTGCAGTAGAGCTATACAATAACAGAAAACTCGAAACTCACCGTAGTACTCGATCGTGAAGTATTAAAACGTCATTGATAATATATGTGAGAGTAATCAATTTTATATTAATTATCAATTAAAATATAACAATAAAAAATATAAGAATCCAAATTAATAATTTTATATTTATTAACTTACGTAAAGATGAATGACTTGTATTTAACTCATTAAAATAATAAACTATCTCCCTGAAATAGTTTCAAAAATATCTGTTTAAGCTTGCGGTAATAAGTTTTAAAGACTTTTTTTTTAAATAGTTTTGTTTAACGTATAAAAAATAAACGAGATATATATTAATAATAATTGAAAATCAATAACAAAAATTAAATTCAAACACAAACAAATTTATAAGGTATAATGCATTTTACTGGTGTCCTTAGTTACCTTTAAAAGTGTATTGCACAGAATCTGTGTTTTTTTTTGTATATAAATTGTATAATGCTATAGGCTAGTCCTAATAAATAAATAAAATTAAATAAATTAGAATAAATATAAACAAAAATATAAAGTATATTATATAGTATTATGACAAGTTAGAAATGAGATGGCCTCAGAATCGCAGTTTCAAATCAACAGGAGTTTGACTCTAAGACATACAATCAAAACCCTTTAACAACATTGACATGTTGTCCTTGACTTTGGTGTACCTTATATTTAATTAGTGATTGTTATTTTAGTTTCTGGCCGGTTCTTCTCGGTAGAATCTATATTCCGAACCGGAGATAATTTTATGTTTCGTATAATTATGTTAAATGACGATTCAAATGTCCTTGACAAAACCTACTTAATTAAAGTATATTTTCATTTTGATTTTTAAGTAGCCTGTCCGTTTTCGTTACAAAACAGCAATACAATTTAAGTTATAAGATTAAATTAGTTAATTTTTCCTTCGTTTTTGGTCGAAACCATGTGTTCGTATGCAACATGAACATGAGCCTGCCTTAGGACTTGTAGTAATTAATTTTAAAATATTTGTATACCGTATTTTTTTAGTATGTTAATATGGGAACAAAGTCCGTCCTGAATTCTGACCACAGATATAACGTAGGTTACATAACGCATGTTCATTAGATGGTATGACAACCGAAAGTGATTTTTTTTTATACCTACGATGACATCACGCCAATACTTGGACATCATAATAAATGATTTTAAAATTAATTACAGCTACTTAAGCAGCACAATTGCTTACCGTTGGTAGGTAATACATTCCTTGTCTCGTTTACTACCCCAAAAGAGTTTTAACAGTTTATAACAGCACAATTACATGAACACAAACTAAAATAGTAGCGCGTCAAGTTTGTGCAAAGTACAAACTTGCGCTTGGAAGAACTGCTTGTGATATCTAGCCTGCTCCAAATTTGTGGTTCCGACACACGTTTAACGATAGTTTGGAAGCCACTTCGTAGTGTAATAATGTACTATTTGGTAACGTTATTTTATTTATTTCGTTACATTTTTAAAATTACTAAAAAATCATGAAAGATTTAAATAATGTATTCTTATAGGTTATCCAGGTTTAGGTCTCATTATTATCTCTAGACTTTAGAACTTCTTAATAGTACACGGTGTTATAAACAATATTGCTTTAAGTATTCGACCCTCGATTCAAGTACCAAGATCTTCTTAGTGTTAGTAGAAACTCTTCGCTGGGTTACCTCTGTACTAACTCTTAGTTACTATTGTTTTCAAGGGATAAGAATTAGCAATTTGAACACATAAGTAAAATTGATTAAGTTTTTAATTTATAATTTACTTCTCAATATTGTAAATACAGATGGGTTTGGATGATTTTAATATTATTCTTTATTTAGGTATTGATAAGTATAATGGTATTTGTTAAAATTTAATTGAAGTGACCTTAAAACCCTTAGTGAAATATAGTAACCGTCGTATTATTAGACTAGTGAAATTAATATTGAATTCGTTGTTCAAATATTTTTAATAACGAAGGTTCTTTAATGTTAACCAGCGGAGTGAACATTTCGAATCACACGAGAATATTAATCCAGCGACTGAAGATACAGCGGTCCACCTTTGATAATTATTAAAACTCAGATAAATTAGGCATGGAACCTTCACAATTATTTCGAGAAAGTCGAACAAAAGAAAATGCGACCGAAAAAATAAGCTTTGTTATAGAAATTGGAAACGAAATGAAATATATCAGTAAGTACCTAAAGAAAGGACAGTTGGGGTGATTTTTTTTTTTCAATCCGAACGCGTGTACAAAAAACATCCCTCCGCATATGAAACATTACCCCACAATACGTCCAATGGGGCTACCCCAAAACAGGTCTGCGCTCTCATTTTTATAAACAGATTTTTTTCTTTGCGCTAGAGAGAGACGGGTTATCGGTTGTCATAATCCAATCGTCGATATTAGTAGGTTAGAAAGGGACGGGTGGAAAGAAAAAGTTCAGGCCCCGGATAAAGAAAGCTCAGGTATGAATAAGGGTGTGGAGGGAAGAAAAAAGGGATACGGCGTGGGGTGGCATCCACCCCGCGGGTGGGGGTCGTCGTCGAGGTTCGCTCCGCCGCCGCTAGATGGGGGTGTATAAGAAAGTTTTTTTTATTGAATTTCGGCAAGAGAGTTCGGCATAATGATGATGGATTGTACGGCGGCTTTCCGCAGATAAGTTTTTGGGGAAATTCCGTTGTGTGTAATGTTTTTCGTGAGTTTTATATTAGCTGCAAACCCGTGTTGATAGTATTATGACGCCGCGCGTATATTATAAAAGGTAACCGGTAACGGTCGATTAGTTAATGGACGATTAATTTTGCGAACATTTTTATTACTTCTCGTAGCGGAAATTAATTTATTAATGTATGAATGGTTACTTTCCAATATACTTATAAGACTAGTGGAAACCGAGCACTAGTAAGCCTTTTCTAGAATAACAAAATCTAATAAGAATTAATATATAACACAGACGCTTTCTGACTTATTCAACAAAAAAAATCTAATATAATATTTAGGTAGAGAAATCCATTATGTGCGGTAGCGACCGAAAATCTTTTAATTAGGGTTGCACGGCGAAAATCTCACTTGACAGACGCGTTGAGTATTTTTTTTTTTTCAGTTTTTCACCCTTTCATGCACTACCACTAATGAGACGAGCCCTTATAATGTCTGTGGACTCGTAAATGAGTCTAGCCTTGAGTATGACACATGTAATTAGTGCTAACATGGGGATGTCGTGTTTAATAAAAATAAATTCAGGCGTAAACCTATTAAATTACTTATGTACATATAATAAAACCACGACAACGTCTGCGTATAAAATTTTTAATATATAAAAATGTTTGTTTTTGTTTTCTTGTTCGTTTATGCGTAATACAAAATTCAATGGGTTTTTAAGTATTAATGTAAATAGCTCAAATAAACGGTGGAGGGACACACAAATATTTAAGATATTATACTTATAGTGTCAGTAATCTGTAATTACACTGGCTCACTCATCCTTGAACTGGAATACAATTATACAATGTATAAAATATATATACACTTTGGCTCTAGGATGAACGATATCTTGATACCTACCCACCCAGGAACGAACAAAATACCACCAAATATTAAGTGATTATTTAACAATATTATATTTTTAAAAACACATTAAATTTGCACAAATTCGGTTGTCGTAATCATATTTCCATACCCAATGTCAAAGCGAAGGTGTGGAAGCAGCGGTTCCAAGAATTAATTAAAATATAATTGTTTCACCAATTACACACTAATATAATTTCTTAGTATATAAATTACTTTAATTAGATGGGAAACATATATACGTAATATTAATATGTCATATAAGTACATATATATCTATATATTTTATTCGACCTTGATATTGGTTACACTAATTTACCACAGTATACTTTATTTTTAAATAGTTTATATAGTAACATTTTTAATCTGTGGCTTTTATAACCATGGCACACTAAAGCCTCCTCGAAACAATCATATACCAACCAATGTTGGTAACCAATATGCCAATGATTGGAATAGATAGAAGCTTGTTTGTGTTCACCAAATTATTAATTTGACGTAAGAATCCAAATGGTTCGGGTAAAGTATAGATGACTGTGCACTCCCTGTTTCCTCAGTTTCATAGTCAATCGGGAGGACAACATAACACAATTTAACAAAGAGATGAGACGCCATACCAACGGTTTTACGTGCTACCCGAGATATGAAATTGCATCAAAGTAGAATTGGAAATCAATATAGGTGTATCCTCTTAATTCTATTGTAATAACTTTTTAAAGCCGTTACTTCGATTTGAATCCAGAAACTTGACAACTGATGTTCTAATCTAGACCAAATAGCAATCATATTTATGTTTCAGGAGACGAGAGAGAGAGATGGAGGGGAAGATTACGAACAGTTTATATTTTTAATGATGTAACTGATTACAATGTAATCATAAAATGATTCGTCTTTTCGTATGAAGGTTTTTCTTGCTTATATTAAAATATAAATGCAAGATTATTCGTCTAAGAATTTCGTAAAGTTTCAAATTAGAACTCAGACTCATTTGATATAAATGTAATATTTTCCTATTGGCAAATTCAACCTTTCACAAATATCCAATTCCGGCGTATAAGCAATAAATAAGAGGAAAAGGCTTCCCAGACGGTCGCGGGGAGGTGGGCGGAGGGGAAAAAAGGAAAAAAGGGAAAAAGGCAACGGATCGAAGTCTTGGTCCGTCGGATCCAATAATCCTGCCGTCTGTCCGCCTAATGTGATCGTAGCCTAATGAAAAACGCTCGTGTTTTATTTATAGTTATTTCAAGTAATTTTATTAAATTGTCCAAAGATTACAAATGGTGTCTTGAAAAATATTAATTGACGTCTGTTCAATAACTACGAACTTTTAACGAAATCGATATGAATATAGAACCCGCAGATGGGGCTCGGGGAGAAACCGAGAACCCTATGTGCAGTAGTCGAAATAGGTGATGAAAAATGATGATGATGAATATACAAATTATATTATACTATAGATAAGACATTCATAAAATTCACTTTTTGCAGATCTCTCTTTTGTCTTTTTGGATTTTGCATTTAAGAACATAAAATTTATCAACCGTTATATAGTGATTTAAAATGCTCACAGGACCTTTAAAATTGGATAGATTTATTTAAATATTGACTTTGAAATATTTTCCTAATTCCTATTGGTCGCTATTGCTTGTCGATATGCCTGTCTGGAAACAGTTACGTTATCGAATATTTGTACAAAAGTACTTCGTTTTCTCACATATTTATTGAATAAAGAAACAGCATTACCATTACGGGATATAAAGATAAGATATACTTCTTATGACTCAAACACGAGGCCGTATTATTTGTATTGTTTTTGTAAGTCACTTTATTTTACGATGAAATCACATGGTCTGTTAAATCATATTTCTTCGGTACATCGACATTGGAAATGTCAGAAGTGTAGATCATTGTTTACACTATTAACCACCACTCAGCCAATGTTGGAACCAATCTCAGATAATATATCCCTGTTGCTAACACCAAAGGTATCATTCATCCTATAAATCAACACTCGACAATAAAGAGTAGAGATGTGTAGTAGAAGAATAAATATATGTGATATAATATGTAAGGATTATGCAGCCTCATCACTAGATATGTTTCAGTAATGAAACTTATTTTTTTTAAATGTACTCGCAATATTGACAGTCGTCGTCTATGAATAGGGCACTCAGCTTCGCGAATGCTAAAAAAGAAATCCTAAAATGAGTTTACTTTGGTAACGAAATCAACATAAATTTAGAAGAAAATTAAAATGTGTGCGTGTATAGTTATTATTCAATTTTATGTGTTACTTTGTAAATATACTTTTGGTTACATACCTTAAGTTGTTTAGCCATTAATTCCTTATTTCCTAAGATTTTGTTCCCTTGAGCTAAAAACGAAGATAAATTACCACATAAGTATTGCATTTGATATTATTATTATTTAGTCAAGCGTAGCTTTTCGACTGCATTGTTGGTCTACTAGGTATAAAGCCCAGATCCCGGGTTCAAATCTCAGGTCGGGCCTATAAAAAGTTATTAAGTTTTTCAGTAGTAGCCCGGAGTACAGTCCCGTGCCTCGAAAAGGACGTAAAGCCGTTGACCCTGCGCTTGAACTTTTTTCTGTAATCTCAGATTTGCTGTGCCATTGGATTAAGAGAAAGTACCTGTGTGTGCGTAAACACTTGTGCACTTGTGTATAATATGTCCTGTGCAGTTGGTTGGTCTCCTTTGAGAATATCCACTGTCGCCTAAATCGGTGAGGACTATTGTTGTGCAAAGTATTTATGCGGTTTTATTACGTTTTTGTGCGGACATAATCATTTTGTATATTATATTTGAAAAGAGGGATGTCCTCGTGACTCATTTACGACTCATTGATATTGCGGCTAGTTTATAAGTCTGCAGAGCCGAAGGTACTTAACACCCGGGACTCTTTCCCACCAGATTAGAAGAGAGAGGGAATAGATAAAACGGTTCCGTTTGCAGACTTGTGAACTTTAATGAGTCCTGCGTAATTGGTTAGTTTCCTTGAGTCCTTGTTTTTGAAATCGGACGACGTCATCATATTTTATTATTATTATCAACCAGGGAACTAAAAAAACGCGTACATAGATTTATTTTTAGCATATGTAACCGAACGAGCTAATGGGACACATAATACGAAATGGTCACCATCGCTAATAGACATTGATGCCGTAAGAAATATTGGCTATGCCGTACAACACCAATGCGCCACCAACCTTGAAAACTAAGATATTATGCCAAAGTTAGACTAATTTACCTTTCTAACTGGAACAGAGCAATATTGAGTCTCTTATTTGCTGTTTGATGGTAGAATATACAATACGTGGGTGGTACACCCCAGACTGACTTGCAAACTAAATTTTAATTTTTTTATTTATTTTTTCCTTTGACTAAACTAATACAAATAAATATATAAGAAATTAATTAATATAATAATAATAATGTTTTAATAGTAATAAATATTGGATTTTATTTATTTAACATAATTTATTATTTTTTAATTAATATATTTTTAAAAAAATCTGTCTTTTTAATATTATTGTAATGAGTAAGCCGTGTACACAAAGCTTAGAAAAGTAATCTAGTTGAAAATTGTTTAAGCCCGTAATTTTAATGTACTCGTATGTTATGATTGTATTTTGTTTTTGTACAATAATATAAATAAACAAATTAAGAGACAATCGTTTCTGAAAGAATTTCATTAAGTTCTATCAATGGTAGATTTTTAATATTAAAAGGAGATTTCGACTTTGATTTTGATTATTGTGAGCAAGTTTACCATTTTCGGTATTGTAACAGCTGGTTAATAGAATTCTCATTAACCTTATCTCACCAGCCAGCCAGTATGTACGTGTGCTTGTGGCCAAAAAACCCATAAAATGCATTCTAATAAGAACTAGGTACTAGGAACGCATACACGCAAGGGAGTTAGTATTAAAGGGCAATCGAATGGAGAATCTATCTCGATGTGATGTTATGAATTACAAGTGAAAATAATGATCATTAGAAAACTGATTGGTGAGTCACTGGCAAGTCACCTACAAACCAAGTAAAGTTTATAAAAATATGTGAGTGTATAAGCAATTGAAGCAAGAAAAATAAAACTTAAGTCCTAGGTGCAGCTCTAATATACTGATTGGCAGATGCAACTTATTCTTTACGACGTCCAATCGCTTTTTCATATAAATCTTAACTCTTACCAGATAAGATTTCAATAATTAAGTAATACAGTTTGCAAATAAAGAGCCGGGATGGCCCAGTGGTTACAAGACGTGAATCTTAGCCGATGATTCTGAGTTCAAACCCGGGGCAAGTAAAACTGAATTACGTAATTAAAACGTCGTGATGAAACCTTTGCGTGGTGGAGTTAAAATCCAAACCTTCTCCTAAAGAGAAGAGGAGGCCTTTGCCCGGGGACCTAAACTTTACTTTTTACTTTAATATGCACGGAATTCCATTTTAAATAATATTTCTTCTATTGTATTTCTTACTGAAATCTTAAGATCTAATTTTTCTCTTCAAAGTTTCACTTTCATATGTTTTCTCAAGAACTTATGATGTCACACCTCCTTCGCGTCGGGAGTCGACGATCCTTAAGAAAATTCATTCATTGAGAATCAGCTGTTTGTGCCTCTCTTTCACAACTATAAGATATTATATCAGAAAATATTCTGTCTCACTCTAGCGAAGGAAGTAGTGACGTCATAACGAGGTCGTCTTTCAGATTCACTCATTAAATAAACAAGGAATGAAAAGTCCTTTTCGCTGGCACGACTAGTTTGGTTAAAAAGTATTTGCTTAATAAAAAGCTTTAGTTGACTTTAAATTCAAAACATTTTTTATGAATAGAAAGTTTATTATTATTATTAAATATTACATCATTTGTAGATAATTCATAAAAAAAAGCATTTTAGTTTTTTTAAATATTTCAACTTACATTATAAAGCCAAAGTGGTATTGATGGCATTAAAATACTTCTTAAGTAAAAAAAATATGAAATGAAACTTAAAAAAATAAAATTGAAAATACTATTAAATTATTTTATTGTTTTTATGTACAAATACGTTAATAAACGTTAGATTATATTTGTAAATTATCAAAGAACTAGTATAATCTTTGTCCTTTTAATGTAGCAATTAGCATCATTAACAATACTTATAATGAGTTATCTCAATAATAACAATTTTGATACATTTTTCGCTTTTTACAGAAATCGTTTGTATAAAACTCGAATATATAGAATTTATCCAATTATATAAGAGAGTCCTGCCGCGAAAATGCACATTACGCCCGTTTTAATTCGTATCCCGACCCCGCTGTTCTTCATTATCTTATTACTTAGCCAACTTTGTGTACTGCGACTGATGCTGTTTGGGGCTTTTGCCGACAAACATACTTTTGGTCCCTATGCTAGTTTTTTTAATGGAATAGCTTTGTTACTTCTTTCAGAAATATGAAACAAAGTATTGACAATCTAATACTTATCTGCATTAAAATATTTTCATTTTTAATTGAATTGCTATAACGAAATTGTAAATGACAAAATAAATTATTAATAAAATATCTTATTGGTTAAAAGTAACAATATAATTTATTCTGTAGTAATTTTGCCAATGACAATGAACATAAGAACATATTTGTTATCGTTTCCATTCACATCAAGAAACATATTTAATTATTCCAATATCAAGGAGTAACAAGCGCTGTAGAAATCTTAAGATGGCGGCACGGAGTTGTTCTTAGAAACGTTAATGCCCGTCGCCTTCACCTTGACCAGTCTTAACTTTCACCCCAGTTCTGTTTCCCTGGTACTTGGGAACTAGGTCAATAGAAGGGTTCAATGTTTTTAAACGTCGTAACTATTATTGATGTACCAAAGTATTAATTAATATGATTTATCTAACCATTTGCAATGCCGTAGTTAAAATAAATAAACCGCCTTAATTTTATCTGAAGGTTATCTTTAAACTATTTTTAGATAGATTTTATAATCAATAAACGCTACAACAAATGTAGAGCTAAGGCCGAATCTGAGTGACTATCGAGTTTCCATTAAACATATTATTTTCTTTATTTAAATAAATATATTAAATTACTCTACCAGTTCTGATGTCCTAGTACTCCTTTATAGTTGACGAACAAATTTATATTTGATTATAATATAAATTCCTAGCTGCCTTATTAGGTGAAAGGAGCCACCTAATGTGTCCAATCTAAATCAATACTCAATTCGTCGAAATCGTCCTAAGATCCAACCGTTTAGAAGGAGTTCAGATACAGACGCACGTACAGAAAATTTATAAATTTAAAAATATCATAAATCCCTTTTTTAAATATAGACTCAAAATAAGATGGACATGTTGACTATTCAAATATCACAACTAAAATTAAATTATTGCTACAAAAGTTCGTGCCGTTTATACATTTACGTAAATAGAAGAAAAAATTATAATCTATTCATGTTTAAGAAAATATTATACTAAAATGACTTATTAATCATTGGCTGCAAACAAGTAATTCTAATAAGAAAAAAGTTTTAGATAAATATACTTTTTGTGTTCTGTACGTAAAACTGTCTATCAACTTAACATCTTGTTATAAATTTATTTTAAAGTATTATGTATGAAATATAATCTATTAAAAGATATTATAATCGTTCCGCTTTAGTAATAATTAGGTTAGAAAAACTCAATAAAACCACCCAATAGACATCAAAGACATTTGCCGACGGCGGGTGACATCAAAGAGCCGGCGGCTCCATCCCTTTGATCTTGCCGACGGTACTGTGCGTTTAGGATGCTTCGTAAGCAACTTATGGTATTTTTATGTCTAATAACTAATTATAGTGAAGTTATTAAAAATCTTTTTTAATTATTTAATAAAAATGATCGAGTTCTTCAAAGAATTGAAATAATAAGTGCAAAACTCGTATTTAACAAGGCGTCAAGTATTTTTACACACTCATTACGATTAAAATATCCAAAATATCAGCGTTAATTAGCGTTGTAGCGAAATGTTTTTAATGATTCGGCTCCATTTTTTTTCTTTAATTTACCTTTTCATACTTAATGGTTACTTAATTAATACATAATTTTTCGAATAGTGATTAATATTGGAAACTAAAACTGAGGAAAAATATACTTCAATTTTTTAAAACGTTTGGACATTTAACACTAAAGGATTGCGATTTCCTCTCGGCCTTTGGCTAGTAATGTTTTCAAAAATGTAACTGGTTTAAACCGGTTATGAGGGATACATTGAAACCAGATATATAAGTATTGATTTTTTTTAGATTATCTTTACCCGTATGTTGCAAAGGAACCGAGATATAGTAAAGGCCTTCAACACTTCGCACTAAGTTTTTAGTGTTCCGGTTTGAAGGGCGAGTGAGCCAGTGTACCTACAAGAGACATGTATCATTATAACTCCCATCGTTGGTGGCGCATTAGCCATGTAAGGGGTGGTTAGTATTTCTTTTAGTACCAGTGTTATGGATGGTGCTGACCATCAGGTGGTCCAGTCTGCCCCGGATCTAATTAGTAAAATAGTGGATTTAACAGGACGAAATGTTGCTCAGGAATTTCTTATGGTATTTAGGTGAGCACTGACTAGGGATTTTTTGAAAAATCTTCTCCTAGGGGTTAAATGGGGGTTGTATATAAATTCGTAATTTGTTGGAAATGTGGAAATTGATATTGAGGCTGTCAATGTTAATATGTTAATTATATTATAATCTATCATAGATTGTAAAGATTTTTTTTGATCATTCATCACTTAAGACAGTAAAACTTCAATGATAGTTTATTTGGAAATTTGTCATTATTGAAAATATGGTATAAGAAATTGGTATATTCTTCAGTAAATAAGAGATACATCGTTTTTGAAAATTTCTCATCCAGGTGATTGAAATTTGGGTTGAGTTTGTATGGAATATCGTATTGTTTTAAGGTAGAAACATGGAAATCGATCTTTAGGCTTTTGTTTAAAAACAACTGTTTTTCGATCGATAAAAATATATAAACATGTATTTAATTGGTGTATACTCATTTATAGAAAATGGTGTCCGTTCTTTAAAATTTTATAAATTGCAATTACAATCTTTATTATATAAATACGTACATAATCACTTCCTCCAACAACAATATACACAGATACAGAACGTCTAGATGATACAAGTTAAGTAGATATCAAAATAAATAGCATACGTGTTCATTCTTTGGAAAAATGTTAAGGTGACGATGTACGGAAGAAAAAAAATTAAAAATAAAATAGTGAAAAAATATTTATTTCTTGCTGGACTTGTTGACTTACAGGCAGGATATATTATATACATATATAATTAATTGTATTTAACAAACATAACTTTGTATTTTAAATGTTGGAAAAGAATAACTATTGAGTTTCTAGCCGGTTCTTCTCGGTAGAATCTACATTCCGAACCGGCAGTAACTTCACTTCACTATAGTTCTATAAAATGACGTTTCAAAATTGTAAAAGCCTACTTGAATAAATAATTTTTTTTAATAATTTTTCTCCAAGACCGTTTGCGTACGTACCACCCACTCATTATTTATTTATATTTGCATATAATAAAAAAAAAAAATAGCTAAAAATAAGTCACGTCCTTTGTTTATATGCGGTATTGTCATAATGTAAGCTTCGCCTTAACCTTCTCGAGTATTCCTTTAGCAAAGAAAAATTCACGCCGGATTAAAAAAGGGACGCATTCGTGTGTGAACGCGACTGTATCTTACTTGGAACAAAGGATGGGGAAACATTTTCTTAGCAACCTCGTTTTACAGTGGAAGATATGCTATTTAATGATATACTGTACTATGTAATCATACATACTTTACCTATAGTATAGCGATAAAATTTAGCAACTAACTAACTAAATGCTTACAAAATTTATTTCGTTGATTTATTTGTTGAATACGTTGATTGTTTTGATTGTTGTTATTGCAGTTGTTGTCTTCATTTGTTGTCTTCTATTATTGTTTAAAAAATATTATAAATAATATTAGAATTGTTGCTGAGAAATTCACCTCAATATTTACTGCTAACTTTAAATTTATATCGAGACAAACAGGGATATGGGAAGTATTTAAATACCGTCCTTAACTTAAAAAAAAGTTCAGTATCATTGTAATATTGCACCATTCCAGATTATCCGGTTGCACATAATAGGGTTCCAGATTCGATTCCCGAATCGGAGTATAAGTTTTATGTAACAGTTTGTAGTTATAAAGTTTTCAATATATATTATATTACTACGGTCAATTTCTAGTAAGCTAGGTGGTGATGTCGGATTACCGCCAATGAGAGTTATTAATAAAGAAAGCACCTGTACACACACAATTACATGTGCTTCAGAACAGTTCTTGTGCACAGTCTGAGATAACGGACGGACAGCCAGAAAGACATGACAATGGTGACAGCAACTACGAGTTCACCTTTAGTTGTCATGAAAATAATTCGCTTCCAAACATTTTAAATTACAATCGCGAAATAATATTACATCGTTTTACATAAACATACAAAATTAATACGTTTAAAATTCTTAAGGTATAATATAAATAATTTAGATAATGGTTAACAATAAGTTTTTGTATAATGTGTTGTAAATAAAACTTCATTATGACAGACTGATATATCTTGAGCGAATTACGCGAGCAGGTGCGAGTTCGAATCTTGCGATGTATTTAAATTTATATTCTGTTTATAAAAGAGGCTTATAAATTAATTCATAGATCGATACTAATATCAAAATGCGGTTCTATTACTGAATATTCATTTTTAAAAAACTAATTATTTAATACTAGTTGTTGTCCGTCCGCGGCATCGCGTTATACGGATTGGTCGTAAGGTGTTAGGTATTAAAACTTCAGTTTACTCGTTAGCCCTTGAAAGAGCAACAGACAGACAGACCGACTGAGCTACTTTCACATTTATAATATTAGTACTGATTAAATTTATTTAAATAAAAATGAGAAATAAAGTTTATATAGGACTATTTCTTATCTTCCCGTGGAACACAATCCTTAGTGAATTTCTTCTCTTGTATAGCGATATCTGTGTTGGACCCTCCTCATATTGCATTGAAACGTTTCTTTCGACTACAATATCCAATTCCGTACGCATTCTTTGATAATATTTGATCAAACAGCATTATCTTGATATACGAAGCGTATGGAAATTTTTATTAGATTCAATTTGAAATTATTTAATGCTTTTAATTGGTTTGATACGATCTTGTTAATGGGTCCGATGGCTCGTAATTTTATTTAACGCTTTGATGCATAATCAGTGTAATGTAATGGCTACTGGTTTAATGGTAACGCGTTCAGTTCCCGTTTTCGACAAATGTCCAATTAGATAAAATTTATAGCAACAACATAACCTAGTCGTCATAATTATATGATTGTATGGTTATGACTATGACATTGGTATACATATATATACTGTTATAATTATGTAAAAAAAAGGAATAATTTCGGTTCTAGATCTGTCAGAACAGAAAATTATATATTTTTTAAGAATTGGTTCTTTTCTAAAATTTCATAATATTTATAATGCCTGTAACATCATATAATCGTTAAATAGGTTATATACATAGTTAGATGGTCATTGACTGCGTACGGAGTGGTTTAGCCTTCTTAACCCGTCTTGATTACCTCGGTGGTCTTGCAGACACCTGGTTCGAGCCCTGGGTCAATACGATGTTATTGGATGTTTCTTACTATAATTGGTGCCTGTAGTTGAACAAATACTAAGTACTGCTGTTTAGCGGGAGGGTGTGACGAGTGGAATTACCCAGACGGGCTTACCACCCAAGCCCTACCACCATGTAAACATCATGATACTTCTTGCAGATTTGATAAGCAAAGATGACTCACAATATAGGTATGATTCTCGTTTGTCTGAAAAAAAATCATGAACATTGACATTTATATTAGTTTTCAGTGATCAATGGACTAGTTGAGAATCAGTGCGGTGTTTTTCAACTTAGCAATACTAGGCCGGCTCCTTTGCCAATGTTAAACAATCATTGAATATATGATAATAAAAAAAAAATCTTTATGCATTGTATATCCTACATAGTCTAAAAGCACGTCCTTTATCACAATTTCAATCCACAACAAAGTTACAAATGACAATATTCAAGGAGAGGGGAGTGGGGAGGGAGGTGAATCCCCTATCGTCATTTTCTCGAAGCTATAAATTTTGCAAATGCGAATCATAAATTTCGTCAACTCACTAATGTAGCGTACAAAATAAGGTTACAACTCAACCATACTTTGTGGTTTCGTTAAGACATTTTAGATGTTAATATAATGGATATAAAACAGTAGTACATATTTTCTTGGTATTTTATTTAATTAAATTAAGACCAGGATCTTTATATATATATATAAATATCTACTTATGTTTGTATCCGGATTACACCTACGATTGCACTGATTTCGATGTTTTTTTTTTATGTGTATTTGAACCAGTCTCTATCGTCTAGATTGGATTATAGGTAGCGATGCCATTGGAAAGTACTTAAATAAAAAAGTTACGTGTATTTCAACTGGATGACGTCGAGACAGACAGCTAGTTACTGGTTAGTTAGTATAGAATAATGATTATCATTCATTTATAATGTTACAAATACGAAAGAAAATTAAACTGGTCATTTTTTTTAGATTGGTCATCTCAATGCACAAATACAAGGTATTTATTTATTTATTTAAAATACTATATTGCACAACACATAAATACATAAAAATTTGATAAATGGCGCGCAAAGGCGGTCTTGTCGCTTATAGCGATGTCTCACAGACAACCTTTGGTGATAGAAGTTTAGAACGAAAACAGTTTAGTGCAGAAATAGATAGAGAGAGAGGTAAGAACTATAATATAAGAATATTTATACTAAACTATAATAATAAACTACACACAACTACCTCCCAATAAAACACATATAAAAAATATAATATATATCAAAATATATATACATAATTATAAACTACGTATTATTTCATACTTGAAATAATATGTAGTTTATGTAATAAATAATATATAAGTTAGTTAAAAAACACAACAGAAATTATTTATTTCAAATCATAATACCGTACAATTTTTAAAGGATAAACAAATAAGGCATTTTTATTTAAAAGGATGTTTGGTGGAGAAATTCTTTTTTCTTCAGAGGAAAACACCGGATATCCGCCACGGGAAACGGCGTCCCCGGAAGTGAGGCCCAGCTCTGCAACATGTTACTAAAATCTTTTAAAGAGTAATAAAATGTTTTGACATGCAATGATTAAGAGTTTTAAACATTTTATTATCAGTTGAGAATTTTAAATGACGAATTTTATGTAATAACAATTAACTAAGGGAATTCGGTCGACATCGTAATTCGGTATCTTCAATCTTTGTTAAGTTGGTAGTTTTTTTTTTTTTTTTTAATTGTTAATTATAATAGTAATAATTTTTGTACTGGATATCATATAACTAGGTAATAGACCACCTACTCGTCGTATATTTTACCGCCAAACACCGGTTTAAAGGGTGAGAATGCCAGTGTAGCTACAGGCACAAGGGACATAATATTTTAACTCCTAAGGTTGTCGGCGTATTGACGCTATAAAGAATGGTTAATTTCTTACTGCGCTCTATTCTGGAGATATAAATGTTTACAATACATGAGAAACCAGCAAATAAAATAATAAATAGTTAAAAAATGGCAGACTAACATATATGTGCGAATGTGGGTGAATCTTGTTTAAAAAATAAACAATTAATATAAAAAATATATTTAACAATTAATTGATAAAAGATTAAAAATACTTTAAGACTGTAGAATGATGTTTCAATAAGCACGTTTAAAAAGTTAAACGTTTCCGAAACATATTATCGAACTTTTAAGACACAAAAAAGAGTTTCCGATACCGTTTTTCAATAATTTAATTTAAATTCAAACCTCCCCAATATATAAGAAACAAAACATTCGAACAAATTGCTACCGTCCGCGGCAGACGATATCTCGCCCATTAGCGGTAATCAGGAACAGACTAATCACTAATTACAAGAGGGAGGAGTGCGATATTTAAGAGAATTGAGACAAAAAATAACGAAGAAACGCCATCCAAGACAACCACGATGTCATTGTAAATGGATGTGACATTATTCTATTTCAAATGAAATATATTTACATCTGAGTTAGAGATTTGCATCGAATAACTTTGGATGATGACTGTAAGGATAATTATTAAGATTTTATTTACTTATATGAGTCGAGATCGCCCAGTGGCTAGAACGCATGCATCATAACCGATGATTGCGGGTTCAAACCCTGGCAAGCAAGCACTGAATTTTCATGTGCTTAATTTGTATTTATAATTCATCTCGTGCTCGGCGGTAAAGGAAAACATCGTGACCAAACCTGCTCGTGTCTAAATTCAATGAAATTCTGCCACATGTATATTCACCAATCCGCATTGGAGCAGCTTGGTGGAATATGCTCCAAACCTTCTCCTCAAAGGGAGAGAAAGCCAGCATTGGAAAATTTATAGTTTGTTACTATGTGCTGTGTGTGTATTTACTTATAGTGCAATAACAGAAATTAAACGTCACATGTTGAGTAAAGGCATCTTCTGTTTAAGGGTGTGAAACATAACGGTATATACATACCGTAAATCGCAAGGTATACACCTTTGCGATTTGGATGATTTAAATAGATTAAGACCTGATGAAACCTTTTTTGGTGGTGGATATGTGGGACTCCTGGTGCTCGGGACGGTATACCCACTTAAACACCAGCGGTACCCTCTCCGTCTCTTTGGACGTCACGGGATCGCTTTCGCATGATACCGTGACGGACCAGAGAAATGCTGCATATTATGAGAAATATAATTCCGTCACATTTCCATTGGAGCATAGTAGATAAAGATCCCAGCAGTGGAACATTAAGTAAGTTATATAATCTAGAAAAAGTACTGAACCCTTATAACCTTATTACCTTTTTTTTCCTTTTTTATCAAATCCCTATGCATATCGCTCTTTTTAAAAACAGTAGATATTATTTATACTATAACTAAAATGTTACAGTAGGAAATAAAAAATATCATCAAAAAAAAAAGTCTCTAAAAAAATAATATTAAGAACATTCCATGAGCGTTTTATTTGACCATCCTGTACCCTAAAGTATGTCAAGTAATTTGTTTAGAGGTAATCTACGAAAGATCTAAATAGTTATCAAAAATTCAATTTTTTTTGACAGCTCTAGACTAGTGTGCATAAGACTTTTACCAGAAAATGCAGCGCAATGTAGAGAAGATTATATGTTATTATACTGTTATACGTATATGTTCCGAGCTTATTAGTTACACCCTACTTAAATTGGTACCATTAACAGCCGTGAATATTTCCCTTGTATATTTATGTATACCAATGCATATTTTTATCTTCCAATAAAAAAATTACACGCAACAACAAAACAGATGTTAATTAAAGATATAATTGCCACATCCAAACATAGTTATCATGGACTAAAAAATCGTTAAAAGTACACGGAGGAGAGTATAAATGGAATTATTAAACCTCCTCCAAGTCGTAACCGAGTTATCTTAACCACCTGTTGATGGCCTAATTAATTCAATTTTCGTACGCCACCTTTAGCTTTCAGGGTTCCTTACATCTCAGACGAACGTAAAACTTTTTTTTCTAATAAATTTTGTACTACATGTCCTGTTATTTGAAGATGTATTGATATCACTTTTTAAAATTTTTGTTTCTCTAATAATCCTCTACTCGGAGGTGTATCTGTGCATTTAGTTAATATTACTTTATCTAGACTTACTATCTGCAAGATCTATTCTGTATTCTGACTCAAAATAGCTAGTATAGTTCATTGAACTTAAAGATTGATGGTAAGCGGTCGCTGTTTCCATTGCGAACAATAGTATCAGTAGTATAGCTGTTTGTTTGTTTGTTTGTTAGGTGAGTGGGTGGTATCCACATAACGATACTGCGCAAGATTGTACCACCGTAAATAATTAATCAACACCTGTTTCTAATTGCAATTTCGCAATTAATAACTTGACCATTTAATATGTTTAATATAATAATTTTTGAAATAACTCACTGGTGAAAATATACCGACTATAAACAGTTCTACTCTTAATGGTTAAACGTGAAGGTCAAACGTTAACTGCTCTACTTAATAATTAATAACCTGTCAGATCTAGATTACGGTCTTATCTTAGAAATAATTTCTTAGTTCACTTTATATCGTATCAGATATTTATATGTATATTTATACTTATAATATTAATTTTGGTATAATAGCGTTATAAAATTGTATATCAATAACAAAACAACGTAAGTACATTTATTAAAACTTATTTATTTGTTACTATTTTATTTTATTATTTATAAATCCAATCCTCACTGCGTTCCATACATAGTCCTGTACCATATACGTTTAACAATCGACGTAACAGTAAAAAATAATATCGCTACTGTCAGAGAAATTATCGTACTTATATAACAAAATGAATTTCTTTTATAAAATGCCTTTCTATTTATAAAATATATATTTATTATAAAAACATTTTATGAATATTATAAGAATATAAACTTAAGGAAATAATAAATATAATAGACAATTTTTACTTTTTTATGTAACGGTAACGAAATATTATACAGAACCGTCGATGACAAAAAAAAATCCCCGCCATCTTGTTTTAATACTTCTGTGCGGCCAAGGCGTTAATTCGATTAAAACCTTTTCTTTTCATTGTATAAGCCCGTCATAACTTTGAGTCAGTAAGACTTTAATTTTATAAGCTTTACTTGTTTATTGTGACTACATTTAATCGTATTTATTACAATTCACTTTTTTAACTTATTTAAGCATGTTCAATTACTATTGTAATTACTCGGTTATGTTACAAAATAATTGAATTCATATTTGTTGTTATAGAGATATTTAAAAACAAAAAATAAACATCTAGATCTGTAACATTGAATAAAATATTTATAAAACGTATCAAATACATTATGCAAATTAAAATTCAATTATAAACTTCACTTTAGTATATTCATTAGTTTATTTGAATTAGTAAAGAACAAAGTCGTAACTCAATGTTCACGATCGTGAAATGTCAGTGATCTATAGGCGTCATTGACTATGATAATCACATTCAAATGGGGTAACTCTGAAAGTTAATTTTTATCATTTTACGAGTGAGATTCGTAGTTCTCCAATGATATAACATTTTACTTATAAGTAATATGTATCCGTGTTGTAGAAGTATCGACGTATTCGTAATTACTAGAACTATATAAATTATTCGAAACAATGACATACATGCATACATAGAGCCGAGATGGCCCAGTGGTTAGAACGCGTGCATCTTAACCGATGATTTCGGGTTCAAACCCAAGCAGGCACCAGCGAATTTTCATGTGCTTAATTTGTGTTTATAATTCATCTCGTGCTTAGCGGTGAAGGAAAACATCGTGAGGAAACCTGCATGTGTCTAATTTCAACGAAATTTTGCCACATATGTATTCCACCAACCCGCATTGGAGCAGCGTGGTGGAATATGCCCCATACCTTCTCCTTAAAGGGAGAGGAGGCGTTAACCCAGCAGTGGGAAATTTACAGGCTGTTTATGTTTGTATGTTATGTAATGACATACAATCGTATGGAGTTCGTGTAGAATTGCTTATCATAGTCGAATGATAGATTTAGCTAAATTAACTTAGATTAATAAAAAAAACAAATAATCGAGGAACAGCTATTAATATTTATATTTTAAATTAATTTATTGATATCACTTAAACGAAAAGAAAACGAAAACATATTTCGTAGAATACATTTATACGAACAAATACGGAGTTTATTTGATAACAATAAATGAATACGAAATGCAATTACATAAGAGTTATATTTTCTTGTCTAACTATTTGCATGTAGCCAGTCGCTTTCTTTATCGAATAAAACTGGATGTATGTCCGTAGGACTAATTCGCGCAGGTGGTTTTGCGTCATTAAAAACAGTTTATTATTACTCCTTCATTGATTATCGCGACAGCCATCTTGCGGGCGCCATATTGTTTTTAAAATTTATTGCAGTAATTATGTTATGCTACGACAGGAGCCGGTGGACGTACGGAATTGATGTGAAAGTAAGCATATTGAAAAATTAAATAAAAAAAAAAAAAAGTTAAAAAATATATCTTTATTTTTATCGTGACCACGTTTAATTTACATACGTCGTGTGATTGTGATCGGTCGGTAATGGATTGTGAGACAGCCCTTGCGATAAAAAAACGGTAAATTGTATATGAATTTTCGTTCATTAAAATATACCTACCAATGACAGTTGACTATGTTTTGAAGTTACTTAAGAATTTTTGGATTCGTTGTTATTACCAATTCAAAGTC
Organism: Vanessa tameamea; assembly: GCF_037043105.1. Lineage (NCBI taxonomy): Eukaryota > Metazoa > Arthropoda > Insecta > Lepidoptera > Nymphalidae > Vanessa > Vanessa tameamea. The sequence goes on from NC_087324.1 coordinate 9,846,276, forward strand.
AAGTTCAATACGTTAACAAGAAAATAAGTAGAGGTAATACAATTAATATTAACTAATAAACAGTTTACTTAACAGCTTTTTTCATGAGTTAAAAAAAAGTTGATCCACCGCCTTGGAATGATAAATAAATTCATAATTATTTCTCTACGCGCTCAGCTTGCCAATACACTGTAATCACCTAGCTATCACATTAATGTCACGTCATAAATAGAAACTGTCAAGTGACCACCAGCCATGAATGGTACCACCTGACGTGGTATTTCTCGAACAATTACTGTCACATTATACGTTACGAGACTCATTACCAAGATGTTTTGGCGAACGCATCTCAATTGCAAATTGCCACATCTATTATTTCATAACTCTTTTACTTTTAAGGTAGAAATGCTTAGAATGTTTGAAATATTTTTTATGTTTCATAAATATTATAGCATTTACGGACGTACTTTGGAGGACTTAGAGAGATTATTATAAAATGTATTATTGTTTTATATAAGTAAACGTTATTATAAACTTAGTATTTACGCGTAGAACGAATACATAATAACTGTTAAAATTGTATGAACATATGTTATGTGTTTTATGTAAAATGAACGATATAGAAATAAAATTTTGTTTAAAATCAAAAATCAAAATCAAAATATACTTTATTCAAGTAGGCTTCTACAAGCACGTTAAATCGTCATTTAACAAACTATATTAAGTAAAGCTACCACTGGTTCGGAATTTAGATTTTACCGAGAAGAACCGGCAAGTAGTTACTCTTTTTCAACATCTAAAAATACAGTCATGTTAGTTAAATACAATTATATATGTATGTAATATATCCTGCCTGGAAGTCAACAAGCATTAACTCCACGCTTTTTTATCATCTATATAATCTTGTATCGAATAATATGCCTTCTTAATCAATGTATTTTTTACAAATGATTTGAATTTATGAAACGGCAAAGTTAAAAATGTTTAATTATAACTCTCTAATTTTTAGTGGTTAGCTTATTAAGCTGCAAACTCCGGATTAGGTAAATAAAAAAAATACTGAGATTTCTGTGAATTAATTCTCAGTAGCAGCCGAACTTGGAAACACCTAAAGGCCTTGATGTTGTGCTGGAACTCTCCTGCCGTATCGAATATTCCATTGGATTTTGAGAGCGACGCAATCATTAACACACCAGTGTTTCCGCACACACCGTTTGAGCTCTCTAATATAGCCATCACATCGGCTACTACTCTCCGTTGATAACGACCGACGTGACCGGATTCAGTCTGGTCATACAATACGCAACAATAAGTAGACTGGCAAATGGTCTATCAAAAAGGGAGGGTCACACACTGTGGTGTGAACATAGACAATGACACTTTATGAAATATTTTTAATTTAAAATTTTTAATATTACAAATGCAACGACGTTGGGAATTAAGATGTTATGTCCCTTGTGCCTGTAGTTACACTGGCTTACTCGTCCTTTAAAATTGCTGTTTTGCCGTAGAATGTATGACGAATGAATGATACCAGTACAGACGTGCTTGGACAACCTGTCGCCATGTAAATGGAAGCTGTTCTTCTTCATAATTGGAAAGATACCATGAAGTGGCTGCGTTGTTTATATGCCTTCCTGCCAAAAATAAAAAACAAGTAAAACTAGTTAACTATTACATATATTATAAATGTTCTGTCGTTTTTTTAGTGAAATATGATGATCCTTTTAAATGCCTTATGATTTAAATAGAATTAACCTGAGTTTATTCGTAGTTTAGAACCAATTTTATTTTTTTATATGTGTTACGATACGATCCCAATTATATTCTGATCCAACTAAGACAGAGTCGCAACTGGATCGTTGCGTTTGTTGAATATGTATACTCTATTCCAACCATAACAGAAAAAAACGCCAAATAAACAACATTTGACAGCAATTGACGCGATATCATTGGTTGAGAGCTTGATTAATAAATAAATAAATATTGGACACCATCTATGATATTCATTACGGATTTGCGAAAAAACTCGTCGACGAAACTGTTATCGGAATTTTGGAAGTAAAATTAAAGTGGAAATAAGTAGTTAATTGAATATAGCTGAGTTATTAGCAAATCGCATGAAATAATTTAATCTAAGTTTTGTTTATCTTTTTTCCTACTTCCATTGGAATGGGCTATACTCGACTGAATGGCGACGATCACATTTCAATTCGCTTTCGATAAACTGTCAAATCGTTAGTAAATAAAAATGGGGCCAAGGTCTAAAGCGTTCTTATTTTAAATTGTACGGCTCTTTAATACTATACTTTAAATACCATGTTTCTATGTATTACCCAATGTCCTATTTCATTATTGATTAAATAATCTACTTCTATAGCTTTAGTAGAATCAGTTCAATAGTTCAGTCAATAGTCCAACACACCAAATACTTTCGTATTCATAATCCAACATGATATCATAATCATAATAATAATCAGCCTGTAAATTTCCCACTGCTGGGCTAAGGCCTCCTCTCCCGTTGAGGAGAAGGTATGGAGCATATTCCACCACGCTGCTCCAATGCGGGTTGGTGGAATACACATGTGGCAGAATTTCGTTGAAATTAGACACATGCAGGTTTCCTCACGATGTTTTCCTTCACCGCCGAGTACGAGATGAATTATAAACAAATTAAGCACATGTAAATTCAGTGGTGCTTGCCTGGGTTTGAACCCGAAATCATCGGTTAAGATGCACGCGTTCTAACCACTGGGCCATCTCGGCTCATGATATCACTAAGTCCATATCAACGCAAAACATAAGTATTCTCTAAATAGCCATAAAAATATCACCTACCCCAAACAACCGTAGCATTGGACAGGCTATTAGAGCAACGACCGTAAATCCAACGGACATTAGAATAAATTACAATATTATCTGTGCCTGATCTTAAATAGTATAATTCTTTCAACGGTTTAACTATCCGTAATTAGAATTAAACACGAAAATATAATCTCGACTGATTAAACTATGGGTTCCCAGCGATCTAAACATGAGCTTTGACCATCGTCCATTAGGGGAGGGAGGGGAGGATTGGTTTAGTTGCAGTATTATTTTTGTTTTCTGAACGCGTCTTTGATGCTAAATTCATTTTTTTTTTTTGGAACGAAGTTCTTTTAAGAAGGTTATAGTGAACTGAACTGCCAGAAATTGTCACGTAAGGAAAAGTATTATAAAACTCTTTATATACGTTTCAATTTACATGTAATTTAACAATTTAACATTTCTAATAACAATTTTATTTCTTGTCATTAAATAAATTCAAACGTTATTAAATATTTATTTATTTCAATATGTCTGTTATTTAATGGTGATTTTATGGATAAAATTGTTTATACTCATGAAAAACATACAATATAACAATTAATACTTTTTTAAAAACAATAATTATCGTAATTATATTTTAAGGTATCCTTTAAGGAGTGATGTTAACTGACCCCAACCTCCCCATGCACAATTTGATTATAAATATTTATAGGGAACTTATGTTAATGTATTCAGAGTGAAAGCGTTAATTCGGGTGGTGCAATTTAACATTTCGTAGATAATCATTGCGATAGAGTGAACAAGATTGTTTTACGTTTTGGTAGTCAAAACAGTTTCGTTGGGGGCCTTTAATTTGTAAACCTAAGGGCCGCTACAAAGTAATTTGTACATTTTTGTAACAAGTTTTCGAACGATTTCATTAATGATTGCACTTTTTAACGTTTACGAAATAACGTCCATATTATAAAAACTAATTGTAATAAAATTGCTTTTTTTTAATATTTAAATAACGTTTAATCATTTTTATTGTCATTATTTGTCTACCCGCATCGCTTTCTGCCAAAACTCACATGGTATCTCTATGGTATCTAATCGTAAAATAATAAAAGACTGATGTTGAAACCTGAGTGGCAATTGGGCGACCTCATCTTAAACGATCACGACTGTTGTGTTTTGTTTTGCCTATACGGTACTTCACCTCCAAATATAATGTTGCCATTAGTTAATACTTACGAACGTGTAATTTATTGATACATTAAAACCAATTCATATATTTTATCAACAAAGTAGATACTAAAAAATATATGACAGTTGTTACTACTCACGTTACGTTTCAAAACGTGCTTCCTTCCTTCCAAAATTCCTAATAGATGTAAGTAAATGTTAATTTTAAGTTATTGTTATTTAACGGTATTTTTATTAAACTTAACAAATATACAATATGTAACCAACATGGAGTAAATTCTAATTTTTATTCGATACCTAGCTGGCTACATTGAAAATATATATGGTGAGGTTTACTAATATTGGAACCCTTTTTAATTAATTAAATGTTAATATTTACGAAATTATATTTTGTGTTTGTAATAAATTTATTCTTGCTTGCTTGCTTTTTTCTAGTCTAGTAGCAGTATGACGTCACGTGTTCGGTCTTGAATTTTCACTCTCTTCGCGCCCAACATGATTTCACATCAAAAATTTGAAAATGGAATAGATAAGGTTTGTAATAGTTTAGGAACATGTGTGTTCTCGCTTAAAGCCGACGAAACAAAGTCGCGGGCATCGGTCGTGTGAACTAAGGTTTTACGACGTTAGTGTGTTGGGTCTAAATTAGCCCCGATTAAGATCTTAAAACATCAAGCCTGCTTTTATGAAGGCGCTTGATTTACAAGCTGATGGCATTCACGATAGTAATGCGATGTTTCATTGACTCGCCTGTAGGACTGCGTCTATGAAAGTTTTTTTTTTTTTTTTTTAATATTATGACTTAGGTTTGGGAATATTAAGCCTTTTATGTGTTTTTTATTTACATTGGTCGAAGGTAAGTGTGAAATAAAACGAACATTGAAGTTAATTGTTTATATGATATATTATATGTACGTTTTTATTTCTTTAATTAACATAAATACGAATAAACCTGTCTAACTTTAATTCAAGCTTATAAATAATAGAAACATTGATAACGAGTCAAAGGCGATGTGGATACTGCTGGCGTATGTGGTTGCAGGTCGATATTAGATACTGGCAAATATTTGTATAGGGGTTGTCGTGGGTGTAGTTGGTGTGATTTTATGGATACATTCTTTCTACAATCTTTGAATGTACCTTACAAAATATTTATCATTATTTTCAAAATCTTTTCTTTTTTTATTTCTATTTAATCACCAAAATATTTTAATTTAAATATGTAATAAAGTAAAAACTGATTCTATCCATTCCATTTTCAAATATATATTTTTTCTGTTCGGCAACATCGTTCCCACGGAATCCTAAAACGTCACGTAAACGTTAAGCGCTCCACGGTTTTGTGGGTCAATTTGCATTAAACTTTATCAGCCATCTTGGTTAATTGAGAACCACTGATGTTTAACCGTCGCAACTTATCTGATAGTTGCTATTACACGCGATCTGCTTTACTTCAACGATTTTCGTTTTTAGCCCCTAAATAAATAAACTAAACTATCCGAAACGAAATTTAAGTATTTAAAAGGTCGTTGAAACGTTATCAACTGGTTTCCGCCCGTTACGTCACTCGTGTCTTTATGTGTGTGGAAGAACGGGTTTGGTTTTCAGATGTTAGGTAGGTACCCCGAGCTACATATTCTGTGTCCACGAAAACTTGTATGCAAAATTTCATGGTTTGATGACAGTCGACGACGAGCAACAGACGAAACAGACATACTTTCTGATTTACAATATTAGTTATGACGTTAAAATGTCAATGCTGGAATGGCTAGTAGGATTCTTATAGGGCATGGTTTTATAATCGCAATCTGTTAATGCAAAAAGATCGTATATATGTAAATTGTTTACTACGAATTATTTTCCTATGTTTTAATTAATATTTTATAACGGCTTCGGTGACTATAGTCAAAGGAGACTATGCGAGAGCTAAAGACATATGACAAACGCAAGTGACAATGTCTATGCACGGACACATTCTCATAATTTGATGCATGGAAAGTGTTGCTCAAGGCACGAGAGTGTGTATTTAATCTTAGTAATATTATGAATCCGAATGTTTTGGATGTTTTTACTCAATGCAAGAATGGCTAAACGGATCTCAATGAATTTTGGCATAGAGATAGATTATAATCCGGATAGGCACAGTTTTTTTTTCCCTGTAAAATGTATGTAACACTGCTATAACCCTCTCCCTCACACACAGGGGAAATCGCGGCCGGAAACGAGTTATTAATAAAATGAACTTTTTAATGGGACAGTTAATTTTCTTTATTATCATTGTTTTCTGGAGTATTAATTTTTGTAACAGAGGCAATTAATTTTAAATAAAATAAGTATTTTTTTTAAATAAAATAATTCGTTATGTAAGTGATTATATATTTTATTGTAAATTATATTTATAATTTTGATATTGTCTTATTATAAAACAAAGAAAAGCTTTTCGTTTCGATATCCTCTCTTTCAGATCTGTAACAAAAAACAAGTATTAATTTTAAATATATTAAACAAACAATTATTAGCAAAATGAAACATGAAACTCAGTGCTTAGCCCGGGTTGGAACCCGCAATATGTTTTTAAAGATTAACCTAGCCTTAATAGGCTACATACATCAAATATTAAATGAAATTAAACTTTATCATTATTGTAAATCCTATGAATTTTTCTTTCAGGTGAGCTTTGGGCAAGCCCCTATTGGTAAATACACCAAGACATTCTACCGCTAAATAGCAATTGGTATTGTTGTGTTACGAATCGAAGGGTGATTGAGACAGTGTAAATATGATAACATCTTAGTTCTCAATGTTGGTGGCTTGCTGGAGATGTAAGGAATGGTTAATATTTCTTAAGGTGTTTATGGGTGGTGATAACTATTTAATATGAGTACTTACATCTATATTAATATTGTAAAGAATTAAAATTAGTTTGTTTATATGTATGAGGTGATCTCCAGAACTAATGATCCAATTCTATTTTTTTATTAACTGGTAGAAAGCTACATAGTACTACCGAGTCCTATACAGTACACCCGAACCTTATAAAATGCACCCGTACGGTGCCACAGAGCACTAGTATTTTATATATAATAATCAATTCCCGATCTATAGTTTCCGTTTCAACAGATGACAAATGTTTTTCTGTCATAGCTTATCTTTAATCAAAGTCGATGTATCCTAAGTCCAAGCAAAGTCGCGGGCATTCGTACAAAACATGCAACCACGCGAGAATGTTTTATAATAAAAATGATACGTCGTTTAAAAACATAATACTCATTCGTCTTAATAGGGGTTAAAACCACCTGGTTTCTACAAAGAATTCCATTACAATAACGATAATTTACAAATTCTTTTAGTTATAAAAATGATGTTATGTCTTTACCCCCAATTAAATAAAGGCAAATTAAACTGTTATGTTAATATTTACATCCGACATTTTTAAGATTTCATAGCAACAAGTCGCGTTGTATAGTAGACTATAGCATTCAAGATGACTTAAATTACATTTAAGTTAGTACATAAGTGTGTAACTGAAAAAAATACTAGACTAATATAGAACAAATTTATACCAGAAGATGCGATTCGGAAAATTTTCATTTATAAAACCTGGCAAACGTCTGCCAGCGACTTTGCTTGTTAATAATAAGGATATTCTATTTATGTACCATATTTAAATTAGATTTAAAATTAATAAATAATGAATGATTTGATTACAGATGCGTAATTTATAATATCAACATTTTTTTTTCATAAATTGTAAGTAGTAATTGTAGTTGTTCCTGTTAGAAACTTCAAGGGATTGGTTATGATATATTTATTTTTATATACACGTATATTTGTGTTGTACTTTGTTAACAAAACATTTTATTAAAATAAATATAACTAAAAACATTAAGGTAACTGTTCAATATTCATTTCATACAACGTAGACAAGAAATAAATCATCAAGAAAGAAAGAAATCAATAAATTATAATAAATAACTTATTACACTATCGCGCATCGCAATCTGTGAACGACAGCCTTTATTTTCTGTAACGGCATCTCATAAGCAATTAATTCCGGGGACACGTTATATTTGTGATAGATCGTTAATTCTGAATAGAATTTTATGATAATTACGTCATAATCAAAAATTTTTTAACTACCATCATAATTACTGTCAGCTTATTATGACTATTAACCGTGGTACGTAATTTTTCTCGGGGCGCTTTGAGGCTTCGTATTTTACTGTTTTTTTTTTTTTCGTACTTCCTCTATAATTATAATTCTTAAATTTACAACACTATTTATTTACTCTGTAATAAAATATATTTTTTGTTCTTAATGAATAATGAAAGTAATAATTGAACATAAGGAATTTTTATGCGTTTGAAATTTATGAATTTCGCTCCACGCATAGTTATTCTAACAAGATTTAAACGCTTTTTCCAGTATTATTACAGAGTGTTAAAATGCAAAGACTGAATTAGAAATACGAAGCTTTTTCAAAGGATAAATATTCTTTGAAAACGTTAAATACGAAGTCGCGAAACCGCGATAAAATGGCTTCCACACACTTTCGAAAAATCAATTTAAACCCCAAAAGAACGTATCATATTTTCTACCGCCACCCCACGCCTGTACGATAAGGAGACAAGGACGGGACATATCAAAATAAGCAAATAAGAAAGAGAGGGGTGACAAACAAAAAATTTTGCAGGAAAAAACATGGTCGCGAAAAAGTTCGTAGGGGTTGATTCTGAAGTGGCACATTAGTGTGCCCTACACTGAATTTGACTGGAGAAAAATGAATAATAACCACCCCCGGTGCGGGGTGAAACTTTTACGAGCATATTCTAGTGTCTCGAGGATATGAAAAATATATTCAAAAAATCATTTTCGAAGAAAGTCACAGTAAACAGATTAACTAATTCAAAAACCCAAGAATATTACAATATTGCTTGATTGATCACAAAAAACCTTTATCCAAATGTAATCAAAATCATTCGTATGTCTATCATTATAACATCTATAGATACGTAAATATTTTGGGACAAAATCGAGACATTAGATAAAACCGCAATCTGTACTCGATCAAACAATAAACTCACTTCAAAGTTTGAATCGAATAATTCTTATCACTTTATCAAAATAATATTTTATTATTTTTGAAAATATTAACAACTAAAATACTTATAAGTTCTCCGTACAACACATCTTAAGCCGGTGGTAGCGTTTGCTAAGTCAAAATTACTTTTTGACTTTTGGAATTGAAAAAGGAATTTCTTTAGGAAACATGTTTTGATTGTTATGTAATGTTATTTGACTCTCTGTTCTTTCTTTTATAGAAACTATCGATACCTTGAAATTGAATATAACATTAGTCGAGTTCGGTGTAAACGCAGTCTATTTTGTTTCTATTTTTGTTTTTTTTTTTATGATTGGATGCAATTATTCTTAACATGCAGGCATAACTTACGAACAAAAACGATGAAAATCAATATATTCTTTATTAAGCGAGCTCGTAAAAGCAGCTTTGGAATCATCATGTTACAATTTTGACATAAATATAAAGCTACCACCGGTTTGAAAGTAGAATCTGTGGAGAACCAGCTAGGGACTCAAAAGTTCCTCTTTACCACCATTTTAATCATAAAGTATGTCAATAATGTACTATAAAATTGATATATATCCTGTCTGCATCAACACATACTAAGTCCACCCTTTTTTATCAGTAACATAGTCCTGTTTTGACTAATATGCATTAATCAATAAGAATGCTCGTAAAGTCACCAAGACCTTAAGAGCCTTCTTATTGATTATTAACTTAATAAACCAAAAGTATGCTATGTGTTTATTTCATAAATAGTAACAGCCTCAATTTTGTTCTTTGTCTGCAGGCTAAGGTCTCCTGATCTTTTGAGGAGAAGATGGTTTACATCCGAAACAAGCAAGTTCACGATAATTTATTTCACCAACATACTCGAGATGAATTATAAACGCAAATTAAACATAAGTATGAATATGTGGGGCTTGACTGGATTTAAACTCTATGCAATTATAATTCAAGTCTTCTAACCACTGGGCCATATTGTCTTATCTTATTGATCATATTTTTCTGAAACATTCCAATAAATTATAATTATATTCTCGTCAATCATAATTCGATAGATTTGCTTAGCAACTGGAATTCAAACATTCCTTAGTTGTTTTCGAATAGGATACTTAGCTAAGTTGACAGTGCATAATAAATAGACACGATACAGCCCAAGAGCTATAAACTTTGATTTTATTTAAATATTGTTTTGCAGTTAAGTTGAAATGTTAGCAGACTAACTTCGCTTGTAAGTGCGAGAGAGATACATATATAATATAACTTATTATCGTATTAAAAATTGACTCAATCTCTTTAACTATATAGACAAGAAAGTTTTAAAAAGAAAAATATATAATATAATCCCTCAATCTATACATATCTATAATTTAAGATAGTTTAACTACAGACACAAGGAATTCATATCTTAGTTCCCATGGTTGGTGGCGCTTTGCTGATCTAAGGAATGGTTATTACGTATTACTTACAACGGCAATGTTGATGGGCAGTGGTAGCCAGACCTCTAACCAATTCTTAAATAGAATTTTTTTTTTTTTATTGATTATGTTACTGTATTATTAATATAAAATTATACTTTATTCAATTAGGCTTTTACAAGCACTTTTAAATCGTCATTTAACAAACTATATTAAGTAAAGCTACCACCACTACAGTAACAAACAAAATACGTTGAACATATTAAGATAAATCATTTAGTTTCCTTGTTCTAAGTTATTTTATTTACTGAACAGCTGTTGTATATTTTGAAAATTGACTTTCTATCGCAAATCAAAAATTAAATACATACTCGTATGATCATCCAAAATGGATATCAAAATATTATTTAATCTAGTAACCCTTTAAAAGTAGTTTCGAATTTTTTTGTTATAAATTTAAATTGAAATAAAATAATATATATATTCAGAATATACTGTGCGGTCTAAGACATATATATATAAGGAAATGACTTTAGCTATACAGGATCTACAGTTACAAATGTTTATACGAAATCAACATCAAATAAACCAATAAAGTAATCTCTTAGAACCGTTATTGTATTTATTTACACCAACATCGACCCAAAAACATTTATATCTACTATTAAATTAAAATAAAAGAGAAATATACTCTTAAAATAAATATTAAAATCTGAAACTAGTAAAAACATACAACTATTTGAGAAGAAAATGTATTTTTATATTACAAAATAAAATTACATCCTAACCAATCATATAGGTCAAATAAGTCTTTCATCAAGAATTAACTTTCGTACAAATTGTTGATATAATAATTTTGAAACAAATCAAAGTATACTCAAGTAGGCTTTTACAAGCATTTTAGATTCGTCATTTTACAAACTATATCAAGTGAAGCTACCACCGGCTTGGAATGTAGATCCTACGGAGAAGAATCATAGAAACTCAGTAGTTACTATTTTTCAATATTTAAAATACAAAGTTAGGTTAGTCAAATATAATCACATATGTATATAATATATCCTGCCTGAAAGTCAACAAGTATTAGCTCCACGCTTTTTTATCTATATATTCTCGTATTCTAATTATAAATAGACCAAATCTAATATAAATGTATATATACAAGAAACTAACTGTTCATAAATGTCCTACATCAGATTGTAAAAGAAGTACCTCACAGTAAAATTTATTATAGATTTTGATTTTGTTTTACTGATCAAATCCTAAAGCATATTTGTGTATCAACCAGCGAACTTTGATTAAAATCAAATATTTACAACAACGGCATCTCTGCCATGTAAATAACATAATGTATAAATCAAAGTAAAACAAAAACTCACTAAAACAAGACAAAAAGTATTATTCAAACTTAAAGTAAATGTTATAAAATCGATTGTAATATTTATTCATGAATACAAATTCACTTAAGGAAAATAATACAGGTGACATTGATATAATTTAAATGTTCTTAGAATTAGGAAATATCTTTTAAAAATAAACCGAAGAATTGAACTTTAAAAATATTATAATGTTAAGTATATTTCCAAATATAAAACACGTTCGCTTAACTACACCTGTCTGGTTTTTAAATCATACGAGCGCAACTCAAACATCTATTGAAAACCCAAAACAGGGAGTGCACCCCCTCTCTTACACCCCCTCGTTATTCCACTTCCCTTCTCCCCTTTCTTTCCACTAACTTCGCATCGTCATCCGTATTACTTGGGCCTTAACTTATGTGAGGGTATACGATACTCAATGCTAACCAGAAAAGAGCTTTATGGGTGATATTATAGAGTTTATATTTGATTATAATGAAAAACCAATTTATAATCTCTGTCGTTATTTGATTTTGATCTCTAATGTTAATCTAGGAAAGTATAAATTCGTTTGCAGATTTCCAGATCAATTTTGAGATAGTAGTTGGTACTGATTCCTTTGCATTACTTTTTTCTTCTTTGTGGAGGTATTTTATGCGAGTTTAAGGTCTTATGTGTACAGTCGCGTAGCAAATGTTTATAGCTTTATATGTGCCGCTGTCTGTACTTATTGGATTCGTATAGAATGTGGATTATTTAATTTGACCCGATCTCAGCTGCTCTTTGTTAACAAATTACATTTATCTGAAAAACAATGTATAACATACTATAAATATGGATATAAAACTCACACTCGAAAATAAAATGAGTTACTAAGAGAACGTGTTTAATTTTTTTGCGTTTATTTACGATAAGTGCGTATTATACGCGACGGAAAAATTGGTTTATATATTTGTGTTAGTATTAATATCAATTAGGGTTGCATTATATTCAGTGCAGACTGCATTGAATATAATGCAAACAAAAACATGTCAAAAATTTAATAAAATTGGATTGATTGCATATTGTTATAAAAAGTCCATCTCTATATAAATAGACAGAGACAAAATATGTCACTACCTTTTTCTCCTTTTTGTTTGATAGGTTTTGACGAACATTAGTGTTATCAATATCAATGCTTGTCATCATCATTGATAGATTGATAGATAGAGATTTTGACCACGAAAGATAATAGTCATAGTGTTACGTCATAATAATATAATTTTTTTGTTGTGTCACTTAAACAAGATATCAATCCAATCCAATATAATTCCAACGAAATATATTCAATTTAAACACTGAACTCTCGCTAGGAATAAAATATACATTTAAGATGTATTAGTCTGTTATGTTATTGTTACGGAATGGGCATTGAATTAATCGACTACCTCGCCTCGTAAGACACACGGTCCCTGGGTGCTCACTAATCTGGCACGTATCTAGACAGCTCTCCTGAGGACAAGTGCTGAAAGCCGGTGATGCAACGAGATTACATTATCAAATTGAATTCTAAAAATTATACTCAATATACAAATTTACTTATAAAATTATTTATAATTTGTGAAAAATCTAACGTTGCCCCCTCTTTGTATATACATACAAATTGTCATGGCGATGTGTTGGCAGTACCCACTACATATGTATAATGCCAAGTTACACAGTAGGTAGTATAAAAACATTCGCCATTAAAAATAAAGATTTTAACTTTATATTGATCGGTCAAACAGTGTCAAAGTAGTCATGTCGAACAAATATCCCAACATACATTTTTATGTATGAGAATCTACGAATATTGTATAGATATGATAAACCAGCGGTACTATTAACCTTTTTTGTTTTCACATGATGAGTTGATGAACTTGAATTTTTATGTATTAGATAGATAGATTTTATATATTAGATACTTTATATGGCATGGCTTCACCTGCGTGTGATGAGGGGGGGTACCATATGACCTTATCTGTATCCATGTGTGTGCAAAATTTCATGGCGATCGGTTGAGTAGTTAATACGTGATAGTGTTACAAGCAAATTCACTTTAAAATTTATGATATTGGTTAGAATTCCCTAATCTTTCCAAAGACCCTTCCTTGCCAGCCCTGACGACGGATATTTGACAGTTTCCACCGTCAACAATAGGTGAAAGGCACACGATTACTTTCAACTTGTTGATTCCTAATAAGCCAAAATGCAGTCCCTTTCACTCAATATAACAGGCAATTAGTGGGCTTGACAAATAATTGCGAAAACTTAGGGTGGAGTAGCAAATTAGATAAGTAATTTACACGAAAAGAAACCTTAACGTCAGCGATTAAAGTTTAATTTAATTGAGATATTAGATAATACGAAAAGACAATGCAGCTAAGAAAAGATGTTCCGTTGCTTAATGATTTCGTCACAACATTGTCCAGACGAGGATTATCTGAGGAGATTATTTATGAATAAAAAATTTCGTCTTGAAAGAAAAATAAACATTTCATCTTTGTTATGAAGGTATACGATTTAGCTATAAACAAAGCTGAAGGTTCTGTCTAATCTTAAATTTTTAAATTATAATTGTAATAGTTATTGATTTTACATCTAATAATCGATTCGTCTCAGCTTTGAAGTGTTTATACGTAAGATACAAACAAACTTTAACCCGTGCTTCAAAATGATAGACTGGTCTTAAAAAAAAATGTGTTACTGGCTGGATGTCATAGGTAAGTCCTGCTCGGATAAAAAGTTGTTATTTACTTCTTTTATAAATAAAGTTATAGGTAAGTGAGTTACATGACAAGTAATAATATTAAAGCGATTTTTATAAATAAAACAGTATTTAAAATAATCATGACGATCATGATTCACGATCGTAGTTGCATGTCATCAAGATGAAAATAAAAAACATAAAAATATAGGATTTATTTAAATTAATTTAAATAGAATATTAGTGAAAAATTTTGTTTTTATAAATAATTAAAAAATGCATTGTTATTCAATGTTACACCTTATGAATCTATCTAAAAAAGAACTTGTAAAATATCTATTCTCATGGTGTTTATAAAAGAGAATATTTTACGTTATTCCCAAAACAGTTCACCATCACGATGTTTCGCGAAACATTTTTCAAGACAGCCCCTAGCGTTACTCAAAGATTTTTTAAATGGTGTAATCTATGAGATACAGGCGGGACAGGAAAATTTACATAATAACATATAACGAATATCTGTCTATACACTATAGCACTCATCCATATGTTTAGCTATTTTATGGAGGGTTTACTTAAGTAAAAAGAGCGTTTAGTATATGCTTTGTTAAAGCAGATATTGTCTTATTATATTTAGCTTATATTATATTTTTTTGTATACTATTAAGATATATTTAGTATTATTGTTAAGATAAAAAAATATAGGTTTTAATAATAAGATTGTAGATCCAAAAAGTATTTAATTACTATTTGTTTTTTGTTATCTGTCCGAATACACATAGGCATACAATTTTAATGAACGAATTCGATTATTCAAATTTCGAATTTCCTATAAGCTTGTATAAAAATAATTTAAAATCTGTCATCGCTCATAATATGCACCAAAGGGGGCTTCCTCCCAGTCTTTCTTGGCAGTTGTGATGCATCGTAATATTTTTGTGTCAGGCACATGCGTCTGTGACGTCACGTGATATATTGGCTTTCTGCGCCATTATAATCTTGATGATGACTTCCGTGTTTTGCTTCCAAACGTCAATATTGATTTAGATACCTACTATACCGATTTATCTTTCCTTCTAATCTCTGAGTCTATATTACTAACTCTTATGTATATAGAAATAATATCTATATATAATAGATATAATATCATATAGAAACGGTATATTTAGATATTGTATAATACAATCTTACATAAAAATATAGATTAACTCGTAGAAAACATCATACAACAATCGTATAGTTTCCGAAAGATAAAGGCACATGTTCTATTTTTTTGTTTTGAGACTCTATTAAAATAACAAAACCATTAAATTTACACTTGTCTCAATAGCCTAAATTTATTGTATACAATAGTATTAGATACTAAACCCGTCTTCGAAACGCGATACTTCTTGTCTAAGTTTTATGTATATCGGCTAAGTAATTAATAATAAAAACTCATTAATTATATCATTAATCGTATATCATTAATCCGTATGCATTGACCATTAAAATAAGTATTTAAAGAAAGATACCTTACAAAGTTAAAGGGTACCTTAAGGACAAATAGTTTTAAGGCTTCATAACCAATAAATTGCGCGGATACGTTACTTTATAAAGGGAATTTGTTGCGGCTTCTTTCGATAGAATTAACGTTAGATTGTTAGAAACTTTTAAGCACTTTAACCATATGGTCAAAGACTTGTATGGTACGAAATTGTTCTACAAAACACAATATTTATAAAATGATAATATTATATATGTCTGTGTATGTTTATATCAATAATACATATGATATACTATGTCATTTTTAACTTTATATCATAGATGTAATTGTTAAAAAATCATATTTATTTGATACCTTTTTTATTTTTTAAATTTAAAATTCTGATTTAATATAGAATTATGTTTTATTTAATAAAGTATACAGGTACGCACTATATTAAATAATAAAACACAGAAATTATTATTAAATCAAATCAAAGTATACTTTATTCAAGTAGGCAACACAGTAGGTTACAAGCACTTTTGAATCGTCATTTAACAAACTATTTTAAGTAAAGCTACCGGTTCGGAATGTAGATTCTACCGAGAAGAACCGGCAAGAAACACAGCAGCGTATTTCAGAATGTCAAGATAATAACACAAAATAAAGTTTATTATAAGAACAAAAATAAACTTGTGATCCGCTAACAGTTAGTACTAAAATACGAAAAATCAAAAATACCTTCAAATTTTTCCCATACAACATGTGGCTTTTGGAACATCGCCACGCCTTGCATTGAAGATTTAAAACACGTATCTGAATATTCAGACTTGCATTAATCTAAGCTCAAAGTATCTTATCTGCGAGGATAAGACAAAGCGAAGACGGGGAGAACAAAAAATACCTAACTACAAAGGGGCCCTCGTTTGGGCAACATTTTCCATCTCGCGATGTCTACCTCATATGTATGGAAATAGGTTGTAAGCCCGACGCGACGACGAGGGGCGCGTTTTCATACATTTTTTTTACTACATACTTTGCTGTTATATATTCACTTATATGACTGTTTTTATATACTTATATTGTAAAGGGATTTTGTTTGTTTGTATGTAAGTAGTCTCCGGAACTAATCATCCAATTCTAATCAAGGTGAAATCATTACGGTATAGACTATTTATAAATTGCACCTGTGCGAATTGTACATATTTTGTTTAAGATTTCAGTTACTATTATAAAAAGCCTGTGGCTTAGACATTATATGTTAGAATATTCAAGTTCATTTTATTCAACTAGTCGGTTTTAATGTGAATTTGACGACTTCAACTTCTCGTTTAATAACGAGATGTTTATGTAAGTGGGTACGATAATCAGTCAGGATTCAACCTGCGATTTTAACACAGCCAGGTGTACCTTTGAGCTATTGCCTCTTAATCATTGATGACCGTTCACATATGAATATCATTGAATTAAAAAATATACCCAAATTATTTTTTTAATTATCCTAATAGTCATAAAACCTTCATGGTCCATGAATTAAAAATCATACACGTTTTTATGTTGAATTAAAAATTGAAAACAAGTATAACGCATCCTAAGACTGTGTTATGGTATACATAAATATACGTCAGGTGCTCCCAAACTCAGTTTTACGAATTTATTTTTCTCCGAGATATTACGCGTGGAGATTTGTAGCTCACCAGTTATTTACCTTATATAAAAGTCTTACATAAAACTCGCTAAGGAAGATATATTGAATAAGTTTCACGTGATCTAGGTTTATGAGTATGTGCGACATTTTGAAGAAGCGAAATCTATTAATACATTGGCTTTGCACTGAGCATATTATTTCAATACTACAAAGTATTTAATATCCCATATAAATACCTATAATATTATATATACATATATGTATATATATATATTGTTATTTATAGTGATGATTACATTGGACTGACTAAAATAACTTAAATAACTCGTATAATATACAATATTGTATTATATTACATTTTTACATTACATTGCTGCCTGTAAATGTCCCACTGCTGGGCTAAGGCCTCCTCTCCCTCTGATGAGAAGGTTTGGAACATATTCCACCACGCTGCTTCAATGCGGGTTGGTGGAATACACATGTGACAGAATTTCTTTGAAATTAGACACATGCAGATTACCTCACGATGTTTTTCTTCGCCGCCGAACACGAGATGAATTATAAACACAAATTAAGCACATGAAAATTCAGTGGTGCTTGCCTGGGTTTGAGCCCGAAATCATCGGTTAAGATACACGCGTTCTAACCACTGGGCCATCTCGGCTCTTACTGTATTATATAATATAATTTATTTGCTACCAATCCTGTAAGCAAATACAGCGCTGTGTAATTTAACATCAATCAGTGTATTTTTAATTAAACTATAACTACACGTGATTATATGTTTATAAACAGTATGAATTTTTCACAACACGAGTTACTTGTCTCGACTTCGTTCGGGTGGAATCAGAAATTATAAAAGTCACCTGTGGGTTTGTCTGTTTAAAAGGAATTCAGTTGCATTGACCTACGGAATATTTACATATAATAAGATGATTTAATAAAAGAGGATGTTTTATTCCATTTTACACACAAGTAAAAAATTAAAACATCTAACATTTTTCAAAATAAGTAATGTTAACGATTTGTTCCTTGGAATTGTATTGACATTATCGTAGTTATTTAATAATTTCAATCGAAATAACTTCGAAACATCGAAAATATCAGTTTATATAAAATTAAATTAATTTATATATTTATATATCAAAAACGTATCTTAAATTTTGACTAAGATTTCAATTGAAAACATTGAAATCGGTGCAGTAATGTAAAATTAAATATAAACCATTTAATAATTCGTTTCAAATATTATAAGAATGGATTACCGAACGAAATTGCTTTTTACTCTACTGCTACTAAATTATATAGAAAATTCTAAACAAAAAATGTGAAATCTCAAAATAAGTACCGTTTGAAAACCATCAAGTAATACATCACCGTAATCTCCTTACACTTCTCAATTCCGGCCTATCCCCCCGGGATTACCCCCCTACTTTATTACCGCGCTCGCAATAGTTGAATTGTAGGGAAATTATTTATTTCATTTTCATTTTGATTTAAAACGCTGAAATCAATAGAGAACGTTTTATAACAAAATAACATTAATAATATTAAAAGTAATAATTATAATTTACGTTGGTCAAATCTTGCAACTGAATTTATATGTACATATACTCGTAGGTATATAAACTATAGACCTTGTTCTATCGAACAGATTAATATGCATTACAATAAAGCACACACTTTTACCTATGTAATCTAGTATACTAAATATAACTCGTTTTTGGGCACAGATTAAATAATATTTTAACTGTAATATATAATTTTAAATTAAGAATTGGGCATCTCAGTCTTAAGCCATTACCACACCATCGACAGAGCTTAAATTAAACAGACATGTGTGATCCTAGCACCAACAATAGTGACTGTATATATCATACTAAATATTATTCAGCTTAGTAAATGCATCAACTTGCTTGCTTGCTCTTTTCTACATAGTATAAAACAAAGTCGCTTCCATCTTACGCTTAGATCTTTTAAACTACGCAACGGATTTTAATGCAGTTTTCGTCAATAAAGTGACTCAAGAGAGTAGAGAAAATCAGAGAATTCCAACTTTCCTAATTGGTAAGAGCAATGATTGATCTTTTTTATGTTTGTTCTACCATCTAAATGTTGTATGTACTCTTATTGTACCGTGTGAAGCAGCGACGTGTAGCTAGTTAAATATTTAACATTTATAAATAACATTTAGATCCTCCTGGGAACAAAGCGAAGCTAATTGCACGGTAAGCCGCTGGATATGGATGAGCCGCGATTTAGTTTTAAAAAGATAAAATGAGTAAAAAAACAGATAGCCCAACAACAACCCTCCTGACCGTTTGTTGACCGTACTACCACAGTAGTAGTACCACTAGTAGTAACCACAGGTAACAAATATATCCCATAGAACAACCAAGCGATCCAGTACCACGTGAAGTTATCACTCGTATTGCGTTTTTCATTTACCTAAGAGTTTTAATTTTTAAATTATTTAATATTTAAGGTACCTGATATAAAATGGTTTTCGGTGTTCGCTTTTGACATTTAATCGTAGAAATATTCATACTAATCTATATATATATTATAAAAGCGAAAGTATATAACTCTGTTTGTTGCTTTTTCAGGGCCAAACTCGGTTCAGTGGAACCGAAATTCCAAGGGAGGACATAAGTTAGTTTTGTATGCTTAATACCTAACGATATACCCCTAAAACACGAACGTAGCCGCGGGCGACGTGTAATAACGAATATGAAAATAAAATTGTTTGTTGTCTTTTTAACATTGCTTGGAACACAACAATACTGAGTACTGCTGGTTGGCAGTAGAATATTTTATGACTGGTTGGTATCTACCCAGACGGGCTTGCACAAGCTCTACCATCAAGTAGATATAGGAACAAAACCAAACTCCAACCAATTTCGGATCTACATTATTTAAGTTTAACATTCAAACTAAACTAAATACACTTAAAAAGCGAGAGAAAAATACTACACATACAGTACCATAACAATATCTAGAACTAATTGAATTAAAACATTACTTATGTTTGACTTAAAAAAAAAAACACAGAAAAGTCGCCCTGTAACAGAAAAAAATATATAATTTTCTTATATCCGACCATTGAAGACATTACTATGGCTCTAACAAGACACAATGGCTCCCGTATCCTCCCCCCAATACGACCACCCTAACAAGACCTCCCGAATCTACAAGGTGATATATACTAATAATATTGATTCAATTTTATTTCTGTATTAAATATATTTTATGTTTAAATAAAGTTTTCCAAGACAAAGAATGAGAGTCAACACACTCGTATATTATACAAGGTATTTTTATATAAAGGTCCATCATATATCAGCTAATTAATATATATGTTCTTTGTATATGATATTAATTGAGCTATGACTAAGTGTAATGATTAAATATTTAATTAAGAAATTTCAATTCAGGTAAGATTTGAATAAGTACGATTAAACTTTTAAACGTCGTTTTCGGATGCAACGTTTGTATTTGTAACGTTGAAAATGATACGCATTTTACATAAAGAACACGAAAACAAAAACTTCTGTCTGTACGTACACTTTTATTCATAAAAAAAATCGTAATGTTGATGATTGGTAGAGTAAATAATAAAAATATTGTTTAACGCCTTAAAATTATATCTTACACTATTTGTGATAGACTTCATCCCTAAGAATATCTGCATATATAAAATATATATATTATACGAAAGCCTTTAAATCCAAAGGTAAATTGCGACATATAAGAGATGATTACTGCACTGTTAAGTATTTATATTTTAGTTATTATAAAGAACAATACGAAAGGTACAGTATTGTATTCAGTTTAGTTATTTTTCCAATTGCAATATAAAGGAGTCGCGAAATATGTTTAGTGTTGGACGAAATGTGCGGTAAGACGGGTCAGAGTATAGTGTTCGTGTTGCCACCCACTCCGTGTCATGGTGCCTCGTTGTCGGTGATTGATGACGTAGGCGTGGCGAATCCAATCATTATCTGTGATGCATGGCTTTGGTACATCACTAGTTCGAAATTTGAAATAAATTAAAATGTAACTTTCTGATTTAATTAGCTACGTGTTTTTATTAAATTTAGCCAAGAATGCTATTTCGTTAAAACGTCTCCTACTTGTATATAATAATGACATACCTACTTAATGCTATTATTATTAATATTATTAATAATTAGTTTCGGAATGCTTATTAATACTCTTAATTTCGAGCTGGCTAAGGAACAATAACATACTAAGTTATCTAACCACAAATTGTAATTACACAGCTTAAAATCCAAGTGGAAACTGCGGCACGGACTTAAAAATAAAAATAATAAATAACTATAGCAACGCTATTGTGTTCATACCTTTAGTCTATTCTTTAAAGACGCCATTTTTAATTCAACTCGACTCAATACAAGATTAGTCTAAAGCATGTATGTAACCTCTTTGTCTGGAACTCCTTTGATCATCTCTCCTCTGTATAGTCTGCATCTTTTTTTAATTACCGCCTAAGATCACTCCAGTTTAATTACACTACACTTACGTTCCACTCTCGGCAAAACTCTATGACGGACTGAATCTTTTGCAAAAAATAAAATCAGCATCTGCATTTCAAAAATGGAATACATTATTGCCAACCCTTGAATAATTAAAAATACGCGTGAACTCAAATAATCATGAAGACTTAACCCTTTGCATGCAAATTAGGTTCGGATGTGACGAAAAAATTACAACCGGTCGCGTTTCCAGGTGTGTTATTATTTTAACTGTTACTTACATTATTCATTGTAATGAAGGAGTATTTTACTTACAACGTTAATATATTAATTTTATGAAGTTTTTATTGCATTATTGCAACAAAGTATTAAAACACATTACTAGAGAATTTTATAGCTGTCATATATTTTTTTAAATATAAGAACTCTTTGAATATATTAGCCATAAGTACATTTTAATAGAGACAATGATTTAACGACAAACCTGTGTTCTCTACAAACGTTCCTAAAAAACCTAATGCAATCTATTGTCTTCATTTTTTTTCATATTTATATATGGAACTTGAAAAGTAAATTATAGAGTAAAACAGTGGCAGAAACGGAAATTCTTTCAAAGATCACCTACCCACCTGCCGCAGGGGGACAGAATTTGAATTTGAATACAGACGCGGAAGGGTTTAAGACGTTCGCTTTTTGTACTGAACTTCGTTTGAACTATGAACACATTCCACTGGATTACAAGCAATTTTAATACTTAAATAAATGACATATAGAGATATTTTTCCTACGTACTTTATGAATTCTAATTAATTATTTGTTGCATTTTTTTAATTCTTATGCAAGTCGTGTGTTTAATTACAAAAGGATTCAGGATAAAGCAGGAATACGGAATTTCGTTATTTATTTATTTCATTCAGCTTAGTAAAAGTATAACAAATAAACTGTAGTATAAGCATAATAATGTTACCTTTATAAATAAATGTTCAAAATTTACTATAGCAACACCGAAATATAGGTGAGCAGCTTACGAAATCACTAGTAAAAAATTTTATTACCATCTTCCGAACATAATTAGCATATTACTGATAATGTTGACACAGCTTCCGATAATATTCAACCCCAACGATTACCTCACAAAGACAGAATTCTCACGTACAAAAACACGTCCGTTCTCACGACTAGAAATATCCATGAATACATTAACGCGTTATTAAGAAAAAAATCTTTTATCTATTCAAATCACTATTCCACTCTAATACTGGCCATAGTATAAGAATTTAATTTAAATAAAAATGCACGATAGCGAAAGGGTTAACCATTCTTCCAAGTGTCAAAATTGCTCTTCCGCGTCCTGTTACAGAGGATGGCTCATTTGAATATCGAATGCGGATCTGTTTTGCATGTCTATGTCCTTTTTTAAGCTTTCTTAGACGGGCTAAAGAATATTTTAACTTTTCACACGGCAGAACAGGGTTAACAAAACCCCGTTTTGTCAGCCATATTGATTTTATGAATATATATTGAATAGATAATGAGATTAAATATTTTCGTTTCGCTGTCAAATTCGTTGTTTATGGTGTCTTAATGTTTTCGTCTATTGTAGAAATGATATATGTTTATTTTGCGGTGTTCCCACGGAATTGTATTTTATAATCTGCAATCATTATTGCAACCTCAGAGTCGATTTTTCACAGTATAACTTCACAAGTTTGTGATCATTTTAAATTGGTGGTGAGGCTTTGTGCAAGTCGGCCTGGATAGGTACCACTCACATATCACATACTCCACCATCAAAGAGCAATGTTTAGTGTTATTGTCTTTCGCTTTGAAGGATGAGTTAGCCAGGGTAATTTCAGGCACAAGGGACTCAATATCTTACTACGCAAGGTTTTTGGCGTATTGACTATTTAAGAGATAGATAATATTAACCGCTTACCAATAGTTAGCCAATTAACAAGTCGGCCTTATTTAAACAATTGGAAGAAAAAACAAAAATATACTTTGAATATGTTAATGCAATAAAGATCATTTTTCTCTAATTATTTTTATAACAAAAGAATATTCCAACTATTGTCATCCTGTAATATTAAATACTATCCCGATAAATTTAAGTGAACTCTATTAACGTCAAATATAAATAATTCATTTGATATATGTATTTCGTAACAGTGAGATAAAACCAATTGTTTATCGACTAATGATATGCACGTGAAATTTAAAATGAATTTAAATTAATAAAATATTATCAACGAACATGCGAGTACTCGATAATAGCGTGTATCGAAACACAAGATTAATTGCGGCATTACAATAACAATTGATATTTTTATTGTTCCATATTTAAAATAAACAGTTGGCAGATCATAAAAATGGGTTTGAATAAATTAAAAAATAATCGACGGTCGATTCTTTATTCGAATTCAATTGTTGATTATTTATAGATGTTTATTTATTATTTTTTTTTGTATTATATTTTAAAATTTCGAATAGATTTAATAACTGTCGCCTTTGCCTTTTTCGTTTTATTTTTTAATTGTTTTAGTAAAAATATTATTTATCATCAATACAATACAGTTTAAAAAAAAAATAAAACACAATTCATAAATACAGCCTCGTGTTTATATTAATATCCATGTTTTCGCAATATTAAGCAATGAAATAGGAGAAATGGAAGGGAAATATTTTTTCCGAGCAAGACATCCGAAGTACGAGTTAATCGTTCGTACTTAAAGTATAAAATATCGTCGTATTTAACGAAACAAACTTTTGTGTACATTGATGAATTTCTAAGCGAGTTTAATGTTTGTTTAATATTAAAATGTTTGAAAGAACTACTGATTCGATTTGAAACAAAAAGCTTAGGATAACCGCTTTATTAGAAATGTTATGGGTTATATAACTACATGAGTGAATATGTGTGTGTTAGTATGTAGGGTCGTACCCTAAGGATGAGACCGTGGAGCACAGCTACTCTGTGTATAAATATTGAAACAATAAAATGTCTCATTGTGTGACACACATGATTTTAGGAAAACATTAAGATTTAAAGTAAGTATCAAATACGCTCGAACAGTTAAGATGGATTAAAATATATACTTAAATATAAGTTAAATTATAATCTATTAGTCTAGAGTCTAGAGGATGAATGATAAGTTTATTCCATAACGTAAGCATCTGTTAGGAAGCTCTATGGGAGATGCATCTTACGTTCGAAATAGTAACGGACATATGATTAAAAATAAATAATCGACATACAAAAGTAGAAAAATAAAAACTAAATCAACAACAGAAACAAAACCTCGTTTTATGAACAGACACAAAGAAAACGTAATAATAACATTGTATTAGGCGTGCAAAAAAAGAATATGTCCCGTCCGTACGGGGCACATCCGTATTGCATTTGCATACATTAAACGACAAAGACTCAACCGTCATAATTTTGATATTTAATTTTTTACAGTTACAAGTACCGGTTTTTGTCTATTGTCACGTGTTTAAAATATTTAAATTGAAAACAAAATCGTCGGGTCGAAACAATAAGCGTACCTTTTTGTCACAGTGTATCTCCACTTTTTGATTCTTCAAGCGATAATAACCTTTATCGTAACTGTTTAAGTGTCCGTATTGTGTACAGTGATATAAGATCACAAAATTAGTAATAACAGCATGAAAATTATACATCGTGATTTAAAGTACTGTAATGTGACTCGGTATTTAGTAATTTGCACATTTAAAGGAACATTAGATAGCAAAAAGCGCTTCGAAATGTTTTAATAGAATTTCAATTATATTTTAATTAAGCGATGTTATTGCTGTATTATGTGAAGATGGATTGAAATATGTTATTTTCGCGGTTTTTTTATAAGTCGATGGAAATTTCTAGAGCTCTTCTTTAAATAACTATTAGGAAAGAAATATACATATGTATATCTTGATAGTAATTATATACTAGAAACTGATCAATGTTTAATGATATATTTTATGTTTTTGAAAAAGACCTAAATTCTGATTGGTCGATGGCATTCGATAACGCATTATGCGACCAATGATATAAGTTTAAGACCAAATTGGTTAATCTGACTTTGATCAATGATATAGAATCTGTAAGTTAGTGTTAAAAATCAAAGTTTTAAATTACATGTGTCAATATTGAATTAAATATATGTAAAAGCTACAAGTTCTAAGTGTCGAGTCTACCAGGAAGAAGCAACAGGAAACACCGAAGTTACTCTCAGTGTGTTTAAAATATGGTAAGCAAATTAAATAGCAGTAACCCAAGATGGCGGAATTAATTCTCAACTACGATTTAATCACGATCGTACAATAAAGTTTAACATTTTAAAAGGTATAAAGCAGAGTCATTAAAACCGTATCTTTACAGCGAATTTATGTAACATTTTATAAACTGTAAACAATTGTTTTACGAATAAAACAAATATAATATTACTATAACAATTCCATTAATTCGGCAACAATTTTAATAAAATATATATAATAAATTAGAAACTCAATACGTTAAATTATTCTAACGTATTCTAAATAAAGAATTATTTTTAATATTATAAAAAAAATGATAAAATTATGCGTCTAATAATCAAAACACGCATATTAATAAGGGTCTCAACACACCGGTCCGCATCGAATCGCGTTCAAACAGAGTGTCGGAACGAATCGTCGAATGACAATAAGATGCTAATCTTCAACACCTTTACATTTGCATAATATTTGCGAACGGCTTAATGTCACTGCTCGCATCGGAATCCATTTAACAGCTGTTTTTGACTAGATTTTATAGCGGGCTAAGTTATATTTAGAAACAAATTATTTAAACAAAAACTACATATACATAAAATATAATTTTATTGATAATTTAATAGAAATTTTTGTTTTGATTGCCGGAACCCATCACTGCCTTTGATTCATTAAATTGATTTTTTTTTTATTCTTCGACATTCTAGAAATTCATGAATGTAATTACAATGATGGGACGCAGCTATTTAAGATGACACCACACATACATACATAGTGTTTTCCGCATTTTCAGTTCACTTCATAAACTACTACTACTACAATAAATACAAAAGTTAATATGCTAGCATTTTATAAAAAAATACAAACAGTACACAAGCAAACGTTAAGCTAAGAGTAGGTATTTTGTATAAATAAGACTATAAAGCTGTATTACCAATCGCTAGCGGTCCGAGAAACCCAGCCGCATTATACGTAAGTATGTCTTTAAAAAAACAGCACACCACCTGAACGCGAGCATGTGCTGAAAAATCAATACGGAGCGTGTCGCGAACGCGTGATTCCAACGAAAAACTACTACGAGGCTCCCTCCCTACGCCCCACGCGGATTTTTCTTCACCCCACACCCCCCGGCTTAGGGGGACGAGAGAATGACGCAAAAAGATGCCCGCTTTTTTCTCTCTCGTGTGTTTTTGTTGACTGTCCCCCACACACGCGAAACACCGTCTTTACGTAAACATTACAAAGTTGAATATCGCGTGCCAGCAATATTGACATATAAACAATTGTCTCTGACTCATTACAGACGAATGTCAATCGTAATTATTGACTATAAGGTAGATAATCGCGTGTCGCTCGTCATCAAAAAGGCCCGTACAAACTCGTCCGGGGGTTTTCGGTATTGGGGACCGTTTCACTCGAATGCCTAATGACTTCTTATGATTTGATGTCGTGTAACGTGTAAGTTTCGTCTTTATTTGACTTCGCGTCGGGTTGAATGAACGCGAATTGTGTATTCGTAACGCGAAATTGGAAATTCAAAGCAATTCGCAAAGCGAACACGTCGTGTAGGTGGGGTACGTAGCAGGGAAATTATGCTCCGTTGTATCTTGTTATGTTTGAACCTCCATACGTCATGCAAACGAAGGCGCGGTATCCGCGGCTGTCACGCGAGAAAAATGCATATTATAATATCTAGATTCATAGTTATTTATAGTTCAAAATCACAATTAACAGAGCGGAATACACAGAACATGCCGATACAATTTTGAATTGAAAAAATCCTTTACTTGTTACTTTGTACGTTTTATTCTTAGACCAAATAACTGTTTCATATATCCGTTAACTGATCTCAGAGAATGTGAGGTACCTTTACGTAGACTTTATCACAGAAATTAGGAATGATTTGTAAGTAAACATTAAGTTCAAACTTAGAAACTATTTCTTAAATCCAACATAACATACATTCTAATAATACTTTAAAAATAACTTTAAAATAAACATTTGTATACTCTGTACTGATTTATTATATTTAATCTATGAAGTATGCGCGGAAGGGGTTTAGTGGTAAGCACATGAATCTTAAACGAAGTGTAATTGTAATTATAATTTGCGTTTAAAAATCTGCCATATGTTTCACCAACCCGCATTAAAACAGCTTGGAGAAACATGCTCCAAGGAGGAGGCCTTAAACCAGCACTCAGACGCTTATAAGCTATTAGTTACATTTACTACTCTTGAACAACTCTTGACCTTTCCCGGTGAATTTACCAATATATATATCTATATTAGTATATCTGTCTGACCTCTAATCAGATAGTACATTTCGATAAAAACTGATATCTACCGTGCGGCCAATTACAAATGTGCACAGAGTAATAAAACTTACAGAGACAAACAGAGAGCGTACTATCTCGAGTATAAATCTTTTTATCTGCCATCTTAACTCGTTAGCATGGAATAGCTCGGGATTAAAAATAATTGTGGAACTGTACTTTCATTGAGTTGTCTCTTTTATATTAGTCTGTAAACATTCCATTTTTAAGTTATTTCGTATTAAATGCGAAAATAGTGATAGATCAACATGGGTGAGTGATAATTAATTTTAGAGAACAACTCAATACATATGACAAATGAAAAAGTTCCTTAGAAACGATTTAAGCAAACGTTATCGATACGTTGTTCTCACTGCTTCAAGGGCTTAGCGATCAAAGAAGCCTCAAAACTAAATATTATAATTTTTAGAACGCATAATAAAAACAAATAATTATAGAACATACAAATAAATATCACCGATTCAGTATTTACTAGTTTTTTACTAGATTCAATAGATACAGATAACTCGTTAAATATCAATTTAGTTAAGAATCCAACGACAACATTTTATATACAAATAAATACATAATTATTATCAATTTACACTCACTGTAAAATAAGTTATGTTATATTTATCTTAACTGCCTCATTTACATCATGCAACTTACAAAGTAAACTTTACGATTATAGAATACATAATTTATCTGCGTGCTCATTACCCTGTGCCATAAACGCCACCGCAGTTAGTTATCTCACTATCAAACGCCTAAAATGCTTTATAGATAGATGTTTTTAAGCCAGCAGTTACATTTCGATGACCTAAGATATCCTATCACTTAACCCGGCAAATAAAATATTGCTATATAATTTTACACACATTTATGGATTTATTAATACAAGAACTCGTCCTTCCCGGTCTGGTCGATGGGGATAACGCCTATCTGAGAGCCGGTTACAACGTTCTAGAAAGCTAATAAAAATTTAATTTATTCATTTAATTTATTTGATTATTGCAAATAAAATCAAAACAACCCGCTTTTATCACGTATTTGAATAACATTTACGAATCTATTATTAATACATTAAATAATATTGGTTGTATTTCAATATTAAATATACGAATCGCATACATAAATTTAAATGAACAATATTCATTACAATTTTCTATGATTTATAATATTTATTAGTTTTTTTATATATATATATTAATAATGACGTATTCAAATGTTATCTCGTCTTAATAAAACTGTAATTAATGTGTTCAACAAAAAAATAAATCTTCCTGTTCTTTTTTTAAACTTAATATTTAATTCATTTTCTACAATGTATAATTATATAACATAACAAAATAAAATATTTGCACAAATTTCATATTATTGGTGTTTAAAATTAACATTTTGAATTTGGAATGATTCTAAATTTAAGACAAATCACTTATATCACTAACGAGATTGTTTAAAACTTTCAATAACATCGGTATACTTGGGCGCATAAAAAATAATTAAATTACTCGTACGCCTATTTATAGGCACAATTAAGAAATAAATTATACGCCAGCGGAGATAGAAATCTCTTCATGGTAGCGAGCTGGGACAAAGGTATATTGAAAAACAAACGCCGAGTACTGGTTGGTTCGAACTGGCCATTGTATAATTCTAATTTAATCTAATTGTGGTAATTAAAAATAATATATAATATACATGTTACATTATTATGAACACTTCTATTGCAGGTATAAATCGCGTTTAATTTAATTATGTTAATAGTACCCGTAATAAGGGTCTACATTAAAATTTAGTTTTATATTGTACTACAAAATAACAAAGAAATTTTTCTATTTTTTTTATTTTGGGCCAGTAACCTTCAACTAACCAATCATTCATCATAATAGATTGAACTGTTTATAGGAAGGAAGGCTTAGGCAAACATGCAAAAAATTTTTTATTGTGAAGATTTGCATGTTTTTGTTAAACATAGATTTGAACCAGATTGTAAGAAATTCGCAATTATCTAAAGATCACTTAAGAGTTCAAATAGTATAGTTTGTTCGAAATAGTTTGTAAATATAATTCTATAGCTCTTAAAAAATATTGTATAACAAGTATTCACTTATAATAAAGTACTTTCGTATAGAAAACAAATGAAATTATTGAGTGGAAATTAATATACGCAAATCAATAAATGCTTCGGTTAAATTATAACAGTTTTAAATATATTATTGACATTATTGTAGTATCATTAGATTATTGTTATTAAACAATTTTATCATTTTAATAATATTAATGTGTGTTAAAAACTTGAAATGTATGAATTGGTTATTTTTGTTTTCAAATATTGTAGTTTTTGATATCAATTCTATAATTTATGAATATATGAATATTTACAAGGAATTGGTTACCTCAATTTGTATTCTTATAACTAGAAGTGATTGACTAATAAAATGTACATAATGATAGAGTTAAATTGATATATTTTTTTTATTATTATAATTTCTTTTGCATATTCTTTAAGTTTAAGTCAGTTGATAAGTTATACTCATTGTGTATTTGATATCAATATTTTTTTAAAATTAAAGGAGGATGTCGTTGCCGCTAAAATTGTAATATTGATAAGTTTTGCGGAAGTCAATACGTAAGTATTTTGACTCCATATTCAAAAATAGAATACTAATAAATTACCTTTCAATGTACAATAGTTAAAACTTTACAGCAATTAAAAACAAAACTATCTATATAATTTTATATAAAAATTAAAAGCTAAACTCTTGCGCAGTTTGACGCACCATCGTTATAAAAAAAATTTAAACGGAAACTCTTAACAAAATGGGGTGGAGTTCAATCTAATGTTTAAGAGTGAAAGAGATAGAACAAGCAAAAAATAGAACGGGTGGTAGACAAGGACGCATATATATTTCAACATAAACCCTAGTATAGACAGACAACTTATAATAATTTATTTAAAGAATTCAACTTTATTTAGGCTTTTAAAATTCGTAATATTGCAAGATTAATTTTATATATAAATTTAGAACCGTTTCCGATTGTAGATTCTACCGACAAGAACCAGACGGAAATTCAGTAGTTACTCTTTTACAATTAAATTACATAAGTAATTAAATATAATTGAAATATTATTTATCCTGCATGGAAATCAACGTCTGGAAACTGATAATCATTTAACAAGCCATTGTTAAACTTATTGATGAATGGTATTTTAAAATATCATATTATATTATAATTATAATAAATATTATACAATCGATAATTGAAATTGACTCGTGATGCAGATAAAAAATGGCGTGTTGTCAATTTCAAATGAGTTAAAAACTAAGAGCACGCAATTTATACATAGACGGTACAATTAAAATGTACGTATACTCTATGTTTGTTTTAAGTTTAATTATGTATAAACATTAAAAATGAGTCACGCAAATGCTAAATTCAAACATTATATTTATGGATATTAAAAAAAAACCGTTTAATATTTAAATATTAGCGAAGATAAATTTAAGCAAAAAAATATTATGTTACTAATTTAATTGCAAATAAAATAGATTTATTCAACTCCATTAAATTCCAATTAGATCGAAAACGGCTGCATTTGTTTCTTGGGAATACCTATCTTATAAGGCGTCTTATTGGACTTCGTAAAGAAACATACATCTTTATAAGACACGTAGAAATGAATATAAATGCGTAAAAGCGTACAGAATAAGATGTGAGGAGGCAATTTGGATGGAAAATGAGACAGTTTACTTTAAAAGTCACGTACCGGAGGCGTTACGCGCGAATTTTCCTTCACTTGCCTATAAATATTTAAATAGTATTAGCAATTCATTTTAGTACTCGATTTGATACACGTGGCGCCATCTAGTATTGAGCAGATGAAATAAAAAACTTTTTTGAAAAATATTATTTTAAAAATTATAACATTTTTGTAATCAATGCACAATTTTTTAATAAATAAAAATAAACATTCGCCTCGTTTATTAAAATATTTTTGCTGTATTATATTATTTTAATTAAATTTAATACGTGGTCACAGTGCCATCTAGCGTGAAATAGTAAGACTAGAGTACTGTTTTACAACCGTTCTTGACACACATCCACCCCTCTTGAAAGTGTATATGTGTGGGTAGTCAAAAGTGGCGCTCAAAATTCAAAAGAGTCGATGAAAGAGGCAGGAAATTTTAAAACATTATAAGAATTTTTTTTGTGGACTTTAAAAAGGTGGATGGCATAAAAATTATGTTTTTCACATACAATATTTATCGTACTTTATTTTTGTAAAGAAGGAAAAGATATATACTTACTTGTCATAATATTACATAATAAAAGTATGGGCAGTACAGTCGTAATACATATTTCTAGTACCTACATACTGCTATTATTTATACAGATGGTATTTACTAGAAAGTATTAATCGCTAAGATACTTAATTATATATTTACCTCATACAATATTTGAGTCGTAATAATATATTTCATTCTAAATTTAAAACAATTAATAAAATAAAATTTAAAACGATATAAACGCATTAAAAAGTTTTAAATAAAAATTCAATGTATAATTAATAATAATTTATTACACGAAATACTATAAGACATTCAAATATAACAAATTCCTATTATTATTTACAAAGACTTTTATATAAAGGCTTGCTGAGAATTCCTCAGTCTTTCACGGGTTTGAATTAAGCGTCGGCTTGCTAAGAACCTTAGCCCTTATAATGGTATAATAGCTACTTAGACATGAATGGTTCTACATTGTGCGAATTCTATGCCGTGAGAAATTATCGGAAAACCATACACACATAATATCAGAAAATATTTTTTATTTTATGCATATATTAACAATTTAAAAATAAACTTTTATTTTATTTAACAACAAACAACTAACAAACTTCCATGTACAGTTGTTTAGGCTCTAAATATACTATAATACGATTTAAAGAAACTTGCAGCATCAATATAAGAAAAAATTGCCAACATATTGAAAGAAATAAAAAACTAAACAAAAAGTATCTCATACAAATTGACGCCATAATCCACGCAAAGAAATAAAATTTTGTATACTAGATTCTAGTGTTACCAGTGTCGAAAATGTGTGCAAAGTTTATCGAACATGTGAAATTGGGCTTAAATTTTGTTGCAATATTTAACGCGCATATTAAAACGAGTGAAGTCAAATAAAAACTTGTAAAAATAGTTTTCGATTATAACTCTTGTTTTTAACTTTAACTTAAACGAATTTATTTAATACACAATTAATAATAATACATAAATATATGGCTTATCAAAATGCACTGTTCGATTTTTAAAAATAAATAATATTTAATTGACTGTATAAAAAAGTTCAATTCATATTTTTAAATAAAAAATCAATCGTCATTTTTTTGCAGCAACTACAACAATATTTATTAAAAAAAAAGGAAGTAAATATAGATCCTTAATAAGAATAATTAGTAGTTAAATATTAGTAGTTCGTTTCATTAATTAAATAATAACAGAAAATTGAGCAACCGAGAGTTCCATAAAAAGCCGTTTTCATTTTTTACAAAAATAAATAACTCGAATCTCCGAGATAAAAATAATTCAAATTACTCGTGTCTTATTAATGAATACCGTCGCATTATTGTCCGTTAATTAACTATATATGTTTATTCAAAAGCATTTTACGACCAAAAAAAAAATCAATTTAGACGACTCAATTGCAATAATTATTCATAAAATACAACTATTGAACTTGTTCATAAATATGTTACAGTTGTTATGTTTTTTACACGGTGGTAGGGCTTTGTTAATCCGCCTGGTTAGGTACCACCCACCTCTCATATATTCTACCGCCAAACAGCAATTTTTTTTTCAGTATTGTTATGTTACAGTTTGAATGGTGAATGAGGCGGTGTAATTACGTCTTATTTCTGAAGGTTGTTGACGCATGGACGATGTACGGAATGGTTAATTTTTGTTAAGGCACCGATATCATTGATAGCCATCTACTTACCATCAGGTGGCCTTTTTGCCCAATCGCCTAACTATACCATAAAAATGTGATTCCCGGTCACGGCTACTTTTTATTGACCGATCAGCTTAAAGTACTTTAGACTAGACATAGCGTCCATTTGGTTGTATGACGTACTTTATCTCAGTCAAACAACAACACGACCCCGTCGATCAAATCAAATTAAACCGACTAATAATATATTTAGTCGAAAATAAATATATCCGTGTTACGGGTCACAAGTATTTTTGACCGAAAACGAGAAGTGACTGCAACACAGTATAAATAAAACGGCAATGAGTACTTACGAAAAATAAGTAAAAAATATCTGTCGCAGATATTTCTGTAAATTCGAAGGTAATAGTAATAATTGCTAAAAAAAATTAATTTGCACCTGGCCATGATACATTATTATATAAAATAAACCGGAAATATAATAAAAAATAAAACTGTTCACTTCAAATTGTTTGTATGCATAAATAACTAAATGATTTTATTAAAGACCGTAATATATTTTAATTTATAGATTAACAAATCGAAAAAAAAATATTTTAAAAGTTCAATTTAAATAAAATTTGTTTCTTTCATTTAATACCTTCATTTTTAAATATCAAATACAGATTTAGAAAAACGGCAACCTTACTCAAGGCAACGCAATTCTAACAATACAAATGATTGAATTAATTCAATGTAATGGAATAGTTATTAAGTTTTTAAAATTAAAAATAAATGTCTAATAAAAAAATATAAATACGACGATAAAATTATAACAAAAATAATTTTTTTTGCAATAACTAAATCGAAAGAGAAACTGTTGCTTCATTAAGTATATTTACAAAATAAAATAAAGACATTTCAGAAAAAGTAAACTGAATATTAAATAAGCTATATTTAAAATAAATACAGTTTACATTTAAATTGCCGTATTATATATTGTAATGTATAAAAGATTAAATCAATATTATTCGATTCGATTCGAAAAACACATTAAATATTATGTCGCCTATAAAGTCTAGATATGTTTAGTTTATTACAGTCACATTTCAATCATAAAGCTGCGGACTTACATCAAATTAATACGAAATAACTAGACATAATAACCATGAAATAAAATACAAAATTTATTGTTTTACACTATAAGCTCCCGTCGAAAGGGGTGTAGAGTTCTACATTAAAAAAAAAAAACAAAAGCAAGGTAAATCAGATAGCAAGCGATGCATGAAAAATGACTCTATGCTTTTAATTAAAAAAAAAATCACATTGACAATTGTTGGTAGTCGTATAAAAAATCTCTCCCTACACTATAAAACAATGGTGTGAAATTCGGATAGAATCTTTTGAAAAATTTGATTTAAAGCTGACGTGTCAATGAGTTCAAAATGTATATATTCATTCTGGGAGTTTTTTTATTTCGATGTTTTTTTTTTTAATAGTTCAGATTTCAATCGGACTTTTGTGCAGTTTATACCGGTTATAAAATGTATTTCATTTCAATTATCTTCAGGATACATTTTGAAATTTTATTTTGTAATATTTTTCTATATTAATCTGACTTATCTAATCTAGTATCTTCCACTATATTCCTTTATTAAATATATTAACATTTTAAAATTTAAATTTATAATAGCGTTAAAATATTTTTGTTGTTGCAAACGTTCATTGTGTTTGATATTATAATTATTTAAAATAATTTAATTTTCATGTTTCATATTTTATTATTATTATTTCTGTAAACGGCGATCACGGTCACGCTTTTAAGAATTGTTTTGAAAATAGAAACTTCTTTTCTAAAACAATAAATGTTATTGTTTTATACAATTTAGTTACAATGTTTAAAAAAAAAAAACAAATTATAATTTATTTAAGAAATCTCCTAAATTTATTTTTGAATGGTCATTAGATATAAAGTTACCATCGGGTCGTCACGAAATTAAAATTAATTCCGGTAACTAAAGACAAAACAAAATTAATTGTCATTTTTGGCGGTAAAATAATAAGCGAACATGTTAGCTTATTCTTACGCCCTGGAACCTACAACCAAAAAAAACGAAGCACTTTGCGATTTCTATGTAAATTTTACAGTCATTGCAATACGTTATAAAAATAATTAACATTGTTGCTTTATATAAATTGCTACATAACAAGCTTCTTGGACACAATTAGTTACATACCTTTTCATTTATATAATTAACGATATTATTTAAATATCAACCAGTTAATTAATAGGTCTTCGTTATAGATATATCAATTTCATAAATTCATACGTTCAACGTCAGCGGCGTTCGACTTAAATGTCTAGACTCTCATTAATTAATTAAAAATATATCATCATTCATAGATACTTACGTAATTAATTTAATTTGCTTTATAACCATGTAATATAATCATCATTATCAGTTTTTAGTTAAAATTTATAATTATATTGTATGTAATTTATTTTATTAGAGTGATATTTTTCAACATTTATTTCACTAAAGTTTATTCTATATTTATTTAATTTAAATGACCTTCTTTAGTAAATAATATTTAATTATTCAATTAAAGTTACCAGATATTTCATTCTGGCCTTGAATAAGTATAAACAAATTAAAATTAAATATAGTTACTGTACAAATGATAATTGCATGGAATGGTGGCAAGAATACTAGCATTTCTCCGTTGAATCGCGATTCTGATCCTTAGGCGAAATTAGTCAATCTTCCTGTCAATAAATACTAGCTATTCGAAACCGTACGAACCCGTTCGAAATTTAAATTTAACGTAAATTAAATCGAACATCATATTGGGCTCAATAAATATTTCACTTAAAAAAAAATGGATTTGAACTAATAAATTAAATCTATATTAAAAAGTTACGTTTTTTTAATTATTAATTTAATGTATTGTATTGCTTATTACATATTTTTCATAAGCGGGAAAAACTTTTTATAATATCATATGATTACAATTTTAAAATACGAGTAATAAATACTTCTACATAATTATTCGTGTCATTAATATAATTATGAATAAGTATATAATGTAATTATAATTATAAACTATAAAATCAAATATCCCTGCAAAAAGTATAATTTATACTGAATGTATACCGACTATTTAATTATATAACGCACTAATAAACGTGACACAGAATATTACTCACATTTATAATATTTTCAAAATGGCCGACTGACATCGCGTGACTTGGGGTGGGCCTGACTGACCCGAGGAATGACCTAATGCGTTACACTTAAGTGAATGTGTATACTTGCGAAAACGTTGTTTTAAGATACAATTTTTTTTCAATATATTTTAAAAACAATAATTTGTTAATTTAATTTAATAAAATTGTTTTTTAATTGTTATCTGTGAAATGGAAAATTAGTGAGAAACGCTGGCTGGCTTGTTTTTTTATAATAAATATCTCAACATTATAATATTGATTGTATGATATTTTTAAAACGTTTATTTAAGACAAATATATTATCTGGAACTTCCGGATTGTAATATATCTATTTATATTTTTGTTAGTATCATATAATCTATAGATACTCGTAAATGTGAAAATAACTATGTCAAAACTACTGAACCGATTTTGATGAAATTTGTTATGGATCAAACTTGAACCACAAGAAAGGCTTGCTTTTTTATAAACGCCTAACGACTTAAACGCTTGTGAAACCGCACGTGACAAATTATTTATGATATATTGGTATAAAACTACGAACTCGTTTTAAGTATATGTACATATAATGTACAACTATCAAAAATGACGAACGAATTCCAATAAACTACGAAAAAAACAAATCCCCAGCTGATGTTAAACGATTTAACGTGAACATGAAATAAAAAAAAAAAAAAAACCAAATTCCTGTAACTTTTATGACAAACATACAAGCAAACTACAGACATATCTCATTTTAATAAATTATATTATTATAGAAATAATAAAAACATAATTATTATAAATAAAACTTTTACAAGTTTATTACTGTCCCCGTGGTATTCCGTAATTATAAAATATTAAGTATAAAACATAATATTATATGACTTCTAGCATTTAAAAATAAATGTCAGAAAGGCCATAGGTGTAGTATAAAATGTCCACAGGGTATATTACATAAATTAGCATTTTATTGTAACAATTCCAAACACGCGTAGATTCGTGTGCTTTAGTGAAACAACATTACGCATTAATAAATAATAAAACAACATTACTCAAATAATAAACAATTAAAAAATATTACGCAAATAATAAATTAGTTTTACATAAAAATATTTTGGAATCAATAGTGTTGGAATTATTATTTTCGATGAACGTTTGCGTTGGATCGGTTTTAGTTAAACTAAACGTGATTTTTAGTAATTTATTTTATTTTTACATAAAATATTATAAATACGAAAGTAACTATCTGTCTGTATGTTGTTCTTTCACGGACAAAAAACGCGGGCGACCGACAACTAGTATTACATAATTAAATATTAAACTCGCCAAATGTGTAGCTTAATAGATCTTCTTTTTATATAATATAAGTAATTATTTATCAATAAATATAATTTCCAAATATTTATACAGATAGAGCAAGAGCGTTTGTTGTAATATTACAATTTTATTTAAAAAAATTATAATTGTAATTTTCCACATTCTTTAAAAATAATTCGTTTAAATGATTAAGGTCACCACTGCCCGCAGTATGAAATTTATACCATTCTGAACTGAGATGTTATATGCCTTGTGGCTGTAGTTACACGGGCTCCATACCCTTCAAACTTAATCGCAATAATACTAAATATGCATTGCTGCATGGTAATAGAATATATGGTGAGTGGGTGGTACCTCCCCAGACAGGCTTGCACAAGGACCGTAGTGTTGGTAGTGTGGAGATCTGAGGTAACAAACATTAAAAAAAAAATTCAATCGAATTGAGAACATCCTTCTGGTTTCGAAATCATTTAATAATCAAATAAGCTACCTCGGGTTAAAAACATCTTAAATTTTACAGCATTACAAGCTAGCCACTAGGCTTACGAGTCAATAAACAAACTATAACATATATGTATATTATATATGTTTATAAAATAACATGTGTTTAGGGGAACGTGTGCAATTAACTAGAACTGATCGCATTAAAAAACTTCTAACGTCCGCAAAAAAACAGGGTATAGCTTCTAACGGCGAATCTAAAGATAGAACTTGCATAGATTAAATATAAAAACAGACATACTAACAGATAACTGGATTACTAATATTGTGTTTTTTTTTAATCAAATATCGATTACGTCATTTCTTATGAAACAGTAATGTTATATTTAATATCGTTTGTTAAATTAAATTGTTATTTCAAAAATCATGGGTCGATTTTGTTTGTACTTTTTTTAAAGGATTGTATTGCGTACTGTCAAAATGGCCTACCGTAAAATGGCCACCACAGCCCGTACTGGCACCATAATTTTTTTTTATCGATTCTTTACGTTACGAACGCACCTTTCACCTTGGCAACTAAGATACGTCTCTTGTGCAAGTAGTTACATGGACTCAATTATTAAAACCGAAGAACAATATTATTGAGTGCCGCTGCTTGGCGGTAGATTATACGGTGAGTGGGTGGTGCCTACCCTGACGGACTTTCACAAAGCCCTACCATCAAGTAAGGATTCACTATCAAACCGGTACATCTCTATTTAAAATCAAGTATACATATTAAATTATTAATCGTGTATTGAATTAATGTTCCAATTCACGCAAACAGTAATTTCATGTTAAATAATGTTACGTATATTATTTTAACGGCATTTCATGACTTTATGTAAATAGTTTTAAATCTCAGTAACTTTTATTAGTGTGTTAGAAAAATAACATAAAACCTAACCCCTAACCTAATACCTGCTCAGCAGTGGGATATTTACGAACTACATGCTTATTTTAAGAAGAGTTTATAATAAGAAGAAGAGTTAACTTTATAATTGTCGGAAAAAGTAATACATTGTACAGTTTATTTACTCGGAGGTAGTGCTTTGTGCAAACCCGTTTGGGTAGGTACTCATCAGATATTCTACCGCTACTAAGTATTCTACTTCTAGTAAGTATTGTTATCTTATGTTCCATTTTGAAGAGTAAATGAGGGATAACATCTTCGTTCTCAAGGTTAGTATTACAGTACTGTCAACGAGCGCTGGTGACTTATCACTAGGTAACATTTGACAGTCAGTCTAGGTAAGATATAAAAAACAAACCAAAAAACACTTATAAGAATCAGTTCTGTTGAATAGTCTTCCACGTACTATTGCCGCTAATAACATAGCTAGCGAATATTGTATATTAGCATATGTGTACGACAGCTGTTTGATTTACCTATCCAATGGTACGGTCATTCTCACCCTAAACGTTTTTATAGCTAAGCGAAAATATTATATATAAATATATTTTTTTATTACTTTTTATAATTTTATAAGTTTTTCAACTCGTTATTAGACAGATGGTATTCAGACGTTTTAATGAACACCATGTATATTTGCCTTAAAGAGTCAATGGTTTAGTGGATAGGAAACTTTAAATTCACGATTTTTGTGAGAAACAATGATCGTCGGTTCGAATTCAAACGTCGTAAGAATACCTGTATGTGTTGTGTATAAATGTTTTTTATTCCATGGGAAAAATATATAATGCTCAAAAGGAGTCATTGTACATAAAAATGGCATTACTATCTAGTACACGGAAGTAAATATCCCACTGGCGGGCAAAGCTACGCTGCTCCAAAGAAGGTTGGTTGATACATCTGTCATAATTTCATCTAACACATGCAGATTCACGAGGTTCAGTTCTTGATTAATATGTCTTTAGATATATATCACTTCACTTGTACACATAACCACTTAAATTTTACTTCCAAAATTTCGATAACAACTTCGCCGAAATTCATAACACTAAACGCGAAGCCATAATGAATTATTTAACATCAAGACCAATGGTACCGAGTCAATTCAATGTGATAGTAGCTTGGCATGTTACTCTTGTGGTTGGAATAGATTATATAGTTAGTGACGTATTGATAGAGTAAGGTTAGAACCTTCTTACAGAGCTGTCTCGGGCGGCTGCGAATGGTGATACCTTAGCCTATTTGTTTTTATATAATAAATAAAAAAATAAAAGAGACAATACACAGAATATTGCTATTCGAATTTCAAATATCGTTCCATTTAGAATTCCATTTCCATTTGTAGGGAGTTATTATAAATTTCTTCTATAAACATTCAATCGTGATAGTCCGTTCGTGCCACCATGACATAGCTGCTGCAAGGCTGCTGTTAAACAGCACAGACACGGAATTTTGAATTGAATTTCAAAGAAATTATCATAAAACTGCGACTTTTAAATAAGACTTTGAAACTATAGCCGTTGGTGTTAGTCGGATTCATAAGATTCCTTCTTGCTAATCTAGATATTTACCTTTTTTTAATATTATTTGTATTTCGTCATAGTTTTGCGTCCTTAGTAATTTTCTTAGTCGTACTTTAATTTTTTTTTCTATATAATTAATTGGTTTAAAACATAAACATATCTGCATAATAATTATATTAACTGTTACTTTTATATTTAAATGTATCTTTATAGTAACAAATAATTACTATAAAATCATTAATTCATTTTTCTCTTTTTAACAATATCGTAGTAAAATACAAATAAAAAACATTTATGTAAAATAATGTTATTTGTTATAAATAAACTAGAGATTCATCCTGGCTTCGCACGGGTGCAATTTATTAATAAAGAAAGTTATATGATATAAATATGATTTATACCTAATGAACAATTACCATCTACCTGTGATTTTTTTTTATCATTAGTTCCGGAGATCACCTCCTACAAACAAACATACACACAAACAAACTCTACCTCTTTATAATATTAGAATTATTAATATAAAGCGATTTGTAAAATATCTTTTAAAACTGGAATTAATAAAATCCTTCATTTTAAAGTCATTGAAAAATACTTAGACAAAGTATTATATCTATCGTATAAAAACCCGTCTAACGCATAATATGTAATTTATTGGCAACATATAACATCCTTATCAACCAAGTGTTGCTTGTAATATATCTAATAACACCAGCTGTCCGCAATTGTGTCTTTGTTTAGACGACCAAGGTTCTATTCCTAGCGGATGCAATGCAGATGTGCGGATAACGGAGTCGCTTACACTTAATTCAGTACACCTGGTCGATCACGGTTCATTAGCTTAGTGATGTGTTAGAACATACTTACACGTATATTTAAGTGCTTAAGTAATGTCAGTAAAATAACATATGGGCTGTTTTACATGTAAGTAAGTAAACTTGTCCAGTTTTATAGTTATTTATTGATATAAACTGTTTTTTAGTTTTATTTTATTGTGCTCGCACCAACGAAATTAACTTCAGTCGCTTGCTTCGTTCTCCTAGTATTAATTATCTGTTGTTTTTATTGCTTTTACATATATAATATTTGTTAGTGCGCAAGAGTGATGGGCGTGATCAGGACGACCTAAGAAGACATGGATGGAGTGTGTGTCAATAAGAGAGAAATGGATGTGTGATGTGTCTGTGAATAATAGGGGAGAATGGAAGGTAAAGAAATGCTGCGCCGACCCCAAATAGATTGGGACACGGAACGGAAAAGAGTTAATATATAATGACGCTCAGAGCGAATATGTTAGGTAGAACATTTGGTTAATGTTAAAATAGGCATGTAGAAATTACATTAGCAAAGACTATAGAGCCTTTTGAGTTCACGTTCAGGATGCTGATACCAGCTTCTGCGATGCGTCATATTATATTTGGACTC
Organism: Vanessa tameamea; assembly: GCF_037043105.1. Lineage (NCBI taxonomy): Eukaryota > Metazoa > Arthropoda > Insecta > Lepidoptera > Nymphalidae > Vanessa > Vanessa tameamea. The sequence continues at coordinate 9,889,814 of NC_087324.1, forward strand.
GTGTGCATTGCTTCTGACCAAAATGCGAAAGTAAGATTTTCGTGTCAGACCCAACATCATCCTAGAAATAATAGAAGATCAGACGGGCTTTATACATTACTAATTAGTGAATAGGTACCTTAGTTTATTTTGTAAATATCTAAATTTAAGTCTACTAAAATTTAAAATAAGTTGTTCTAGCAAAATTTAGACTAAATAATTGTGTAACTGAAGTGATAATTCCCAACACGAAAATGTTATACAAATCCTACAATAAATTAAATTATATATTATTATATTAATGTCAAATTAATAATTGAATTAATATTGAAATTATACCATGAAATAATGATTTTATCTCGCTCAGTGTGTTTTTACTTCAGAAAGCTGATCGTCTTACATCGTTGTCTATCTCTTTTTTAATAAATAAAAAAAAAAACCGACAAAAACATCTTGAAATCCGAATAGTAGATACCATCAAAAAATTGCAGTTCCTAAATTATCTTTTGCTAAAAAGACCCTGAAAAGAAAATGACAGAACAGTTAATCATTTGAAAACTCAATAAGTACATACTTGATCGTTTGTGATATTGATATTCATTCTATTTTTTTATAGCAGCAATAGTTAGCATTGTTGTGTTCCGGTTAGAAGGGTGAGTGAGCTAGTATAACTAAAGGTACAAGGGACATAACACCTAAGCTCCCAAGGTCGGTGGCGTATTGGCGACGTAAGCAAAGGATAGTATTTCTTACTTCTTGATAGGCGATGGTGACCACTAACCATGTGGTGGCCCATGTACCCGTACGTATAGATATCATATAAAAAGGCTTTAAACAAAAGCGTTTAAAAAGCTCTAAAAATCTGGCTTAGTGTTTGTGTGGCTTTGTGAAACACTACGGGATTTTTTATGTATAAAGTGCTTCAAATTCTGTATATAGTTCATCAGCGTAAATTAATTACTATTTCATTGGCAAATTTCAGTGCAGTAGGTTTAAGTGGCCTTACGATTTTGTCACCAGTCTCGCTTGCACGCCAATAGAACAAACGACAAACGAATATCTACGTTACAAACATTTCATAAGTTAAAAATCAGTGACTATTTTTCTATAAGAGCTATGTGGAAACCGGCTGTCATGGTATGGGCATGTTATGCGGAGGAATGAGGACCATGTTGTGAGGAAGGGGACGACCAAAGAAACGATGGATGGATTATGTGAAAGGCGATATGGTTAGAAAGAATGTTACTTGTGAGATGACGTCCGACAGAGAAGTATGGAAGAAGACATGCTGCGCCGACCCCAAGTAAAATTGGGATAAGGGCAGGAGGATGATGATGATTTTTCTATACAAGTTATCGCCCACGTTTTAGGGGTTGGTTTTTGTGTGTTAGGCATAAAAAAGTAGCCTTTCATGCACTTTCTTTTTCAAGCTTGCATCATATCATTCAATCCGAATTTCATCAAAATCGGTCCAGTGGCTTGGTTGTGAAAGAGCAACAGACAGACAGACTTCAACATTTATAATATTAGTATAAATGATTTTCGTTTTTTTTTTTCATATTCGATAGATGGCGTTGTATTTATGTTATTAACAAATATGAACCCAAATGAGTCATATTCACAATATTTTAACTCGTCTTAAATATCAATTCTTGAATTTGTACTTTCGTTAAGTTGCGGATTGCGGAAATTCCATCATTTCAGATTTTCATCGTCAATTAGAGTGACTTCCGATTGGTTTGTGGCGGATTCGATGAAGACAGTTTGATTGAAACCGTTATGGGTGTATTCGCTGACGAAGGTGCGTTCTTCCACGTTAAATCAGTATTGGCGTTTTTTAGTGTGAGTGACGTGCGTGTTGACAAGTACTAAAACTAAATCTAGAATATTGTCAAGATGAGTAACAAAAAAAAAACAAAAAAACAGATTCCATGTTATAAATTTATTTTGTAAGAAAAATATTCCATTAAATATTAATTGAATTAATAGATCTATAATCAAAACTGTTTCAAGATATAAGTCATCGAAAAGCGATTAAAATATTTGGACTAACAAAATTAAAATAATCTTCATTCGAGTAGACCCTTTTAAGCTTTTTAAATTATTTTTAAATCTACCGATTCGAAATGACGATTTTATCTTAAATATCAAAATAGTTAGGTACGGACTTAAACCGATTAAATTACAAGGTTTTTTTTACGTCATATTCAAGTGGACTTGCAAATTGGCCGCCTTGTGGTAAATGGTCAGCACTGCCAATACACATTGGTACTGAAAGAAATAATAATCAATCCTCACCACCAATGCGCCACCAACCTTAGGAACTAAGATGTTATGTACTTTGTGGGCGTAGTTACACTAGCTCACTCTCTAACCGGAACACAACAATGGTCAGTATCGAAGTTTGGTGGTAGAATATGCCACCAAGGAAAGTATCGTTGTGAAGTTATATTGATTACAATTAAATTACCAGGCATTTTTTATCATCTATGTTGCCTTTCATCGAGTTGTACGCCATATTTATCGATGTTTTATTTAAAGTGAGATTGAAATTCAGTGATAGGATGAGCTAAAATATCTGCGGAATCTTACTACAAAAACGAATGTCGCTCCATATATTTACGAAGTCGGAAATTGCGTTCCATATTTATTAGACCTATGACATCGTTTCTTTACATACTGTGCTATAGAATATAAATAAAATATTAATAATATCTCAGAACATTTACTTATAGGTCGTTAACTTAAGTAAAGTTAAGTTCTGATATCTCTAATACTTATCTACAATAAGTTAGCGTTTTAAGTTAAGTCAAAATAAACGTTACAAAGTTCATTCGTAGTTTAGTTTTGTTATTCGTGTAATATATTTTATTTTATGTTTATAATCGCGATGATATTATTATTGAAATAAAATTATTCGAATCTAAGTTCGAACACGAGATTTCGTGCTTTTTACTCGTTACACAGTACGTTAACATAGCAAAGATCGTAAATAAACATTTTTATCAACCCCGCAATGCCACTTCCATTGCAATAAATTAAAAAATAAAACAAAAAATAATAACGCTAAATAAAACTTCTTTCTTGAAACTATGATAATTATTTTAACAAAAAAATATTATTTAAATGTAATTCTTATCTCGAATTCAAAAGACATATCGCGAATACCAGTTCTGTGGGAACGGTGGCAATGACATTATTTTTAAAAGAAAAAAAATATTGTCTATGATTTTAATTTTGTTGCATTTGCATGCGTTACTGGTTCGGTATAATTTCTAATGAATTGTATGAATAAATTATATGCAGGGACAATGTCTTCGAGAAGCCTGGGGACGAGGAAGCTGTAATTAAAATACGGGATGTTTTAGGGTTGACACTTCAATAAAAACGTGCAAACAAATCAATTTCTTTCATTATATTTTATATTTATCTTAGCTAGATAATAAATTGTATAGTTGAGACATTTGAATCAGCTCAGTATTTTAAAACTTAAACATTTTCCAAAATTCGAACAATATTTTCTTTGTAGTTTTTGTTGGATTATATCCGTTATATAAGCTACGCCAATAATAATACTCAAATGTTTGTTATACCTATCATTCGGATGATCATTAAAATATTAAGATTACATTATTATCTTATATTATGTTACCATGACAGCGCCAAAAATCGTAAAAAAAATATTAAAATATTCAATTTTGGAACGCCACATACAGAAATTTCCTTTTTTAACTATTTCGATACGTCTCCGTTTGTCAACCCTAAAATCTTCAATGGAACACTTCACTAGTTTACATCTCACTTTACCCTTTCTAATGATAATGAAAACCTGTTCCTTCTAACAATCACTTTTTTTGTTTTAGCATCAGGACGTTTGGAGGGTTAAGTAATTGTGTCAACGCGTTGCATTGTATTGTATTTTTACCTTTGCAACTATAAACAAAAGAGCCGTGACGGGTTAAACAGATGTGTAGCTACATTTCGCTGTTTCATTGTCTTTATAAAATAAGGTGTGTATGTAGATGAGGTTTATTGAAATTAGTTTTTTTAATTTGTGGGAATCATTGACCCCATTTCATTCGGACGTCAGTATTGCATTGTGTAATTCGCTTTTTGTTTTTTTTTAAAAGTCGGCAGTTATTTTTATTCTGTACCGGTTGTTGGTTCTGGTTGTTAAGCAGACTTTTTTTTTAATATTTCGGTGGCTGTTTATGGTTACTTAAATTGTTTGAAATATGAACGCGATTATAATATTATCTGGTTACATTATTTTGTATTTCGAATTTCATTTTTGTAATGTTTTTTTTTTTGTAACTTAGTATATTGTGTGATACACGTTGCAATACATATTTATATGTACAACCAACGAGGCGAATTCGAGTTTAAATCATATAAATATTACGGCACGAATAATTATAAAATAAAAACAATTATATAAAATTGAAATACAACATATTTTTTAGAAATCTCTACAATTTCGATTCATTACGCGATTATTTCCAAACATGGCCGAACAAAATATTCCGCAGAGTAATCAAACGAACAAATCATGCGTGAAATGATGTTCAAGCTGATTTTTTTTATATAACAACCAATACCTATTGATATAAGGGTGATATTCCCGCAAAACTAAAGTATATAGACGCGTATTAACAAACTCAATAATACCTACGTAACAAGCGAGGGAGTGCATCTGATTTGAGAGGAAAAAACTTCATCTCGTAGGGGCAGCTTATAAGGATAAAGTACAGTCGAGTACAATACTAATGTTTTTGTATGTATTGTATATAATACGTGAAAAATATATAATGATATTATAAATGCGAAAGTAACTCGGTCTGTTCACTTCACTATTAAAGTACTGTTGATTATCAGATAGGATATATACATTTAATTTTATTTTTTTAACATAGCTATGACAGCTATGTATGAATGATTTACTACTGAGTTTCTTGCCGGTTTCCGGTACACGGTAAAATCTACATTCCGAACAATTACTTGCTACATTATAAATTAAATTTAGTGTCGTTAATTGACAATTCAAATTCAAAGGTCATTTTATGCTTTGATATATACCTAATCTTATTTTTTTATCGTTCTAGAAAATGTTACTGTTTTTTTAAAGTAATATAAGTTTAATATTTATTATATACTTGTTTTCGCTTGCGGTTTCGTCCGCATGTTACCCCTAACAAGTTCTGATCGTAGGTTTTAGGTATAAAAAATATGTCCTTCGTTGGAATTCAAGCTTGCTTTATATCAAATATCATCAAATTCGTTTTAGTGGTTTAGCCGTGCGAGACATACAGATGGAGTTACTTTCGAATTTATAATATTAGTATACCCAAGTTTGTGACATTGTACAGATTCCCTTTTTGTTTACGTAAGTATCTTCCTGCCATCACAATGCTGTTATGTATAGTTTCAAATGGTCAATGTTTTTATTCAATCTGTTTGAGGAACGCAGTTCATCACTTGAGCACTTAAAGATAAGTCACCCATAATCACTGAAGTCTGAAAGAATTTTTATCCCTTATCTGTTATACTGGCTCATTCACCTTTCAGGAATAATAACAGTGAGTATCTCACTCACCTAGATGAATTTGCACAAAGCCCTACCGTCAGTTAAACATGTTCTCCTAGTATTTAAATAAAATAGCCGAACCGGGGTTATCTCAGTAGTTAATAAGTACCTACATATTAATTAAACAGCTTATAAATATATATTGACATTATATAAAACACTTACTTCATATTTAAACATATACATTATAAATGTTACATACATTATGTACAAGGGATATGTTAGATATTTAAATAGTTGTGTTTTCTCCGCGATTGTACCTCATGAAGACCCTACTTGCTTGGATGAAAAGTTCATTTTCTTCGACGATTCCCTTCACTTTGAAACCGTACCCTGATACATTTTTAATAAATATTCGAGGGTGAATTTTTCCGCGATGCATTAACTAAGCAACGTCCTTATTTGAATGTAAATAAAGTCTTTGTACTTTAATAAGAGAGTGAATGGTTGAACGATTGTTCTTTGCCTTTATTTAAACCGAACGCTTGACGCGAGTTCGACGGATTTTTACATTGAATTTATTTAACTTCCCTTGTTTTTATGTTGGGGTGAAATCCTGCAACTGAGAGTCAAACTAGTTTCACCAAATGTTGCATTTACTATATTAACTGGTATATTGATTTTATTTTATTCGGTTTAAAATATGTATTAAATAAAAGTAATTTTTTTTTATTTAATTATTTATTAAACTTGTTACTAATAAGCATGTGTTACATGATATTCTGCCTCATGTGTATACCAGTATCATTAAAACGACGCGGTGCAGTAACTTCCATTTCCACGAGAAAAGAAGCCGCAGCCTAGTATCGGGACATTAATGACTGTTACTTTAGTTTACTTTGTACTATAAGTACTCACTCCGTGTCTCGTGAAATGTTTACATGATTTTGCGGTTTTACGATTACATGAAATGGGACTCGATATTGTTCCGTAAGCAACGCGTAAACACTAATTTTAAAAAGTAATATTTTGCTAATATTTCAGTTATAAGTCGCTTCCCGACATCCGAACGATTGAATTTTGAAACTACGCAACGGATTCTAAAGCGGTTTCTATGCATACATACATACATGCTTATTATAGAAGAGAAAATCTTTTTGTACCTGAATCCAAAAGTTGTATGTAGACCCTTATTTATCGGAATAGTTACTTTATAATATTAATATTATACAGTACATTTTCCATAATCGTTGTATATAATGAATGTTATATATAAATAATTAAAATGCTCACGTCATTATAATATTAGATTTGTATTCTAACCACCATATTTGATGTGTTCACGTGACCACGTGGTTAGTGTGGGGGAGAAGACATTTTAATGGGGATACTACCCCTAATATAAAATAATTTATGTGTTAGCAATGTACCTACTGCTTTGATTTTTTTTTGGGGAATTTAATAAGTGAATAAATCGCTCAAAATATAACGAATTATGTTTACAAACCATCGACCAAATCCATATTTTTTTATATAGAAATTACCTTACTTAAAGTGCTTAAAGTATACAAAAGTAAAGTAATTCTTAGTCAGAATCATTAATATACACATCAGACATACAGTATTACTGTGATATTGCATTATACATTTTTATATATTTTTACATAGACATCACGCTCCATCGTAATCCATAGACAATGCACTCTTTTTTCTCTTATGTGCAAATATTACCCGTAATTGTTGTACTTCACATCAACTTTCATAATTATGTACCTATAACTATGAATTGTGACCATTATATTCCAAAAAAAAAAACAAGAGACTTTCTCATAAAATATTTGATAAACATAAGCCATTCTAGTTAGTATAATATTATTTTTTCGAATAGTTACTTTGTACAAACAGCAAATACATGATGACGCACCGGCAGCAGATCTTGAATAATTTAAAGTGGACGTACTCGTCTTCGTAACGGAATAGATCCTATATATAAATTTAAAAACTCAAAAAAAATGTGATAAAAAAGTATATATGTACAATTTATATGGTATTTATATAAGTATATCTCCCCTTCCTCTCATTAATCAAACATCTGAAAGAGACGAGAAAACGACTGGAAATGATTGTTTAAGATTGTTTTTAATAGCTTTTCTTTTCTGCTCAATTTCGGAACAGTTTATTGCGTCTTCCCTTCATTGTTCAAGAATTGAGTGACATTCGTTTTATCTAAGGGTGAATCCCTCATTTCGCAAGCTTAGACACAATTGAGAGATTTTTATTCAATCATTTGTTTCGAAATTCAAAAAATTCCTGTAACTTTTTTTTTATATTCTTCTTGCACACAGATATTATAATATACACAGGGATTTACGAAAGCTGCGATGTGCAACAGGTGCAAATAAAAAATTGCAATTTTGATATACATAACGTTTTTTTATATTTATCAAGCTGTTTCGCGAAGTTCCATATAAACGTTACTTCGCCCACGGGCGTCAATGTTTTATTTTTTAATAACTAATAAATAAATGGTTTATATAACGCAAAATTATGCACGATTTTTTTAATGTATCGAGTTTAAATATAACTATAGTTTTATCAGTATAGTATTTATTATACGTGCAATACAAATATCTTCATGATATATGTTTTAAGGTTTAAACGCACTTATCTCAGAAATACGAAGTTCGATTTGATTATTTATGCCTCAGATGGATTGTTATTGTATAAGTTTACGCAGAATAACTTCGATTTAAGGTGTTAAGACTTAAGGAGGACTTAAGAGGTGGACCAGTGAACAAAAACGTTCATGAATATGGCAAATTTAATAAAACAGACGTCATCAATGTCTCATCTCTCATCCTACACAGCTTTACCGCTGAGCATTTTATAAATTAGATATATACATACAACATAAATATACAAAGACAAAATACTTCAAACCTTTTTCTCCTTTGTTTCCTTTTTTTATTGTCTATAAATAAATTAAAAAAAATGTTTGAAACATGCATTGTAGCGGTAGTCGAACGACAAACGGGCCATGATGGTAAGTCACCACTGAGAGTCGTAAAATAATATCCGAAAGCACTGTATCTTGTGTTAATTAAATGTTTAGTTACGTAGTTTCAGATAAGCGTTACAATTTTGTCTACACGTCTATAACTATAGTTTAATTTTAATGTATGATATGATAATAAATCACAATTCACTTTTGTTCAATGAACAAAACAAAGCACGTATGTACTTAGGTCTGAAAAATCAACCAAGCGTTATATTTCGCCTCAGCGATTCCAATCCAGATGTACTAGAGGAGCCTTATTTTTCATCTCCAAGTATATGTACCTACCCTTACGAACTTCAAAGGAGGGGACCACCCCTTGTTAACAAACTTCTACCTATCTGCATTTTTATTTAAGTTTCGACAAAAATTTCCACCCCTTAATTCAATTTTTTTCGCTAGAAAATTAATTAGGGAACGCGTATATTTTTGTCGATGACGCCGTGTTTAATTTGAGGGCATTACGAGGAGATGTGTACGTTTTTTTTTTTATTTTGATGAAGTCACATTGATTTTAGTACATTTTGATTGGTTGGATATGGTTTTTGGAAAAAATGCCAAGAACGCTGCGCTACCATACAAATAGAACTTTCGTACGCTCTGTGATAGAAATGGCCGCCAGTTCTAATGACTTGGTCTTCTGTACCCTGTGTCCGGTGCGAATATTTAAAAAGTTCTCTTATCAATCCATAATCGTAATCCATTAGATACGTCGTCAATTTATTTTATCCTTCATCTAGAATTAAAAATTATATCGAATGAGATTATAAAATAAATTCTGTACATAGAATATGTGAACGCAATTACACACATACATACATTTCGTTCGTTCATTTTGGTATATCATAAAACTACATTATGGCAACTCACACGTACAATATGAGTTTAATACTTCTTTCGCTAATCAAATTATACCGAATGACATCATAAAATTAATCACATAATTTATAATATAAGCGAGTATGAATTTAGTTTTAATAAATAAATAAAAATAAACTACGTTCTATTTTTAAAAATTATAGTTTTTATATATTACAAATATTTTTTTCAACCTAAAATGTAAGTTATATATCTAAAAGAGTTCAATCCTTTATCTACTACAAAAAATTTACCGAATAATGGACATTCTATTTTTAAAAAATTCGAATCGCATAAATTTTACTTTCAAAAAATTCATGCGAATGAATTCATGACAGTCGGCACAAGTTGGTATCTTCTAAAGAATTAATTTAAAGTAATATTATCACGTTGACCTCTTAATCCGATTTTTACTTCACCTCTGAGAGGTATAATTCACTCCGCCGTCACTTTTATGACCGTTCTTTCTCTCGTCTAAATTGGTCGTGACAGAAACCGTTTAACAACTTGAAAAATATTTTTGGAATATTTACCTAATATGGCTGGGATATCATTGCTAAAATTAAATGTTTTATTTTATCTATTTTAGAAGTATTATGTTGAGTTTTAATAAAAAAATATTTAAGTATTTATTATATATCTTAACATACTATTGATCTAGAATAGTAATTATATTTTATATTAATCATATACATATTTTATAAGAAAATCTTAACATGTTGAATTAAATCTCAACTCATATTTTTATTTTTAAATCAAGATAATAAATGTAAGAATATTTCTTAATTAATCTTCAAATATTATGTTAATTAAACACAGAAAAAAATGTTATATAAATAATGTCGTTATGCATACCAAAAATACCCAAAATGTACTGCCATGCAATGTCCGTAAAGGTTTACTTAAAAATGACGTTAACTCAAGCATAAAGTTGATGGAATTTTGACATTTCAAAAAACGACATAAGACACACAATCGCATGAACACACCCGTTACGGATCTAGCTACCGACTTTAATCCGTATTTGTATGTGATTTTTAAGATGAATGGAATGATTGAATGAATAAGAACCCGTTGCGAGATCTTTGAAACCGGCTCGAACCGCTTTTTGTTTCAGCCATTTCGTTTTATTTCTTTTCCTCGGTATTGCACTGAGGTCTGAGATGCATAGCGTAATTGGTACTCAGCTGGCAGATATAAACTTCAAAGTATGGTCTTGGCAAGCTCGCCTGTAATTATCATTCCCCGTAGACCTTAAACAAGCACGCTGTTTTAAAAAAAATCTTAAGTCCATTTTTATACAATTGCATTCCACCTTCAAAGTTGCCAGTACGTATTTGTTTTTATTGTGCTTTCTATTGAAATAATAGGAGACAGAATTGGCATTCTAATTAATTAAAACTTATAATGATAATTAAAAATTTTTCAAGAGAAACTTCTTAGGGCGTGACGAAATAAATTCGAGCGAATTTGCGCGCAGCGTTTCGATTTGTAACGCTTGTGTGAGACGTTTCTGGCAAATTCATTACAAATAACACATTCAACTTGAACTAAGTGTTCATTGATTTAAATTTTATAACCAATAATAATACTAAAACGTTATTTAGATCGAGTTAAAATAGAAAGATCAGTAGAGTTGAGCAAGAATAATTTGAGTAGGTTAACGCGCCTATATCTCAAGAACTACACATTTTTTTTTATGATATCGGTAGGCGGACCATGAAATGGGCCACCTGATGGTAAGTGGTCACTACCGCCCATAGACAATGGCGTTGTAAGAAATATTAACCATTCCATCACCAATGCGCCACCAACCTTGGCAACTAAGATGTTACGTCCCTTGTGCCTGTAGTTACACTGGCTCACTCACCCTTCAAACCGGAACACAACAATACTGAGTACTGCTGTTTGGCGGTAGAATATCTGATGAGTGGGTGGTACCGACCCCGACGGGCTTGCACAAAGCCCTACCACCAAGTGATTTGTAAAAATATTTTAGTGTTATATAGCTGGATTTTGAAGGCTGTAAACCTTCTACGACTTAAATTAATAGAAATATAACGATCAAAATAAACTTTGTCATCTATTATTCATCTGTGACTGTTATTATAATTGTTTTTAGAGTGGCTTTTATTTTTGCCGAGAGGGCACAGATTATGCCGCCAATGTCACGTGCGAAACCGTTATTAATAAGGTGAAATAATTAGCCCGTTTCACCAATTTCATAAAGGAACGGTCATTATTATAAATTTTGAAAGTGAATCCTGTCGCCGGTTCTGCTCAGCAGTGCGATTCTGTAAGAAATCACTTCGCATCCCACTCGTGAAATATTGACAACCGACTTACAGCGATACGCCACTGTGACACGTATATCGTATCAATTTTATATAATTATTATATCAATGTCGTTTATCAAATTCTGACATTTCATGTTTGTGTTATGCGGTGACTTTCGAGTTTCTTGTTACAGAATAGCGTAACAGATATCAATTGTCAATTTTTTTTTTCTTGATTTATTTATTACCTGCTCTTGTTGTATTGTCAACAAATATTCCTAACACCCCATTGATCGTTTACAAATCGATGGCTCGTGCTACCGATAATATGAGAGCTATATAGAGAAACCAATACAATTGATCCGTTTAAGAAATGACTGGAATCATACGAAAATATTCGCCATTTTCAACTCTATCGCATTGGTATAAGGAACATTTTTTTTCGATGTGTTTTTTTTACATTGTTAACTTTTTGCTACTTTAATCCGATGTGTGAACCGAATATTAATGGTAAGATGTTTTTTTTATTATCTGGGGGATTTTTTTTACTATCGCCACTTAACTCCACCACGGTGGATGGATTTAAATGAAATGTTTGCGATGAATTCGTTTTTTAAAGGTGACGTTCAATTTCTTTTTTTTTTTTTTTTGTCAACAGTTTTTGTCGGTTTAAAAACGTGTGAAATTGACGGGACGTCTTTTTTTTTTCATGTTTTTTATATTTATTTTAGTTTTTGAGAATTGTATGATAATGTTTTTTTGATGTTTGAATAACATGGGAATAACTCTTTTTGTCTGCGTAGAGATATTAATATTTCTGTTTTGATTTCCTTTTTTATGTTTATTAACAGATTTAGTTTGAATTGCCGAAAAAAATATATTATAGACTGAAGCAAGACAAGTGATCGCCTTTAGACGTGATAGCAATTACCTATTACGTATTACCTCAAAGTATTATTAATTAATTTTTAATGACATAAATTACCAAATATAATCCGATTTTATACTGTTTTGCTGTCTTTACTCTTAGACGTCTCACACAGACTAAAACATCTCGTAAGCACGAGCGTCACTCACTCACACTAATGCAAGCCGTTAAATCTATAAAGAATGACATAGATAATTCAAGGTTCAAGATCTCACGATAGTGCATTATGCTAGCACGTCTGTGAAGGCACCAACACATTAGATATTCTACCGCCACACAGCGTTACTTAGTGTTACTGTGCTATGGTTTGAAAGGTAAATAAGCCAGTGTAATTACAGACACAAGAGACATAAAATCTTAATTCCCGAGGTTGGTGGCGCATTGGCGATCCAAGAATATTTCTTGCAGCACCATTGTCTATGGGTGCTGCTTGACACTTACTTACTGCCAAACTAAATTATAAAAAAAATACCTATTCTCTAGTCTTTTTTTAATAGAATTGTTAGGCGATCGGGTAAATTAGTAACTTGATAATAAGTAGTCACCATTGCTAATAGACCTATGTCTAATGCCAATGCAAATACATTGTAAAAAATAATAAACATCCCTTATATCGCCTATGTACACCACCAACCTTGGGAACTAAGATGTTATGTCCCTCTCGCCTGTAGTTACACTGGTTCAATCGCCCTTAACACCTAAACACATCAATTTTATCTGCTGCTGTTTTGCACTAGAAAATGCCTTCGAAGTTATAATTAAAAAAAAAAATCTATCCCTACCCCTAACCAGTTTTAATAGTATGTAAAATTAATATATACTTTTTTTTAACGAGAGCTTATTTAATAATCTTAGCTTATTTTTTTACTTTAATCAAAGTAATTTATCATTTTTACTTTATTTCAAACATTTAATACTGATTTTTATTTTTAAGTAGGTATAATTAAAAACATAATTCTTATGGAAAGACAAGGCCATTTCTCATAAACTGGCGTGTTAATTTTAAACAATGTGTGGGCGTGGCTTTAATGTTAATTAGTTTATATTACGATTGGCCAGTGTGGCGTGGGCGTTAGTTGCACTATTAGAGGTAATGTTAGAAGAATATGGCCGCTCTTGTGTTAAAATTAATGTTTATTAAAAATTTAGCAAGGTATTCAATTATTATTAGGAAACACTTTAACTAATTATAAGATAGAAAAACATACATGATTTTATTGTTTAATTGTGTAATTCAAAAAATATATGTATTCGTATATTATTTAAAAATATATAATCTTTTATAAAAAAAAAATATAAATCATGATTTTATAATTTAGCTTAATTAATTTTGATTCTATTCATTTGTCAAATCAAATGTAAATTGATAATGATTTTATGAAATGTTCTGACGTTTATCGGACTCCTTTAAACGTTTTTACATCTATTTGTAATAATAAATTAGGAGACGGTTGTTTGGCATGTCTAATCGAAACAACTACTAAATCTATATACGTAATTTTTTTTACCAAATATTTAAGGTTTTAGAACAACATTGTGAACAACACAAGTAGCTGCGTGCTGCATTTACTGCCCTTCCTTTCTTAACTTTAAAACTATTGACGTTAGAAGCGCGAATGTCATGTTGTATTATTTTATAAAATACAACTAAGTACAATTTTATGTGAATTCTAAGCAAAAGGGCACAATGGTTGGTTTTTAATTGAAGACGACTTGATTATAGGCTCTTTCTGAACTAGCTCTTTCTTTTCTATCAAATTCAAAACATTCTTAATTGAAATAAGTCACATTCGTCCGCATCACATACGAAAGCACTTTTGATCTGTCTTGTTAAAGAAAGTAGGAAGTAAGCCTACCAAAGTTTTAGATTGAAGATTCTACCGAGAGAAACCGTCATGGAACTCAGTAGTTTTCAATATTCTTCGATCCTAAAATAAGATTCCAGTGTTTAACTTCACTTTTTAATTTTCAATTTTATGTCAAAAAAACCTTTAAATATAAGATATATTACGTGATTGAAATAACATAATATAACTTTGCAACTGAAACGATGGAAAGGGTAACTTCTGAGTTTATTGCTGATGGTTTCTTCTTCTCAGTAGGATTTACATTTAATTCAGTAATGTAATATGACACAAGTGATCAATGAGCCTACTTGAATGAGGAATATTTTGATATGATATATGATATTCAAAGCTGAACTACCTGTTTAAAAGGGTAAGAAAAATAATTCTCTATGTATAAAATAAAACCGTATCATTACCAAGGTGTACGTACTGTAATTTATAATTCTAATAACACCCTTAGCAGTTAAATGTGTTTATCATTTTTTTTAGTTACCAATTGATACAGTTTTCTCGTTTTATGGATTTCTCCCATCAAACCACAAAACAGTTATTGATGTGATACAGTTAAGTTTATTACGCTTGTGATCTTTACTTATAATACAAAGTAAGATTCATAACCCCCCAGAGGTTATGAATCCTTCTTTGTACAACACCTTTTAAGGAGAAGGTCTCAAGCTTGTTCCATCATGTTGGTTGAACGATACACATGTGGCAAGCATGAAGGTTTCCTAACGATGTTTTCCTCCGCGATCTCCATGATGTTTTATTTAATAAAGATTAATGTCACTATAATGAGTTGTGTCGCTTTCAAATCGTGATAACTTTTAATATTGTATTATAAGTTATAAGCACAAATTAATTACTTAGATGCATGTGTTCTGACTTCCGGGCTATGTTTGTTTCTTATTTTATGTGAGCGTCACAATTTCCCACAACGTCGTCAATATTTTACGAACATCCATAGCTATATAGGTACCTCCCCTTGCATAGGTAATGTGATATGTTATCAACGTAATAATAATATATTTATGAAACGACTGAAACTTATTTGAAAATCATGAGATCAACTCAAGCAAGTTCTCGTGAGTTGATGAGTTGAAATTTGTTTATGACTTTCATTGTACGCAGTATTTGGGAGAATCTTATGAATAAATCTGTAATTGTTATATGAAGTTATGTTATAGCTTATTCCAATCACAGATAAACTTTGAGACTTTATTGGCGCGATATCATTTTTATCGTATAAGTGGGCGGCCGGTCAAATTGGTCACTTAATGTCAAGTATACAACCCTTCATTGACATTAGCGCTTTAAGAAATATTAACTAATCCTAACATAGCCAGTGAGCCATCAACCATGGAAACTAAGATTTTATATCTCTTGTGCCTGTAGTTACACTGGCTCATTCACCTTTCAAACCATAGCACAGCAACGCTTAGTATTGCTTTGTGGCGATAGAATATCCAATGAGTTGGTAATCCTAACTAACCTACCCAGACCTGCTAGCACAATGCGCCACCGTGAGATCTTGAATCTTGAATTATCTATGTCATTATTTATGGATTCGTGTTCTTTCACCAAAGTTCTTATGACAACTTTCAATGTAAAATTAAAGTATATACGTAGGTAAATATGTAGGGTCAGTGTTAAGGTATATAGTATAAGTATGTGGATAATATAAGTGTTAAATCAAAATCAAAATATACTTTATTCAAAGGCACTTTTGAATCGTCATTTAACAAACTATTTAAAGTAAAGCAACCGCCGGTTCGGAATGTATATTCTACCGAGAAAACCGACAAGAAACTCAGTAGTTACTCTTTTTCTACATCTAAAAAAACAGTCATGCTAGTTAAATACAATTATATATGTATGTTATATATCCCGTCTGGAAGTCAACAAGCATTAACTCCACGGTTTTTTATCATCTATATTATCTCGTATCGAATAATATGCCTTCTTTACTAATGTATTTTTTATAAATGATTTGAACATATGAAATGGCAAAGTTAAAAATATATTAATTAAGAACTGTTTATAGTGCATAATTCACGAGAGATATTTCGTATGAAATATGGAAATCTATGGTTGGCTTATCTACATACCTTTTTCGTTTGGAATAAGCTACACACGAGCTGAGATGTGCCAATGTGCAGAATACGTTGACTTTGACCTTTTTTCTTGGTGGTAGAGCTTTGTGTAAGCCCATCTGGACAGATACGACTCACTCATCAGATACTCTAGCACCAACAGAATACTTGATATTGCTGTGTATCGGCTTGAAGGGTGACTGAGTAAATGTAACAAGAACAAGGGTCATACCATCTTATTTCCCAAGATTGGTGGCGCATTGGCAATGTAAGGAATGGTTAATATTTTATACAACGCCAATATCCACAGGCAGTGGTGTACTTACTACCACTGTGGTTCATTTGCCCTTCCACCGATCTATATTTATAAAAATGATTGCGTTCATATCTGAGTATATCCTTAACACTATTAGAGACAGTAGGTACACAAGACGCAATGACTCGGTAATTGTTGTAGGACATCTATAAGCATTCGTTGTCCCTCAAAACATTTTTTTTTTTTTTATATTTTACCGCATGCACAGCCGAGAAGGAAAACATTGCGAGGAAACCTGCATAATTATAGCTGATCATATTCTACCATATATTAATACAGCAACAGGTATTTTTATATATATAAGCATGTATTTGAGTGGGACCTTAGAACTAGAGAGAGAACTTCGCCTATTTTATTAGGAGTCATGTGTGTCAATGACAGAAAGTGATATGGGACATCCACTTTTGTTTTGACACTAAACATAATGTAAGGGATCAACGTAAGTGCAAGACATTGAAAATGTTCTGGAGAAATTAGAAAAAATCCACTGTGTTCGTCAAAAATTACTGTTTCAATATAGCGTCGTAATAAAAATCTTTACCTGCGTGTAAATTATTATAAATGATGCATTATAAAAATAATTATACAAGACAAATCAAAATTCAATAACCAAGAGTAATATTTCATTTCATTAAACTTTCATAATTTTCACCGTCAATTTTTTTTTTTTTTATAAAGACTTATTTCGAATTGTTTAATTTAATGTTCTAAATTTTAAATGAAGGACTAACTAAAATACTATTAGTACAATATATGTCTAGTATAGTGTACATATTACCAGAGATGAATACGAATATGAAACATGCACATATCAGATCATTATTAGAAGGTAAATACACAAATATCGAACACCGTTCTCATTGGACGGAACACTGATCAATAGATAAATAACCCACAGAGTATCAATTGAGACGTTATATAATATTAAATAGACCCCAAAATCAATACCTATTATATACCAATAACAGAAACGAGGCATTACGTGGGGTGACGAATCAAATAAAAAACCCTTAGGGTGAGGTCCCCGAATTTTTTTACATGACTTTTTCTATAGGGGAACGTCGGGCAAATCGTACGGCTAATGTCAAGTCTTTATGTATTTATTTATGAGGTACAAGAGGGTATGTAAAGATAAGAGCCCTCCTTTTTGTCTGAGTTATGATCGTATAAGTGCGCTATGCTCGTAGGCTCATTGATATTGTTACAAATATATAAATGATTTTATATATTTTAAGTGATATTAAATATATTAGGAAATAGCCTATTTTATTTATTCAGAATTTGTTTTATTTGTATCAAAACTATTTAATGTTTCAGCAAATAAACGAAGCGATCATTTAAAAAAAAACATTCCATAGTGGGCATGAATATTTTTATTGTTATCTGTATCTTTGTAATATTTCACATTTTGAATAAATGGAAATACTTTTATTTTATTTAATATTATAATTATCTCAAATGGTAATAATAATTATTATAAATGTGATGAATTATACTTTCAAAATTATATAATTCGAATAATTATTATTTCGTATTTATGACCTAATTATTATGACATTTTAATATTTATTATTAAAGCAAACAATACCAAAAATCAATTTTATTATTATTGATTGATTAGGATAAATTTTTTATCATTAAAATAAAATAACATAATAGAATTAACAATACTCGTAGTAATCTCTATGACAATAAAAAAAAATCAAGCAATATAATATTTAAATGAGCGAAATTTGAATTTCGAAATCTATCCACGGATATAAATTACCGCGCCAGCATTTTTCCATCGCAAAAATCGACGCGACGGTTTTAAAGATGGCTGCCGTGCCTCTTAGCACCCTATTTTTGTGTTCTTTCCACCCTCACCGCCTTCTGTTTATGCATACACCCTGTCGCCCCTCGCAAAAGTGCACCAAGTTTTATTTCGGTTTAAAATAAAATTAGTTTGACTAAGTCGAATGCGAGTATACTTTTAATTGGTCGAGTTTTGGCTCGCCTTTAATTAATGTATTATTGAATGGGGAACTTTATTCATTTCAAGGCGAAAAGTCTCTCGTACTTGTCTACGGTGTTTTCTTTCTGTTTCTTAATTACAAACTAAATGACTACTGAGTAATGAGGGACGTTAGTGTATATTTTTTAATATTCATTACAAAATTATTACGTATATAAAATTATTATTTTAAACACGGTAGCTTCAAAGAATTCATTACATGGTTTTAAAGTACATGTAAATTATGGATGGTTAATTGATTCAAAATATATGTTTTATTAATAAAAAATAGAATAATCATTAAATATTTTTTATTAGCGCGTAATTCGTAGGAAATTCGTAATTCTAGGAAACGATTTATTATTTTTAATTAATACAAATGAATTATAAAATAATATAATATGATATATAACGTACAGAGATAATATCAGCCTGAACGAGTTGAATGGATCTTGAAATACTAATTATGATGCTTTAAAGCAGGAACGAAGTTTGAAACAAGCGTGGCTACGAAAACTTCGGAACAAATAGCCGACCGAAGTTTAAGAGCCAACTCAAACAATAACAGACGAACTATCCTCAAAGTTTTAGTAGAAAACAACCTAATACCAGTTACAATTCAGCTCTTGACTATATTTTTCTTAGAACTTTTACTTAATCAATTTGAAATATTTTATAATTAAATTTAACTAGATGAACACGTGCGTTATACTTCAGATATATATTTTTATATAATATCAATATATATTTCTTGCGCCAAATATATTACTTTGATTGAAATAAATTTCAGTTTGGGATGAATGGCAAGTTGTAAAAAAACATTAATTTATAAAATAGAAGAGTATTTTATAGATGTTGTAATATTTATCTTTATTTTATGTTACTGGTATTATTCTTAGTACACTGATATTATAAAATTTAATTATAAGATGATAATTTTTGTAAAATACCTCCAATAATTCCTCCTCCATACAAATTAATTATACATTTTTATCACTTAATGAGCCGCATAGTTTCAAATAATGTATGTACGTTCATTTTAGTCATTTAGGTATTTATTTTACAATGTTCTAACGCCATGTTTGTATATTTATTATAATTATACACCAAGTTTCAAATTGTCTTTATTTTTTTTTAATAATATTATATCCTAACCTAGTAATTGTCCCACCAATCCCACTGCTGAGGATAAGTTAATATAACAAAAGTAGAATATTATAATCCAATATGATTTTTCATCAATAGGAAGTATTCATGTTTAAACAACAGTTTTGAGTTAATTTTCTCTTATCAATACGTTTTATGTAGCAATAACAGCAATATGTATAACGAATGCAATAATAAGTGTATTTTTTTAATTAAAACACAAATAGTATTCGTTTTTATTAGCCCTTATTTACGAAGATCAAAATCGTGTGCATCCTGGATAAAGATTTTTTTTAATTTTGTCACAAGCATCCAGAAATTTTTATATGATTACATGGACGTACAAATTTGTCCTTTGCCCTGAGATTACCATTACAACAAATTATTTAAAAAAATAAGTTTTAAAGATAAAATACGTTTCACGTAAAATATTCATGACGTCGAGATAAGTAGATTCTGTTTATACACAGAATTAAAAAAAAAAACTTTGTATTTACAAGTACATTGTATTTATGTTAACTTTCAAAAATATTGTAAAAGTTTTTATTTTTCATAACAGCAAGATTTTAAATAAATTTAAAAAAAATGCTAAATATTATAAATTTAAATATGCTTTTAATTATTAAGAATAATGAATTGTATTTTAACAAACAAATTCATTCAAAATTAATATTTCAATTTATTATATTATTTATTTATTCATTAAAAAAATAACAAAATACTTTTACATGTTAATTAAATACACGTTCTGTACGTTCGACGTTTCTTAGACGTGTCTTTAGCGTCGGGATCAATGTGTGGGTCAATGATTCCTTATCGTTATCGAGTGCGTCTCTTTTCGGATAGTACTTGAACAAGTTCCTCTTTTTTTTATTATATTATAGTAAAAATGTAAACTGTCAAGAATTTGAAGATGTATTATGAATTTAATTTACTTTAATATTAAGAATACTAATGTAATAATTGCTTGAGAAAATCTAATATATAAAGTAAGAAAAGATATTACTTTAATTTGCTCTAAAGGCAAATATTGGGTCGTTTTTGTATCTTATGTGATATAAGTTTAATTAAAACATTGTTTTTTATTCTCGAAACTTCTATAACGTAAGTATTTTTAACATTGTCTTCTTTCTTACAGACCATATTTCCTTTGAGTAGTCGTTACTGAGACCTTAGTAGTATTAAATACCATTATACACTATTTACGAACATTTTAAAAATTATATTTTAAATAGTTTTTACTTAGTTATACTAATCAGACATAAAGTAAGATAAACACCGGTATTTAGACCCAAATCTATACTGACTTATGAACTATTTATTGTCATCTTAACTCGTTAAATACATGCAAGCTACTTTCTCATAGTCATGTTAGCAACATGCGCTAGTTACTCTCTCAGCCCCAATTCAAACGCGGCACAAGTCCGCAACTAAGGCGCGGGCACGTCACCCTCGTGGGCGCGACCGAAGGGACACACCCTCTGGCTCGCAGTATGGTTGCATGCTACTATTTATTCTAATTGGAATTTTTCTTTTTTTTTTTAATATACTCTATATTTTTATTAAAATGAACCGTGAATTATTCACTTAATCAAAACTATCATGCAATATATCTATGTTTATAATTGATGGTATGCTTGGTGATGAAGTTCTGTCACTCACCACCTTTTTATTTGTTTCTCTTTTTAAAATTAGAATTTAAGTGGTATCCTGATTAAGCAATATAATATATAACTTATTGTATATAGTATTGTAGGTATGTACATATTAATTTGGTAAACAGCAATACTTATTATTGTCGTGTTGCGGTTTGAAGGAGCGAGTCAGTAACTACAGGTACAAAGGACATAACATCTTAGCTCCCAAGGTTAGTGGCGTATTGGCAATGTTAGGAATGGTTAATATTTCTAACAGTGTCTATGCCTATTTGCGGCGGCGACCACTTACCAGGTGGAACATTTGCCTATATATATTATAAAAAAAAAATCGCTACAATTAAGCATTAATTAAAAAAATCTTAACCACTATTAATTAAAAATAAAACATATTTAAATTTTACCATTGACTCATGACAGAACAGCTGAATGTCCTTAAAAAACCTTGCGATAACATTTTATGGAACCAGTAAGCCTTCAAATCGAAACATATAATATAAATTATATGTAATATAAAAACACATGGCACATGGTACCTACCAACTCATTGAACCTTATTTCAACTTAAAAAATACCAACAGATATTTAACCGTACCTTCATACCTACATAAGTATATTCTTTTTTTAGTTGATACTTGTAGGACGCGACGTTCGCCTATCTATATCATAAAAAAAAAAAATATTTGAACCGTCATCGTAGATATTCTAAAGATAAATAATAAGAACACACAAACTACTAAGTTTCTTCTGTATTAAATTTGTAATAATTTGCTTGGGTTTTATAAATATGAAAATACGATACACTCCTCTCGCAAGTCGGTAAACACCGCTCCCACACCGCGAGCCCTCCTTAGCAGCGAGGGAGGGCGACCCCGCTTTCTTTCTCTTATTTCCACTTTTTTCGGGCGCCATTTTTGCCACGCACGCGCACTGCCCCTGTACGTCGAATAGCATCGATTTATTCGACGTGTAAATAAAATAGGTATAAAGTGACATGGACTATTAACTGGGCAAGGAATCGTGTGGCGGGTCACGGAAAATATTATTATTTTATAATTTAGAAAAAATATTGATGAATTGTATTCATAAGATTATCATTGCCCCTTTGAGTTTATGTTATATATAAGTTAGAATTTATAATATACATTTATATATACGGAAGGTGTGTTTGTTTGAACGCCTTAATCTCAGAAAGTACTAGTCTAATTTGAATAATTATTTTTGCGTAATATAGTCCAAGAAGGTTATAAAATAATAGGTTAAGACTTCATGCTAAGACCACATCTCAAGAGCAATATAGCTGACTTAATGATACAGGCATTTAATATCTAAATGTAACGCGAGCAAAATATTATTTATTATTATATGTATTATTAAAAAATGCCCATAAGTAAGTTTTATTTTAAATCATATACTTATTTATTTTTTATTTTCACCGCTGATCGAATACCATCATCTCTTAGAGATGATACCATCATAGCATAAGTGCAGATCGTTGGTTATTAATATCATAATATTACCCAGCACTATGTTTTTCTTCACGAACACGAAATTAAGTCAGTCATTGATGCTTGCTCAGATTTTGAACTAGCAAACTACAGCATCTAGGCGGGCCAATGCCACCTGATGGTGAGAGGTCACCACCACTATTATTACATTGGCGTTAGGTAATAATAACAATTCGCTACTTCGCTATTGTACCACCAAAAACTATGTTATGGCCCTTGGAGCTGTAGTTACACTGGCCCTTTGAACCCTTTTAACGGGATTACTACTAAGCATTTATGTTAGGTGGTACAATATCGAGAATGATGCCTGAACTAGAACACAAACTCACTCGGATCTGATTTCCGGTCTTCAGTTAAATAAACGTTGCACTCGGCTATCTTGGCTGAACATCATAAAAAATAATTAAAAATTACCATTACGTTAATTACCTTTACCTAAGCTATATAGGAGATAGCTTAATCTTTACCTCTTTGATAGATCGTTTATGAACTTATATAATTAGACTCCCACTTAAATGATTTACCAATCCATTACCCAGGTAATGGGGTACAATTATGGCGGCCGGAAGTGCCGGGCCGAGTTCCGGTAGCCAGATCAAACCGGATATTACCACGCCTCCGATGGAATCCTATGGCATAGGTGAGTATTTTTAATTTAGTTTTCTGATTCATAATTATCTTGTTTTGATTAATTTTTGGAAAGATATATTTAAAAAAAAGAAATAAGAACTATTTTATAATGTTTTTTAATTTAATGATTTTATACATATTTATATTTATATTATGACGTATATTAATAATAATTTATTATAAACGAGTTGGCGACCGCGACTTCGCTTGCGTTTTAGGGGTTGGTTTTTCAATGTTACGAGAAAAAAGTAGCCTATTTCTTTACTTGGGGTTCAAGCTTTCTTCATACAAAATCAATGTCGAACCCTTGCCTTGTTTTGAGTGATACGAAAAAAAACAATATTTACCTACACAAAGGTGTCCTAGAACTTAGAGAACTTGCTTCTTTTTAGTCGGATAAAAGGACATATAAAAGGGTAGCCAGGTTGGTTTGGTTTAAGAGATTATTCGGCACTCCCCCTGATTGTTTTCAGGACTTTTATTCATAGAGTTCTTCGAGACAAACATGAACCGTAATCATAGAATTTTTAATCGTTTTACAGACTACGGTGAATACACAAATTATATTGTAAATAACGTTATGATACGTTAAATAACGTTACAATCCGTTAAATAACGTTATCGACAAATAATCTTATATATTAATAGCGTAAGCCGATTTTGTCCCAGTGATTACGGGACGACAGCTGCACATAAAGAATCGGTTATGGTCTCGTTTTGAAGAGCTCCAGCCTTCATATAGATGTGCAGAAAATTAAAGAGGATTCTTGATTTCAATTTACTAAACTGTTACGATTAAACAAATAATTAATTTTAGAGGGCGGAAAAAAGTTACTGGCCAGTTAGTATAAGAAAAAAAAATGAAAACCGTTCACAACATTAAAGCAAATTGTTATCGACAGACTCCAATTCTAACTGAACTAATGTATATACTATTTGACATTAAAAATTTAATTCAAATAAAGTCTCATAATTTTGGCGGCAAATGTAGACGAGTGACTTACAGTTTACAATGAAATAAAATCAAAATAAAACCTGTCATAGGTTTCAAAATTCATAAAAAATCTTCTGAATAAACGCGAAGTTTCCCGGGCGACCTTCTCATATATATTAATGACAAGCTATACCTACCTACCTACGTAGCTAGTAGACAACAATTCAGCGTTACTTTACACATCAAACGCCAGACGTAAACAGGTTTGCTCCGAACATGTTGCTACATAATTGGATAACATGTCCCGACGTGGCTCACAAAACATCGGCTGCGGTTTTGTTGATTAATTAAATAATTTGCAATAAAGCCTGCATCCTTTTGCATCATGACGTCATTTATATCTTGATTATTAATTGTATGCTGTTAAATTTTTTTATAAACTAACTCGGCTCTCTTCAATTTTTAAACGTATATTTAAAAAAAAACAATTAACAGTCACGTTACATTATTCTATTCAAATTATTTTTTATTATAAATATGGCAGACATAATAAATTTATATCTAACTTAGGTTTTTTTTTTTTATATTCGATATATTCGATTTTGTTTACTTTCTTAAAGGATTTGCTTGATAGTATCTATGTCCCAAAACCGTGGTAGAATTTGATTTATTTCAATCTTATTTATCTATTTAAAAGAGCCCATTACAGTCCACTTAAATAAAATATAGGTATGTTATTTTTTATTATTTTAAATTAAACGTGTACTTATATAATAATATATTATGGTGGGGTTGTTTTACTCAAATTATAAGAAAGAGTTCGTTATAAAATATGTCTGTCTACGTAGTGCTAACCGAGCGAAGTCAGTCGACGGACTAGTGTATGTATTTGTATATAATAGTTAGTGCGATTGCTATTTAATTAACTTTTTGATTGATGAATGATGACGGTCAGATATTCTACCACCAAACAACAGTACTCAGTATTGTTGTGTTCCAATTTGAAGGGTGAATGCCAGTTTAACTACAGGCACAAAAGACATAATAACTTAGTTGGTTACGCATTGGAGATGTGAGGAGTGATTGACATTTGTTACGTCTATGGGCGCTGTTGACCACTTACCATCAATTTACCTGTCCGCTTACCTATTTCATAAAAAAATATTACAGAAATTTATAAGCGAACGCCTTGACTTTTGTGACAGGAACTTAGTATAGAGAGCCATCACATACGTTTTTCTCTCATTCTCATTCGATTTTTTTGTCGAATTATAACAATTGTCAAATACAATTAATATTCAAAATCTGTGGATATATGTATGAAGTATTTAAATGTTTTTTTTTTTTAATTCTCAGGCGATTAAATATTTATTAGCACAATGTTAATTGTTGAACGTCATAAATAAGTACTTACTTATTGTACAACATAAATATTTAATTCACAGAAAAAAATAATAATCAATGAAATCTTTATTTCATCATATATGTATAATGTTTAAGTTATTTTAAACTTATCATTTATCGAACACGGAGATGCGAGCTTAAGCTAGTTAATGAACAAACTTAAATATAACTTAAATTTAGTAAAATTCCTAAGCTAACATTACATGCCCGAGTAAGTCTAGACTGTCTCGACTTTCGATATTTAATACTTGCAAAATTCGACTCATCTTCGGCTCGCTCGTGGACCCTATTACTAACGCTTGGAATAATTAGAAGACCGCTTTAAGATCGAACTTACAAAGTGTTTTAAGCTTAAACGGACTCTTCACTTAAATCATTATAACTTGATACTTTAAACAGAATTTTAATACATAGCCGAGACTGGGCCGTGGACGCGCTTGGAGGGGAGATCGAATACATTTTTATAATCAAAAATATATTACTTAAATCACAAAAAATAAATACGTACATATAAATTGTCAAAATTTGGAAACACGCACACTACAAAGATAAACAAATGTTTATTCCGTATTTGAGCGACGTCATGATATAAACTTAAAATCTTTCCGAGAAGAAACAGTCTTGCCTTTACCAAAAGATAATAATTAAAAGAATCCTTTATTGTGTTATTCAGTGACTTTTACACCATTTAAATCATAACACGATATTATACGTTATTGATGGTTGGCGAGAGAGTTATCTTTGACATGTTATAAACTCAAATGAGCCTCCATGGATAAAATAATTCACTGTGCCTGATGACTATAAGTCCTATTAAACCGAATAGACCACTCGAATACATCAAAAACTGGGCGTCTAAGCATTTCACACCCTTATCTTTGTCAAGAAATCTTTTATGCTAATTAAGAGTTCTTACTTTGATAAAATATTCTTCATAATTTGATGGAACTTTCGGTACGATTGTACTTGATTTGTTAAATATTTTTTTGTTTCAAAGTTTTATGAGTCACAGGTACTTTCATCACGAGAAAGTACCTGTGAACAACAATAACTACAAGATGTACAGCTTGTAAATTTCCCACTGCTGGGCTAAGGCCTCCTCTCCCTTTGAGGAGAAGGTTAGAAGCATATTCCACCACGTTGGTCCTATGCGGGTTGGTGGATTCACATGTGGCAGAATTGCGTTGAAGTAATATACATGCAGGTTACCTCACGATGTTTTTCTTCACCGCCGAACACGAGATGAATTATAAACACAAATTAAGCACATGAAAATTCAGTGGTGTTAGCCTGGGTTTGAACTCGCAATCATCAGTTAAGACGTACACGTTCTGACCACTAGGCTATCTCGCCTCAACCAAAAATATCATTACGTACTATTTCCTACTACTATTGAATTATGTCAAAATACTGTTACACTATTGAAATTAAAAGAAAATTAAGGTTAGTTATTAAAGTTTAAATGATTATTAAAATATCAGCTTGTTGAGGTCACGCTGCTGGGCTAAGGTCTCCCTTTGAGGAGACGGTTGTAGCTAATACCACTGCGTTGCTCCAAAAGGTTGGTTGATACACATGTGTCAGAATTTCATTGAAATTAGACGCATGCAGGTTTCGTCGCGATTTTTTACTTCACCGCCGATCACGAGATAAATTATTAATTAATTCAGTGCTTGCCAAGGTTTGAACCCGAAATTATCGGTTAAGATGCACACGTTCTAACAACTGGGTAATCTCGGCTCTAAAAGTCTATAAATTATTTTAATTAAACATAAATCATCTATAAATATTAATAAAACTAAAAAGTTAACATTTTTACGTTCCCACGTTTAAATTTTGAGACTCAAAAATATATGTTTTTTATTTCATCGTTAAAGATCCTAAACATTCATGTAGTTAACACGAAACCGAATTCTGATTAAATCGAAACTCGTTTCGATCGACGAAACATTTACGATTCCATATAACTGACGAAACTCAAGAACGAAGTCACAAACATAATTACAAACAAACTTCGTCAAACACCAATAAATATATTCTTGTCATTATAAAAATTCTTCGTAAACGATTGAATTGATTAGACTTAGCGATTAGATCAACCTCCCAACGAGTCACGGTAGCTCGGTCGCCTTTACTATATTAATTCAATACCAATTTTCACACCTTCGATGTCAGGGTTGAGAAATATGCTTGAAAGTGGGACATACATTTGAATTCACGTGCGACAGATGTTTTACGATCGGTCTCTTTAAGGGAACCGATCGATCGGTTTTCGTTTTAATACTATAGCTTTAGAAAGCGATCGATTTGGACATGTCATTAGTTTCGTCGTTCGGTACGATCGCGGCTGTAATCTGAGAGTTGTATTAGTTTATTACGCACAAATGTCACTAATAAAATATTATCCATTATATCTAGGAGATATTTCGTTCTAATTAAATCAATGAATATTGAAATATTCATAACGTTCTCGAATCTATCTTTGAAATAATGTTTTACTATCGGCGATGACAAGTTTGATTTGTTGTTTATTCGCATTATTTAATCTTCATAAATTTCAATTTTGGATGATTCTAGAAACGAAATCTCTGCCGTTATTGCGTAAGTAGTCAATAAGCTCCAAAGCTCCTTCTTAGGAGAGCACCACCACGCTGATCTAATGTGATTTGGCGAATATACAAGGTGGCAGATTTTTGTTTGATACATGAACGAGATCAATTGTGAACTCAAATTAAACGCATAAAAATTAAGTGGACCTTATCCCAAAATATTTGGCTAAGATATTATAAATCATTTATAATTTTATTGGGTAGTAAGGTACGTGGTCACCACCGCTCAGAGACATTGGCGCTGTAACAAATATGAACCATTTCCTTACAATTATGCGCTACCAACCTTGGGATGAGAAACCTAAGATGTTATGTCCCTTGTGCCTGTAGTTTCACTGACTTACTCTTCAAATCGAAGAACAAATATATGTTAAGTGGGTGGTGCCTATCCAAACGGGCGTTTAGAAATCCCTACCAGCATATAATATTTCCGTTGACAAATTATTAAAAAGGACTTCTCATATATTGAAGTTGTGAATTATTGTCTTATTTAACTATGTACGACCGGTTTGAGGTGTCCGGTCACTGGTCCTGGACTTATAACGCAAAGCACGATACGGCAATCGCCTAGTAATAAAAAAAAATTAAATCGGATGTGTTTACTTACCTATTTCACGATGAGTAGTATTTGATATATGGATCCTTTATACAATATTTATTAATCACGTATATACTTTAACTATTTACCGCAATGGTTCCTAAATGTTACACTGTTATACCTTATATCAATAAGGATGAAACGATAATGACCGTGGATTTGTCTCTCCCTATTGCAGAATCCTTAAAAAAAAGCAAATAATAATTTTATTCAAATAGCGTCCAGGTGTCCGTTAGATCTCGACAAATTTCAATAGAATTAGACTAAGCATACTCTATCAGAACAATTCCTTAACTGACCCCATCATGTCAAAAAAATTAAACCCTTCGACTACTTCGTGCGTTTGATTTTGAATCTTATTTCAAAAAAGTTACGATTGAATTTGTATTGAATATTTTTAAATATCGAACGCAAATGAACTTATGTTTGTCCGATAGTCCATTGTGGTAATGACCCCTCTTTATACAGCCATGTATTGACAAAGCGTAATAATTGTTGGTGTGTTTAAACAGAGTCGCAGGTAAGCAGATGTGTGCGGATTTCTACAATGCGTTTAATCGGACAGCGTTTGTTGACCTTGCATATATTAAAAAACGTTTTCTAATAGAATAATATTCACCAATGGTTACTAAATAATTTGATGGCATTGACGACCATAGACCAGGTGATGCGGTTTTGCACCAGGTGACACCGAAGGGAATTGGTCATAAATTAGCAATTAATATGCAAATATAAATTTAAAAGTGAATTTACACGTGGCCATATGAAATTAAATATCCATCAATAGTGTCTAAATATATATGGTTTTATTGTCGTTGGGGTGATTTCGTCTTATCCAGACTGAACGCTAAAAGAGCAAAATTATAATATATGACAGGAAGACTGAACTCCGCAAATAAATGACATAGATACCGTTCGTCTGGTATATTTTGGTTATTTTCACAGTATTATGTCATATGGCATATTACTTTGGTATAACGCTTCAGATATCGTTTAAAAAAGAGAGCTGTCCGGTCTATTTATAATTTTGGAGCTACAGACTCCCTTCGGGATGTTTTTAACGATTTTTTTTAACGTAATTACTTGGTGGTAGGTCTTAGTGCAAGCCCGTCTGGGTAGGTACCACCAACTCAAATCAGATATTCTACCGCCAAACAGCAGTACTCAGTATCAGTGAGTGAGCCAGTGAAATTACAGGCACAAGTGACATAACATTTTAGTTCAAGGTTGGTGGCGCATTGGCAATGTAAGGAATGGTTAATATTTCTTAAAGTACCATTGTCTGTGGGCGATGGTGACCACTTACCATCAGGTGGCCCATTTGCTCGTCCGAAAACTTATACCGTAAAAAAAAAGTTAGAACCCTCTGTCGCGTCATATGTTTACAACATAGTTATATGTATTCAGAGTAACATTTGACTTTGATAAAATCAGTGATAATCATTGTATAATCACTGGACTTAAGGATAAGCTTATGCTGCCAAGTTTTCGACGAATCCCATACATCCTTCTTGGTGCAAGGTATTCGCTTTCAATATTAAAATTCCGCAGATAACATTATCATTTGTTAAAAATACATAGCCGAGATGGCCCAGTGGTTAGAACGCGTGCATCTTAACCGATGATTTCGGGTTCAAACCCAGGCAGGCACCACTGAATTTCCATGTGCTTAATTTGTGTTTATAATTCATCTCGTGCTCGGCGGTGAAGGAAAACATCGTGAGGAAACCTGCATGTGTCTAATTTCAACGAAATTCTGCCACATGTGTATTCCACCAACCCGCATTGGAGCAGCGTGGTGGAATATGCTCCATACCTCCTCCTCAACGGGAGAGGAGGCCTTAGCCCAGCAGTGGGAAATTTACGGGCTGATTATGTTATTTATGTATGTAAAAATACATAAATAAATAAAGCATATTATTTAACACAAGACTATATAGATGATGAAGAAGGCGATAATGGTTTTTGATTTTCAGGCAGAATGTATTACATGTATAATTGTATTTAACTAACATAATGTATATCAAAAGAGTAACTACTGAGTTTCTTGCCGGTTTTTCTCGCTAGAATCTACATTCCAAACCAGTCTCAGTTTAATTAATATAATTTTGGAAAATGACGATTGAAGTGCTTGTTGAAGCCTACTTGATAAATTATATTTTGATTTTGATCTTCTCATGTCGTTTAACGTGTTAAGGGGTTTGGGAGAACGAACTGATTCGAAAACAATTAGAAATCTACAGCATTATACAGACGATTTACATATGATAGTGGTCAGACAATTATTTGAAAAACAATAATGTTATCGTCGTTATAAAATAATAAATAATTATAATAATAAAAAAGACCAATATATTAGTACTATTTGATGTAGGAGCCGTAGTAGGTATGTACATTAAGGGATATTGAATTTATATAGAACAAAATAATAGCCTTTCGAGTTATGATAGTTTCAATCATTACACAGCTTTATAATGGCGGTTCCCTCATCGGTTGCACTTGTCAGATTAAGTAAGAAATAAATAAATAATTAGACAATTACAAACAAGGCTTACACTATGTATTGTATGTTTTATCTATGTTTAAACAATATTCTTGTAGTTCTTTCGAATACTGTTATTTTTCTTCTCGAAGCATTAAAAACTATTGCGAAAAGGCACAATCAAGGAATCAGATCAAGTAGAGGAAGATAAGGTTAGTGTAAACAATTATGCACGGTAATTTTCATGCGTGCGTTTGTAAAATTTAATGTTTTTGCTTCCTAAGATTATATTAAAAGATCTGGTGAAAGACAGAGTTCGTGCAATTGAAAATAAAAACACCGACACGAACGCCAATGCAATGATGTGTCATGGAATGATTCAAAAGAGAGGTGATTTTTAAATCTAATTTTTATATTATTGTATTATCAATCTCAAACAGCGTTCATTACTATTAACATTTTTTAATTGTTGTATTTCTTGAGAATTTCTCTTAAACATATTTAATTTTTATTTCAATTTTAAATGTATATGTAAAGGGGATTCATGCACTGTGGGGACTTCTTAAAAGATATGAAAAAAACATGTTTTTTTTTTTTACATGAACACTGATTAAATATATAAACAATATATAATACAATATCAGTATAATGAAATTATGTACCCCATATTGTAAAGCAGCGCCATCTATTAGCACAAGAATAAACTACACACTATTACAAATGTCATATTATAAGACGAATGTTCTTCTTTTTAGTTATGTAATTCTACAGCAGATGGCGCTGTTTTACTTCAAAATTTTAGATCAAAATTATTACCAACTATAGGATTTATAAATGAACATTTAACATATTGTATTATGAGTAATTATTTGATTATTAATTTCATACTTCAATCTACCATAACAGTGATTGTTGATCGAAGATTTGATTCTGGTGATCATTGTAATTGTATTAAGCAGATAAGCAAACATTAACAATATAATATAATCAACATTACAGATTTAGGTTATAACTTAGAAGGATTAAACAAAAATCAATCGAATATTTACACGAGAAAATTAATGCCCTCAGAAAAACATTATTGTTCTCTGACAATTATTGTTATAGTAGGTATCGAAGAAAGAAATTCGGCATTTTTGTTAAAAATAGTAGTTTTGATAGTATTTGTTAAATTAAATTTATATTTTATCTTTTCCGCTTTTGGCGTATCAGTTTTAAGTAATCTATGTAGGTATATCGGTTGTACAGCTCCCTCTTAGATAAATCTAGTAAACAGTTTTATAAGCGAAATGGCGTTTCAAGATGTCTGTCATACATGTAATTTACGTCAAATAATTTGTTCTGTAGAAAATACGAAATAAATTAGTAACCTAACCATAAATAATTATTAATTCATGTAAATAAATATGACAATATAAACACACCTTCTACTATTTGAATAGGACTATACATATATAATTTTTATCACGTCTTTTTCATTGAGTGAATTCGTAAGTGATAAATAAAAGTCGTGTTCCTTCCTCATGCCTTTCATTCTTAGAAAATATGGAGGGGTGTTAGTGGTTGCCAAGTAGAATATCCCTTCGTTAGTCTTATTTATATTTAATCCCAACAAATTAGTCATTACAGGTCGTCTGTCGAAGCAATTTTTGTATCTAGCTTGTTGCACCGAATCGCATTGTATCGCGACAAAGGCATCGCGATAACAGTACGGTGAGATCAGCTAACATCTTGGATGTGTGCATTCCAACGGGACGCATAAATCTCGCAGCTCTGAAAATATCAAAAATAATAATATTGTAGTATAATAATTCATACAGATTTACATACAGAGAGAGAGAGAGAGAGCCGAGATGGCCCAGTGGTTAGAACGCGTGCATCTTAACCGATGATTTCGGGTTCAAACCCAGACAGGCACCACTGAATTTTCATGTACTTAATTTGTGTTTATAATTCATCTCGTGCTCGGCGGTGAAGGAAAACATCGTGAGGAAACCTGCATGTGTGTAATTTCAACGAAATTCTGCCACATGTGTATTCCACCAACCCGCATTGGAGCAGCGTGGTGGAATATGCTCCATACCTTCTCCTCAACGGGAGAGGAGTCCTTAGCTCAGCAGTGGGAAATTTACAGGCTGATTATGTTTTTTTTATGTTTACATACAGACATATGTGGAAGCAGATGAATAGAAAAGAGACATCCCATCCCATGCACCTTGAAGGATTCATTTAGTTTCATCCGCAGCATGCAGGTTTCATCGAGATAGTTTCCTTTACCGGATGCGCGATATAAATTCTAAGGCAAATTAAAAATACAAAATGCTGTAGCTTTGGTGAGAAGCCATGCAATATTTCGATTAAGATTCACTTAATTTAGATATGAACTACATCTCAAGGAGCAAACAATAGTTCTACATAATAAACATAATCAGCCTGTAAATTTCCCACTGCTGGGCTAAGGCCTCCTCTCCCGTTGAGGAGAAGGTATGGAGCATATTCCACCACGCTGCTCCAATGCGGGTTGGTGGAATACACATGTGGCAGAATTTCGTTGAAATTAGACACATGCAGGTTTCCTCACGATGTTTTCCTTCACCGCCGAGCACAAGATGAATTATAAACACAAATTAAGCACATGAAAATTCAGTGGTGCCTGCCTGGGTTTGAACCCGAAATCATCGGTTAAGATGCACGCGTTCTAACCACTGGGCTATCTCGGCTTCTATGTACATCATTTTAAATAAAACAAAATAGCAATGAGTCAACTTAATGGGTATATTCCTCTGTGGTAAAGGTAGTCGTGTCCAAAAGCAACACATTATATCCTAAAGGTTTCGTACGACGCTGCCATGACAGAGGCCAACGGGAAAACTGGACTATCCAGGAACCCCCCCACATGCAACATAGTCTTCTTCTTAAAGTCTATATCTGGATCTTTAGCGAGTTCATCGATCTGAAAGTAGTAATACTTACGAGGAACTGAACTACTTGAATTTTGTACATATATTCTGAGGTGTTTAAGAGTATTATTACTTATGGATGCCTGTTTGGTTGATCCTGGACCTGAAACGAAATTTGAAATCGACATCAATTACTAATAAAATACTATTCTAGAATTTCTAAAAGATTCATAGAACGAAAGTTGCAATGATTAATATCTCGTTAATTATTCACATTTCAGATGGTTAAGTAAATTATTGCGTCAAAACCAAGTTTCGCAATACACTCTGAATCTGAATGTTGCTACATACTTATTAATATCTGCTGAAAATTATTTCACAGCGGCCTTTCTCAGTGCAGATGAATCAATTATGCGGGAGATATTGTCTAAAATATTCAATTGCGTGAAATATAAAGCTACGTTCTATTATATAACTCTTTTAGTCCGATGGGATGATAATCAGATACAACTTGAGAGTTAGAGCTCCGATAATATTGCTCCAAGCTACTAGTGAAATCATTTCGTCAGATTAATATGCATTTGTTAGAACTATGATTAGAAACCTCATAATCTGCCACCATATAGATAGTCATCACAAAAATGATACAGTTAATACATGGATAAACAAAGGATACATTTCTAAATCCCATTATTATTTTCTTCAGTAAAAGTACCCCTAATAAATCCTGTTTCTTTCAAAAGTTCTGAAGTTAGTGGTGTTTAGCAACGGTCATTTTCACAATAGGTATGCAAAGAATTTCAATAAATAATGAAAAGAAAAATATTGATTTTAAGAACATGTCGGAAGGAAGTACGTTTCCACGAACGTGTTAAAATTATTTATTTTATGATGGCATAACTGTTTCAAGGGTAAACCCCTGCCTTAGATTATACTCGCACCAATATAAACTCTATAGTAATTTTCGCACATCATTCTCCTTTTACAAATAACGGCAAAGAAAATATACAGACTTTGTCATAGTATTGGCCCGTAATAAGAAATTATGGAACGTGTTATTGTAATAAATTAAATCAGAAATCAGTTGGATTTATTATTACAATTCCTGTGCAGGTTCTTACTCCAGCGAAATTCTTTAACTCACTTTTGTTTTGAAAAAGGCTACTTTAAAGGACTTAAATGATTTCACAGTCGTCTTCTGCAGTGAGTTACAAGTTTATTCTTGCAGAATAATTGTACAAAATATATGGTATGGTAAAAGTATCTTAAAGTTATTAGTGTCCTACTGCTGCGTAAAGGACTCCTCTTCCTTTTGAGGAGAAGGTTCTGAGCTTACTCCATCACGATGCTCCAATGCGGTTTGGTGGTTACACGTGGCAGATTCTCATCCGCCGCATACTGGTTTCCTAACGATGTTTTCCATCATCACCGAGCACGAGATGAATTATGGATTTTTTTGTCTATATGACGTCAAACCATGGCGGCTCTTATTTTAGGTCACGTGATATTCAGACTAAAAATTACGACTCTAAATTTTAATATAATTAAACAAAAATGTGATTTTATGACTGAAAATCAGAATATTTAAGTATATTTCTACATATAATTTAATTTTTATCAAATTTCATAATTTATTTTTCACAACCGGAAGTACGCTATTCAGTTGTGCTTAATCGGGGGTTTAAGAAGTTAAGATTCGTCTTTTGTGACAGGATATAATTACAGTATATCGACAACGCTCTGGACACATGCCGTTAAAAAACATGCATTTTTACTTAAAAACTACCCTCCCCCGATTGCCCTGATACGTATACTCGGGGTTTAAATATGTGATGATATTGACAGATGGTGTCCGCAGTGAGTGCTAGACAGGACGCTGAGATTCGAAACCAAAATGTTGACAATAAGGAATAAAAAAGATGGAAAGGATTTATAATATGGTGCGCAATTATATTAATCGTAGAATTAATCAGTTTTAAGTTAGTCATAGTTTATTTTTTGTATTGTATGAGGTAGCCTTACGATTACTAAATAGTTATCTTATTGACTCGGTTCTTAAAATGAGAATAAAAAAATGGATGGACCCCGATGGTCATAATCACCATTTTTGAATAATCCAAAAAAATTACAAAATAATCTTTATTCAAGTAGGCTTATAAAAGCGCCTTTGTCGTGTTACAGTGTTAAATTGATGTAAACCTACCACCGGTTTATAAAGTAGATTATACCGAGAAGAACCGGTAAGAAACTCAGTATTGTTGTGTTCCGGTTTGAAAGGTGAGTGAGCCAGTGTAACTACAGTCACGCGGTATATAACAATCTGAATACCAAGGTTGGTAAGGCGTTGGCGATTTTTTACAGTGTCAATGTCTATGGGCAGTGGTGACCACCTACTTTCATCGACTTGTTCACTTACGTATATTTATTCTATACTATATATGTAATATGTACATATATTTATATAAATAGAACTATTATATTAATTACCCTATATACACGATTTTCAAAACTTGAGAGTAATGAAAATAGAAATGTAGATACACTGATGTTATTTTAAAACATTGGTAGGACTTAAATCTTTTATCCTATCTGCTCTGCTTATCGCAGCCGCAAGATGCTGCGTCAGCTCATCCTCCGAGGCCAGGACGTAGAGTGAGACAGACCTCAATATGCTGCTTGGGGTGTTACATCGACCGATCGTTGCCCATGGTTCCCACCGTTAATGAGGCGTAATTGATGGCAGCGACAACTAGGACGACTATTTGACTGGACTTGGCTTAACACCTGGATTTGACAACAACCTAAATATGAAAACATCAATGGGCCAGTGAGGCTCTGACCCTCATAACAACTGGCATGGTAGCCGCAGCTATCTTTAAGGATTTGGCCGGGTAAGATAGGCAACTACGAGTCCCGTACCCAGCTTTACCTAGGCTAGGATAAGCCCACTGTTGCTGTCAGTGTGTTTATAGTGAGTCGCAAATTGAAACTAAAATCATACTTCTTAAGTAAGTTATGATAGTTTATACGCATGTTTAACTGGCATTAATGTTCTGTAGATGACGAAACTAGATTTAACTATGTTAGCATTTATTACAAACCTGATTTTCTGATACTAGCTATAAGTATTTTGTTTTGTAAACTTTTATGTATAAATAAATAAATAATAAATAAATGAGAGAGTTTTCCGGACGACTCTGATTCGAATTCAATAAGATATCTGTCATCATCTGTAGATGATTGACTGTCGTCATTTTAAGTGATAATGATGATAATAAACATGAGGATTTTTTTTTTTAATATGTATAACTATACGATATCTTTGTTTTTCAACTACCATAATAACAGTATTAATCCGTTTTGGATTCGTCATACGTATTAAGGGAAATTGAATTCATAGAGTCGAAATGGCCCAGTGGTTAGAACGCGTGCATCTTAACCTATGATTTCTGATTCAAACCCAGGCAAGCACCACTGAATTTTCATGTGCTTAATTTGTGTATATAATTCATGTTGTGATCGGCGGTGGAGGATAACATCGTGAGGAAACTTGCATGTGTCTAGTTTCAACGAAATTGTGCCACATGTGTATACCACCAACCCGCATTGGAGCAGCGTGATGGAATATGCTCCAAACCTTCTCCTCAAAGGGAGAGGAGGCCTTAGCCCAGCAGTGGGAAATTTACAGGCTGCTAATGTAAGGTAATGTATTCCACGATACACTCAAGTAGAAAATTCATTATCGCCTCCTGAATAATGAAAAAACACAAAATCAGATTAACTTTATTTATTTTATAGTATTAAACATAACATAAACACATACATGAACTTACATACAGACTACATACATATACAACATAAGTATAATGAAATTAAGTTTCGGTGCTAATGATCGGCACCGTCATCTATCTGTACAAGAATAAACTACACACTATTACAATATATAACATCGGCGAAAGGCCGCTCGTCAGCTCACCCGCCGAGGCCAGGAGTAAGTGGTCACACCGATCTGTCGCTGCAGAAGTTCTTACTGTCTAACAAGGCGGCGAATCATTTGTCCGAGATCTTGCACGTATTATATTCACTCGGGGGCAAGTGTGTACGGCCACCTCCACAGTATTGCAAGACTGCCTGACGAGCTTCTCCAACCTCGTGATCTCCTAGTGTCGGCGACCACCTGTTCCGATACAGGCATTTACGACGACGATTAGAAGGACCGATAGGACGACGCAACCACCGAAGACGACAACCACAGGGATTAGACGGAAAATATGGATAGACACCACTGGGTCAATTAGGCCCTGACCCATTGGAACCATTGACACGGTAGCTGTAGGCTACGTTGAGAAAATGCACGGACAAGCTGGGCAACCCCGAAGCCCGTATCCGGCTTGATTTGTAGGCCAAACAGGAAAACCCCACTGCTGAATGTCATATATAGACGAGTGTTCTTCTTTTTAAATGTGTGACACCATAAGAAATTGGCGCTGCTTTATTTCAAAACTTAATTTCAACATAACCAATAATATGATTTATTATTTATTTATTAACATATTGTATATATTCCATTTGTCATAATTAAAAATATTTCAGTTAAACATAAAATGTTTGGCAAATAGTTTTGATAACTTATTCATATCAGTAAACAACATACAACATATTATTTATTCTATAGTCTATATTTCAAACGAGGGAGTAAATATATACACAATTGAATACATACATCTTAGATTCTTAAATCTTGATTATTATATCTTAATAATACAAAACCAAATTTCACTTAACAACTTCGCCGACCCTCAAAATGCAATTTTTCAAGAATTCGATCAATAATATTACGTCAATTCAATGTCAAAGATGTCTTTACCTACTTTTGTCATTTTAATAGATATCACATTTTTATCACGTCTTTTTCATTGAGTGAATTCGTAAGTGATAAATAAAAGTCGTGTTGCTTCCTCATACCTTTCTTTCCTAGAAAATATGGAGGGGTGTTTGTGGTTGCCAAGTAGAATATCCCTTCGTTAGTCTTATTTATATTTAATCCCAACACATTAGTCACTACAGGTCGTCTGTCGAAGCAATTTTTGTTTCTCGCTTGTTGCACCGAATCACATTGTATCGCGACAAAGGCATCACGATACCTCAATGCTAATGTCCAGATCGTATAAGCCCTGATGTGACTACAGAATGATGTGCACAGCATCCAAAAAAGCTCCCCCGGTTGATTTTCTCCGCCATTAACGTAGAAATTAACATGGCCGACAGGAGCTGCCATTCCAAATTCATCGATATTTGTATTAATCGTTTCCACAAAATCAGCATCAGTCTTGTCGAGTCTGTCTTCTGGCCCCAAGTTCCTGAAGCAAGGGCCAGCAGGGTCGAGTGCTGTTATTCTAGATACACTCATTCCAGTTAAAAGTCTATAGTTCTTGGCTATGAAACTAGCCGTCTGTCCGCCGAGACTTAAACCTACAATTTCCAACTTCTTTGGGTCTAAGCCTTGTGCAGTGAGATCGACTAACATCTTGGCTGTGTGCATTCCAACGGGACGCATAAATCTCGCAGCTCTGGAAATATTAAAAGTAATAATATTATATTATAATGATTCACATAGACAGATAGAATATCATATATATACATAATAGCCAGGCGGAACCACAAGAGAAGAATACAGACAT
This sequence comes from Vanessa tameamea, assembly GCF_037043105.1. Classification (NCBI taxonomy): domain Eukaryota; kingdom Metazoa; phylum Arthropoda; class Insecta; order Lepidoptera; family Nymphalidae; genus Vanessa; species Vanessa tameamea. The sequence continues at coordinate 9,930,227 of NC_087324.1, forward strand.
CCCATCCCGTGCATGATTAAAGGATTAATTTCGTCCGAAGCATGCACGTTTCAGCTAGATATTTGCCTTTACCGCAGGCACGACATAAATCCTAAGGCAAATTAAGCACACGAAATATTGCTATTTCCCCATATCTATGTATCTCTTGAGCTGTACGTAGATAATCGAAGGTTGCAATGAAAACCATCTGATTATTTTTATTTATATAAAATATCAGAGTCAACTTACCGGGGATATTCCACTGTAGTAAACGTGTTTGTGTCCAATAGCAACACGTTATATCCAGAATTTTCGTACGCCGCGCCCATGATAGAGGCAAACGGGAAAATTGGACTATCCAAGAACCCCCCTACATACAACATAGTATTCTTCTTAAAGTCTATATCTGGATCATTAGCGAGTTCATTGGTCTGAAAGTAGTTGTACTTACGAAGACCTGAACTACTTGTATTTTGTACAAATATTCTGAGGTGTTTAAGAGTATTATTACTTATAAATGCTTCTTTGGTGGATCCTGGACCTGAAACAAAATTATAAAACGACGTCATTAATTACTTATCAAAAACCATTTCAGATGAGAACATTCTAGAAGATCATACATAGAATGAACGTTGCAAAGATGATTTTCCTATTTGTATCAAAATATATTCATAAACTTGGTGAATATCCGGTGACAAGGATTATTTGGGTTTAAGCATTTCTCCCTAATTGGTTAGGAGACATAAAAAATGGTCACTTTCACAATAAAAATACAAAGAATTTCAATAAAAATTCAAAATAAAAATATTGATTTTAGGAACATGTCGGAAGGAAGTGCGTTTCCATGAACGGGTTAAAATTATTTATTTTACGATAGCAAAACTGTTTCAAGGGTAAACGCCAGTAAGATTCTACAGATGATGTTACAAGAGGATGAGATTATTTACTTTTTGCAAATAACAAATGGACGTCGAATATGGAATTCCCGTTTTTTATCATTCGTGGTCATACAGGTTTACAATCAAAGATATAGAAGATATAGCTATGTCAAGAAAGAATAATTCAGTTATTAACGGATAACCAAAATATTTCTTCAAACCGTAAAAAAAAATTTGTTTTACCCAAACGCCCATTCCAGCCTGTAAGTTTGTTTGGCTTTGAAGATAAATCCTAGGCAAGCGCACTTCACCGGAGACTAAGATATTAATTAAAAAAAACCTTCTTATCAATTTATTAAAAACCAGCGTTTGCCATTTTTTTATGTTTCTTTCATTCAAACCTTAAAAAATTATATCAGCAGAGGTATTATTTTAGAACAAACTCGAACACCGGAGAACACGAGCGTGAAATGTCAGAATCTGATATGCGACGTTGACCAAAATCATCACAAAATGTATATGATACTCGTATCAAAATATCACATACGCGTATCACAAATTCTTAAATAATCTCACTACTTTAGTATAATGTAAATGAATAATTCTTTGAAAAGTATGACAACAAAAAAGGTTTAATGATATGTAATATGGAGTAATTAGATTTAAATTTGGAATATAATGGCTTAGATCCGCGACACATCGTGACACATCGTAGTATGATGATAATGTCTTATGACATAAAAAATATAACTAGGTTGTTTGTCATTGTTTTTTTTGTTATAATGTGCATATAACCACATATATATTTTTTTCAAAAGCATTAGCAGAAATATTCCAAATGTATTCATGTCATAATCTGTTTTTAATGTATGTACAAAAAGCCTTATCAAGTTCTATCAATTTTAAAAAATTAAGTTTCGAATGCTATGTTAAATATATATATATATATATAGAAATATTCCTGTTAACAGAAATTTATGATTAAACTTTGACTATGTTAATCATGACTCTACAATTTCAGCGGTTTCATTTGAGCTTGTAAAATGATATTAAATTAAAGTTTAAAAAAAACAGTTGTTCTTCCCAATCTACGTACTGCTTAGTCCCGTCTAAATAATTGTTTAGTCATGAAACATCGGTGAGGCGCCTCAGATCTCTAAAAATTGTTTGTTGGGATTAGGGGATATCACCAAGGAGTTTGAACCTTGCACCTAAAAGTTTGATGTCTATAAGATAGGGTTGTCATTGCTTAAGCAAAATTACGTGAAGCCGTTGTTCTTGCGACTGATCTATCTCGGGTCGTATCAGATAGCTGTTCTATTATACGACAGAAGGTGATGCAATCTGTTGTCATATTTTTTGTTTTGGCTTTTTTTTGTGCCAAGAGGGCACAGATTATTTCGTCAATGTCACGTGCAATGGAGAAGACACGATTGAGATTGAACGGTGTCGTCACAAATAATATTTTTGGGACCTGGAGTTACTTTGATCTTAAAATGTCGCGCCTCATACGAAACTATTGTTATCCAACACGATGTTTCAATAAAAATACTATGTAGGCCAATGGCCTATATGAAGATAAGTGGTTACGACCACTCATAGATATTAGTGCTGTAAGAAATATTAACATCCATACGTCATACTTGGAAACTAAGATATTATGTTCCTTGCGCCTTAACTCTGTAGTCAGGTGAAGGAAGGCCTCTGTCTTAACTACAGGACATTTTGTAAGCCGTCCTGTGTAGTTACCATCCACTCATCAGATATTCTACTATAAAACAGCAATATTTAAAATCGTTGACTTTCGCTTTGAAGGATGTGTGAATCCGTGGAACTACAGGCGCAAGAAACATAACATCTTAGTTCATATATTAGTAGAACATTGATATTGACTCTCTTACAGTACCAAAACGTCTTAAAGTACCAATATCTATGTGCTGTGCTGACATCTACCGATCAGGTGGCCCGTTTGCCTATACCATAAAAAACGACATTTCACAACATAGATCAGTGAAAGCAGAGAGAAAAATTAGCTATACCGTTACTTTAAGTTTTCTTAATAAGTATATTATTAAAGACATTATTTTAAACTACGATACAGTGAAAACACGTAATAAAACAATGTTTACTTGCATCAAAATAAACTACATAGTAATTTTCGCACATCATTGTCCTTTTACAAACAATGGCGTTACAGCTAAGCAGTCGACACTAATCGTTTTAAGAAGAAAATATACAGACTTTGTTAAAATTTATATCATTAGCAATAAGTATTGGCACGTAAACAAACGTGAAACGTGGCATAGAAATAAATAAGATTAAAAATCAGTTCGAAGCTATTTTATATTAGACAATTACGGCATAATTGTAGAAGTATTTCGTAATGGAGAGGTAACAGCAAATTCGAATGATAAAAATCTTTGCAATTATCAAATTAAATAAGATGAATTATCATTCTATAACATTTCTTTTTTTACATTAACAGCCTGTAAATTTCCCACTGCCGGGCTAAGGCCTCCTCTCCCTTTGAGGAGAAGGTTTGGAGCATATTCCACCACGCTGCTCCAATGCGGGTTGGTGGAATACACATGTGGCAGAATTTCGTTGAAATTGGCTACATGCAGGTTTCCTCACGATGTTTTCATTCACCGTCGAGTACGAGATGAATTATAAGCACAAATTAAGCACATGAAAACTCAGTGGTTGCTTGCCTTGCCTTGCAGTGGCTTGCCTGGGTTTGAACCCGCAATCATCGGTTAAGATGCACGTGTCAGATTAAGTAAGAAATAAATAAATAATTAGACAATTACAAACAAGGCTTACACTATGTATTGTTTTAATCAATTCTGAAATAATAATAATTTAATTTAAGTTATTTTTGAATTGTGTTGATAACATTGATATTAAATAAGAGGGTACTTTGACTTTTCTGTTCATTATTGTGAGTCACGTGATTTGTAGTGAGGCTTATATAAGTGATGGAAGCTCCATACAAAACACTTTTACTTAACGTTTACTTTTCACTTTGATCCTGGACCAGCAAGTTGCTGCTAACATTTAAGGTACGATATAATTTTGTGATATAGTGTAATTGTTATTGCTTGTTAAATTATTGATGAATATATGAATTGTGTTTTTGCAATTATCAATATACAAAGTTAGTATAATTGTATTTAACTAAAATGACTGTATTTTTGGATATTGAAAAAGAGTAACTACTGAGTTTCTTGCCGGTTCTTCTCGGTAGAATCTACATTCCGAACCGGTGGTAGCTTTACTTTAAATAGTTTGTTAAATGACGATTCAAAAGTGCTTGTAAAAGCCCATTTGAATAAAGTATATTTTGATTAAGATTTTATTGTAATTATTAATTGATACAATATTACGATTACTACAACTATTATAATGGCTAAATAAAATATCTAAGTTTCATATATAATCTTTTATTGTCTTATAACCTTAAAATATCATAAAATCATAAAGAAATATAAAAAAATATCCTGACATAATGTATTAACTCTCTATAAATCTAACACACGCGTTCTAACTACTAGGCGATCTCGGCTCTTCGTTCTATTAATAATAAGTTAACAGTAGAATAAGGATTTAGTTCAGTGAGGTATACTGAAACGTCAGAATGTGATATGCCACATTGACTATAATAATTATGAAATGTATGAGATACACGTATCAATATGGCGTATCACCCTTTGTCGAGATACGGAGTGAATTAATACAGAATCGCACTGCAAGTTTTTATTCTAGCGTAATTCTGTAACTCACTTCGTATTTCACTCTTGTAGTGCTGATAAGCGATTTACGGTGATATGCTAGTATTGTTTAAATGTCACTCTCTGAAATTTCGCGAAAATTCTTATAGAATGTCTGTAAAAAATATGTATATTGAAGTAATAATTATTGTACTTTAAGATACTTTTACAATTCAATATATTTTGTACAGTCTGTTAGTGCTGGGCAAATGCTCCTCTCCATTTTGAGGAGAAAGTTATGGTCTTACTCCATAAATTTGTTCCAATGTGGGTTGGTGGATATACGTGGCAGATTCCCATCCACTGCATGCAGGTTTCCTTACGATGTTTTCCATCACCGCCGAGTAAGAGATGAGTTACTAATACAAATTACGCATATGAATTCAGTAGTGCTAGACCGAGTTTAGATCTCAGACTTAACGGTTTAGTTTCACGGTTTGTAACCATCACGGCACTGACGTAATCTTTCAAAATTATCTATAACTAGAACTTGTAGACAAAAAAACTTGACACATAACTTTTACTTGGCCGACGGCCAACTGTACGTATATATTCTGTAAGTAAGGAAAATAAATAGTACTTAGATAAAAATATAATTGAAAGTAACATACTGGCCTTTAAGTTAAATACGTCAATGACATAAATTAAATATACGACGCTATAAAATTTACTGTAAGTAGTTTTTATAATATTTACAGGCGAGATGCGACAGGAAAGTGTTGGCCCATTTACCAGTTTAACAAACTATATACAATATATAACTATATATAAGCACTTTTGACGGAGACTTGTAAATAGACCCCCTGACCGTAAGGTCACCCTTTTATCGATAACTTTTCCACTGCACTGTTAGAAGCTTATGTGATGGGATAATTAATAGTCCAGCAATAGACCTTAAAGGCAAGTGTCAAAAAAAATCTAACGTTTAATTTTTGACCCTATAACAGCTGATCAATGTTACCAAGAGAGCCACTGCGGGCCCATGGGCCAAAAAGTTTAGAGTAAAATGTAATATTAGTTTTTGAGTTAAATCTTATCATTAAAAACAACTTACAGTCTGATAAAAATCCAGATGGATAGCCCTCGAGCTCCTTCGAACTTTTCATAGCGAAACAACTACCCGCGAAAAGTAATACACACAACAGATTAAAAAACATATTCACTGAAAATTAACTGTCAACAAAAATATTAATGCTTCGTATACACTAGAGGAGCACGTCTGATCCTTCGCAATGTCAATGTCCTAGTGTTTATGATCTGTTATCGTCCTTTAAATTTACTATGAAAAACGTTTTCACGGTGAGACATCTTTCGACGATTATATTATTTTTTGTAAAGATACCAAAACATTAAAATTTTAACTCGTATACATTCATATATTGATTTAACCTTTTGTTGTTATTTTAATTTGTCTTTTGCGTGACTGATGTTTAGATATTATTTAACATTTAAATTAACAATTGCCGTTTTTGGAATGTAATACTTTCAGATAATTAAAGTGTCAATTGAGGATTATATCTCATGCTGATTTTGTTATTATTATGAGTGCCTTATTATAATAACAAAAGTAAATGTCGCTTGATAATATGGAGTGAACTTACCCATTACTCAGAAAAAATAAACATAGTATACATATAAACATAGTTATATATATTATAGTAATAAATTTGTAAGCAATGAATGTAATAATTCATCGTTAAAAATCTTTTTACGCGTGTGGACTTCTGTGTGAATAAAAACTTATTTTATATATATTTAAAAAAAAATTGTAATGAAAGAGCGGGCCGTCCTACACAAGTACTAGTCCTTACTAGTACCTTACTAGGTTTTGCTTCCTAATCTGGTATAGATTATTTTTTGTATGTAACACAATAAACATTTTTTTTTATATATGTTTATAGGATAACTGTTGTAAGAAACGTCAAACCTGTGTGTCATTTATATCAAATATTGAATTGAATCAAATTATTTTTATTTCAATGAATAACTTATTGAAAGAAAATTAGACAAGAATTTTAATAATGGAAACGCGCACTTTGTTCTAACCCTAAGTGTCGTTTAAATCTGACGTTACGGTTTTTCTCTTCCCGTCGTTTCAATGTCAGACATAATATTTTGCCACACAGGTTAACAACAATAAAGGCCATGGATTATTTTTTAATAAGCATGTTTATCGTCGTATAAAAACAAAGCACATTTTCCTGTCATTTTATAACTAAAATACAATCTAATTGATATAAGTGTATCACGCATTGGAAAATTTACAAGAATATCATATTATTTTATAATAATATAAATATTATTATTAAATTTAAGCTTTGCTGAAATAACGCAAATTTGTATAAAATTTAAGCAGCTTTGAAATTATATAAAATATAGTAGGAACCGGAGTAAGTGTCTACCATTAAATTTTTCTATATTTTTTCTTATAGATATCAAAACGGCAGATATGCTGCGATGACCTTTCGAAAGTCAATTTTTAAGCTTTTCGACTCCCTGGCGCGCTCAAAGGAACCCTCGATAGGAATAGTGAACCTCCATTTCCCCAAGGGCAGGTGAAACAGTATATCTGGCTTTAGTATGGAGTTTGCTACTATACTGTAAGTCTGCGGAACACTGACTCTTAGACTAAAATGTCAAAAGTCAAAACATATCGTCATTAGTCATTTGTCAATGACAGGAGTAAAGTTCACTATATAATAATAATTAATTACAATAATAATTGGTAATTTTATACAATGTATTTATATTATTTATTTATTATATTTTTATTATTTTAAATTCTAGCTATGTTAAGTAATATTTAGAAATAGCGATGCGTGATTGAAATTTATTTTGAATACATGCAAATAAAATTAATTACGATAAAATAATAATGTAATTATTAATAATAAAATTATTATTGTAATAAACGTAATTTATTATAATTTCATGATTCATATAACATAAATTTACGCATTCACAATTTAAATTTGTAACAATTAAACATTGTAAAGTTGTGAAATTGACTATTTTGAGCGAATTGATTAACGGTTCAACTAGCAAAAAAATATTCTCATCGTTTTTTCAAAACATTTCATGTTATACCTTGTGTTCCAGTTTGAAGAGTCAGTCAGTGTAACTGCAGCCATAAGGGATAAAACAACTTAGTCCCCAAGGTTGGTGGTTGGCGATGTAAGGAATGGTTAAATTTTCTTACGATGCTAATTTCTATGGGTAGTAAACTTACCATTGGGTAATCCGTTCCCCCGTTCGCGTCCAACTATTAAAATAATATATATCTGTGTCTTAGTGGCCGGTGGCCAATAAATTTAAGTCACCATACAAATGCGACCTAAAGAAAATAACCACGGAGTAAAAAGTGTCAACTAGGTTTAGGATAAAAAAACATATTTATTGCATTGCACAAAACACAACACATATGTATATTACGAAAAACGCACCTGATATAAGAATGTTAAGAGTACGCTCTACCAGCCAATCTCTACTTTCCGACGATTAAGACGTCTTTATATATATATAAATAAATACCCAAAACTAGTGATAAACTAAAATCGCACGATATATGAAATAAAAATAAAGAAATTAAATACTATATAAAAATAGTTACTTACATTCTTCATTAGCTCCAAATATATCGAAAATGGTGTTAATAAGATTCAAGTCGCTACTGTTTTTCGAATCCAGATTAATTATATCAGCGTTTACAATAAAAACAAGTTTAAGGATTAATAATATAATCATTTTTAAAAACATTCGTTATCGTCAAGTTTTGTCGAAGCAATGTGTTTTTATCTATTTTTACAAAATAAATCATTTACCTTAAATACGAGGAAAAATTCGCATACATTTGGAACGCGACATGACTGAATTATAACTTAAACCAACGTCGGTTAGTTTGTTGACAATTGTTATTTTTTAATTTTTAATAAATTTTACTACAAAATAAGCCAAGGTTAATATTATTTTTATTAACTCGACTGCCTTGCTAATCTAGTCTGGTAATCATTTATCCTGCGCGAGGAAGAAAAGGTAACTAGCTAGGTGCTGTTATTAGGGGAAACCCTCAGCAGGCGTTAAAAGTTCTCATTGATTTATTATACATATATTTTTTATTTATGTAGGTGGGCGTAGACATTTTGTGGTGTATAGTCACCATCACTCATACAGATTAGCGCAGTGAGATATTTTATCAATTCTTTACATTGCCAATGCGCCATTAACCTTGGGAAATAAGATTTATATCTCTTGCACCTCCTGTACTCTTTTGAACACTGGATCACTTATCGTTCAAACGACAACACAATTCGAAAAATAAATACATAAGGTAACACTAAAATTGTATTTAAATCGTTTATTTTAAGGAAAACATTTTTAGTATATAGAAGCTTGAGTACTATTTTTAACCGAATTTAAGGTAAGGAGGTTATATGTTTGACGCGTTTGATTTTTAAATGAAATATTACTATTATTACCTTTTTTGAAACTGTAATTCTAAGTATGCCTTTAAATATGCCTTTTTTCATTGAATATGTGATCAATATATAATAAATCCCTACCATAGAGTCACAAATTAATATACATTTAGATCGTCAGATCTGCTAAAGAAAGTTAGTAGTTAATATTTTGAATTTGTACATAATACACTGATATATAATTATAAATAAATATGAAATAAAACAGGATACAGATAAAAAAATATATATCCAAAAAAAATGATGGCAAAGTCGCGGGCAAACCAACTCCCTAAGCCCGCATTGAATTATGCTTATATTTTCAGTACATTTACATATTTACACAATACTATTGATAATACAGTCATTTGAATACACATACAAAATTAACTATAACCATTATCTATTTTATGTGTTAAAAAAACAAAAATAATTTAAAAATATTATATTCTAGTTACAAAAATATAATTTCAGATTTTACTATAGCTAATTTGACAGTATTTATAATTGCTATTAAGTTTTTGAAGGCGTTTTGTAGTTTTTGTATTCAGTAATTTTGATTTTATATTTACTAATTAAAATAGAATAAACAAATAAGGGAACTATCTAAGAATAGTTTAATTTTATTTATTTAATAATTTAGAACTCGTAATAAATTATTAAATACAAAAAAAGATGGTTACAGAACTACAACTAAATACGACATAGGTACGACACTTTAGAAGGAAAGAAAATGTATAGAAAAATAATAGGCAGACATGTCCAATCTCACAAAATCTAAATTACAATATACAATGAGGAAATCAGATATAATCCCAGTTATATTGTTCTGTAATGTATTCCGAGCACGTACATACCTACACAAATTATTTGTTGTATGAATTAAATATAATGACGTAATATGATGAGATTAATTACAGACAAACATATCACATATTTTTCAAACAATCTTAATGTTTCAAAGCAATTTGATTGTTAGCTTAATGGCTTTTACAACGTCTTGAATGATGAAGAAGTCTTGGTGGTTGAGATTTGTGTAAGCCCGTCTGGGTATGTACCACCCACTCATCAGATATTCAACCGCCAAACAGCAGTACTCAGTATTGTTGTGTTCCGGTTTGAAGGGTGAGTGTGCCAGTGTAACTACAGGCACAAGGGACGTAACATCTTAGTTCCCAAGGTTGGTGGCGCATTGGTGATGTAAGGAATTGTTAATATTTCTTACAGCGCCATCTGTGGGCGATGGTGACCACTTACCATCAGGTGGCCCATCTGCACGTCCGCCAACCGATATAATAAAAAAGATACCCTGGTCTCTTAGATGAGGGAATCCGGTTATATGGGATTCTTACCCTCTAAAACCATTGCGATGGGGCCGTCTTTGGCGCGGATCGGAGATGCCACGGAATGTCAAATCAAAATATTCTCTATTCTGTAAGCTCATAAAATCACTTTCATCTTTCTGAGTATGTCAATAAGGTGCAATTAAGTTCTTATATGTCCTGCCTAAAAAATAATAAGTATTAAGTCTACCATTTTTATCATTAGCACAGTTTTGTATTGAGTAATATGTCTTATTTATCAATATATTTTTAACATGAGCTTTAAATTCTTAATAGGCTAAGTTAGAAATAACCCGGGAATCGTATTAGTTAGCATATTAGTCGTATTAGTTAGTTATAACGCATCCCAGACTGAGTGCTGTGTACTCCACTGGTGGCTCGGCTGAACTCTCCCCAGGGGATGAAGGGGATAGCTTTTACTCGTATCAACATAAAAAAATACTATTTCTCCGATGTCACGTAGGATGGAAAAGGCGCAAAACTTTAACGTTATTAAAATTTTAAAATTGGTTACATGAATCAAATTATAACGTACATTTATTGGATTGGCTAGGAGCCTTTATTGGAAAGAACTCATTTTAATATTGATTACGCCATTAATACTCCCATGCAAAGATAGCTTAGATCGGGTCCAGATAAACCGTTCATATATTTTAACATAAAGCATCAGTCTCTACGTTAGTTAGTTTATGAATAAATTGATAAACATTTATTGTCTTACGGATAAATATTGCTTTCAAATGGCATGAATATCAAATTTTGAAACGTCGGTGAAGTCGAGCGGAGATTACTTTTGATTTTTGATATAATATAGCAACGAAATATACAATATTCGTATGTAAGGGAGTAGAGAGCGGCGTAGGGGGACCATGATGTCATAAGAGATCGTCACGCAGTTTGTCGTCACGGAATACGAATCTTATCCCCAAAGTGCGCCAATAGGTTTACGACATCAATAATTTAAAAAATATATATATTAACGGTTTTTTTTAATAAATATACTCTCAACTACCATCAATTTCAATGCCTTGCAATCTACGGAGTCTAAATTGCACGTATCAACCATTTCTTTCCATATTAGCTTTAATCAAAGATCGCGGGCTCGAATATGAACCATCAGCATCATGATGTTGAATTATAGAATTGTTCCGATAATTCATATCGAGCTGCTGAAAAAATAACATTGTAATAAACCAGCATACAATGGACAGAGTTATTTTTAATAATGACCAAACCGTACTGGAGCATGCTGGAATAAACTTTAAACCTTCCCCTTAAGAATGTAAGTCCTTGCCCAGCTGTGGGATATAAGCTAACGAATTGATTACTACCTGTACTGTACTTAGACTATCCGATCTTACTTTGTATGGATGTAAATAAAACGAAAGATGCAATCATTCCGAAGAGGGCTCTACTTTTATTAATAAATGTAATCCCAAACGTGACTGACTTCTGTAAAGCAGTCATTTTCTTATTAGAAGCACTTACATCGATTTATCTCGATCACAGCTACGAGCTGTTTTTATATAATGTTAGGTTTTACTCGTATAATCAATCAATTGGTTCTGAGAAACTGAACCTTCCGAGAAATGTTTGACTTAAAGTGAAGTTACATTGATTTTGTATCTTCCTTATAGGAAAAATGCTTTTCCAAAAGCTGATAAATAAAATTTACTTTAATCTAAGGGAAACAAGCTCGTTTATCAGTATTTGTATGACGATAAACGATGATACTCAGTCACAGTTATTTTGCAGGGTCAATCAAAATATACTCGGACCCTGGGAGGATGTCTGGTAATGTTGGATTCTCATTTAAATTAAATCGATCATTCATCTTAATAAAATATACTTTATTCAAGCTACCACCAGTTTGGAATGTAGATTATACGGAGAAGAACCGACAAGAAACAGTAGTTACTCTTTTCAAACATTTAAAATATAAAGTTATGTTAGTTAAATAAAATTATAAATATCCTACCTGCAAGTTAACAAGTATTAGCTCCAAGCTTTTTTATCATCTATATAATATTGTGTTGAATAATATGCTTTATTAATTAATGTACATTTAACAAATGATTTGAATGTATGTATCGGAAAAGTGAAGCCGACTTTATACGATCAAAATTCGCTCAGAGATTATCTTTCAATTACACCCCATTAAATGATTATTAAAAATTTCTAAAAACTTAGCGGATGCAGGCCAAATTTCAGCTTTCAAAGCTTAGTTATTAAGATTGTGCTGTGTATCAAACGATTTTAAAAGTATAGATATAACGCCTGCGCGGTTCGTTAGGAGTTCTCAAGAGAACTAATTATTGTGTTCGAGTTTGAAGGATGAGTGAGCCAGTGTTACGATTATTTATAAATAAACACAATACTCCTCTCGCGGTTATTGTAAACGAAATTTTTAAATTGTCATTTGTGATATTCCCTTAACCGATTTAGGTCGCGATGACCATTTTCATCGGAGTATAGCGTACTCCGCAGGAGATATTTTTGTGCTTAAGTGTGCTCAAGCACAGATGCAATCATGCCCTCCCTATGATAATCCGATAGGACGACAAACATCCACGACCACAATAGTTCAGAACGCGTATAGTTCACACTTTCAACTTCAACTTCGGGATGCTACTATGAATTTAATTACGGAAAAACCCATTTTTTTTTTTGGTTGCACCTTGGATTTAAACTTAGGACCTTTCGATTGCCCTGTAGGCAACAAGAAAAACGATACAGTTATTTTTATTAGTCTTAGAAGTCGTTTTAAATCGAAGTAAAAAATACTGAAACTATTAAACACACCACCTACCAATAAAACATATGTGCATATATTATGTTAATTATGCAACATATTGTCTCAATCTATAGTAATTTATTAACGAAAAACAACAATATACTGTTATATATAAGTAAAAAGACTTAGATAGATTCCTACAGAACAGTATAGACATAGGTATCTTCTGTATTCATCGTCCGTAGTACTAGGATTAGAAAATCACATTAAAACTCGCATAGGCACCGCCGATAATGCAAATAAATGTTTGAGATTACATTGAAGCTATTTAAACTAAATATTAAATGTTATATGAAGTCATAACATTGAGTGCTTGTAAACACAAATCGAACTGTTATTATAAACTGCCTCTGATCGTATCGAGCGCTACAGCCTCACAGTGTAAGCTATCGTAATTCTCTTACCATTTATTTCCTATATCTGCTCCCACCACGAGCTGAGAAAATGGCCGACTAGTGTCAGTGTTGCGCGCGATTCGATGCGCACGCGCATGTCGCGATCGCGTACGATATTCATTAATAAACGACGAATCAACGAAATAACTACCGAATAGTTTTTAACCGAATACGATATATATATATTTTTTTTTTAATCTGTGCAGTGACAGTTCTTGTGATATTATAATTGTTTTATTTTTAAAATACAATTGCAGCTTAAAACAAGTGTATTGTTAGCTTTGTTGACGCGAAACAGCTGTCAAAATATTTTTCACACAATAAAGGTAAGTCAAGTCCAATAAGACGTATTTATAGTTTATTTTAACATCTTTTAAAATATAAATAATTAAAAAACTTTAACATTTTAATTTGGTTACCTCTAATCTTATTATATTAATTATGAGAAAAAAAAAATACTATAATTTATCAAAAAAAAAAAACTACTTTTTTTTGTCAAAAACTTTAAATTGATATTTCGAAATATTGAATGATAATGATCATCCGGCTTAAACTAATCGTTAGGAGTTTTATAAGCTATGAAAGCGAGTTTTTAGCGAAGTGAAATAAGTTATTAATAAAACAAATTCAAAATCTTACAGTCATATATTGCAGTACTTCTCAAAGAGGCGATATATCCCAGTAAACAAATCCCATTCAAATTCGCGAACTCAAATCCGTACAAATCTATCGAGTGTTCGATGAGTGTTTTGTCCTTATTGCAATTTTTATAAAAGTATGTGTCACAAAATATATATGACATGCGTTTAATTTTCAGAAATACACGTCAATATAATAATATAATATAGAGGCTATAATATTTTTCTGAAAAAAAGGTCAATTGCCGATCGATAGAACTTATATACAGGATATATCAAATTTAATATCATGTATTTATTTGTACCAATTATTTTTAATCTTTAAAAAGGAATAGAACATTCTAGTAACTGAGCGAAATAGATAAACGTAAGGACAGCAGCGAGGAATGACTTACTAAATTCAATCAACAGTATCATTGAATCATGGTTTGTATTGGTAGGGTGCCATAAACCGATGAGTAGTTAGTATATTTTGGCTCAGTTATTATCCTAACAAAATGACACATTGAAGAGTAGTATTTTGGGCTTTACTACGTCGATTATATACGTACGTATAAAAATACAGCCACTGACGGTTAGAAAATCTATACATACTAATGTCAACATCAAACAAAATATTCAAACAGAAACAAATATTTGGTACGGACGGAAATCGAAGCCGGTACAAAGCTGAAACCAGTTACGGGGACATCACAGTTTGATACAACAGTGCATTAATATGGTTTGCCATATTTCACCATTATTATTATTAAATAATTCGGTTGCACTTTCGTTAAAATATAGATTACGACACGTAAATCTTCCCTAGATATATGAATAAATGAATCTATAATAGTTAATATTATAAATATATGTAGTTATGCACGTATCTTTTATTTAATTGATTTGGAATATGCCCAAGTTCGTTACTCCAAAGTGATTGATTATCTTGATATGTATGTATGTTGAGTATGATGGTCATTTGACTGTCAGGATGTCTGAGTGTCTATGCCGGATAACCTTAAAAAAAGGTAAATAAAGTATTGATAAGTAAACGAAACTGGTGGCTTAGAGTGATAATACTAACAGTGGTGTCAAAAATGGGATATGAAATTATAAAATATTTCAAAAACAAAATATGTTATAAATTTTCATTATACGTAAGTATATTTTAGTACAATGACGCTAAATTGTACAGCGTTCAAATGTGTAAAATGTTTGTAATAAAAGTTAAAATAGTTACACTCACGATTCAGGTCACGAACTTGATGTTTTCCGGACGAAAGTTAAACTATACATTCTCCGCGCAAGGACATGTGAGGTTTCAACTCGCGTAGTTAGTTGAGATTAGGAAAGTGCATATATTACACTAAATCATTAAAATAAGAGTGACAGGGTTCTTACTGACCTTGAGATATATATTTAAATTATTATTGAAAATATTATTAAAGTCGATAAACAAATATTACTATCGATAAAAGGGGTCTCAACACTATTGTTCTAATTTGTAGTTTTAATATGTATCATATTTTTCATTCGAATTTATCACGTGGAATAATACCAACCTTTAAAGACCAGTTACTGGGCTAGTCCTGTGCCAAGCGATATATAGCCCATACTGTGCTAATTCATCGTACCAGGTCTTTTTAATTCGTCTATATATATATTGTAACAGCTCAACGAATCAAAATACCTAATTGAAATTGGGGGATATCCGCAATTTTGTTTAGCATAAAATTATTAAAATATAATGAGCTTTATTATAAATTTACATAAGACGCAACAGTACTAGTAGTTAAAACACGTAAATTAATAGGTGCGGGTTGAAATCTGGGCAAGCGCCACTGATATTTCATGTCTAAATTTGTGTTTATAATTCATCTCGTGCTCGGCGGTGAAAGCAAATATCCTGAGGAAACCTGCATGTGTCTAATTTCAATTCTTCCATAAAAGTCGTATTGGTGCAGCATGGTGGAATAAGTACCAAGCCTGAAGGAGGCTTGGACCTAACTTTAGCGCAGAGGTGGAATATTTAGAGGCTGTTATAGATAGATAGATAGACATTGTATATAACACCTACAGTGATTCATATGAGATTTATAAATTTTAACAATAAAAAGGATAAAGAAAATATAAAAAATTGAAGGCACCGTTACGAACATAGTATTTATTTATTTAATGACAGTAAAGGAGCAGGTGGCACAGCAGATGGTCACAGTCGCCAACGACCCGGAACGGTGGTTGCCGTCAAACGGTAACCATTGTGTGACTGTTTACTCGTCTCAACTATCTCTACAATTATGAACTACTATTTCCCGCTTTGACCGTTCGATGTTTATCATTTATCTTGCTTCAGAGACTGATTACAAATCAATAAATACTCTTAAACTTCGAGGATACGTCTGTACGTAAATAAATAAATATTTTTGAAGTAACACTTTAGACAAGTTGAGTTTAGAATCGATGAAAAATGCGTCACTACGAATAAACAAACGAAAAAAATAAATAATAAAATTTTACTTGTGTGCGTGTTATTGCACACACTCAAATTGATGAATTTTGTTTCATAATTAAGTTTCACTTGTATTCTTTCTAAATGAACATTTTTATATCGACTACTATAAGTTGATATTATATTATTTATTATTATATTATTTTTATAAATTTTGATAAAAATTAAGTTAACAAAATGTGAACGTTTTTCGCCGTCTACATATTTTTTTTGTAATACGATTAAGACATTTAATTTGTTTTGTGATTACTTCTAATTGAAAATATCAACTTAAATATATATATATATAATGAATTTTAAGTTAAACAGTAAAATCCATGAAATTGAAATTGTAACAACACTATATTATTTTCAATATTATAGTAAAAATAATTTTTGAGCAAAAAGGTCAATTAATAATGGAAAACTTTTTCGTTACAATATTATATTTATGGTGAGAGTTTACTCTGAATATAAATTCTCTTCATTATAAAAAGTTTTTATCAAATAGAAGGAATAATGAGGTTTCATTTACGGATATAAAACATTTACTATATACATATATATAGATATAATTATTTAACAGTAAAATGGCAGGTGATTCTAATTCCTCGAGATCACCGACCCGGAAAGGAGTCGTGGTTGCCAATGGCCTATCTCAGTTACAAGTTACAACACTTATTAGTCTTATTGCGTCATAGTTTATCATTTTGATGACAATAACATTCAATTAAATCACTTTATGTAAATAATAATTAAGAACTTAGTTTTGCCTGTTTATGAATATTGCATTTTTTTCGGGTCGTCTGATACACTATACATTATACACGCATGTTATAAATTTTCTAGTCATGATTAAACGTTTGTCTTCTCAAAGTAGAGTAATCGTAATATTGAATATAATCGTAATATAAACCAATTAAAGTATCTATCCTTGCGTATATAATTTTTTAATTATCTATCAAGTTTTGGAAATATACTGTATCTAGTCAGAAATATGTTATGAAAAAAAAATCTGAAAGATAAACTGCTAGCAGAAAAGCTTAATAATCTGTATTAGATTATCAAATAACGAGTATCACTTTAGTTTTACATTCAATGCCTCAGACAGCACGAAAAGCAGTTGGAACTGCGTCTTATCAAACGTGTGGATTTAACGTATATAATCGGTTCCTAAGTTATATAAGTCAGAGAAAGAGCATACTTGTGCAATATAAAGCCTGCAAAGATTGTCAGCCTTTGATAACGAACACTCAAAAAGGACAGTATACACATTTTTAAGCAAATCAAGATGCACTTTAATGGGAACCCGGATTAAAAATAAAAAAAAATAAAATATCTAATTTTGATAATTGCAACACATTGTTATCAGTAAATAAAAACTTTAACGTTCTATTTTTAAATTCCGAAATCAACTTTTACTTTAACGCAACGTAATTCCAATCATGTTATATCCGTCATAAATCTCTATAATTAAGTCACCATATAGACGTTTTCCTTCTATAATGATGTTATAGGCGCGGGCTCATGAGCGCACATCGTTGCGTAATCGTTACGTATCCGTCGTCGTCGGGTGAAAAACTACTTCCTTACCCGTATAACAAGCTGATTACATCTGTAGAAACGTTTAAAAATTATATAAAACAAGCGGTACCCGCAACTTCGTGCGCGTTTGAATGTAACAAAATAGTTACAGTAAACAAACAGACAGATAGACAAAAGTTGGAAAAAAATAATTGTTTTGGTATATGTACCGTGTATACATACATATGCATTTAGTAAAAAGCGGTTATTTTAATATTACAAAAAGACACTCCAATTTCATTATATGTATGTATAGATGTGAAAACTGCGTTTCCACTCGTAATAATTTATTTGAAATTGTACACAGATTTCGTATAAAAATCTTTTTAAAGGCCTGTTTTATATGTTTTTTACAAAACAATAACTAAGCGGTTATTTTATTGTATAATGTTCATAGGAGAACAAATTTAAGCACACATCACACTTGACCATGATCAGTTGACCATGATCAGTGGAATAATTCCTTAAATTAAATTAAATTTAGTTTGATCACATTTATTTTTGCCGAACCAGCCCAGTGATTAGAAGTCATGATTGAGGTATTAGAGGTTAAATGTTATGATTCATTTGCTCAATTTGATTTTATAACTCATCTCGTGTCCCGGAATGACAATCTACCATTTTTATATCCAGTCTGGTTTAGCGTGGAGGTATAAACTCTGAATCTTCTCCACACAAGGAAAAGGGTATCCAAGGCTTTGCCTGGGCATGGGAAATTTACCGGCTGTTTTTTTTTTAAGAATTTATTTTTTAGTAAACACGTAGTTTACTTTATTAATATAAAGTAGCTAACATATTGTTTGTTATCTCGTAAATTACAGTGGGTGGGACGTGATCCAGTAATAACGTGCGCGATGTCTTAAAGTACATGTTGCCATTACATTCTGAAGGTCGTCTAGTGACTTTTTCTATCTCTACATCACAAGTTCATTACATTATATATGAATGGCTTTGAGACTAATTCTGCCCATTACAGAACACATGCTATCTTATATAAAATGTACTACTTCTGTGAGCATGTTTCTCGTCGAAAAAATTGATTATATTTTTGCAAGGCTAAGTCGTAAGCCTTAAATTTACACAGTTACACAAGTCAAGATAGACGTACAAAAGATACCCTTAACGAGACACCGAGTAATTCTGAATATCCCAAAGATTAAAATAATGATATAATTTACTATAATAGAATTGCCGAGCGCCTGTGAAAACGTTTGTCTCTGTATCTGACACGTCTGTTTGTATATCCGTTTCTACATCACCTATCCAGGTTTTATGACGAAACTTCCCTTAGGATTGAGTTGCTTAAAAGAAATGGTTAAAGAGCCATAAGCCCGTCTCCCATACTACACAACAGTCAGTTTTTATTATTTTTTCAATAGTTTCATATAAATAAGTTATTAAGGTACTAGATCGAGCTTATTTCACGAAAGAGTAAAAGCCTTCTTTTAAGATTATTCTGCCACGATATTCTTCGATGGTTTGGTAGAAATAAATGTGGAGAACTTATATTTGTCATTTTCTTCACGATATAAAAAATCAAATTAACCACAAGAAAACTCACAAAGGTTCACGTCTTTAAATCGTCGGATTTAAAGACGTGACCTTCAGTTAACACATACCAAAGACTTATAAAGATACAAATAAAAAAAATATAAAATATTTTTGGGCGTAAATACATTTGTATTCCGAATGTATTCTGAAAATTATATTTAGTAAAAAATAAAAGAGTTGATCATATCTCATCTAAGAAAACCTCCCAAGAGTAGCGTCAAGAATGATCTTTACTCTATACGACAGAATGAACATATGATCTTAAAATTATGACTAGAAATTAAGATAATTAATCTGATGACGTACAATTTCAAAGAATTTGCGGTACATAAATAGATTTTATTAACACACACATGAATAACATCACAGATTTCTGACTCCGCAAAGTCAACAAATCTTTCCTGGGACAAGCCATTCGCATCTTTAATAGAATTTAGTGGATACTTTAAAGATTTAACATTAATTTGTTTTTTGCGATTCAACAGGGAAATGGTGCCATTATTCCACGTGGTCATGATTTATACAGTAACTATTTCTAATTCTCATTTGTATATAGTTAAGGCCTTAATGTTAATAATTCTCGTACACAAATGAATTATTTATTAAATTGAATTCGTATGTCAAAACTCAATAATAATTATAATATTATTAAAATATACAGTGCAATGAAAGAAACAAATAATATGGTTTTCAATTAGTAAGTCTTTAAGAGTGTAAGAATAATTATCGGGACACGATAAGTCGTATCGTAGGTTATAAAAAATGTTCTCAACTTGTTTTATTTTATAACTACAGCTAGTCTTCTAATTACTAGCAAGTTATTATAACTTAAGTGCTTAAGTCGTTAAGTAAATTAGATTTAACAAACACAAACACGTTTGTATACTTATAATATTTGTGAGTTCATTTGCAGTTAAATTATTTTATGAGCCGAGATAGTTCAGCTACCCAGGCCCAGAGTACGCCCATCTCAACCAAAGATAACGGCCTCATTTTTCATGTTCATAATTAGTGATTAGAATTAATCTCGTCCTCTAATTTGAAATAAAACGTCATGAAACTTGCAAGAGTCGAATTATATTCTGACATATGTATATCTGAATATTTTGGTACAAGAAGCTCCGCATTTTCTTAAGAGGAATTTTTAGATCAGCAGCGTTCTGTTGCGTGGTGACGAAATGGTTGTTCACATTTGCTGTTTGAAAATTAAAGAATTAAGACTTAGCCTATTCTAGACAACAGAACAAGTAAAAAACTAATAAAGAACTTAGACATTGACTTGACGATGTCGTCGTGAAAAAATATCACTTGAATGTCGGGGTGCACACATATGCAAACATGGTATTAGCAAATTTTGAACCTTCAAGAAAATAGTGTTCACATTTCTTAAAAGCCGGCAACGCACCCGCAATGTCCCCGATGTTGTAGATGTCTACGAGCGGTGGTCACTTTCCATCAGACGAACCCCACGCTCGTTTGCCGCCTATACCATAAAAAAAATCACATGGAATACGATAATATGTAATTCTAAGCCTAGTTTATATATATATCACAGTTACCTCCAGTAGTATAGCTCCATAGAATGTATTTTGAGCATATAAGCTATAATCGTATTTATATTTAATCGCAAGTCCGTGATGTCAACAAATATCTTGACTGCCTCTGTGTATTTACATAATAATAATTCATTTACATTTACACAATGCCCGTTAAGTTTATATTACGTATTACATCCCATGTCAAACCTCGTGCTCGTTATTTTTAACGATTCGTCATACCTACAGCGATCTTGTATATATAAGTTGTATAAAAATATATTAGAATAACACGATAATTCGAAACGTGGGTTCGTATCTTAGACGAATATAATATTTTTAAATACATTATTGTCCAGATATCCTAAGTAATATAAATACGAAAGTGATTTAATTATTTGTTTGTCTGTTAAATCTTAACTACTTAACAGTGCATGACGTTAAAAAAAATATATAATTATATACCTATAAATATTTATTAAAACAAAAGACATTGTGGACCACGTCTTTCGAGAAGGACGGAGAGCTCCGAATCCAGCAAAGATCTACTGGTATTTAGTCTATAAGTATGATTGTAAAAACCTAGTAGTTCTAGGTTGTGTAGTTACAAATTATAACAATATAAAACATAAAAATAGGTTTGGGTAACAATGACATGGACATGGACAGCCACGCTAGCTACATCGATTAAATTTAAAAAATATATATTATTGTGTTTAGCATACACATTGTCCGGTATATGGTACCTAACACCCCATCCTCCCCTTACACGCGTTTGGAAACTAGTTGTTTAATATATCGGATCACAAATGAGAAAACCAAAAAATTTCGAAAGAACTTATATTCACTTAAGTGACCTTCGATTCTTGGCTAAAGTATCTAAACAACTTTTATCCTATAAATAAATATGTAACATAAATACGATATGTTTGATGATATTATATATTTAGTAATATTATTATTGCCAAACATCGGTTTAGTGTCAAAACTTCGCATATCACTTTAAAATATATTGACTTTAATTTTATGATAATATAATACGTTGCTCAAACTTTATACACAATATATAAACATCGTTGATTTGTCAGTGAAAACATTTAAATATGGAATAAAATATTGTGCTCAATTTTACGCTCATCATATTTTTTATAAGCAAAAAGTCTCTATATGTTTAACACAAAACTTATAACCGTTATATATGCGTTAATAAAGAATAGTTTTATTATAGCGCTTTCCGAATCAGACTTGCCGATGAGTGTATATTTATTGCATTTTAAAACGTAAATTATATAATAAATTTATTCACAAAATGCCCAAATAAATTTAACTATACTAGTAATTTATGTTATACGTTAAGATTATGAGCAATCACAAATTCCTACTTTTAAATTTAAAACTATCTGTATGTTAATCATTGCTACTTCTGTATGCGTTGATTAAAGCGCTTCCACATAGTATTAAGTTAATTGGAAATATACTAGAAATTATAGTATACGACTATGAATCTTTAGAAAAGGTACCAGGATTTCATAACGTAACGAAGATGATCTCTTAATTAACAGATCATATCAACCTAATTTGTATTCTTAATTAAATCAATATGTTAAATTTGAAATACTGCAGAATATTAAACGTCAAAATTGGTTTTTTTATTTACATTTTTTAATAATTTTCGATTTATTAAAATACCTTGCAAAAGGAGTTTTTTATTATAAACTTGTATCATAAAGACGTAAATTTGTTACATGGTGTGGAGTCCACACTGCCCATATAGACATTAGCAGTTTAAGAAATGCCAACCATTGGCGTTGGTGCTGCTCATTGAACCTGTAGTTACACCGACTCACTTGTCCTTGAATCTAGAATACAACAATACGAATATGTTTATTTCACTGGGTGGTACCACCAAGTGAAATATAAAGGTGTTTACTTGAGTCGTTTTAAATTGTACCAGGGGTACAGACAAATGTAGGAGCGCCTTCATGTTTCCTATTTCATATAACATCTAATGTTTGCGTGTTCAGGATCAATTTTCATACAAAACGCCCGAGGTCTAACCGGACTCTGATATACTTATCTTAAGGAATGCTGCAGTCAACTAAATACTAGAATCACGATTTTGAGGAACTTCTCATTACACAGTAAATACTTTATTGAGTAACTGATCCTGATACGGACACAACTTATAAAATACATTTACTTAGAGTTGTTTTAGTAGAGTAACTTTTTTATCTATAAAAAATAAAATGAAAGTATCTTTTTGTAATGTTTAAACTTTTGCTTTTTTGACTTGGCGCAATTCGCATTCTATATTTTTTGTCTGTCTGTTCGGAGTAAACATTGTTATATAATAAAAAGATCAAATCGGTTGAGTCTATCAAAAGATTATATACATTTGTTTACTTCTTAAGCCGAGATGGCCCAGTAAGCCGAGATGGCCCAGTGGTTAGAACGCGTGCATCTTAACCGATAATTTCGGGTTCAAACCCAGGCAGGCACCACTGAATTTTCATGTGCTTAATTTGTGTTTATAATTCATCTCGTGCTCGGCGGTGAAGGAAAACATCGTGAGGAAACCTGCATGTATCTAATTTCAACGAAATTCTGCCACATGTGTATTCCACCAACCCGCATTGGAGCAGCGTGGTGGAATATGCTCCATACCTTCTCCTCAACGGGAGAGGAGGCCTTAGCCCAGCAGTGGGAAATTTACAGGCTGATTATGTTTTTTATATTATGTTTACTTCTTGGCCATACGTACATACATGCATACATATATGAGTGGCTATTAGGTAATATTTACTAAAAGGGCACAGCTTGTCAATAACATTTTTACAATATTATTGAAATCCATATGGTTCAGCCGATACGAGACGTAAACAGTAACCGATGATCGTAGATTCCAATGTCAGTTGCACTGAGTTTTCATATGCTTAATTAACCATATATAATAATTAATTCCATACTTCGCGACGAAGGAAAACTTCGTGAGGAAACCTGCCAATGACTTTTTGAATTAATGCCATATAATATTTGTGAGCTATTAAGTATTATATAATAAAATACTTTATCAGTATACACAACATAATTAAGTTAATTCAATGGAGACATTTTGCAACCGGTTATAACCAGTTTGTGACACAAAAACGTTTTACGCAACCTTACGTAAGCCATCTTCGATGTTTATTTGATCTTCAAAAGAAATCGCTTTACTTATTTACATAATTTCAATATACGTTAAGTTGTTAATTCTTGTAACACCTTTTTATCTCGTTGGAAAAATATTGATGAGATGGCCCAGTGAGCCGAGATGGCCCAGTGGTTAGAACGCGTGCATCTTAACCGATGATTGCGGGTTCAAACCCAGGCAGGCACCACTGAATTTACATGTGCTTAATTTGTTTATAATTCATCTCGTGCTCGGCGGTGAAGGAAAACATCGTGAGGAAACCTGCATGTGTCTAATTTCAACGAAATTCTGCCACATGTGTATTCCACCAACCCGCATTGGAGCAGCGTGGTGGAATATGCTCCATACCTTCTCCTCAACGGGAGAGGAGGCCTTAGCCCAGCAGTGGGAAATTTACAGGCTGATTATGTTATGTATGTTATGGAAAAATATTTCAATGCGTTTGTCTTAAAGTGAAGTATACGGTACCCACTCCATCTTGGATAGGATTGCTTATGCCGCCCCGACGGTTGGCCCTCTTATGTGGGCCTCCATTCCTAGGAAAGTTCCCGGGTTACAGATAACCCTAAGTCTGCCATCGGTTTCAGCACGTGTGTCAATTTTCAAGATCATCAGACTTGAAGATGGCGCAAATCATGTTGAAAGTTTCCGTTGCGTAAACATTTGTAGGTTAAGCGAGTGAGAGCATGTTGATTAAAAAAAAAAAAATTGAAAACTATCCTTGTATATAAGATTTTAACTTTTAATAAGTTAATAACATAAAATTTATACCTAAACATGAAGTGTATTCCGTTGATGGTTAAAGTTTATAATATTATCACGAGTATAAGTAGCAACGCTTCGCAGTTTCGACCGCTTCAAATTTAAACTAATTCTAGATAATTCTAGAATAAGCTAACGAATCGAATAATATAATACTAACTAAACCGTACGACATAGCCTACTTTTTTAAATTCACCCCTCGAGGGGGTAAAATGGCGGACGATGATTTGTGTGCAACATGTAAAGTTTTATTAATATCGGGTAAAGCCGTAGGATCGGCTAGTTTAATATATTGATGTCACGAGCGTAAATTAGTATCTGATATTTTAGTATAAGCTAAAGATTTCAATAACATTATTATAACTAAGTCGTACATAGCCCAGCTTTACGCTTTATTAAATATCGTTATAAAAGTAAGCATCTAGAAGCGTTTTTTCGTTAAGTTTGAACCGTTAATTTAACGTAAACTAAATCGCAATCACAATTATTGGTATGCGTTACAGTTACTCTAGGGATCCGTTATACTGTTATCTTAAACAACTTTTATTTATTTACCCATAAGCGTTTTAATATTTTTAACTTTTTAATCGCTTTAATATTAAACAACAATATGGCTACTTAACTTTTTAATAATATCAATATAATCAAATCAAATCAAAATATACTTTATTCAAGTAGGCTTGTACAAGCACTTTTGAATTCGCATTTAACAAACTATTTAAAGTAAAGCTACCACCAGTTCGTAATGTAGATTCTACCGAGAAGAACCGGCAAGAAACTCAGTAGTTACTCTTTTTAGACATATAAAAGTACAGTCATGTTAGTGAAATACAATTATATATGTACGTTATGTCTCCTGCCTGGAAGTCAACAAGCATTAACTCCACGCTTTTTTATCATCTATATAATCTTGTATCGAATAATATGCCTTCTATGCCAATGTATTTTTTTACGAATGATTTGCATTTATGAAACGGCAAAGTTAAAAATGTCTGCGGAATTTTATTATAGATACCTTGCCCCAAGAATGAATTCTACTATATTATATATGTTATTAAAATATTTAAGAGAGCTTGAGACACTCGTAGCGAATAATTAATTGTATAACTAAAGGTGATTGACACTAAAGTATCATCTCTACAATATACGTTATAAATATCTATATGTTTTATGGTATATTTCTCTTGGGTAACGCTTGAAAATATTCTGTAATAACTCACTTCGTATATCGTTCGTGATATATTCTGAACCGATTCATAGAGTAACGTTATTTTAATGTATTAGTACAAAAAGGTATAAAAAATTGTAAACGTATTTTTATTCTAAGTCTATCAATAAGAATTTTTGAGTAGTTATTGTTTGATAAATTACTTTTATCGAGGTATATAAAAACTTGCATCCGGTCGTCGTACGGTCGTAATAATGAATTTAATATTTTTGATTAAAAATTAATACCTGGAATCTTCCGTATCCAATATGAACCAAGGATGCACAAGAAATTTCATCAAAATTTAGCAGTTTATAATTTAATAGTTTTGTGATAAAAATAATTAAGCAATTAAATATGTTTTATGTACCGACTACCAAATATTTAAATGCCGTTTTTCTCTTTACTCATCATGACGAACAAGATAAGGGTCTACTTGAATCATAACGTTACATCAAAAGCCCAACTTTTTTTTTAAAGTAAAGATTCTGTGATAATTCATAATGACAGAATAGTCGTAACAACGTTGTAACTACGTGACACTATTATCTATGGTCTAAATACATAAGCAAGCAATTAGAAAAGTTTAAGGTCGTATGTTGAAGGTAAAGTAGATAATTCCCACGGTAGATAAGACTACTAAACAGACGAATGTCCGGCGGATTAAACTGGTCATTTGCCTTAAAGACTAATTTATTACAGTGACCTTTAGTTTGTGATGAAGTTTTATAGACTATTTTTTTTTATTGAGTTTTTAAATGTTGGTTTGATCTAAATCAGCTGTTTCGAGTTTTTAAAAGATATTGTAATGTAAAAGTAAAGTAAGGAAACAGCCAGTGGAAATCCCAGTGTAATAACCATATGTTTATACTTAGTGATTTCTACTCGTAGGTTTTCTTCAACGCTTGAAGATGAGAGAAAAGCGCATTAAAACTCAGTAATGACCGGGTTCAATGGGTGCAAACTTCGGTTAAGACTTACCTTCATCCCATATATTTATGACTCAGTGTGATTTATAACAATGCAAGAAAAAGACAAATTCTGGCAAACTTGTACCACCGGACGCCTGGTGACGTCAACTCTCCTTGGGCTTGTTTAGGCTGGTGGGCTTAAGTCTCGCCCCCATACGAAATTTTAATTCACTAATTATTGATTCATTATCCTCCTGCCGTTATCCCAATTTACTTGGGGTCGGCGCAGCATGTCTTCTTCTTCCATACTTCCCTATCTGACGTCATCTCACAAGTAACATTCTTTCCAGCCATATCATCTTTCACACAATCCATCCATCTTTTCACACGGTAATATACTAAGATTTATTATTTACACTAAAAACACAAGGAGATAACTAGCATGCTACTTCCTAAATTATGTACACTAGCATACTCTAAACGTACAGGATACAGAACCTTTCTTGGATATTAAGCCTAAATATAATATGTGTGTATTTCAACTTCGTTCCTACGGTGCCAACGCTTACCTGGTGTAAGGAATGGTCAAAATTTCTAAATCAATAGTTCATATAGTCATGTATATCTATATATCTACCTACCTACCTATATATATATCTATATATGCCAATCTTTACTTGATACCTTCTCAACTTACAATTTCCTTGAACAGCAAATTATCTCTCAAAATATTATCAACTATTATATACACTCAACAGCTTTCAAAGGCATCGCCTTCCATATTGGGAAGGTCATTACGATGACATCACTGATATCGAATTCAGTATCAAACGACGCGTGGGCCATCTTATAATGGTGCTTGCATTTTATTAGCAAATATTGTTTGTAAAATATGATTTGCAAGTTAATGGCTAATCGAACTTGGTACATGTATACGCATATAAAGTAATTTTAAGTATTATTTTATTAGATATAAACGGACGGTTAAGCTTCGCGTAAACCTTGTTACTGCGGTGACCCAGACTATATATATATATAAGTTTGTTTGATTTATATGTTTGTTATAAAAATATATTCTTTCATTAAATTCCGTTCCAAAAATGGCACATTTATGCGAGTAGGTATTTATGATGGAAGATTGTGTCCTGCTTATGTACTAAACACACATCTAAACACCATATTTTTCAAATATCATACTCACCGATAATTTTTACGAAATATTTTGAATGTGCACAAGTGTAGTTATAAAGTTCGATTATATTTAACAAATTTCGTTTGTAAGTTTACTTTCTTTACTTCAATATAATAAAACGAAATTTGTTCTCATAAAATATGTAAGTACGTACACGTTTAAAAAATAATCATAAAATATGTATGTATTAAAAACAGAAGAATAACAGCATAAAAGTGTTTATACACAGCTAAAACGCTTCTAAATTCCAGAGTTAACTATAAAACGCCTCCGCAACATAATCTGCATTTACGTCTAAAAATATCTTTAAAGATCATCGTAAATTCGTAAATTACTTGTTAAACGTATCAACAATCGTTGAAACATTAATATGATAATAAGAAAAGTTCTTGATAATCAAAATGATGGACCTAAATCTTAATTAATATTTACAATACCATCATAATACTATTAGTAGTTTCAGAATAAAAAGGAAGCCTCTATCACAACAACCCACACATTATTTTTAACATAGTTTCGGTACCTTAAAACGTTACCGAGTGGAATAAAAACGAAAAAGAAAACTAACTTTGACCTTTGCTTTTATTATATTACTAATACTATTTAAAATAGGTAGACAGACTTACTAGTGGTGGTAAGTGGTCACACTCGCCCATAAACATTAGCACTGCAAATATTAAATCATCAATGCGCCACCAATTTAGGGAACTAAGATGTTATATTCCTTTTGCTTTTAGTTACATTAACTCACTCACCCCTTAGACTATAACTTAACAATAAATCACTAAGTAATACCGCTAAGCGGTGAAATAAGTGATGAGTTTGTGAGTACTTGCAAAAAGCCCTGCCAGTAGAAAATATTAAACATTCGAATCAAAATAAAGTCGTAATTTAAATAAATACTTTTATATCTTAGATATTTAACACTAAACTTGGCGCGTGCTCTGCCGTGCAACATAAAACATTTATCTCTACAAAGATATGGCGACCAATGCTCCCGGATTTGCTTGTACTTTATACGAACAATTCACACGCAGCTAGCAAACGTTAACTACTTAAAAATCAAATTAATTCTATTCTAGTGCGTATAAGAATGTTGTGAACGAACAATGTACGTTATTGTATTGATATTTGAATTTCGAAGCTATTTTACAGATTAAAATCAATAACTAACTGTCAATTAATTCGTATATCCTCTGTATTTTCAGTTCTTATCGAATTTTGTCCACGGCAGCAAATATTAAGATTGAACTCGCCGAAGAGTTCACAAATGCTTCCACAAATACAGGTGTTCTATCTATTCTCTCTCTTAAGCCGTTGAGACAACAATCCGACACGACCCAAGAGAGGTTATGTGCAGGACCAATGGCTTTAATATACTTTCAGTAGCACGACATCGTAACACTTCTAACTTCCTAACCCTAAGTTGCTACTGGGAATTTCTTCTAGATTTTTCTAGAAGAAATTCACAAACAGGCCAATTTAATTAATTCATTATAATTAATTCCCTTAATTCATTATCATATTATTATTTATTAATGGAATTTAAGTCATACATTTCGCTATTATATTTAAAGATATAAAAACCTTGACTAATTGACATAATCGTCCAAAAAACGTGTCAATAAGTTTGACAAGTTTGATGATATGACAAATACATTTAAACAGTGATGTTATGTAATTTATCTGATTAAAATCCATGACACATTTTAGGCTCAAATAAGTCAATGTAGTCATAAAAAAACGCCATAATAAATATTAATTATGTCATCAAAAAATAAAAATAGAATTTTGCTTTATCATAGATAGATTATAAAGACAAAAAATAGTATTCCGATTCCAATGGATGTGTTCATATTATCTTACATTAGAGTGTAGTTTGTTTGTTGTTTATGGTACAGAGGCTAAAGCTGAATTTGGAACATATTTGTAAAGTAATAATCCGTTTAAAAATAAATTTTGGACACTACACTGTCTAGTAGCAGAAATGGGAGGTGTACTTTGTATGAATTTAACGCGTACGAAGACGGGACGGGCACCTAGTTATAAATAAAGTTGTCAATCAATCATAGTAAAATTCCTCTTATAGTTCCCAGCTTATTCCGTAGAACGTGGAATGTGAGAATTATAACATAAATTTATGGCGTTGTAAATCAAGTGTTAATCCTGTCGAAGGCGTGTTTATAATGAGTTATATGAAATCTATTTTAGTGTAGGTTGTATAATGAAACTGAGTAAGCGAACAAACAATGATTCTTGTTACATTTGGGTCACTCTCGCCAGATCTCTGACGTGTTTTAATCACTCTGAAAAAGGATTAACGATGTTTTTTTTTTAAACTTTATTAACAATTATGAGTATGTTTACCATAAATTAATTTGTACTGGCTGAAAATAAAATTGGTGTTAACGGTTTTAGCTTCGTAGAAGTTTTGATATTTATTTATTGAATATGATGTTTGATACACGTTATTTGATGGTCTAAAGGTTACAACGCATGAATCTTAACTTAGCCTCACTGATTTTTTATTTGCTTATAATGCATGTATAGTGGCAAAGGAAAACATCGAGTACCTGCTGCTGAACTGGATGAAAATTTTCTAGATGTGTATCCTTGGTGGATTGGAGCCACATTAGATCAGCGTAGGTTGTTAACCTTCTCCATAAATGAAGAACAAGCTTTATCAGGAACATTAACAGACTGATACTATGTTTGAAACATAATTAACATTCACATCTGTAGTTCCATCCCAAACGAAAGTTAGCAGTTAGTTCGTCGAATTCGCGACTCCGCTAGACGGCCGTTCGATGTGGATTGAGCTATCGAGGAAGTGAAGAATCTGTGCAAGTAACTCCAAATGTAAGGCCAATGCTTGATATTACAACCGATAATTCTACCAGAGAATTAGGTCATAGAAAATAAAGGTCCTTGAACTGGTTAAGTCATGAAACATCCATAATGAGATTTAGAGGAACATAGTGCCCTTCGAAAAATTGTACTACGACACGATGGAGACTATTCAACAAAGCTTCCAATGAGTTTAATTTAAGTCAGTCTTCTACCCGAACAAATAATTTATTGTTTTTGTTGCTCAACTAGATATGTACTATCCTTTTCCTTTAAATAAATAAATAAAAAACAAAAATCAAAACTACTCAAATATAATTCCATAACGTTTATTAATTCAGTTGTAGTAGTCGTAGTATAAAAACAAATACAATAGCGACAAGTGAAGACGTGACAGATACGTTGCCTGCGTGTACCGGTTCTACTTCAATTTCTTGCGCATCACAATAACATTGCATAAATGCGTACTAAAGACTAATAACGAAATATACTAGTGGTCGTATCTAAATTCGACCGTAACTCGATTTGACATTAAGGTACTTTTTTTATATAAGCTAGCCAGAGGCTCATCTGTTGGAAAATGACTAACACAGCCAATGGAAATCTGTAACACCGGCTTGCAGGTGCGATGCTGGCCTTTATGAGTGGTCTCTTATCTTGAAGGTTACCAAGTCGTATTGGTTCGGAAAAACCGCCGGCGAAAGCTATGACTGTAAATACTTAATTTTCAGTTCGAAACTTTTCATTTTTAATATTGAAACGATATTCATATATATACAGACCCAAAATTAAAAATAATTGACAATATTGCCAGTAATTATAATTCCTATTTTTAGTTTAGTTTAATATTATATACATAATATTAGCTTACTTGGAGTTGTAATTGTAGATTTGAAAAGAAAAACCTATCCTTACAGTACTGGCATAGTATATGTAACATCTGACATATTACCTTGGTAATAAGCAATATTAACATTATTAACTCGGAAGACGTGGTAACATCTAACGTCCAACTCTAGCACCGTGGGCGCTCATTTGTCAAATCAAAAAGCGCGCCCTTCCCCGGCTTTCCGTTACACGCTTTCGTCCTTTTACACGAAATCACTCCAGAAGATTCGAAGATTGCAGGAAAGCAAAAGGAAAGATGAAAAAAAAAACAAGTGTTTCATCTGAATACCTTACCGAAAAGTAATTCGAAACAACAGACTTATTCGTGAAATAATTATGTACATATATGTATTGATCTATATAATTACGCGATAGAAACTTAACAAGAAAGATTTACATTTGGTTTTGAAATGAATATTATCCATTAATTTATACAATTATTCAAACACAAACGACACATAACTATAACAATTACTTCTGGAATACCTTCAGTAAGTATTTTTCTGTATGTTCGAAACGACTGGTTTTTATGTGTTATAATTTCTTCACAGACGTGCCGTTGTTCGTATAGCATTTATAATTAGAATTATGTTATTTTAATGTGCCTACAATTTATTGCCGGACAGCTCCACAATATGAATCGATATATACCGAAAACCTCAAACTGAACTTCAATTTAAAAATCGGGAAACAAAATAAACACGTAGTATAAATTGTCCAGAACTTGAAGTCATTCGATGTTTATTCGAGTTAAATATATCGATTAATCATTACAGTGATCAGATTCCGTGAGGCACAGACGATGACTAATCTGACATACCGATATTGATCATCATTACCATAAATATGTCAAGGCTTGTCAGTCACAGGCGAAGCTGCGCACACGCATGTTATATTTGTTCTGAAACACCTGTGTTTATTCAACGGTGATGCCCATTATACGTTAGTTTAATAATAACATGTGTGTCGTTTGCTTTAATTAAATTTTAAATGAATTTCTTATATTAAAACATTTTTTTTTAACGGGTACGAACAAATCAACTTCAGCAATGAGTAATTACCTATTTTACCTTGAAGGTCATTTGAAATATATACAATGGCGTAGTTTTAGTGTTATTTGTTTAAATAAATTATTTCCGTTTCTTAACGATTAGACTGTTCATCAAAACTTAAGTATTTTATATTTTATATTATATAATAAAAAAAATTATAAGTATCTAATTTTTAAAAAAAATATGATAATTTAAACTTATAGCAAAATACGAATTTATATAATTTCATATTATAATATAATAGAGACTAAAC
The DNA here is from genome assembly GCF_037043105.1 of Vanessa tameamea. Taxonomy (NCBI): domain Eukaryota; kingdom Metazoa; phylum Arthropoda; class Insecta; order Lepidoptera; family Nymphalidae; genus Vanessa; species Vanessa tameamea. Next base: position 9,963,920 of record NC_087324.1, read on the forward strand.
TCTTTTGTAAATAATTACACTCGTAACGTCCACCAGAGTCGCTGGTTTATTTATTATCCATAGAGAATGACATTCGAAGGAGAACCGGTTAACAGTTTTGTGGGCACAATGCACTGATCAGTTATTCTACTGCTAAACAGCATAACTTTATTTTCTGGCTGCGTTCTAAATAGTAAGTGAGTCAGTGTAGTGTCTGGTATAGGTATAGGTATGCCTTAGGTCCAGTGGTTGGAGTTGCATGACGGTGAGATCCTACCATCATCTGATTCAAATGCCTAAGCACGCCGTTATGAACAGTAGGTATTTAATTTAAATTTACGTTTGTTTCGAATTGTCATTCATAAATACAATATTAGCTACATTTGCAATTAATGTTTTAACGATCCCGAGCAGAAATCTGTTTACTCCGTTATTTCCGTGTACTATTCAATAATATTTTGTTATTCGCAGCGGAGGTTGCGTGGGCGCACATTATTCATGCGAAACTACTTGTGTAGGCACGAAGGATTCTGTTCTCGTTTGATGCGGGTGAATAAAAAATTTCAAGATTTTTGCAGGCCATTTCGTAAGCAAACCATAATAAAAATAATTTCTTATGCGTTTAGAGTAATAATGCTCTTTAAAAGTATAAATAAAAAATATTAATTCGAGAATGGCATATAGATTATTAGAATCGTACCTATACACCTGCTACAATAGCTTGAAGGATTTTTAATATATTTAAAAAAAAACAATAATGATAATTTTTTTACGACTATCTGCCTGTCTGAACCCAATCCCATGAGAATGTTTTTGCTAGTGACTTTTTTCTGACAAGCACACGACATTATGATTTATTTAAAAACCAGTTGCCTCCAACAGTTTCGCTCTTATTTTAAGAGTTAGTCATCAGGTTTTAGCTATAAATAAGGGTAATAAGGTTCAAGCTAGCTTCACACCAAATTTCATCAAAATCGGTTCAGTGGATAGGCTGTGAAAACGTAATAGAGAGAGATAGACAGACAGAGCTACTTTCGCATTTATAATATTAGTAAAGATATATGACAAATTTATCCTTAGCAATAATGACATACATATTTATTCCAGAATTGTGTAAATAAATTATTATATCGTTCAGTATGGTAATTCTTATGTTTTAATTATTTCTTAACCCCCCTCGAGTACCACCCACTAGATCAAAAACGTTTTTTTCTTTATTATTTAGTTTTAATAAAACGCAATTATTTTATTATTTGTATTGAGAGTCGTGTTTTATCGGCTAGCTTATAAAACATCTCCCAAAAAATTATAATAATTTTTACACAAACCGTAGATACTAATTGTAACGACAAATCTATATTTCTGTGTAAACTTTTTTTGTAATCTTAAATATTAAGTAGGTACATTTGACGAATTACTTCAGCTTTTAAAATAAGTGTAATAAATATTATTTAAAAAATAAGTTAATTTTTTAAAGAAATTCATTCTCGTATTTCGATATTCGAGGTTGAAGGTTATAGGGCTTTCTGACACCTCCACAATGACGGAGTCAATATTGAAGGCCGATGAAAACTTTGACTATTGCGACGTGACCTTCAACAAATAAACGAATACGAATCCAAACATACATATAATAATACACTTGTTGTATTGGTTATTTCAATATTAACAAAAAATATATTCTACTTATTTTATGATAATCAGTTAAATTTATAGTTTATTCAAGTTTCTATTAATGTAAAAGTTAATTCAAAATTCTCACGTCGACAAGATCGTATCGAGTAGACGCAAAAAAAACGTTATCTCTTGTTTCCGGCTAGCTTATATAACAAAACTTAAATTAATATAATTTATTTTAAACATAAAGAATATTATATATAAAATTTTGTTAACAATTAATATTATTAACACGCTTTTTGGGACGTAAGTTGTATTATGTAACTTAATCCATATCATCATTCCAGAATATGTGTTAAAAGATGTCATAGATTTAAAAATATTCTTCTTTAATTGAAAACAATAGCTATAATAAAACATAGTTCATTTTTCAAATGATTAAAATTCGTTTCAGTGACAGTACATTAATATATTTATTCATTTAATTGTACATAATATGAGTTAGAGAAAAGTGCACAAAACGTTCAAGATTCTTTGAAACTGTTCATACAATTTATAGTTTGTCCAAAAGAACGATTTTATAAAAACTTAACAATATCCAATTCTAATCAAATTAATATGTGACTTTAAAAATATATCCAACATCAAAATCGCTTCAAAAACAAAACGGATCAATAGTTAAAACATTCTCATTTTCGAAGTCAGTTAAAAATATATTGTCTGACATTATACATTGAAAACAAAAGAATTTGACACACGCCTCTTAATATTCACAACAGGTTCAAGGGCATTCACACATTACGAAAGTTTGTTTTCAATTCACATTTTTTTATCAGTTAAAAATTTTGTTCACGACTGACATAATTTGAGTTTTTTTTATCCTAAATGCTAGGAAGCCGAGGATGTTATATAGTTTTAAAAATAATACGAGTAATATATTTTATCGAGACATTGTATTGAGTGTCTAAGCTGAACTAATTTGTAAAAGGTATTGGCATGGTTGTATGGATTTGTATAAGACAGTTTGGATAATTACTAAATTTTAATTTTAAATAATATCATTATTAAACCTTTTGTATAATTTGCATGGTTGGGTTCCGATCTGAAGGTTGAGTGACCTCTAGTAATTACAATATAAGGCATTATATCTTGACAGTAAACTCGTATAGTGTTACGCAATATTGGTGATAATTGTTTAAATTGATCAGTGTCAATTCTATGGTCGATGACCATGTAATTTACCGCTAGGCAATTTGCCTTATTTCCGGCTACCTTATAGTAACAGTCTTAGATTCAATGTCACACTGACAGGGTACACTTGGAACAAACTATAATCGTACAGATGCAGGTTTCTTCAAGATCTTTCCCTTAACCGAAACAAATTAAAGACAAGGCGTTTGCCCGAATTCGAATCTGCTATATTGACGTGTTATCCAATGGCAAACTCGTATACATCGATGTTTAGTTATATCCTAACTAACGACTTAAATTAGTAAGTTTTTCTTGACGATTTGTCGTTTGGTAGTTGAAGTTGACCCGTGCTTGGTTCAGGAGCAGGGCAACAATTCTCAAAATATTAAACTGTTACGAAACGTTCCCTATCCTCACACTCATAAACTCAGTCGAATCGCAACTCAGAGCCAAGGCTAATTAATGACGGATACGATACGACCAGATTCTGCTCCGATTCAACTGGATCGTTGTTAGTAAGATAGGCATCGATTATGTTAAAATTCAAATGTTCACAACTTATTAGTAGAATTAACCCTCAGACTTAAAGATGAAATTAAATTAAAGATGGATGGATTGTGTGAAAGATGATATGGCTGGAAAGAATGTTACTTGTGAGATGACGTCAGATAGGAAAGTATGGGAGAAGAAGACATGCTGCGCCGACCCCAAGTAAATTAGGATAACGGCAGGAGGATGATGAACCCTCAGACTAAACGATATACCAGAAGGTAACGTAAACTATATATATATATATATATATTCTATTTATGTACAAAAAATATCGGATATATAATGTTATTATGTTCATACTAAAATTTCAATCAATATTTCTTCGATTAAAACTTGAAAACTTAGATTCAATTGCTCATATTTATTAACAAACTTGTATTTCCAAGTCACCCACGACGAAGCCCACACGCGCATTTAAAATGCGAGATGAACGAAATGTTATTTCCGAGGCCGTTAGCGACAAACGTTTATACTATTGGGCAAATATTTAGACCTACTCGAAATGGCCAATTGCAGCAATAGCAAATTCTGAAAAAAAAAACAAAAAAAAACGTGTTAAAAAAATAAAGACATTACAACATTGGAATGCGACATGAAAATATACTTTAATGTCTGTTAAAATAAAATGAAACTTGATCTATACAATTTTAACATTCTTAATAGTAATTCGTGATTATGTTTTATATTTTATTAAATAAACTTTATAATTATCGTTGCAAACACTACGGTACACTTGCTACTTTTGAAAATAATATCTCAATCTTAAAATTTAATGGTTGTCATGATAAAATTACACAGCATATGTAAACTACTTAGTAACGAGGGTATTATATACAAAGTCATGGTCTGAATATGTCAACCATCTACATATATACAGTTAGTATATCATAAGTAACGGGGCGTCGAAGGAGTCGCGTGGTGTTATTAGCTTAACACGCTATGACGCTTACTGTAAACACGAGTTAACAAGATCCGTGGTGTAAATTATAGGTGATTGCGGAAACAGAAGGTCTTCTATTCTATTAAGATCGCTTGGAGCATATCTCACCACGCCGCTTCACAGATCTTTGATCAATAATCATAGTAATCGTTCATTTGGAGCTTTGTGCAAACCCGTCTGGGTGCCACCCACTCATCATATATTCAACCGCTGAATAATTGTATTCGAGTTTGAAGGGTGAGTGAGCCAGTGTAACTATAGACACAAGGGATATAACATCTCAGTTCCCATGATTATACTTTGATTATGTAAGAAATGGTTACAATTTCACGGCGTCATTTAAAAGTCTACTTAACGACGCGCCAAAAAAAACATTGAACAGAATTTCGTCCGAACCGTTAAAATTTCTTTACAATGTTTTCCTATAAAAACCAAATAGTTATAAAACCCAACTAAAGCACTTGAAATCTCAGGTATGTTTTCCTGGTTATAAACCAGCGGTCTATGATTCAGATTTGCACCAACCACTGAGCTATTTCGGACTTTCAGAACAGCGTTTTTATGATAATACTTGAACAAAGATTTTTTTGGGTATAATTTGGACGAGGACTCACGTTATCAACGAGCGTGTTACATTACGAATATTTTGAATGGATATTATAAAAAAAGTTTTTTTTAATCCAAGCGCTTAAAGCGCTGTTTAACCTTTCTCCATATCAACTTTTTGATAACGTAAATATAATCGTTTTTTTTTTCAACTTGTTTGAGAGGTTTTTGATAAGAATCTTCAAGCGCACTCTAGTACGTGATAGGTATGACGTTGTTGATGATTATAAATGCATGCTGCACACTTCGTAAATCATCTAAAAAATACAATTATGTATGATTACATACATAACATACATAACATAAACAGCCAACAAATTTCCCACTGCTGGGCTAAGGCTTCCTCTCCCTTTGAGGAGAGGGTATGGAGCATATTCCATCACGTTGCTCCAATGCGGGTTGGTGGAATACACATGTGGCAGAATTTCGTTGAAATTAGACACATGCAGGTTTCCTCACGATGTTTTCCTTCACCGCCGAGCACGAGATGAATTATAAACACAAATTAAGCACATGAAGATTCAGTAGTGCCTGCCTGGGTTTGAACCCGAAATCATCGCTTAAGATGCACGCGTTCTAACCACTGGGCCATCTCGGCTTAGATGTATGTATGATTGTCTTAATGAAAATGTAGGTGTAAATACATTATGCTAGCAGAATTTCAGCTCAATAGCAGAAGTTAAATAAAAAGTCGTAAATAACAATTTTCAGTATTATCACATTATTGCATAGATGCCGATAACAGAGGTAAAATATTTTTTTAATTTATTTTTGAGGATTGGAACAGAGAATATTTTCTCTGACAATTGTAGTCTCTGACGCTTTAAGAAGTTTAACCGCCCAAAAAAATCATTCATAGAATTGTAGAAACGTCAATCGCGCAATGGTTCACGGGCTGCCTAGCGATGTAGAAAGTCGTAGGTTCGATCTTAGGTATTCGATCGGTAGGTACTTTCCACTCCTAGGACAAGCTTAAAACTTTTTGGAGGGGTAAACAGGAATATTAGTAATTCCTTTAAACGTCAACTATGAAGCAGTCAATGAACTCCCAACCATAAAGTCAAGGATAGTTATGATCCCTTGCCTGTAATTACACTAGCTCACTCACCCTTCAAACCATACATATATTCAACATCAATAAGCTTAGCTCTGCATCCTTGAAAAAATACTTTCATTACGGTTATCTATGACGATCACATAGAGCCTTTTAAATAACCGTATGTCTTATCAATTTCATCTCAAAAAGTGCACGATTTCAATATCATATCAACCTCTCATCATCTCGTCGGATTAAAATCTCATTATTAATTATTAATTATCCGCCTAACATTAATTAGTCATTGACAAATGAACAAATGACGGGAATACGTTAGTAACTACTGAATCGATACACATGAAACTATTACCAGAAGATGCAGCACGTTTAGTGCGTAATATTATTATATGCTTCGCAGTTTGACCCGCTTTTTAAGCTATAAACGTGACAAGCGTGACGTATATGAACCTACATCATCCTCCTGCCCTTATCCCAATTTTACTTGGGGTGCGCAGCATGTCTTCTTCTTCCATACTTCTCTGTCGGACGTCATCTCACTAGTAACATTCTTTCTAACCATATCGTCTTTCACACAATCCATCCATCGTTTCTTGGGTCTTCCCCTACCTCTATATCCATCCGCATCCATTTTCAAAACCTTTCTCACAACATGGTCCTCATTCCTCCGCATAACATGCCCATACCATGACAGCCGGTTTCCAGATAGCTTCTCGGTTACCGGTGCCACTTTCAAACTTCCTCTTATGTACTCATTCCTTACTCTATCCATTCGCGTAACACCACACGTTCCTCTCAGCATTCTCATCTCCGCCAAATGCAATTGTCTTTCAGTCATCCCTTTTATAGCCCAACACTCTGATCCATATAGAACAGCAGGTCTGACCATGGTCTTATAGATCTTCCCCTTAAGTTTAAGTTAAGTTTATGAACCTACATATCTGTCATATTTAATTTTAATATATTTTAATTATTCGTTTTGATCTGTGAGTAATTACTAAATTTATATATATATATATAAATCATCATCCTCCTGCCCTTATCCCAATTTTACTCGGGGTCGGCGTTTTAGTCTTCTTCTTCCATACTTCTCTGTCGGACGTCATTCGTCAGTATGTGTTTATATAACAATATATTTTTAACAAATACATAATCGATTAGAAGCTGAAGAAATCAGTGGTGGCTTTACGTTTCATTCAATGCTGTAATATGACGATTCAAAAGTGCTTTTATGAACTTACTTGACTGAGTGAGATGAGTGAGATGAGACGTGAATCATAACTTTTGCTAGAACTATTGTTCTACATTTGAAATTTTAACAAGAGCTTCAATGAAGGCGATTTTGATTCTATATACTGTTAACAGTACGCCTAGACAGAAAATATGTTCATTTACGTTTATTTGCACGAAATGAAAATTTCGCTGATATAAAATTTTTAATACCGCAAGCGAAGCCGCGACGGGTAGTGCTGGTGTATTCCATTTCACGAATTATTATCATTTTACGATTGTTGTTATATCTAGCGTCCGTTAGTTAATACACCTTGGCCCAATTCGTGTCACAATAAGGCACGTACGATATGACACACCTAACTGTTTGACCGTTCCATATTTTTAAATCGATTTCAATACTATACACATATGGAAAGATATATGTATACAAACATATAGTACAATAGAAGGATAAATGACTTTTTATTAATTATTTTTCATTTATTATTTACCAAAAACAAAAATACCGTTTGATTTTTCTCTTATCAACAATATTGATCAAACGTCATTAAAATTCTAATGAAACGAAACACCAAGTTTTAAATTTAGAACATATACGAAATTCGAAATTAAAAAAAAAAACGAACGGTACAAAGTACAAAGTCACAATGACTGAAGTTAAGATAAACTGGTACAGATTTCTCTTTTAATGATAATAAATAATTCATCCTAAACACTATACTTAGTAACGGGTCGTTGTAACTGTGTCAGTGGGATCACGCAGCATCCTTACCGCTTTCGATCGCCTCTGGTGGAGTTTCTCCAACGAAAACGACCGTAAGAACAAAATTATGACCTTTACGTCTTTTATTAAAGATTTCTCAAAACATCAAAAATATCCTTTCTACATTTATTAAATTATATTTTAAACAATATGAAAATGTTTATTTTTATCTATATATCTAAAAATACTGACTTACTGAGGTACGATCCATCAGTCGAGTTTTTGTCGAGATATATATATATATATCGACATACATACATAAGCGACAAGCATTGTCCTACTTGTCCACGTATTATATATTATATTTTTTAGATAAAAACGCCTGGATTTAGACTCGGGTTCCATCACAGGACACTAATTTTTGTAAAAAAAAAACAGCATTGTAAATCTGTTTATTTGAAACGAGCAACTATGCGAGTTTCTTGCCGGTTCTTCTCGCCGGAGGCTGCTTTCCGGAACGGTGGTAGTTTTTTAATATCGACGATTCAAAAACACTTCGTAGTGAAGTTTACTTGAATAAAATTGATTTGATTTGATTTGATATACAAAAAAATATACTCTGAAACACGTTCTAACTTCTGGTATAACTTATTTGTATATTGGCTTAGTAGTGTTTTCAGTTAGGAATTACAAAAAAACTTTTTCTATTTTATAATATACAATGCTGTCAACATATATACATATTTATTTAATACCAATTTGTTTTTTTAATATCTTTACGGATTGTTCTAACAGACCATGAGATAAAGAACAAAGTGCATCTGTTTTTCTATACAGACTCTAAAATTAGAGTATCTCCTGTGCAGCTCGCTAGTCGTATGTGAATCGCTGCCGGACGAAATCGAGGGTCCCGCTCGGAACATATTTAACTATCGACCCCAGCTTCGCATGGTTGCAATTTATTAATAAAGAAAAATATATAATAAAAGTATAATTTATATTATATAGCACTTAGGAATAATGTCGGTTTCTATCAGCGAAATATTTTTTTATTACCACCGGTATACAAACAATCGAATTTTATCTCTTTATTATAAATAATGGAAGCATACATACTTTAAATTTAAGACGAAGAATTAACTGTTTCTATTAAGGTCTGGATAATTTATTTTATTCTCTGTCTTTTATAAGTCTTCAGTATTGTTTAAAAAAAGTACTACACTTGAATTTAAAGATTTAACAATATATAAATAATTAAATTAATTAAATTTAATTCAAACAAACTAGTACTTCCAGTATTACTGAAAATTTTATCATAAGTGTATAAAGTTCCGACTGTAACGTAAATAACAGTAGTTCCATCGAAAAGCACTGCTTATTGTGTTTATTTAAAGGGTGAATGAGCTAATGTAAGAACTGGCACAAGGAACATGATATGTTAGTAACCAAAGCTTATATAATAGTTTCTATAATTATAACAATAACTACTAAGTTTCTTGCCGGTTCTTATTCTTAGAATATATATTCTGAACCGGTGGTGGCTTAACGTTTAATTCTGTAATATGACGATTCAAAACTACTCGTAAAAATCTACTTGAATGAAGTATATTTTGATTTTGTTACTTCGGTTAATATTTCAGCGCTAATGACCACGAGGGAAACGATGACGACCATCAGGTGGACCTGGTCCGTACTCAAATCGGACACATTCCAAGGACACAGCGATATTCCTATCAATTGCGTTGCAGATATCTCGATCAGCTTAATACGAGTGACTGCGTTTTATCGACCAATAGCATTCAATTATATTTCTCAATATTCAAACGGTTACAATGTTGTTAATTATTCTAAGGAGACAACAACTATACTAACAAGAATTTAATCTACATAATTTTACGACAAATTTATACCGTTATATAAACGATAGCCGCGTAGTTCGTTAGAAAATTAATTATTTCAAAGCTTATAAACGCTTGACCGCTTTAATATTATGATACCTATTCGAAAGTAAACTGGGATTAATTGATAATGTGTATATATTCAGAAATTCCTTGACAAAGATCTATAGTGCTAGAAACTGCATAGGAATTACTATAAAAAATTAAAATGCAATAATTATTTGCCAGTGTTTGAACCGCTGCGATCGCTGTGATGTCAAAATATATAAAGCTACGCTAAGCTAGTAAATATATAAAAAACGAAACTAGATATTTTTATTGTTATTAAATTCGAGAACTGCACGGTATAATGGCGTTTATTATCGCTTCCATTGAACAAATATCAATTTCCGAACTATTTTTTTTTGTTTTTTATTGACTAAGAAAAAAACATTAGGCTCACGCACATCACATCAACCAATTAGACCTCAGACTTAATCCACGTAGTATGCCTGGGTGTTCGTTCATTTCATATGCACACGAAATATTAATTTCTTTAATACTTTTAGTTATTTCATGTAGGCTATTTAGAGCCGTAGAAAGCATATTGCCAAGTGCGGCTGCCATAACAGTTGTTGTACTTTGGTAGTTGATAACAGTCTGATGGTTAACTAATCGCGTATATGTCTTTTGTTTTAGACTTAACAATTTTATTCGTTCACATTCTTCACTAATAGTACTCATTTTAGTTTTATTTTTAATATTCATTGTTTTGAAATATTTAAATAAACATTCAATGTTATACTAAAGGGAATAGCATCTAATATAAATAATTGCGTGGCTACAAGGGAGACAGCTGAAAATCAGCAGAGGGATAAAAATCCCTCATAGCCTGAGCTGTCTCCTTTTGACTGCACACAAGTTCATATTCATTATATTTATTTATTTTTTTCTTTATTATTATATCTTTCTTTGTTTCTGTTGTTTTTATATCCATTTTTTGTATATATTTTTTTCTTTATATGTGTGTATGTCAATAAATGTTTTTTTTCTTTCTTTTCTTTCTAATATTGTTAGTTAGAGTCTGTATCATTCATTTATATAGCTACTGTATGTTCGCCCGTTACTACTCAGCCCATAATTAATACTAGAATACAGCAGTGATATACTTAACATTTAAAAAGGGGTTTAATATTTAATTATTACCAGTTTACTAAGTATTTTTTAAATATAATAACAAAAAAATATTTTTATCTTTTTGTAAAAACTTCGAATCATTCATATCATTTTACTATAGTATCAAAACAAAACTTAACCTAACCCCATACTTTAACTTAACTGTTTCGTTTATCTTGATCTCCGGCTCCGTTAGTATCTGGACCGTGACCATACAAATTAAGTAAGTAACCCTAAAATAAAGACGGACAATAAAGATCCTTATACATATAATGATAGAGGCTGAATTACCATAATAACATCAGATATAAGATCCCTTTTAGCCTCATTGTATATTCTAGTGCCAGTGTTTATTATGTTATTAAGCATAGGCAGTTTATATTATATACTACATATATATACATAAACGGAAACTTCGATTAACATATCATTGCTACGTCGAAAATTGTTCAATTAGCGCAATGGTTATAGCTGTTTGTTGCGCGCTAAAGGTCTCGGGGTTCAGATTCTCGCTTATACAAATATTTATCACGATTTTACGATGATATATATTTTTTAGTTATTGTTATTTTCACTAACCCACAATGTTATATCATTGCAGTATAAGCTTTACCTTTTTAAAGTAAAAGAGGCCTCTTCTCAGGTATGGAACATTTAGAAGCTAATGTATTGTTCCAAATATAATAAAAAAATGCAATACGCCCACTTATAATAACCATACTTATAATTGCGATTATTATTCAAAATTAAAGTAACGGTCGGTACGTATTCTCGACTTTTAAAATCAAAGTAGTCTATGTTACGCTTTAAAATATTTGGTGCCTATCAGTGGAAGTCGCATCAACATCGGTTCAGCCTTTTCGGAGATTATAGGAATAAACAAATACTTAACGACAAAATTTGAACTCTCATGTAAACATTCATACGAATATATAAATTTTATATTATTTGTATAGATGAACGATATATTTTTAGCCATTAAAAATAAAAATATTTTTAATATATACAAACTTATAGGTACAATAAACAAGCATGCATATTTCTTCTAAGACAATTTTGTTATCCATACTAATATTACAAATACGAAACTATGCTTATGCGATATTACGTCTTAACTACTCGGCCGATCATCGTGAAATGTCACTTATACGTGGATAACACCTAACCCTCTCCCCCCTCTCCCCGACTTATACGCGGGCGATTCCATATAAAACAAATATAACTTACCAAATATAAGAAAGATCACAAAAAATACAAATAAAACAAACACTGTAATTATATTTTAAACGTCTATTATATTTTTATTTATTTTGTCTCGTAACTATCACCTACCACCCATGAAGTTCACTGTCTAGCCTCGACAACTCAAGCGCGGCCGCACGCTTGTCATTATCTATGACAGGTAAAACTGCGTCCACACGTTCAGACCAATTCAAATGCGTGTTATTTAAACAAATCAGTAATGTATTAATATCGATAATTTAACAAAAAAATGTTCCAAATTTAAATGTTAAGAAATAGAAAAAAAAAATTTTCAAGCGAAAGTTATACTTGAGATTTGAATTGAAAAAAATAAAGAATGTGTTCTAATTTTAAATATAGTAATATAATATGCAATGTTTTTAAACGAATTGTATAGCTTAGTAAAGGTAATAAACCTTCCTCCCTGTTAATATTGTGGAGGGGTTTTTATGGGTGTTTCGTCATTACCACCAAATATATTAGACATTAACCATATTTATGTTCTACGGGTTGACTTTTAAATTCCATACTCGATGGCACATTAACATTGTAAGAAGTAAAAAAACTTACCAAAAGGAACTGACCTTCCTAATAAAATAAAAGCTTTCATAGAACTAAAAAAACCAACAATTAAAATTTTAATTTATATAGCAAACGTTCTTACGGTTTGTTTAAAAAAAAAAAAGTAATATGTGAACTTTTTTTTTAAAAGAGAATCCTTTAACATGTCAAGGGTGGAGTGGCTATTAGGAAGATCTACGCATAATTTAATATGCGCTCCGAACGCAGGCATGGGTAAAAAGTTAAAAGCTTCTATAAATAATTAGCCTAAGAAATGCATGTAAACTGGTTTATCGTTTAAACGACTTCGAATAATGACTATTTATTTAACACTTTTTTTAGACTCACGAGTTGAAAATTGTTCGAGTATGTTTCTTAATTACATTCAAACAAATACGTATTATGTTATTATAATAATTACACTTTCCTTATTCAATTCTATTCTTTATCATTAAGGTTTCAGAGTCATCCCTTTAATTTCTAATAAATACTTATTAGAATACTAATTAATATTATAAAAGCGTGAGATTGTTTACATCTGCAATTTGTTCGTGTGCAAATTTCTTCTGCTCCTTATGCCGTGCGCACGCGCACTGCAAATAATGCGTTTCGAATGGTCTATTATGACTTATGATTAATAGCGCTTGACACAACATGTACAATAAGTGCAGTGTCGAATGTGAACTGGTTTTGTACCTGATTTTGATTATTCATACAGATAAACAATGCATATATTTATGAAATTGTAACGAGGACTTTACTCTATGTATGTACTTAACATCCGAAATATGATGTCATTAATGTCAATTATGGTGATTCGTTTAAAAATAGTTTCTTTGTCCGGTGAATTTTATATTTGTAAAAAATATGTGGGAGAAATTATCCGATTGCCTCGTAGGTGGAGGAGCTATGAGGCAGATCCCAAGATTCTATTCCAAACGTCTGATCAGGCATGTGAAAGGCTATTGGGATTTCAAGGGATTCTTATCAGCAATCCTGGAGTTTGAAAATTTGCATTGTTTACCGTCCCTCAAAGGATATAAAGTCGTTTATCTGCGCCGCAACGTTTTATGATTGGACTTTTTGTCTTTTTGCTTTTTAGGATTATGAGAGAACGCTTGTGTTTGCGTTATTTTTATGGCATCGGTAAGCTGAATGTCAAAATGGGCCACTTAATGTGGTCACCAGTGCCCATAGACATTAGTGCCGTTTGAAGTTTTCATTTCTTACATAGTCAATGCGTCTTGCGAACTGATATGTTATGTCCCTTGTGCCTGTAGTTACACTGGCTCAGTCACCCTTCAAACCGGAACACAATAATACTAATATAAGTAATGCTGTGTAATCATAAAATATATGATGAGTGGATGGTATGTGCACAGACGGGATTGAACAAAGTCGTACCACCAAGAGAAACATGCAACAATTTTGTACTATAATATCTCGTGTGCCGTTGGCTGGTACCTTTTGAGGCCGAATTCGGACACGAGGAAACCATCATCATCGAACAATTTTAGTCAATGGTCTGTTTATTAGTAACCAGACCATCAAACCCAAGGTGCAGGGGGTCGCGCGTTGGGCATTCAGTTTTAGACCAACGGTTGGCCCCAGAAGGTTTCTTAAATATATTTATTTCTATGGATGAGAAGAAATAACTAGAACACTGTATGTGACATTGTGTCCTATGTCTTGTGTTTAGATGGGGCTGTTATTAACCGATGGTTTTTTATTTACAAATAAAGGTATTTCCTATAACTATGTAAAAGACGAAAACTTACGAATCGCTATCAAAAACTCGCGTATAAAAATCTACTTTCCGTAAGCGAAACAAATCGTTTCTTTATTATAGTAACCGGAAATGTATATAAAAAAACATTTAATTAAAAAATAATAATTAACATTTATGAACCATTTTAGTATCCAAAAATGATTTTATTTAGCTTATAATTTCATAAAAATAAATATAAAAGACATTAATCTCTTTATATTAAAATGTCAGCAGGACATTTCGAAGATCCTGTATGGAAGTGACGTCACCGATTTCTCAACTCGTCGCAGGCGACCGTGACGTCATGTACCTGTTGTTCCAAATGTCGTAACACGTGGCACTCGAGTCTCGGACAGTTCAAGTAGATTGTGACTCATATGCTATTTTAATATTATATTACAGCTTTAACACATATATACGTTATTTTAACATTTAAAACCTACTTACTAGGAGCTTATTTTTTAGCGGTTATTGAGTCAAAGGCTATTTTCTCTCTTTTCGTCATAACTGATTTGACATTCGAAAGAAAAGGACGCAGCATTGTGTAAGCACACCATAAATAACATCGTAAAGCCGCTAGAAGTTTAATTTGTTATTAATGAAGGTTACATATGCAGAGGTACTACTTAATAATAACTACTTTTCAATCGCGTGTATGTAGTAGGTTTTAGGTATAAAAATAAGCCTATGTCTTTCCTAGAGTACTATCTTACGTCGTACCAAATTTTATCAAAATCGTTTCAGTGATTTAACCGTCATAGTGTAACAGAAAAACAGACAGAGTTACTATTACTATATATTTACAATATTGACAATGAAAATAAATGTTATCTAAATTTGGAGTGAGACTATTTACATTTTAAAATCACATCAAGACTAAGTAATCAGGGTGACTTTATCCGTCATAGTACTTATACAGGCTGTTACAATTTGAAACTCCTTTAGGAATTTATATGGTCGCGTGGGTGCTTAGTATATTTTGGTCCCAATAGCTTTTACATACGTATCGATTTAAAAACAACTGAGTGAGATATTTTAAGTCAAGGTCATTTAAGATTGACCCGACGTTTCGCCTTATTATTCGTGTGCATTGCTTATTCGGCGAAGTACCTTGGCGCCATAAATGGTGCGTCTTAAACGTGTAATTAAGCTATACGTAGTACACGTTTGTCTGCAAGTATTGCTCGTGATTATGTATTTATTTTATATTATCCGATTATTCCGGCTTATATAAAAAGCAATACAGTTTATTAAATAATTAGTAGTAGTATAGAAAGAAAATTAGAATCATATTAAGTAGTACATAAAAATAAAGAAATAACAAATATTGATCTATTCACTTACGAAGGCGTTCCCCCTTTCCCCTTACCCCGCTTTAAACTACACGTAAAACTTAAAAAAATTTTTTTATTATTAATATAATCTATAAATATCAACATATTGGTCAAGGCACCCCTTTTTGAGGAGAATGTTAGAGCAAATAAGGATGAACTAAAAACACAAATTGAGCATTTGAAAATTAAGTTGCGCTTTCCTGGGTTTGAAACCGCAATTATCGGTTCAGATTCACATATTCTATACACTGAGGTATCTTACCATTTTGTGCTACATAAAAACTTCAAATTCTTAGTAAATCAAAAACGCACACTGGACCACATTTTTGTCCGTTAACCAACCAACGTGGGAGTTGCTAACTCACCTTGAGAATCGGAAATGGTCGAATGTTACTTGTTTACATAAAATAATTGCGAACAGTAACTTACATAACGTAATAAATCAGTATTACACGCTGTAAGTGGGTAACATTACCATTGTTTTTATAGTAACTTTATTTTTATTTTTAGAGGTTTACAATTGGTATGTTAGTATTAAGCCTTAAGCCGTATCTTTTGTCTAAGTTTGTAGTTATTTAAGTTTTTATTATTAATTTAAGAATGTATTACTTTTTATTGTAATTCAATAGTGCTGTAAATACCTGTAGTGGTTTATCACACTGAATTGGTCCGTGTACTTTTGATTGCATTGTTTTTGTGAATATGCCGTTCGTGTTTCGAATAAATAAATAAATAATTAAACTTAAAGTAATTTGTAAGATATAGGTTGTATAAAGAATATCACTAAAACAATACCAAATTGAGAAAAAAGCTACGTCCAACAGTACAATTTAGAATTTAACTGGAAACAGAAGTGACTGATAATTTTTGCGTTGAATGATTTTTATGCAATATAACTTTTTTGACTACGCACTTGAGAATAAAATTTGAAATATTGATAAGGAGTAAATATGTCAGTGACGTGTCGAAATGCTTCATTTCGCTAATCATTATCTTACAAATATTTTTTAGAAAATATTTTAGGTTAACTTAGGGTAGGCTCTGTTTTGTTTTGAGTGTTTTATTTTAAAAGTTGACCAATTGGAAAATTTTCTTTAACTAAAATGATTATATAAATGCTTATTAAGTGCAATTTAGAGCAAAAATTATAACACAAAATCTTGTGAAATATTTTTTAGTAAAATTCATTCAGTCAATCACCATTTTTTTAAAAAAAAGTATGCTCTGAATAAAAGTACAATGTTCAAAGCGCTTTTTTTTTTTTGTTAACTTTAATTGTTAAATAAGTCTATTACTATAATTTTCTGACTGAACAAATATAATATATTCTTAAATTATTCGATAATATTCGTTATAAAAATTAAGTATGGAAAAATCACAACAAAAAATATTTATTTATATACTTAAAGGTTTATATTCTAAAATTATAAAAACAAATCAATTAATCAAAATTCGAAACAAAAGTACATGTTACAGTAAAAAGAGAAATTAGGCTTTTAGAGAAAGTACCGTACTGAGTAAACACGCTTATTTGCATTGCATTCCAAATAAACTCAGTTACACAACTTTAACAGATCCGCTTAAAGACGTGCTCATTGTTCGTTTGCTATTTGTATTATAAATATATAATAGTATTACGTGACATAGAATAATTTTACATTAAATCGATTTTAAAATCAACTACTACGTAATTGAGCAGGAAATATAAGGATTGTTGTAACGATTAAATTTTATATTTTATTATCTCTATGACGTTTAATTATTTAAGATCGTCTGTTTGTGTCATATTTTATGATATAATAATTGTCATTGACGTTAGTACTTTGTCAAAGAGTTTACTGAACATATTTTACAATTATTATATGTGTGTGTAAGAATTATTTTTAGTTCGATGAGTATTAGTTTTATTTTCTATCTACTGTTAATAATAATACTAAGATGAATTATATACATTACAAAGTTTACAAACATACAAACAAAGTTTACACAGATACAATACGACACAATCCGAATTAAGTTTTATCTCGGAATAAGAAATAAATAATAATATAACTTTTGCACAAACTATCAAGAATCATAGAACCTCCAATACATATTTAATAGGTTAGATAAAGCGTACATAGTTTTTTTAAAAAAAGAAAAATTAATAGCAATGCCTCAAATTAATTTAGGAATTATTTATATTCCTATTTACCCCTCTTTTTAAGCTGATCACTTGAGCCTAGCCGAAGGGGTCAGGATCGATCCTGCGACTTTTTACATCGCTAGGCCCGTAAACCATTGCGCTAATGACGCTTGAAAAGAAAAAAAAATCGATAAATGAGTTTATAAAAGAAAAGGCAGATGGAGCGCGCGACACATTAAAGTGAGGCAACAAAATTAATACGTCAATAATACTAATAATTTAAGTGACAGCACTTTTGTACGCCATCTATTGGTAACAGATGGTAACATACATCATCTACACTAATCTATACTTCAATACTAATATTATAAATGCGAAAATAACTCTGTCTCCCTCTCTTTTGCTCTTTCAAGGTCAAACCGCTGAACCGAATTTGATAAAACTTGGTATGAAGCTTGAACTCCAAGAAAGTTACGCCCAATACCCGATAACCAGTCTCTACAACGCGTACAATATAAAAAATCCACTTGCAAAGAATTGTAACCACAGCTCGTTATAAAATATACACAATAATTATGCCTCTCTCAACAGTCAGTCAAACGTAGTGAGGTATTTGATTCAACATCGTTTTCCCATTAAACACTCTGAATCACTATGAATCAATTCTCCTACGTCGAGATGTAGGAACAAAAATAACTATTGCGTGACATAGTAGAAATTGTAGCCGACTTATCGATGTAATTTTTATATTATATTTTTACACAAACACACTAAATATTTTCTTCTTCAACTGTATCCGATGGTAATCATTGCACATAAGACATTGGCGCCGTATGAAACTTTAATCATTTTCTACATAACCGACGTGCCACTTTGGAACAGAGATGTTATGTCCCTTGTGCCTGTAGTTACACTGGCTCATTCACAATTCAAACCGGAACACATAAATACTAAGTAGAGTATTACTGTTTGTCGGTATATTATATGACGAGTGGATGGTTCCTTAATAGACTTGCACAAAGCTCATATTTCATTAACATACAGAAATAAAATATCTTTACACAAATAGCGTTTTATTTAAAGGCTGCCCAATTATAGATCCTTTGCACACAAATTCAACTTGAAATGAGAAAAAAAAAAAAACAATTCAAATAAAATCGAATACTCCACAAATATAATAATAACTAATAAAATAAAGGAACGTGCAAAGCGTGAATAACGGTGACCCTTCAATACAATCGTTAATTCGTTCACAGTTACTTGTAATGATAGCCTGTAAAAACGGAACCTTCCTTGAACGGCACTTGCTTTCAATTAGCCGAGTCCTAAGAAACTAAATTATTACCTTCTCATTGAAACTGGTACACGCTATCGTTGAAATTTATATAGAATAGGCGACTTTTCTATTTAGCCGCATAATATTTTTTTAGAAAATGTTCCGTTTTCAGAGTATGTTTGTATGTCCGTATATTGCGTCTTTGCGTGCCAACATTCCATAAGGAATTTCTGTACAAATTTCACCATATTAGACTCTACAGTTTTAGGCTAAACATTGCACGTCAGTTACTTATTTAAAAAAAAAAAAAACAATTTATGTTTAAATATTTGCACGTTTCTTTGTTTGTATATGTGTGGTTTTTTCATACTATTTTTCAATTAACACGTCCAATAACTTCATAGCTTCTAAGTAATATAAAATCACGATATCCAGTGCCTATAAGTGGAAACACACAATTAATATTTTCCTATATAAGGAATTGCAAATACGGAAACATTGTATAAGACATACCTTTTAAAACCTTTGAATTCCAATAAAAAATATCCACTTCCTACACACACATGTGTAAAACAAAACTACACACTTACTCATGTACCACACATATAAAATGATATCGATATATTTCCTATGTGTGCATGATCACATTGTTTCTAACATATAAAACCTCTTTTTAGTTCTAAAAACCTATACATTCGAACAAAGAACAATCGAATTTATACCAAACATTTATATGCTAAGCTGCGCCCAACCTCGACACATATACACAGCCTTCGCCGTGTATGGTGTATGACGTGTGTTCATTCATGACTTGCCATTCATTGATTTGTGACTCCTATTGTGTAGGCGGTAGAGGTTATTATTCAATGACTATCGATTGTATATAGTTGATAAATATTTAACAAATATTTAAAAATACATACCATATAAAAAAACTTATTTTTTACTTACTTCCAAGTATCACGAGTTTTACGTGGTGGTAGGACTTTGTTTATAAGTAGATACCACCTAAACTCTACCACCAAACAGCATTACTTTGTATTGTTTTGTTCAGGTTTGAATGGTACATATTTTTAAAGCACTAATGTCTATGGGCGGTGGTGACCATTTATCATTAGCTGGAACATCATCCGACCGGGAAAATAATTCATAAAAAAAAACAATGTATATTATAAAGTGACCGAGTGGCTTCGCTTAGTAGGTATACTGTAAGAAGAGACTCGAAAATCACCACAGAAGAAGAGAAAAGTCAATGTGAAATGCGAAATTTACTATAATCACAACAAAAATTATAAGATAATAAAATGGCGGTATCACCTTAATTCGACTGTCAACGTTTCACGAATGAGATACGAAGTGAATTCTTGCAGAATTGCACTACTGTTATTAATCAATAATACATTTAATCTTTAAAGGCCTACCACTGAACCGAATTCGATCATATATGGTGTGAATGAAGCGTGAATTCTAACAGGGCCGGACCGTGAGTTTAGGGGGCCCTGGGCTAATACTACTTAGGGGCCCCACTTAAGACACACCTGACCGTAGACTTGAATAAAATTAATTGAATGGGTTTTATTAATTGCAGGATTCGCAGTGCTGCAAACCAAACGATCTGTTTAATTTAATAAAATGATGGATTCATTTACATTAGCGTCTATTTTTGACTGACTTGACTCGACTTAGGTGGGGGCCCCTTGTATCCATGGGGCCCTGGCCTGACGCCCAAAAAGCCATACGATAGATCCGGCCCTGAACTCTAAGGAAGGACATAGGTTATTTTTATGCCTGACGACCAACCCTTAAAACATGAATGGTTCCGCGGGAGACAACTAGTTAAATATACCTTGAAATAGGAATATTTAAAACAGAAATAATTTATAACGTTGCTTGTATTTAATAACTAATTTCCATCTCATAAAATTTGATTTAAGATTTTTAAACCAGAGTTCCTTAACTTCTAATGTTTCAAACGATCTCTGACATAACAGACAGACAGAGTTACAATCGCATTAATACTATGCGTAGATTAACATTTTAACAACTACGATATATAACAGTCGCCATTACGATTTACGAATAAACTAATTTAAAACTGACAGGTTACAAAGAACTATAATTTGTCGTCGCACCTTTGAAATAAACTTCATAATAATATCATTTGTCCAATTAATATTCACGCGTTAACAAATGACGGTCGATGTATTTAAAATGTTTTTAATTATTAGTCAATACAGAAAATAGAGCTTAATTTGATCATCCAATTTTAGTCTTGACATAACGACATTTAACCTCGGCATTGGGCGTGAGTAGGTACAATAATGGAATCAGTCATAATTTGAAATATTTATTAGAAGACTAGTTAGTTATTTAAGACGTAACAATATTTTTTCTGAACAGTAACTAAATAAAAATGCATTTACTTTGGATGAAAATTGATTATTCTGTATTGGTCATAAATTTGCATATTTATGGTACTATAAATAGTAAATTATCAAAACCAAGATCAAAATATACTTTATTCAAATAGGCTTTTACAAGCACTTTTTAACAAACTATTTTAAGTAAAGCTACCACCGGTTCGAATTTAGATTCTATCGTGAAGAACCGGCAAGAAATTCACTAGTTACTCTTTTTCGACATCTAAAAATACATGTTATTTGAATACAATTATATATGTACGTATGTTTACTACTAGTTTTGGCGCGATCACGTAAATAAAGTTAAACAATTAATCATATGATCATAGGCGATGTATTCATTCACTCATGGTCAAGCGTATTCGTGCCATTTAATAATTGGTCAATGATTCGAAACGCGTGGGCAGACAGGGTTGCCAACTTATGTACGAATACAAAAAAAAAAAAAACTATATTTATCTATTTGTAATGTTAACTCGGCAGATATTTTTAACTTTGCCGATTCATAAATTCAAATCATTCGTTAATAAAAAATGAATAAATAAGGTATATTATTCAACACAATATTACAGATGATAAAAAGCGACAATATTGAAATAATAACTTTGTGTGTCATTTGCTGGAAAAAAGTAACTACTCAGTTTCTTGCCGGTTTTTTCGGTAGAATCTATATTTCGAGCTGGTGGTAACTTTACGGCAGTGCTTGGAAAAAACCTACTTGAATAAAGTATATTTTGATTTTGGCCATAGAGAAACTGTACGAGAAATCTATTAACAATGGTATTTCATTTTAAATTTAGGAACTATCAAGAAAATTGATTCTACATAATGTTAGGCAGTGTTACGCTATTAACACTGCAGTAACTAAACACGAAATGATTCATTGTCCAGTCATTATATATCATTACAAAGTATGAAAATGGACCGAAAGGCTATTTTTTGGATATGTTGTAGGAAAGACTTACAAAAGTTTAACTTGAAATTGTCGATTTAGATTTCCAATACACGTTCGCCGCCATCTTGAAAAAAGGGTTGAATTTCGTTTCTTTGCGATAGCTCGGCTGTGCATTCATATGAGAATTATGATGAGATATTTTTTTGTTGTTTCAATTACTTTCTACAACTTAGTATACATTTTTAACCTACCGTGGATGAATGTCGAGCTCGAAACAGAAATAATTTGTATGTAATGACTGGTCTATTATTCTAAAACTTCAAACGATAGAGAAAATCTAAGTTCTCCATTCAAATTTATTCCACCAAAGGACTTTTTAACTTTTTTTCTTCCATTATACACATGCAATGATTATATTGATTACAATTAAATATTCGACTATAAATATCCAGACCACAAACTTCTCACGATGTAAAACAAAACATGTATAAATGACATTTAGCTTAAGCGTTTTGTTGTTGTTTTAAAAATATACATTTAATATATGTGAGTCATATAACCTGGCTTTTAGTTTTATTTCTTAAATTACATTCCAGTAACGCAGAAAAAAGTCATTCATTCGTATTATTGCGTAAAAAAATAATAATTCCTTGCTGGTTTTGCTTGCTTGAAATCTTCTGGGGTTTGAATCCTGTGAGAAAGCCGACCCAAGAGATTATGATAGTAAAAAAAAGATCAAAATCAATATATTCTATATTATCCTTTTAGCGTGGCGGAATAAGGCCTAAGACTTCGCCCCAAAAGTAAAACAGGTCTTGTCCCATATATTAAAATAAATAGAAAAATAATTTATCCAAGTAATAATAACTCAATTCGAATAATATTTGCGGTAATATAAATTAATAATAAATACTAAATTAATAAAATTAAAAAATAATTATTCATACAATTAGAATTGGAGCTAAATAACATTAATTTGAAATAAAATAAACAGTTTTTACTTTTAATGTCATAAAATAAACTGGCAACCCTTAACAGCAACAATATCAATGCAATTCGCATTTTATTGTTAAAAATTACTGAGAAATATTTAAATATGTTACTTAATATGGTTTTGATTATGTTACTTTTGGTTTCAGGTATTTTTATCACTATTGGAGTAATTATACGAGTTAAAGTAAGTAAATTTATAATTATAATTCTTAGCATTCGATTGTAATACGAATTAAATGAAATGGTAATTAAATACTCGTTTTAAATTAGAAAACTGGGACGCTCTTAACAATAATAACATATAAAATAATACTTGAATAAAGAATATTTTGATAACGATTTTGTTATACCGAACTCCGATTTTAAAACGAAAAATATCGATAATAGACGAATTCCTTTAAATTCATCTATTAAGACGACTCGCCCACGCTCAAGGACCGTGCGGGTCACATCGTGAGGCGATGAAAGTTAGATCTTCCTAACACTGTCAATACCAAATGCCTTATTATACTGAATTTATCGTTTGTTATTACGAGTAACACCCACCGAATAGCACTGTTAGATTCATCTCTTAAACTAAAGGGAAATAGTTAATTGTGAACTATTCATTGTATGAAATGTTTCCTATTAAAATATTTTTTTATCAGATAGACAACTTACAGTTTAATATAAATACATACATATATATATTGGTTGCCTGCAGCTTTGTTCAAAATGATGTATTGTTACGTAATTTGATCGTCTGAAATAACTTTGGGTAATCTTCTTTGGATAAATGGAACTTGGCTATAAATAAATTAAAACGTTATGTAAAATATGTAAGTACACGAACACATTATACAAAAAAAAAGATTTTTAGAAAAAAAAAATACTGATTTAAATGTATTAATAATATCGCAGCAATCGTATTCGGTTTGCCGCCATTTATTGAAGAGTCCCGTTGTCTCTCTGAAACGGATTTTATCAGATCTTTACGAAATTTAAATGGAATAATTTTGAAATACACACATGCAAACATAAAACAATTAAAATCCTTCTATATACAAAGGAGTTTTGCCTGAACATACTTAAAAATATATATCGACATACAAAATAAGAACCTACTCTTTGTTTACCTCGGTTATATGTATAACAGATATGTATATATAAAAAAAAATAAAGAGCAATTACAATATGTTAAGATCTTGATTTAACGAATGGTGTAAGAATAACGACCTCAGTGGTCGAGGATTGTGTAAAGAAGTTTTCATGGGTATGTCACTCCGAGGTCCCGGGTTAGATTCCCATTCTAGTCGATGTAGAAAAAGTTCATTAGTTTTCTATGTTGTCTTGGGTCTGTGTTTGTGGTACCGTCGTTACTTCTGATTATCCATAACACAAGTGCTTTAGCTACTTACATTTGGATCAGAGTAATGTATGTGATGTTGCCCAATATTTATATATTTAGATTCCCATTCTAGTCGATGTAGAAAAAGTTCATTAGTTTTCTATGTTGTCTTGGGTCTGTGTTTGTGGTACAGTCGTTACTTCTGATTATCCATAACACAAGTGCTTTAGCTACTTACATTTGGATCAGAGTGATGTGATTTTGTCCAATATTTATATATTTATTTTTTTAAGAATAGCTAAGTACCTTTTACCTAAAGTAAACTAGAGAGATCGGCTTGTTTTGATTTCAGCAGAAAATAAACTGAAACCAGTTGTGATTGTTGTCTAAATTATACAGACAATGACCTGAATTAAATTTAATCAATTGTATTAGCAATAAAATTGTAACTGTTCTTGGAAATGTCATGGCAGAAAAATCTAATATGATTTTGTTTCGCAAATACAAATATTATACATTTTATGTTTTAAAAGGACTTTAATTCGATTTATGAACCCCTTTGGAAATATAATTTTTACTTGGTTCATATTTTCTGTTCGGTTTCAGTTAAGTTTGAAAAATAATTTAAAGTCGTTTTTTTTTTAATGTTATATTAGTAACAATCTGTAAAGGTTCCACGGCTGGGATTAGCCCTCCTCCCCTTTTAAGAAGAAGCTTTGGAGCTTTTTCCACCACGCTACTTCAAGTGTCTTAATGTAATTGAACTAATTTCCGCACGCTGCATGACGTCCAAATTTAACTGGAAATTGCTTCAAGCCGGATCTTTAAATTTACAAAGTTTTTTTGGATTTTATTGTGCAAACTTCATTCATCTCGTCTATGCGCTAACATTAGTCTTATGAAAGAAAACTATTTATTTACTAATATTATATAATACTTGTGTCAGATGAATACATGTCCAAACTTATTGCGTGTTGGCGGGATAAACTCCAAGCCTTTTAGATAAGAGATGCCTTCATTCAAACTATGACATCAACAAGCTTCCAGTTTATACAAATCAAGACATCCTACTCAAATATGTATACTGGTCATGTATATATACTAATATTATAAAGAGGTAAATTGGTTTGTTTGTATGTGGAGGCAATGTAAAATAATAAAAAATACAAAAAATAATGATCCAATTCTAATTTTGTTCCTAAGCTATAAGAAACAAATTATATTTATGTAGTATCCATTTATTTATTAATATATTGCACCCGTGGTCGCAGTTCGCTAGTGTAATATAAATGTTGTGTAGTTATGACACAAACAGCCTGCAAAACGATCACTTTTAGGCAAAAGCTCTATTAGAGAGAGGATTACCGCAACTGTGCTTTTGCAGGTTGAAGAATGTACATGGTCTAAGAATTTCTTCCGAAACACGCAGGCTTCCTCACGACTTTTCCTTAACCGCAGAGCATGAAACGAAAGCTGAACAGCATTGATGTGAACCCGTAACCTTTACTTAGAAATCACGTGCTTATATCCATCGTGCAAACTTACCTTTTAATATTTTATCAAAATCAATAAAAATTTGAGGAAAATATTTTTAATTTGCAAATATTTTAACAGTCGAATTATCATAACATATAACACACACACACACACACACATACTAAATAAACATTTCTAAATACTTAATTTTATCGCTTAAATAATTTATTTAAATTTGGAATTAAGGTAATGTCTTTGTATGTATCTACAAAAAAAAAAAAAAAGACGTGAAGTACGTATGTATGTATATGTATGTATTGAGTGTCGTTACCTCCTCCATTTGTGAAACGATTATGAATTATATTTCTTTGGTTTATTATTAGTTCATTAAAACTTAAGTTTTACTAAAAAAAAATTGAAATTATAAAGGAAACAAACAAAACATGCTAATTCATAAATTTTCCACTTTTCAATAAAGTTTATGGTTGATTTTGTCACTCGACGATCACTACTAAATAAAAATAAATATAACTAAAAAAACTAATTTTTTTTAAGTAGCGAATCACAAATCATCAACGAGCATATACTAAAATAATTCTACTTTAAACTATAACATAAATATTAGATTAATAAATAACAGATTTAAATTGTAATTGATGTAACTAATTTATTTAAATAACTTATTATAAAGACTAACGCTTAAAGATTATGCGTTTCTATACCATTCATGTGAGTTCAATCTTGGTACAATTGATGACGCTGGTGTGAAAGTTTCTGAAGTACAATCAACGTACAATAGGGTCGAAACTCGTATCGGTTAATGGCTTACTAAAACTGGTGACATTGCAGCGTATTACCCAATTAACACGAAGAGGACTCATGTATGTTAAGTTATTTATATTATAAATAATTCAAACACACACTTTTTAATTTGTCAGGTTTAATTTTTCAACTTTATTTGTTAACTAACTGTGCCGGCAACTTTGTACGCGTTTGAATTAAACGAAAAAGTTATTGTTGTAGCCTAAGTTACTCCTTATTACATCAGCTACCTGCCAGTAAAAGTCCAGCCGTTCCAGAGACTAGCCGGAACAAACAAACAGACAGACAGACGAAAATTTTTAAAAATGTTATTTTGGTATATGTACCGTGTATACATACATATGCATTTAGTAAAAAGCGGTTATTTTAATGTTACAAACAGACACTCCAATTTTATTATATGTATAGATAATTTAAAAGAAAATAATAATAAAACAGCAATCGAATGTGTTATCAGCACTGAGTACAGAGAACGAAATATTAAGATTCAGTTATTGACATTTAATAACTTGACACATGAAAATTCAGTGGTGCTTGTCTGGGCTTGAACTCGCAAACATCGGTTAAGATGCACGCGTTCTAACCACAGGACCATCTCGGCTAATACAAATAAATAAATTAATATAACCTTAATAAATCAACATGAGTACTTAAATTAAATAATAAAACCAAAAGACAAAAATTATATGCTAATTACGACATTACAATCTTAAATGTCGCCTACGCTCTTTTACTAAATAGTTTCGCTTGAAATTGCGTTTCCGTAAAATAAAATATTTCTCGATCGAGAAATATGTCACTTTATATGCAAACTAGGATCGAAGCAATTATCTAGCTCCATGTGTAAATTAATTTAAAACGATTTCTCATTTTGCAGCATCCGATCAACATTGCCGTGATACTTAGATAATTAAATACCCTTAAATACTAATAATAATATTATATTATGTATTTATACTGTACTGACTTAAAATTACTGTACCCTTCCCATATATGTAAATATTATGATCCTCTGCCCAAAGGTTGTCTGGAAGAGATCGTTTTTTTTTTTTTTTATGGCATTGATTGGCGGACGAGCATATGGGCCACCTGATGGTAAGTAATCACCACCGCCCATAGACAAAGGCGCTGTAAGAAATATTAACCATTCCTTACATCACCTATGCGCCACCAACATTGGGAACTAAGATGTTATGTCCCTTGTGCCTGTGATTACACTGGCTCACTCACCCTTCTAACCGGAACACAACAATACAGAGTACTGTTATTTGGCGGTAGAATATCTGATGAGTGGGTGGTACCTACCCAGGCGGGCTTGCACAAAGCCCTACCACCAAGTAAAAGTGCTTAGCGATAAGGCCGCCTGTTGCACGTCATGCAACTTTGTGTAGCAAAATTGTAATTTTTAGTTTTAAGTTTGGGTGCAATAAAGAATTAATATATAAAAAAGTAAATAAATACCCTTTATCAATATATATATATATATATATATATATATATATATATATATATATATATATATATCTCGTCGATTGCGAATAATTAGTAATTCAGTTGATTTTGTTGAATCTGTGGGGTGTGAACGCCGTGACATAATGAGTCACGTGATCGGAATCGTTTGAAGGGACAACTGTCACATTTTTAATTCTTTCGAGAGCGAACAGTCTGAAGCTAAATTTTAGTATAGAGAGCGATACAGTTCGGGCCTTCCAAACGGGACCGTTGGTTCAAGGATAGTTATAATATACCTACTTTATAATTTGTGATTGCTGTTTACCTACATAAAGTACAAGAATTGTCGTATTGCATCGTCGGGGTTAATTGTCTGAGACCTACGCCATGAACCCTGTACCAGAAGCTCCTACCGATGACGGGTGTGCCGCTGATCTGTCACCGTCATATGTCAATGTCACACTAACCTTGGGAACTAAGATGCTATGTGGTCACAATGAATAACCATTCAAACCGGAACACAACAATACTAATTATTGCTGTTTGGCGGTAACTGTCGAGTGGGTGGTACATAGACTGCATGGGTTGTACTTGCACGCAGTCCTACTACTAAGAATTTTTTTCTACACGATTCGCTCCGTCTTAGACCACACGATAATCTCAATTTACTTGCTCTATATACTTAGTGTCATATACAGTTAATAAGGCATATAGATAAATTATTGGTACTATTGATTGATATGATTGTAGCTCGTGTTCATGATTTGTGCTAGTCCAACAGTGGGCATACCACCTACTATACAATTAGTCTACTGCAATATATGTACTTAACTTTTACAAGTAAATATATTAGAAATATTACCAAATGTAGCAATGACAACCAACAATAAAATTAGTAGTTACTAGTACTAGTAGGTACTACATTTCATTTCATACCAAACCTTCTTTGCCCAGTTGTGGGATTAGAAGTGTTATTGTATTGTAACAAAAAAATCAAAATTAGACAGAATATATTTTTATATATCTATGTGTCTGTCCACGACTGAGGAAACAATTTAGCCAGTTATGACTAAAATCTTCACGAATAGTTAATTAAAGCATAAATTATTATACCGTCAAATTAAAGAGTATCTCAGAAATTAAAAAAGAATATTTCCGTCTTATGTCACACCGAAATTACAGCTTATTGGATATTTTAAAAATCGAATAAATTCTAAAATCCATATGTAATATTGATATCACAAAAAATATATATTTAAACGAAGTTAACTTTTAAAGGTCGAATGTCTTAATAGGAACGCAAAACACACATGCATAGTTTCACTTGTAAACAACGCCAAATACAAACGAAAACTGCAAGGACGACGCACACACGAAACGCAATTGCAATTGTGATTCGTATTTGTATATTGCACACTAATACAAATATACTCACACTGATACAGTTAAGTCTGTGTGGTATACGTACATTCAAAGCTAATAATATATTATGAGTCGAAGTCTGTTGTAAAAGCAATCAGCTCTCATAACGCGATATGGTATCAAGTTGCGTAGTTTGAAAATCGAAAGTACTATACGTGAAGCCAGCCATGTGTACAGTTAATGAAAAAAGTCGTTAAAATGTTCATATTTCAATTAAGGTTTCAATAAAATAAAAAACTGCTCAAACTGTCATCGTGATCTTATATGAAAAGAAACTGCGTGTATTAATAATTTTTATTATTGAACTTAGCTAATTATTGTATTAACTACAATTTTTCTTAATCATTGTCATTCAAAAAATAACATTGGATCTAGTTATTATATATCTCACAACTAGTAAAGATACAGATTAAATTAAAATTTTAATTCATCATCAGTCGCCATTTTTATAGCCAACTGTCATCATAAAAAAACATAGCCCAATAGTTAATTCTCATTGTGATACACGGTTGTGTCTTTGTTTGTATTGCCTCATTACATTCAATTTACGTCAGCGGACGAGAGGAATGATCCAAATGTACTTTAATTTTATCTGCACACGCACGCTCGTTACAGCTTTTAGCTATAATAAAATAATTTATTGTATTATTTGTGTTCACTTGAGTAGGGTTTCTTGCAAGACGCCAAACACTAATACTCAATATTGTTATATTCCGGCTTGAAGGATGTGTGAGCCAGTGTAGCTACAGGAACAAGGGACATAACATCCTAGTTCCTAAAGTTAGTGATATTTTGGCGATGTACTTCAGTGCCAAGTGCGAAGGTGTGCCATACCATCAGGACGTTTGGCCGTCGTCCAGCCTGTACTATATACTACATAAATAGTGTTAGCTTCAGTAGTAAATAAAATATTACATTGTATTGACTCAGATACCATAAGCTTGTTCATAGCTGATACTTTGTCAACAAAGAATATTATTTTGTAAGCAAAGAGTTATCAGAACTTACAACAGTGAACAGTCTCCTACTTATACAAAGTATAATACAAACATCCCAAGTAAAAATCCTAATCAACTGCATCACTTGCTCTGTCTATTCTAGCGTGAACAAAGGAGACAAAAGATATATACCGAGCTTGTGAAGCATGTAGAGAAATACTTGGAGTATTTACTTTATAATTTTACTTCATGTTAATAATTTGTGCAAGCTGAAAGAGGGATCTCGATACCACCCACCTATTAATTAGTCTACCGGCAAACATTGGTTTTAATTGTCTGTGGCGGCGACGCTTGGAGTTAGAACGAGTGATTGATATTTCTTACACGGCCGATGTTATGAGTGGTGGTGGTCGCCTTACCACAATAATGCCACCTGACGCCCCTGTCCTTCCTAAATTAATTTAGAATAATAAAGTATTAATATTATTACTTGATTAATTAACGATTATATTTATTGAAATTATAGTACATGTATGTGTTTTTCCAACTCAAGCCTGTGCTAGGGTCACAATCAACATATTTTTTCAAATATTATATTCCCAATGATAACTAAATAATAAATAAATACTGGTATACTGCTAGGCTTGATTGATTGAGAAACAATAGCCCAAATTGCAAAAGCCCAATGGTTGAGATTTTTTTTTTTATAAATATTTATATCTAAAAGTAAACTAGTACACTACACTTTAAATATAAAACCTTATTTATAGCACCAGTTCAATCTTATGAATGAATTTAAGTTTAAATTGATTAAACATAAGAAAACCTACTGTTATTTATAATAAATTCTTCACGCGAATGTACTGCCCCTTTTAAGGAGTTCTCTCATAAGGCTTGAGGCGTGTAAAGAGCCACTTTGCATAACTCAGTCAATATAGCAAATAATAGCAAACGGTGAGCGTGAGCGAGTTACACCGTGGGTGTCGTTTATTTACTTTTGAATTTATTTGGAGTAACATATTTTGATAGGCACACTTATTTTTTTACTACTTTCTGTTCGCGGCTTTGTCTTTATGTGATTAAGAAACCTTAAGAAACCGATCGATGGTACCTTGAAAAAACATGAAAGAATTAAAAGGTAATTTAACTATTTTTTTTAATTAAATTTAAAATAAAAAAGAATTACATAAACACAGCATTTATACTCGTATATGGATGTAAATATAAATGCTGTATTTAAAAATATTACAGATTTATAATGATAACAGTTATTTGGGGGGTAGCGTTATTTTGAGATAGTGTATTATTACAAAACAACTATAACTGTAAATTTGTTGTTCATAAATAAATAAAACTCATTATTACGTCGTTAGAACTCCACCTATTATATACTGGGCTATCTCTAATTTAAATCATTATAAAAATCTATTATATATTTCTAAAATAATGTTTATGCGATTGTACGCAGAAAACAAACAAAGCAACTGGCTAGTGAAAGTGATCGCAATGATTGCGCCCGCGCCGGTGCTCGGACGAACCGGTATGTTACCGGCCACTGTAACCGTACAACGCGCGTTATGTCAAAGCCTTATATATTTCTAACACCAAACAAGATTTTTTTCTCAGTTATTCTTTAGAACTAATATAGTTCAGTGAATAGAAGGCATAGATATCTTCCTAAAGTCTCTGATACGAATTAATTATTACTTATTGTTAAAAATAGTCCCTAATCGAAATTAGAATGTATTCGAAATTTAAAATTTTATTAAATTCTCTATCAATGTATGTAAGTTACGTATTTGTATAACTGTTATTTTAATATACTTTTGATATCGAAAAAAAAAAACACTAAAAACTCTAACCTAATTTTAAAAGCTAAAGGTCGATGCACGAATGATCTTAATTAAACAGAACGATTTCATCATTTATTTCAGATCAAATTATGACACCATTTAGTAACATAGACTTAACATAAAATTATACCAATCGTCTATACATATTTTGTTTATAATAGAATTTGTTAAGCTTTTTGCGAGGCTATAAAATTAATGTTGAAATGCTAGTTTCGTCATAACCAGTCGCGATTTAATAACACTGATATTTCTATTAATAAATAAGTTATTTATTTTAAATGTCGACTTTTATGACAACAATGATACGTTAAATTAATATTTGAAAACGATTATGAAAAAAAAATTTAAATATTTTTTTCCGACAGTTGGGAAAATTAAAACAATTATTATTTTTTATTTATATTTGATAAGTCCTGGTGGATTCAGTTTAGTGCTGGGTCACCTGGAATAGGTGCTCACCACTCAATATGTATGTTTCTGTTAAACAACAATTAGTTAATAACGCGTTCGATAAACTTATTTTTGTATTGTATATGTACCGTGTATACATACATATGCATTTAGCAAAAAGCGATTATTTTTATATTACAAACAGACACGGCAATTTTATTATATGTATGTATAGATATGTAAAAGTTATAATTCTACCCGATCAATACTGCTTTTGACCGAAAAAAACTATATACTAAATATATGTATTTGATTAGCTAGGTTAGTTTTATTTCTAGAGGCGACTTCCTCGTTGGCCTAGAGGCTAAATATAATGATGCAGAACCCGACGTCCTAGCTTCAAACCCGGTAGAGGTCACTCCGACCAAAAGTTATTGGGTTTTCTGTCGAAAAATTCTCAGTGACACCCCGGAATTTAAACGATGGACGTCCTGCGTCTGAATTCATTGGGGTCGCGTGGGTTCCATCCCATCGTATTATTAGAGTAAGGGAATAACACTTTTTACACTTGTGCAATATTGGCTTGGCTGGTCTGCCTTGAGATAAGCCACCGTGGCAAAATGGTCAGGATGACATCATAATTACCCTTTCCTTAGACATGACATGTATGTACTGTATCTCCTTACATCTTCGTCCAAACAGTTATATAATACCCCTTTACCAAATACCATTTATATACATAAAACGTAACGCATACGATAGTTTTTTTTTTTAATGATACAGGTTGGCGTACGAGCAAATGGGCCACCTGATGATGTAAGTGGTCACCACCGCCCATAGACAATGGTTCTGTTTCAATCAACCATTCCTTTCATCGCCAATGCGCCACCAACCTTGGGAACTAAGATTTGATGTCCTTTGTGCCTGTAGTTACACTGACTCACTCATCCTTCAAACCGAAACACAACAATACTGATTACTGCTGTTTGGCGGTGGAATATTTGAATAGTGGGTAGTTAAAAGTATACACACACAAACACATACACAAAAATATGTTAAAATTAAAACCTAGAAATAGAAAGCAAACAAGTGTAATGTCTTTAAGCGCTTCAAGGGCTACATACTTTAAGTAACTTAAGCTACAAAGTATATTTTTTTTTTTACGGATGTTCGCAAATCTGTTTAACGTGTTAAGGCGTCAGCCATCAATTAGCCGTCGTATTGTTCCACCGTATCGCTTTACGACATCCGAGTCGGCACGAGAAAGCTAATGTATGTCACAAACCGTATTGTTGTAACACAAACACTGTCAACGACGTTGAAAAATGCGTGCGATTTGTCCGTCCGTTCGTATGATCTTGCGTAAGTCTTAAGGTCTGGTTTCATTGCAGTATTGCAAATGTTTTCTATTTTTCACATAATGAAACCTGAAGAAATTTAAGTTAAAAACACCGTTTAAATAAAATAAATAAGTTGTCGTCTGCCTGCAGCCTCGCTCGCGTTGCAGAAGTTGGTCGTCAGATGTTAGGAATTAAAGTATAGCCTATCCTTCCTTGGAGCTTAAGCTTGCTTCGTACCAAATTCATCAAGTTCGGTTCAATGGTATGCTGGTGAAAAAGCAACAGACAGACAAAAAGACAAGATTACTTTTGCATTTCTAATATTATATGATGCAACTGTGTAAACAATTATCCGATAGGAGTTGCACGCCGTCTGTGTAGACTGATGTTTAATGACGCTGTTCCAGAAAAGGCATATATCAATGTTCTTAATAGCCCGGAGTTCGACTGAAAAATGTTACGGCTGACTCTTCTCTTTCCGGCTGTATCGGATTTGAAATCCTTTCACACACAATATCTCTATAGACATACAGACATACATTAAAAACATAGTATATAAATGGTTATTGTCATATCTAAGAGATAGACATATACCACCGCAGACATTTTAAAGACCTTTCTAAGGTGTACAATAATGTAGAACATTATTTTGATCTAACTCGTAGGATTCAGCCGTTTGTAATTTAAGCGCAAAAAATGTGTTTATTTACGAAATCACTTCAGAAACCTCTAAAATTATCAGTGTTTCTCTATTATATTGTGCATGTATTATATACTCTATCTAATAAAAAAAACCGCATCAAAATCCGTTGCGTTATTTTAAAGATCTAAGGATAGTAAGCAAACTTTGTTTTATACGACGTAATGATATGTAAAACTTGTGCATGTCTGTGTGATTTTTGTTAACGCTAACTCCGGTTACCGACGACGGCGGCGGTTATTATGAAGTAGGAAGACATATTGGTTTTTACGCCGTCTGAGTCGATCAATTTTGCTGCTATTTTTTGCAACAGTATAAATAAAGCGACGGTGTAAATTATTAAATATAATTTATGCAAATGGATCCCGTTATATAGACAACGATTAATATTTTATGCCAATTCATGCTTAAAAATCATACAAGCATATTAAGTTAATTTAAGTGACATAATAATAACACCGAAATATGAGATTACTAGGCGTACGACGACCTCCGTGGTCGAGTAGTGTGTACAACGGTTTTCATGGGTCCGCCACTCCGAGGTCCCGGGTTCGATTCCCGGCTGAGTCGATGTAGAAAAAGTTCATTAGTTTTCTATGTTGTCTTGGGTCTGGGTGTTTGTGATACCGTCGTTACTTCTGATTTCCATAACACAAGTGCTTTAGCTACTTACATTGGGATCAGAGTAATGTATGCGATGTTGTCCAATATATATTTATTATTAAACAGGCGTTGCTCTACCAGAGATTTGATTATCCAGCCTCATAAAAAAATAATATGTAATAGGTAGGCGAACGGGCTTATGGCCCACCTGATGGTAAGTGGTCACCCCTATTTTAATAATTCCCCATATCGCCAATGTCCAACCAAGCTTGGAGACTAAGCTCAAACATCCCTTGTGCCTGTTCACACTGGCTCACTCACCCTTCAAACTGAACAACAATACTAAGTATTATTGTTTGGTGGTCGAGTATACCTTCCAAGTAAATACAATTAATAATTATAATTTCTCATAATGATAATGTCTTGACTGATTTCGGCCACGGTAAACGTCTTTGAGCCGAGATGTTACGCTTCGACCAGTTTGGAAAGTAGATTCTACCGAGACGAACCCGCAGGAAACTCAATAGTTACTCTTTCCCACCATTTTAATCACAGAATATGTCATTAAAGTACCATTACATTGATTCAATAAATACTAATTCTACGCTTTTTTATCTTTAGTATAATCTTGTGTTGAGTAATATCAATATTTTTTTGACATGAGCTTTAAATGTTTTAATGATCCAAGTGAAAAATAACTCACAGTATATTCATTTAGTTAATTTAATGTAATCGTTTTAAAAAAAATATTAAAACGCGAATGGAATCGTAGCACACAGCTAGTTAAACAACAAAAACTTAACATAAGTGCTACTAATATAATTATGAATTTGCAACTTTAAATAACCAGTCTCGCAATCTGTTTCTCGAGCGACAAAACACGAATACAAATATTTTGAATTCCCGTCATTTTCTCGGGAACCCTAAAAACGTGTTACATAGTGCAAAATCCCTTATAATGAAGTATGAAGATGCGTAAAAATGCTTTTTACATCACTTATATCCACTTAATTCTGTTTAAGATATTTTAATGCGTAGTAAGGCCGCTAATATGTTGCCTTGATTCAAATTCGCATAGACTAGGAATACAGAAGTGGCATGGAAAAAATCAAATTCTCTTACTCAGCTTACGGTAGAGTGAACTGACAGAAACCGTAGGTAAAGAAAACGCGTTATGCTTCCTCCAGACAACCTTTGCCTAGTTATATCTTTCTCTGTCCATTTAATATGGTTTTATACAATATTATTTGTTTTCTTTGTTATTGTTTTCATTCAGATGTAATTTTTAATGTAATAACAGTTTTATCATTGTAATTTAATGTATTTTAATGCGTATGTTATTTAATACACAATAAATAACGAAAGCAATTTCGTTCCAAACCAAAATACTTTATGTCTATATGTTTAAGCGGATACGCAGGCGGCGAATATATTTTAATTGATAGTAAGAAATAATAATCATTCGTCATATCACCGATGCGCCAACAACCATTGCAACTAAAATTGTATGTCTGTTGTGCCTGAAGTTATACCGACTCACCCACCATTTAAATCAAATGAACGCAACAAATATTGAGTATTGCTGATTGGCATTATATATTCTACCTTCTACCCAGACGACTCACTTAAAGCACTCAAGCAAAAATTCTATTAATCTGTAGTATTAACTAATATATATATAAATATACATGACAAAATATTCTACATATTGAAAAAAAAAAACGAAATATCTAGCATATTATACAAGATGTACAGTTTGATGGTTTGGTGGAAGGTCTTCTGGGAAGTCATATTTAAAAAATATGTTTGCTTCAAAGGAAATAATCGTCAGTTGCATCAGATTTAATATTAAAAATGATGATGATGTCCTTTCTCTAAGGTTATATACTTAAACTTATTCCAACCAAAATTATAAAAGACAAACGAACAACTTTGACATTGAATTAACGCGATATCATTGGTCAAGATCTTTTATAAATAATCATTATGGATTCGCAAAAAAAATGCTTTTTGAAGGTCGACAAACTCATCGTAACTTTGAAATAATAATTAAAGTAGATACAAGTAATTAGTGGAACAATGTCATATTATAAATAAAGATATACAAATCAAGAAGTGGTTTTAGTTCATAATATAAGAGATCTATTACCATATCACACGGAATATGTAAATCTAAGGTTTGTTTATCTGAACTCCTTCTTCAATGTGAATAGGCTATATTTAACAGCAAGACACCGGTGAAACTGTGCGGAAATTTTAAGTAACATATATAAACATATCACAACTTTAAACTACTTTAATTAAGGATATTTTTGAAGACATACATGTCGATACGATTAATTATTTATTTTATTTGTAATATATACACTATCGAAGGTGCGTTGGCGTTAAATTAATATTTTACTAAAACAAACTTAACAAATGCAAACTAAAATGTATTGTTTGTGTCTTCTCACGCACATTAAAACGTCTTATAAGCACGAGCGTGACTCACTGAATGCACGTTACACGCTGACAATTTTTTAAAGTGGAGGGGCGCGCCTTTTTTAACTGATACAGCTGATGAGAACTGCGATGCCGCTTACGCTAACGAGACGGTTAATCATAAATGATAACAAACACAGAGGAAATAGATAATAAGAATTAAACTTATCATCATTAACATTGAGATTACCTATATAAAATTAAACATACGTACGTATGTACATATATATAAATATTTCATATTCAAAGTTTATGTAAAGAAATTATCTAAACTCTGCGACTATTTTTTTTATTATCTATACGAAATATGATTGGAATCAATTTACACAATGCCATTTCTATAACTGTTCTGAGGTCTTCATTCACTTAGCTGAGTTATTTTTCAGATCTTCGGGGAAGGTACTTCATTAAGATGCTGATTACCGACATATGTTTAACGAGGGTACACTAACTTGTTTACCAGAACATATTACTCTTCTCTGGTATGTACTTCACTTAAAGGTTACTTTACAAAAACCTAATTAGTTCTAATTAGAGAAAAAGTAAAGTAAATAAAGAGTATATAGTGTTACCTGTTAATATGTATATGTTGGTAACGTTTTGGAGATATGTGTGTGTTATATCTCCAATACGCCACCAACCAAGGTATCTAAGTTATTATATGCCTTGTGCCTGTACTTACACTGGCTCACTCACCCTACGAACCGGAACACAATGATGCAAAGTATTGCTGCTTGGCCGTGGAATATCAATGGTTGGGTGGTAACTACGAAGACTGGCTTGCACAAAGCCTACCACCAAGTAAACTTACTTCGTTGATTACGATGCGACATAAATAGTTATCTATACAACTGATTGTCAGCAAAGAGTAACAACTGAGATTATTGCCGGTTCTTCACGGTAGATTCGACATTCCGGACCGGTGGTAGCTTCAAATTTAATTTAACAAGCAAAATGACTGATGATTGATTAAAATGTGCTCGCAAATACCTACTTGAATACAGTATTTTTCGATTTGATTTACTTATTGACCTATATATCTCTAAGTTTTCAGCTTTTATTAGGAAGAAACAACAATAGCCTACGGATCGGGATTGAACTTGCAGCTTTAACACCTGGATGCTGTATATTAATTGCTGAGTTATTGAGACTACGTATATTATTATCCTTGTTTAATCTACACACCGTTAGTTAACATTAACTGGAGTTTCCAAAGGAAATACATCATTCAAGGCTAACATGCTATATTTTGATTAACCCTTGAACCTTGTACTCGCCTCCCGTCCATACCTTCAACGATGTTAACCAGAAATGTGATTTCCGCAGTTGAATTTCGAATCAAACGTCAGCATATAGT
Source organism: Vanessa tameamea (assembly GCF_037043105.1). NCBI lineage: Eukaryota > Metazoa > Arthropoda > Insecta > Lepidoptera > Nymphalidae > Vanessa > Vanessa tameamea. Next base: position 10,003,626 of record NC_087324.1, read on the forward strand.
TTAGCTATCTTTTTGAAAGAGAATTTTCTCAGGTATATATATATATCAAGAACGTTATATGATAACGTTATTACGTAGTAGTAGTAGTAAAAATTTCCTAAATATACGTTTGTATATTTCATATATACTGCCGATATTTTTCTAAAAAACTAATGGCCAAACCAATCCAAAGCATACATAAAATTACGTATCACATGAAGTGGGGTTGCAGCTATGGGGGGTGTGGGTATAATATAGCTCTCCTATTGTGAAAACATTTTTGGAATTAGATCATTAGTTGCGGAGATATAAGTCAAGCCACCGACGTGATTGGGAAATCTCTTCTTGAAAGGCCTTACCATCGAAAGAACACTCTGTGGCTGTTACTATATTTTTAAATTTCAAAATACAATAACAATACAAAATTAAAATACAAATAATGTGTAGATAATGAATGTTGTTTGTACGTCAGTCAAAAATGAGTTTCCTTTGAACCTTTGACCCTCAACTTTCACACTGAACTCATTTATCAATCCATTGTTACCATATTTGCATTCCAACAATGGTCGAATTAATTATTGCAATATTTATAAAACAAATATTTAAAAAACAATAATAACACCTAATAATTATTTTGGTTCTTAGATAATTCATTCATTTGTTCGATGATGACTCGTTCAATAGCCATCTTCTGCCTAGTCAAGCTTGAACGTCATGTCAATTCAAGGTCGAACTTATTTATGTCTCTTTCCTCCTCCTCCCATTGTAATGGACTCTCTTTATAACAGTAGACTCATAAAAGCACTTTTCGATTGTCATTGAAGGTAACCTTCAGTGCGATTCTGTAAGAATTCACTTAGGATCACACTCGTGAAATATTGACCACTAACAGTGATACGCCATTTTAATACGTGTAATATATAATTTTTATAATTATTGTAGTCAATATCATATATAACATACTGACAATTCACGCACATTTACTGCGGTGAGATTCGAGTTTCTTGTTACAGAATAGCCCTAATGTTCGGTTTATAGGTTCTAGTGAGAGTATCCGAAATAATACTCAGTAATTATCATTACTAAGTAAATACCTATTTAAAAATGAAATTTTATTTATTCACAATGGTACATTATATTCAACGAATACACGCTTCCATGTCCAAATATCCCATAACTGAGCAAACGTTTTGTAAAACATATACGGTTAATATTTAAATTGTAAAATACTTTCTTCGAATCTTTCTAGACGTGTAAAATAAAGTTTCGAAGTTAATTTGGTAATATAGCGCTGTTTTCTACTGTCACGTACGTCTGGGTCACGATTTTGATTAAACTTGCATTTTTATTTCACTTTCATTGTTGCTCCTCTAACTTTCAATTTCAATCGAAATACAATATTTATTTTTGATTACAAGCAACTTAATAGTTTACTTGGTTTATGCAAGCCCGTCCGTAGGTAGCCGCTGATCACATACTCTACCCCTAAACAACAATTCGTTTGAGTGACTATTTAAAGGGTGAGTTAACGTAGCTACAGGCATATAGTTCCTATTCATGACTGTTGGCGCATTGACAGTATAAGGAATGATTAATTACCGCGCCAATGTCTATGGGCGGTGGTGACCACTTAACATCAGGTTGTTAGTATAATTTACCACTTTACCTATTTTATGAATATGATTGCGAAAATGACTCAACTTCTGACAGTATTATAAATGCGAAAGTATGTTTTAGTTTGTCCTTGACTGTCTCGTAGACGTGGCTAGTGAAATAACACAAGTTCAAATCGTTCATTATTGTCTTGGATTCAAATCCTTATCCTATCAAGAAAGTACACGAACAGCCTAGACAATTCAGTTAGGAAGTAGTGTTACGTAAGAGTATATTCGCGTGCCTAAACAAGCACGTAAATATATTGTGAATTGTTTAGCGTACCCATAATCTCCATATATAAACATTTGAAGTTAAATTAGAACTTATTTTTGATACATTTGATGACCCAGTATTCGAATCCATCCATCGAACTTAGTCCAACCGTGTAGGAGAAGTTAATTGACATACACGTACATACAATTTATATAAATTATCACAGTAGCACTATAAAACTAATATTGGGTTTTAAAATTACCGTACGATTACATCTACCTCAAAAAAAAACCATCTATAACCGGAAGTATTATACTTATAAAACCGCTAATATTCATGCAAAAAATAGCGTAATAAATATTACATATAATTTATGCATATTAATATGTATACAATCTCCTTGAACTATACCTTGAAAAGTATTCTATTGCTTATATTGCTAGAATATTAGCATGTACGTCATATAGCATTATCACAGAACCGACAGAACATATGATAATTAAATTACGGGGACTGGACTCACTTCCGCTATTTACATTTGATACAACATGAGAGTTCTTACACTTATAAAAGATTTTTAACGTGTATATCTTCCTTACTTATGTTTAAGTTATTATATTCAATCTAAATCATAAATAAACGGTAATTGTCTTGTAGGTCTTTTGGATACATAAAAGATTCCGGTACCTGGATTAAATTCCTGGGTCAGGCCCAAAATAGATTTGAGACTGACCGGAAATTGGAACGGAGTTACCATTTTAAACGCATATAAACGAATACTGTGATATATCTTTCTTGATTTGAATATATGGTGGGTGACCAATTAAGAAGCTGCGTGGGTTCCGTAACTATTAGTCAATAGTATTGATATAAAGGAAATCTGTGTAATTTTAAATATTATATTTTTATGTCATATAGTTTGTCACCATTTTCCTAAGACATTGTTACTCTAAGAATATTATTAATTCCTTATATCACCTATGCGTTACAAACCATGGAAACTAAGATATTACGTCCCTTGTGCACAGGCAGTGAGCCAGTGTAACTACAGAGTTACACTGGCTCACACGCCATTCAAAGCGTAATATAACAATTCTAAGTATTACTGTTTGGCGGTATAATCCAAGCCAAGTAAAATAAACAAAACAGAAACAGTTGAGAGTTAACAAATATAATCAACAGAAGCTGCTTCGAAGAATACATTCACTTGTGAGATGCGATTGTGAACAACACTGATACCTAAAATGGTAACACGTCACATGCAAGAAAACATACAGGATGCACTGACTTTCGTGCTCGAATACGGACGACAGTGCTTATTTATGACGTTTACATGTAATCTAAAATAGCCGGAATGTCCTGGCAATAACAAAGATTACATCTTGAAAATGAAATTGAAAATGCAATACTTGATAAGTTAGTTATCTATTTTTTGATAATCAAAACATTCACTTCAAACAATTTGTATGGCAAAACAATGTTTGCTGGGTCAGCTAGTATAGGTATATAATTGAAACCTAGCCTAGACGAAATATCAATCACGCTTCCGACTTAATGACATTCTATCCGCGAAACTACCTTTAGGCTTGAATAACAGAGAAAACCGCATCCTCGTGGTATCGTGTGTTTCCTCTGACACAACCGACCACTGTTTGTCATGTGTTTAAGGTCAATGACTCTAGTATTTTATTTGTGTATATGGGGCAGTGAGATAGACGAACTCGAATAGATTTTTCTGTTCTTAGAAATTCAACTTCAAAACTACATTTATAATTTAGTTTTTCATTTCACTTTATTCAAAAAACTAAATATTATATTAATTTATTTATAAACAGTTTTGAATCGTTATTTAATAATGCTAAATGAAATGGAAATCCACCAACGAAACGATGTTTTTACGATATTTACGAAATTAGCTATTACGAATTAACTTAGACAGAGCATGAGTACCCTAACCGATAATTGCTGATCAAACTCCCGGTAAGCACCACTCTCGAGCAGCGGTTTCATGTGCGTAATGATTTGCCCCAACAAGGTGGACTGAAAATATTATATGTCGCGGCAAGCCCCTGGATCGGGTAGTGCAAGGCAGTTGTAAAGATCCTTCAGGAACGCCAGCAGTGGATGTCTTCTAGCTAAAGTGATGATGATATTTAATGAGCTGCACATGATAAATCCACTTCTAAACACATTTATATTTACAAATCCTCAGAGCTTCATGGAGTGGACTCCATCACCTGTTCCTCAACATAAGGCGACACTTTGCCCAACAGTGTCACATCTACTGGCACATTACTTTTGACATTATTTTACTTATTTAAAAAACGAAACTATTCCAGATATTTTTTTTTCTCATATCGAACAAAGCCATCGGCGTGTGAGATCAACTTGCACTTGGCCGATTTTTAAACAATTAAGATAAATGCTTTCGAATCTCCCACATAAATATACAGTTAATAGAAATTCTGGCGTGCATTCGAACATCTGGCTTAGCAGTCCAATCAACGAATAAAAAACGATTAATAAAAAAATATAATTTGTTACGAATTACAACATTAGTTTTGTTGTTCAATATAACTTCTTGTTTACATCTTACTACAGTCTCGCTTTTAAATAAAATTAATTTGTAGTTGTAGAAAGGTTTCCTGTGGTATAAGATTCACTTGATTTATTTGTGCAAGCCTGTCTGGGTTAGTAAGCTATTCTATACTTGGTATTATTGTGTTTCGGTTCGAAGGCTGAGTAAGCCAGTGTAACTTAGGCTAACAACATCAACACTACAAGGACAACATTTTATTGCCCAAGGTTGGTGGTGTATGGGGAAGTAAGGAATGGTTAATATTGTTTACAGCGCCATTGTTTATGGGTGGTGGTGACCACTTACCATCAGGTGACCCATACCTACACTCTACTAGGATTGAAGGCTATTAATGAAAGACAATATCGGGATGTTAGTTATCATACCTTTGCAGTATTTTTAATTATTGTAAAGAAATAGACATTAAACGTATTTAATTAATTTGCCAATGATATTGTAAAATAAAATCAATACTTTATTTCCATTAGATAATAACTTCTAACTCTATCTTGATATTTACCTTTAACTCAAAAATTCTGCGATCGATATCGATCCAAAAATTAGCGCGTTCGACCAAAAAGCAAAAAACTACAGCCGTATCATATAACCTATTTTCCAACTATTTTATGCAATTGTCAATGGCACAAATGTCGTATCTCACCTTGAAAGATCCACTGGGGCACTGATAGGATCTATATAAAAACATGAATGAGATGTTATCGTCGTTTCGAAACTACTGACGAATATGAGGAACGTCCACCTGATCCATAGATAGAGTTTTGTCAGTATAAATATTTTGAGGTTAGGTCAAGTACGATTTGACAAAAACGTGAATACTAGCACCATTATCTGACTAGTTAGGAATTATGAACATTGCCACTATGTGATATGCCGTTCAGTACAATGATAGTGTTGATTCTTATACGATTGACTGGGGAGAGTGACTCCATAACACTATGGGATTATATTCAAATCAGTTAATCTGAGTGTCAGAAAGTCTCTTACTAATGATTCCTTATTTAAATTATGTTTCTTTTTTAAGAATAAGAATATAAATTGATATTTAAATTTTTTTAATGTGCCTAAATTACAAGATATTATAAATAAAAAAAGATAAATTAAAATATTATATACTTTTAAAAATTACCAATACGCAGGTAGTTCACGACCATCCAATAATACATAAAGTAAAATATTCATCTCAGTATCTATGATCACGTCGATACATATTTGTATATAGATAAAAATATACTGAGTCAGTTGTAAAATTTCCAAGTAATCCAAGATTAACTACGCTTGTAGTTTACCGCTAACGAATGAAGTGGTTGATACTGCAATTATTATCAATAGTATGTTCTATTGCTATCAATAAGTTATTATTTAATTAAATAGTTTCTAACGAGTTTCTGATTGCGCACAATTATAAAAATTGTTGGAGCAAACTATTCCAGCAATTTCGTACGTCCCGAACCTAGATGACTAAAAAGTATTTCTTTGGTTAGTGACTCTTTAGTAAATATATTTTATGATTAATCCAAATAACAACCATACAATCAAACAACATTGAATTACAAATTGAGTGCCTTTTTACTATTTTTTTTTTTTTCTACCCTAAAGTGACTAATTTTTAAGCAATTTTTTAACGTTTTGATAACATAAACATAGTAATAAAAAAAATATATAAATCTGGCAACGCATGACAAAATCCGACATTTCCAAAAATAGCACGGTCTTTATCGGTCTCATTAAACAAGATCTAATGTGTCTAATATTAATTTAAAATCTTTATTTATCATGCAATAGAAATAAAATACAATTATTTTTAATCAATGATGTAGTTTAAGTCAAAATATAAATAAACCATGTAATGTTACGACTTACGGTATCATAAATATTTTTTGCATATTGTCCTTTTCATGATAGTGCCCAACACCGCCCATAGAAAATGGCACTGTGAGAAATATTAACCATTCCTTACATCGCCAATGCACCAACCTTGGGAACTAAGATCTTATGTCCCTTGCGCCTGTAGTTACATTTACACACTCAAACTTCAAACCGGAACAGAACAATACGGAGTATCGCTGTATTTAAGAAATTATTGATTAGCTAATTGTCTAAATATCGCATAAAATCGTAAGAAAATCTACCCAGACGGACTTGCACTTCCTTTACCTACTACCGAACAAAATGCCTTCTCAAGTCAACATGAATTTCGTAAAGGTATACCTTTTAACAAAAAAAAATATATTTTCAACCACCCACACGCTTAGACTTCTGATTTCTTCTGATTTAAATTAATATATAACGGAGTTAAATGAGGATCTCGTTATGAGATTCGTAATTAGATGGATGAGACGTAGGAAACTCAAATAATATTTTACTCTTTTAAAGTCGTTTATTCTCTTTTCATATTTTTTGATCATTTCTTTATTTTTCAATGACGGCTGTCAACCCGTGACCGACGCCCATCCAGTCGCCGCCGCTCCACCTACTTCACTCAAACGTACTAAAGACGATTTAGACATTCTTTTAAGTGTTAGATAAAGCAATAGATGGCATCTGCGACATAGATTTATATATATAGATTACATTTAATTTAAAAATTATAATACGTACCAATAAAAAAAAAAGCTATCCTTTAGTAATTATTAATAAATAATGTCATTTTTTTTTTATTTAATTAAATTTTCAGTAGTTTTATAGTCATGCAAGAAGATCAGCGAATTAAATAATCCATGCGTAGTATGAGAACCGCTCATTGAACCATGAGCTTGTCTGTCATCGCATTATCTACACCATGGATCACGATCTACACCATAGATCAACACGTCACGTTCAAATGACACTCAAACGATGATCTCATTGCGTTTTTGCACGATTCGTTGCGCCTGCGCACAGTGTTGGCCAAACGTAATAAGCTCACTCGGTTTGACTATTTTTTTTCTACTTTATTTTATATATCATAAGATTCATGTTTAGATTTATGTTCTTGTTTAGTATTTAAGTAGTCATTCTGAGAACTAAACTTATCACGGGTATTTTTTTCTAATTATCACAACTCTATAATTTCTGTGAAATAGAATATTATTACCAATAGGTTACTAATTAAATCTACTAGTATTTCTCCGTAATATTAATAAAATATTTTATATTAAATATCTGTGATTATATTAATTTAAATACAAAAATCAAATCATTAAAAAACCGTTTAAATATATTTCAATATATGTTTTTACGTGTCCACTTTTTAATCATTCGTTATTTTTTAATAAGTTTTACTTCCTAAATTTTATTATATAGGTACTTACTACTGTTATTATCATTATTTCTTATTTTAAAGATTTATTTTTTTTATTTTTAATCTGTCTTTAAGCTTATATTGTGATTCTTGAAAAATAAATGCATTCAATTTCAAATCAAATATCTTGCCTATATATCGACTGTACTGGATTTCGACCTTGGTAAAGTAATAATAATTTACACAAAAAAAGAAATCCTTGCCAGAAAACATATTTTTCATTACCAGTATTTTATATCATCATTGTCATTTACGTCATCCTATTTTTTGGAAATCGTTCGTTCGTCGTACAAAGAAAAAAGGGTTTGGATAGTGGTCGCTGATACGTTGGCTTACCCTCACCACTTCTAACGCTTCTGTGTAACAAATGACATACTAATCTTTATTATTATAAGCACAATTATTTACCATTTAATTTTTTTTTTTTGTACTTATCAAATTACTTACAAAAAAATCTTTAAGAATTAAGTTTAATTTGACCACAAAATACTTGACAGTAAAAATCTCAAAAGAACGAACTAATACGTTATATAAATACAAATGGATGTTATTACTTGACACAATTAAATCGAAACCCTATATTTCCCTCCAAAAGGTTAAAACCTGCCATTAGGGTTCAGATAATCTCAAATAAAACAATAGTGACCGTTATGTTGTTACTAAGATAGGGCGATTTAAGTAGACACAGACCATTTCTGGACATAACAGTCCCTCTGTACAAGGCTGTAACAGTATAAACCTCGTAACGTAAATTCAAGATGTGCAGTTCATTATAATCCGACAACATTGACATATCTTCACTGTCATCTTGTTAACCGGTGTGCGTGTCTGTCCTGTTCACGTCATATTGGTGTGTGGTCCAAGATGGCGGCTACAAGAATTGTCAATGTGACGTCGTTTTATTTAGCTGTCATTTTTGACATATTATATACTGTAAGAGTCATCTCCTATATAAAAGTCTTATTGTAAACTACTTTTAGTAGATTAACAGATTAATGTATAATTTTTCAAGCGGATATAATGGATAAATGAATAAATATAAATATTGGACAACATCACATACATTACTCTGATCCCCATGTAAGTAGCTAAAGCACTTGTGTTATGGAGAATCAGAAGTAACGACGGTACCACATACACCCAGAGCCAAGACAACATAGAAAACTAATGAACTTTTGAAATGAAACGAACCCGGGATCTCGGAGTGGCGTGCCCATGAAAACCGGTGTACACACTACTCGACCACGGAGTGTCACGGAAAAAAATATGTTGAATAAAAAGTTTTTATTGCTAGAATATATATTTAAACACAGGACACGATTGTTTAGTTTCAAGCAATTAACGATCCTGTAAATCTTACTGAAATCGTTGACTGTAATTTTCCCTGGAGTCTCCATAACATATTCCACTGATAATATTTAAATCAAATATTTTTATTCAATTTGAACAATCGTCAAACCGCTTACGCGTCCCCATTACGTCCTCCCACGTCCTATAAATACCAGTACTTCATTAAAATAATATTCCCCATTTCCATTATCCGATCTGTAATCACTGCTTAAGATTTAAATTCCCCGAGGCTTCCGTGTCTGTGGAAACAAATAGACAAGCGACAAGGACAACGTCCATTAAACTATTTGCTTGAACATTCAAAATCTATGTCCGAGTGGACAATGGCTGATCTTGATTGACCTTTGGTCGATTTACTAACCAAACAGTACTTGTTTGGTATATTATTATTATTTTCATGGCATTGGTAGTTGGAGGGGCAAATAAGTCGCTTGATGGTTAATGGTTACCATTGCCAAATATCTACAACAATTTTTTTCATCTCTAATGCGCCACCAACCTCAGATTTTACCAGGGATATATGCCTAAAGTTACACTGGTCCACTCACCTTTCAAACTGGAACGCAAAACTATGAGTGGGTGGTAATTACACAGACGGTTTTGCACAAAGCCCTACAACCAAGTAAATTTTATATTGAAGATATCTTTATGAACAATGACTATTTTTTGTTATTAAAAGTTTTTTCATTATCATATTAATAAAAAAACGCTATAATTAAAATGATATATTGTTATATTGGTCATTGCGGGGTACCTTTATTTATATACATTAGCTTTTACAGCTGCCTCATAGGTCTAGTGGTTAGGTTAGCTTATAACGCCGCAGTTCTCGAGGTTTTATGTTCAAAATTGACTGTTAAGGGCATAAACGACTTATAATGTCATTCATCAGGTCATTAGCAGACTTGAAAGTTTACAGTTTCCAAAGCCATGTTTCGGAAAACATCAAACGCCGTTAATTCCCTTTACTCTCTCCGGTCGCATCGGCTTGTCGTTTCATCGGGTGATGAAAGTGAGGGTGTAAATAATGCACCTGAGTTTTCGCACAAACTGGTTTTCTATGTCTTCATTGAGGATAGCCGTCGTGACCGGACTCTATAATTAGCATTCATAAAATTAATTCCTTGCTAATATTGCGGAACAGAATAACGCAATGAAGTACGGGGGTAGGAGCCTGGAATACGTCATCCAACCAATAAAAATGTTATTATTACTATTATGCCATAATAAAAAATAAAAAAAATGGTATATTTCACTATTTTAAAAAGTTTTCTTTTTTTCGTATTTCATACTAATTATTTTACGTCTTTGTTACAGAACCAGTGAAGATATCGAGCATTGAAGAGTTAAGGTAACCTATATTGATCCCAATTTAACATCGTTAGATATTTACTACTATGAGAAAATCGTCCATTAATAAAGTAACAGCCTATTAATGTCCCACTGCTGGGCTTAGGCTTCTTCTCACTTTGAGGAGAAGGTTTTGGAGCTAAATCCACCACTGCTCGAATCCGGGATGCACATGTGGCAGAATTTAATTTAAATTAGACACATGTAGGTTTTCTCACGATGTTTTCCTTCATCGCCGAGCACGAGATGAATAAATGAATATAAACACAAATTAAGCACATGAAAATTCTGCAATCATCGGTTAAGCTGCACGCGTTCTAACCACTGGGCCATCTCGGTTCTTGTCCATTAATAAAAAACAAAAGTTAAAACATATTTATTCGTGAGGTTACTCATCTCATTATAAACTCATAGAAACAGCTCAAGACTAAAGATATGACCCAGATAGGTAAGTTATCTAGATGCCTAGATAAGTTAGCGAGACCTAGATCTCTAACTATACGCCTTGCTGACTATATTTCAATGTGACGAGAAGATATTATCGACTCAGCCCTTCGGTTTATTGCGGGGTAAGTTAATGCGAATTGAGATACATACATATGAATGATAGTTATATCTCTTGTCAGAATCGCCATCGTAATGATTTGAGGCTCAGTGATTAAGTTCGGAGCTGAGATGGTGAATAGTTGGATCCGAGAGATAATCTTGAGTAAAGTTACGACTGATGAATAAAACGGATACCGCATTTCAAAGAAAATAAGGTGCCAATGTAATGATGAGCTGATCAGTTGAAGCTTAATGTACACGTCGGTCATATTAATTTTTTCAAAGACATATTTAATTAAAACTTTATTGTACAAAACAATATATACAAATTTTAATTATCTACCAGCCGGCTTTAGGAAGGGTTAATAAACGTTAAAATAATATATGTGTGTGTATTTTTAATGTAATGTAATAATTAAAAATATTTGCTTAAATTCACCTTAGTTGCTCAACAAAATACGAATGCAATGTTAAATGTTGTAGGTTAATCTTATAACTTAATTTATTAAATCTAAATATCCAAGTGGATACTTCTTCACATCTTAACCAAACAGCTCAACCCACTGAGTTTTCACATGCTACTAAATTATCTCGTGCGAAGAAAACATCGTTAATAAATGTTACTGAAAGAAATTTCTTTGATATAAATAATTATATTTTATTATATCGAATCAAAATGAATGTAATAACACTCGAGCTTATATAATCAAAAACTTCAATTAAAACTAAACTAACAGAAGGTTCATTAAAAAATAATTGAATGATTTTCAAAATAACACATTCACCTTTGTGCGTGGAATCGATTCATCGATAATTACCACGAACAAAAGAGAAATATGTAACAACACTATCCACACAAAAGGCAAGAGACCCTTAGAGATGTGCCGCCTAACAAAAGATCGATGTCGAAGCGCGGGTGGCTTCGATTTTATAAATAAATTATTTTTAATTGAAACGTCAGTCAGTATAGGGCAATGCGCGTGCGACTGTACTACTCTTAATGGTTTTATTCTATATCAACTTTGATATGAATAAAAAACTTAATTTATTTCAACGCAATTAACACGTGAATGGGATGTATGAGATATAGGGTATGTTACTTAATGTCATTAGATTATAAGGTCCATCTGAATAATAAAAAATGTATAACGGATATTATACTCTCACAATAGATACCTTGATTGCAGGCACGTAAAGAAGTATTTATGGTTGAGATTTGAACCAAATTGATAATTTAAACCTGACTGGACTGGGAATTGACACCCACTCAGAAAGCATGCCCACGGTGGTCAGCTGAATACGTAGCCAACTATCTAAGCTTAACCAACTTTTGAACAAATTTCAATTTAATCATTGAATTGATGTGACAGATTTACCATAGAACCACTAGGTACTACACTACAAATAGACTACAATAATTTTATTTTATTATTTTCGTCATTATGTCAACTATAAAAAGGGGGTAGTGCAACTGTGTCACCTAGTGGTTAGTAGTCACCACTGAAAATAGACATTGGTCATGTAAAAAATATGGGCGCATTAGGGATAACCGTCCCTTATATCGTTAACGCGATAACCTTGAGAATTAAGCTACTCTGTCCCTTTTGCCTGTAATTATATAAGCTCATTCACCTTTCAAACCGAAATTCAACAATATTATGTATTGCCGTTTAATGCTGGAGTAAATGCTAATTATGGGGGGTATACTTAACCAGCATGATAATGTAATGTAAAATAATAAATATTATATTATAATAAAAAAATAATTTAAATGTAAATACTTCCGAGCGTATGTTCTACGTAGAAGCAAGAAAAGTAATCATACAATTTTCAAGCGATTTAAATACAGATACTAACTCAATATATTCTATTAAATGTACATACGAGTATAGTTCATGAAAATCAGTAAATGATGTATTCTGTAACGGATGTTGATAAGTTAGGACATTTTGGAATAGAGCAACGTAAACTATCAACTGACGAACGTAACTAAAGTTAGCATCGCCAATTATATAGCGAGTATTTATTCTACCGCTGCCGCATAACGCAGCTTCAAAGAGCTCCTAATAGCATTTAAAACAAACAACAATCATCATCATCCTCCTGCCCTTATCCCAATTTTACTTGGGGTCGGCGCAGCATGTCTTCTTCTTCCATACTTCTCTGTCGGACGTCATCTCACTAGTAACATTCTTTCTAACCATATCGTCTTTCACACAATCCATCCAACGTTTCTTGGGTCTTCCCCTACCTCTATATCCATTAAAACAAATAACAATATCTGTCAAATTAAATGACTGTATTTCTGATAAATACAAAACGATTGATACATCGAATTTTATGTCAAAATCCAGATTAACGTAAATATATATTACGTGGGAACCGAATATAAAATATTTACCTTGCTAGAGCTATTGCTGTTATAAGAATCGAATATCAACTACACTGGGTGATAATTCTAGTAACTAATGACAGTAATGATACGTCTTATTCCGTTCCAAATTCGACGACACCACGCAAAAAACTAACTAAGGACCAATTTACTTTTTTGTATCGGTTTCAATAGGATTAAATTCCGATCAAACTTAGACCGAACTGCATCTGGATCGTTACGTTTATAGAATAGGTACTCTGAACGCCAACGATTACGTTTCTATTCGATTACGAGAATTTATCAATTTGTTAGTGGAATATATGTTTGATTATGCTTTTATATTACAGGTATTCATTTAAGTCCAATTTTTTTCGGAATAATATCAATATCACGTAGCTTCAGCTTGACCTTATAAATAAAAATAATGATCTTAATACCTTTTCGGGGCAAGTAGTCTGTAATACGATTAAAATTTGTATATTTATTGCTAATTTATTCTATTTGATAATAAGACCTACCTCAACGAACGATTTGTTAAACGGTGACTTTCTATTTGAAATTTTTATTCTATTTTGAACTTTAGCGCTTAAAAAATAACGTTTAAAATAAATTACTTATGTAAATTAAGTACCGCAAATTATGCATTCCTTAAATAGATGGGCCATTTTATATTTAAACACGAATTAAATGCAAATTTGTTATGAATGTATAATTGTTTTATTGTTAAATTAATTAATCATAATAGAAATAGGTATGAAAGTCAAAATCAAAATGTACTTAAAACGTCTTTTGTATTAAATGTAAATTTCCATATTGGAGGACTTTGAACGCGACTTATTTTTTATAATTATTTTTTCTTGGTAAGCTAGAGATAGAAAGCCAAAATCAATCAAGGCTTTGCGATCTATACTAATATTATAAATGCGAAAGTATCTGTCTATCTGTCTGTCTGTCAGTTTCTCTGTTACGGCCAAACCGCTAAACTGAATTAGATGAAATTTGGTGTAAAGCAAGCTTGAACTCCAAAGGAGGACATAAGCTACTTTATAATGAGTACCTGACGACCAACCCTCAAAACGCGATACAAGTCACGGGCGACAACTAGTATGCTCACATAACACACGCGACACCGCTCTGTTCCACTATTTTATTGCTCTATTTTCGAAGCGAAGTTACTTTTGAGCCAAAATAGTACTGGCACAAACATGAGGCAGAAGTCATTTTAGCAGAGTTGGAAAAATAAGAAATCTTATTGAATTGGAGAATATACAAAGACATTTCCAAGGCAATTTTTGTATAGTTGTAAATTAATTGTTATACTTTATAAAACCGTTTAAATAAATCATACTGACGAATCCCGAAATCTTCCAACCTTATCGCACGAAAATCTACTGAGTCTTTTAAAGTTACAATACTACCGTCAAGTTACGCCTACCTCTTTATAGTCCAGTCACTAAATTTTTTTACCTTGTTATTCACAAATATCAATGTTTTTCAATAATAAACAGTGTTCCGTATGTTGCAAAACGCTGCTAATTTAATATAGGTTACAAAATGCTATAAAAATGATAATTGCAAATTTTCAGCGTGTTACTAATTTTTTTAACAGTGGTTTTAACAAAAAACGCTGTTCACCCCTTTTCAACCCTTTCCCTTCAACCCACGACGCTGCAAAATCACACGGTAAGTTATTTTACCTTACTAAACAAACCCACAAAATTTCGCCGAGTTACGAATTTGTTAGGGATTTTGGACTTTATTGACTGGACTATTATTCATAATAGGCAGATGGACTGGCAATCTATCTGGCAATTAGTTGTCACATAGGCATTGTCACTGTATGAAATATTACCTATTCCTTAAGACATTAGTTCGCCACCAAACCTAGAAACTAAGAAGTTGTATCCCTTGTGCCTGTAATAAGAGTGCTCACTCACCCTTCGATCCGAAACATAACAATTCTCACTATTGTCGTTTATCAATAGAATAAGTTATGAGTGGGTGGTACTCAATATAAGTAATCCAAAGTAAAGCCCCTTACATTTACGCACAGATTTTTTTTTTTAGGGAATCGGTTGGTGGACTAGCAAATGAAACCTTTATGGTTCATGGTCCCCAACGCCCATAGACATTAGCGCCGTAAGAAATTTTAATAGTTCCTTAACTAAGTTATTATGTTCCTTGTGCTTATTAAACTGGCTCACGCAACATGCAAACCAACAGCGACAAAACAATACAAAATATTGCTTCTTGGCGGTAATTCTCTTTAAGAGAATTAAAACAGTCCTCGTAAATGACTAGTAAAAGTTATTATATCGTAATATATGTAATGTTATACGTAATCATTTTAATATATAAAAATAAATAGAAGCTGTAAATTGGAGCTCACAAATATAAGATAAGGTTCCATATTCTCCCGATCACGAGCTTCATAAAGTAAGTTAGCGGTATTAGATTTAATAAAAATAAATCTGCGAGGGCGTCGCTGTTCGCGCTTTCAATTACGGAACGATCTAATATCTATTGGATAGATATTATATTGAGTTTAGTTCTTGTGTATTTTTTGCTGTCTCGCTATTGTAAGATGACATATTTTTTTTTTTTATTAGTAACGTACAACGGCTTACAATAATCTGCTCAATGTTTGAGAAAAAGTTTAAGTGTCCGATGCTATAAAAAGTAAAAAATGTAAAAAAATCAGGTCGTGTAATAATCGAATTACTTGTTTTTTGTTTTCCTGTGTTGACTTGGAAATGAAAACGTGAAAGCGGGTAAAGTAAGGCGATTTGGGAGGTGTTGTTATTTATTTCAAATATTTTTAAATAACTTGTTAATCATACAATTCCTTACCACATGAGCAAATTTTTTAATTATTTTTTATCTCTTAAGTTATTTAAACATAAAATTTATACCGAATAATAAATCTAACAAATCTTAGCACGGGGTCTCCTAGTACAGGTCTTTGATATATGAAACATATCGTAAACCAATAAAAACATTATTACTATAAAAAAAGAACAATTTGCATTTTAAATAAGCCATTAAAAATACAATATGATCAAGTTTTTGAGTCGTTCACAAATTATTTCCTCATTGGAGTCAATAAGCGATAGACAATCATTTTTTGCACATTAATCTTAAATAAATATTCATATCTGATACAATATTATTAAGTATTCAAATCTAATAGTGATGTTTTAATCACCGAACATTTTCGCGGTGTTATTCAGTTTTCAATTTTTTATTTTTTTACACCACTTTAATAAATATAGCATACACCCACTCGTTTCTTTGCAACGTGAATTCAGCGCATTCCACCGTCACTAAACAAGGCCGAAGGGGAGAAACCGTAAGAACGGCTCCAATCAACTAACGACGTCATTTTATAAAATTAAAAAGGCAACTAAATATACCTTGTATTTGGTTGGGTTTTTCTAACTCGACTGCCCAAAAGTGGGATATTTGTTTGTTTATTTTTTCCACAATAACTTTTGAATGCCTGAACAGATTGGAATGTATGATGTAGATATCATTCGTAGTGAGGTCTAAGTCGTGTTTTTTTAATTTATAAAGTAAAATAGATTTTTTTTATAAATAAATTCTAAATTAACGTTAAGGTTTGTAGCGAAAACTCATATTTATAATTTACGATTATAATCCCGTTAATAATATTACCGGTAATTTATATTGTGAGTTGTTTAAATGTTTCATGCTTTTAATTCAATAGGGCAATAAGTCACGTGAACGATTTCTTCTTCTTTTTTGGTGTTGGAGATAAATTACTCGATACAGGGAATCGAAATAACGAATTTTGTGATCGTTTTACGATAAATTCAACAAAGTTTCCTTGAAACCTTGTCTTATATTCTTATATTTGTTTTAAATAGATGCTATTTTTAATTATAATATTTATAATAAATATCAAAATTAATATTCATTTTTATTCAATCCTCCTATTTAAATATATTTTATTAAAACTCAATAAAATATTAACATTAAATAATATATTTAAGCTTTAAATTAACGCTTCTGTTTGTATAAGACTTGATACTAAGTTCTCATGCCGTATGTAAAGGTATTTTCATACTAAGTAGATAAATAATGAAAAAATATTCACTCAAGCCTCGCAACGAATCAAAATATTCATGAACATGTCGCTTTGTTTTCAAACAATGTATATAACTGTTAACTATTCCGCGTAAATTGTATCGGTCTTCATGTTGATATATATAACCTAGGTAGCCCAGTGCCTAGAATGATTGAATCTAAAACATAGAATACCTGTTCAATGCTGATGAATGATATTAATCAGATTCTCAAACTAGTTCATTGGACTTTTAAAATTAATAATATTAAACCGTTCTCGTTTACAAATTAAATAAAACAAACATTGTTCGATTTAAATAAAATACATCTACATAGAACACCTTCTTTCATTCATCGAAATGAAACTACAACAATAAACAACTCCAAGTACATTATAAATTTAAGGTAACATTATCTTGAAGCTATATCTCCACGTCTGCCCTGGGTATCCCATAGAAATTCCAGGGTGGAATTGTATACGCCATAATATCGTAAAATATGGGAACAACAGTTCTTCTAACAATAAGAATTTCGCAATTTATTATGACGATTACAATCGCATTCGATATTAATGCTTCGTTTGTATGTGCTAAGTTAAGATAGTAAACTCAACCTAGTAAACAAACACACTATATAAACTCGGAGTAGTGTGCGTGCTGCAAAAGTTTATATAGGGATGGATCGACCAATGAGCAACCAGTAATATAAATAATTGAATAAGCAATCAAGACTAATAATAGCTTCTTGGAATTTTATATTCAAATACTTGCTTCACACGTCTCAGTATTAAATAATCAGCCAATAATATATTCCGTTACGCTTTCAAGTTCCGACAAAGACAAGTGCGTGCCTGCTCGTTCAAATACTTGCCGAATGTAAAGAGAGCATAACACCGCCGTAGTAGCAGGTCCGGTTCCGACCCAATTCCTTGGTACTAGGCGATCATAGGCAGTTTATCATATCTGACCGTTATCTACTGCTATCCGCTTCGTTTAGTCCGTTGTTTAGTTCGCAGCTTGCCCTTGCGGATTTGAGGGCATTGGCCGAAACGTTCTAAAGATTCCTAACTACTTATGCTACCCTGGTAATTTACCTTTATTGGTCAAGGCTGAAAGCGTTCACTAAATTCATTTTTTATATATTTAGATTATACAAAGTTATTTTAACAATGTTTACAAAGATAGAATGAACACAGATTATAATTTAATAATCGGATTATAATGTTTAAACAAATACTTTGATTAATAACTAAAATAAATATAATATATAAAGTATATTTAGATTATACAAAGTTATTTGAACAATGTTTACAAAGATAGAATGAACACAGATTATAATTTAATAATCGGATTTTAATGTTTAATTAAATACTTTAATTAATAACTAAAATAAATATAATATATAAAGTTTTACTATGATTAAAAATTAAATCATACCTATTATATAGAGTATTATTACAGGTTCAAGAATGGTTGTGATCTATACAATATATAAATATCCTAGTCGAAGGAGTACAGATAAGCAAAATACCTTACATTAACATACTCCATACCATTTGATAGTTCTGCTATATTATTCAATTGATGATTTTATCTTAATATTATAAAAAGTACTTATATCCACTTTAATTTTATAGGTCCTATACTTCACTGACATTCAAAACGCTAATATTTCACAAATCAATACCTAAAAAATACCACAATCAAAATCCCACCAATGATATTATGTCAAAAAAAAATATCAAAATTTGGCGTTACTTCTCTGATTTGAATAGGCTATATATTTTTTTCTGATGTAAACAAATTTACTGCTGACAGATCTTGCTCTGTACTTACTACTGTAACTCATAACAAGCTTAATCAGCTAATCATGCGAATGGCAAATATACATTAATGAAAATATACCACATGACAGTAACTAATCATTTCAACAGATAATAATCATCCAACTGTAACGGCGAATAATTGAAATACCCAAAAAATTGCGTTTAATTATTTAAGTAGCATGCTTGTTTGATATAAAAAAACAAATGTAAGCAAACGACTAATGATTGCTAGTTATTTAACGAACGGTACATAATAGTATTTGTTATATCTTTAAATTTATGCTGATTGTTATTTTAATTAAACTAAATTACTTATAATGTTTGTTAATAAATATTGTTGTGATCCGGTTTGAAGTTTGAGTGATCCAGTGTCACTACGAGCACAAGGGATGGTTAAACTCAAGATTGGTAGTATATTGGTTATGTAAGAAATATGTAACAAAAGGGTGGTGACCAATTACCATTAAGTGGTCCATTCTCCAGTCAATGCCAGCCAGTACCCATGTCATATACAGTGCATAAAAATAACTTTACTTTAAAAATATTTATAAAAACATTAATATAAATAAACTATAAAATATACATTTTATTGCAACATAAAATTTTATTTTATATACCAATAAACATCGTTCAAATTAATGGAAATGTTGTCATTCGTTGGAAACATCTAATATTCACCGGCTGACGCTAAAATCACAATTCATTAAAATTTTCCAATAAGAGAGATAATTAAATTAAATAAATAAATAAAAATACAATTAAATTGTCCGTCTGTGATTTCAAAATGATTTTTCTAAGTCTATATGATTTTTTGTAAGCTATCAAAACCATACTATGATTTTTATTTTCGCCTGTCTGTCAATGTACAAAAAATATAAAATTTACAAATTTTTGTATTAAGTTATTTATAGGAAGTATATGTATTTGTATTTCCAGATACAGTTGAACCATCTTTATTTGATCAAAGTTTTAATAACTTAAAGCTTACGTTACTAAAAATTGTTCAGATTTTTTGATAACATAAATAAGTAAATTTAACGCGAGTAAAGCCGCGAGGCATAGCTAGTATTACAATAAAATTTTATTAATGTCACAAACCAACAGTGTCAATATTAGTACTGTTAATATGTTATTTATGTTTAATGGGTTCGATTTTTTTCAATAATAAATAAACACGAACGTTAATAAACATATTACAATAAAATTGCAAATTTGGTTAAATATTGTGTTCAGTCGTTAATCTAATGCTTAAAAGGGTGTAATTTTTATGCATTATGATTGTGTTTGAAAGAAAACAGTCAAAGTTGTAAATAGTTTCAGAAATAAACTAATTCATTAATTTTATTTCTTCTATTCATGTAACCACAAAACAAAGTATATCAGTAACTCCTTATCGTATTTTTGAGGTAATTTCAAATTCCTTTGACCCTTTTTTTGTAGAGAAGATTTAAAACTGCACTGGTCGAATCCAGGTAGGTGAAAACTCTGTGTCAGAAGATCGATTTCAACGCCGAGAGCGAGATAAATTAACAACACAAATTATGCATATGAAAATTCAGTTATTTTTATTCGATTTCGAAGCCGAACCAGTAATCTTCGTTTAAAATTCACTTACTCTAATCACTGAGCCATGTCGACTACAATTTATAATAATGCAAATTGGCTAAGCATCTCGAACGACGCCGATTCCGATAGTAACATCGATACAAAATCGATATGAAAACATGGACCCAATTAAAACGACCGACAACCTGCTAATGACTTATTCGAACACTGCTACATTCGGGAAGATCTTAAACTAGCATGGAATTTACTTTAGAAAATACTGGCAATTATCCAAGAGTCCTAGATAATAGATTACATATTATTTTTTTAATATAAAATATCGACTTGACCTTAAGAATTTAATATATGGGCATGTTAAATAAAAACTTTTTCGTTAAAATTGCTTTTTTTTTTTAATAATATTTTGTTTTCTTTTTATGCTTAATAATATTTAATTCATCACATGGATTGATAAGTTGGATTCTACCTTAACTGGACCTGTAGTGCATAATGATGATGATGATGATATATGAATAAACTCGAAACTCACCACAGAACACGATTGTAAAATGACAGAAAGTAACATGCGACGTTATTGTAATAATAATATCATTCGAATCATAATAGCGTGTCATCGTAAATCTGTTTTCAACATATCACGAGTGAGGTATGAAGTGAGTTTGTACAGAGTAGCTACAGAGCTATTTCCTTCATGTTAAACAATCAAGTTTCTTTAATTACTGTGGAATTATTAACAGTTTTCAGTTAAATGATAAGATTTATATACAATTGAATAATTATCTGCCTATTAAATTAATTACAATAATCCCCAGATTCTAAACCGCTGATTATTGACAGATTTTAGTAAAAATTGTGTTTCAATTGAAACGAATGGTCATTGGTTGATGGAATCCGATGACCAATAGGAGTTGAGTATTTATAAAAAATAGTTAATCTGATTTTGATCATCACTTCATAAAATCTGTCTAATCTGGATAATCTGACAATTATATTTTAATACTTGTTTGTGATTGTCGTAAATAATATAAAATATACTTATATATTTTTTTATTTCACCTCGATTATATTTATGAGCTATAAAAATTAATAAACGGTTTTCCATGAAGTCGAAATATATTGAATTCATTGAATTTTATATTTATCTAAACATTTGTAATTAAACTAATACATTGCAGCAAATCAACGATACTTGTTAAATTTTAAGCCCACGACCCAAGGTAAAGGTCCTCGTATTTTACCCACTGGGTCATTTGGCTCATTCGTCGTTATCTAAGAGATACATCCGATAGGTACACGGCTACCAATTAAGACCGACACCTGTCCGTGCCTTGCTCCTGAAGCACCGTGTGATACAGGGTCACACTAATTAGAATCGCCTTGTCGTTTTTGCGCTTGAATATCGGTAAATAGTGAGGGTTCCTACACACTAGCATACGTTGATTTTCATGAAAGATAAATAATGAGCTATCTGTTTTACATACATGTTAGAAGATATGACAATGTGATGTGCACGAACGGTACTGAGTATACTATTAAATAAAGCGCTTTGGTAGCGCTGTACATAACCTTAACAATAAACGTATTAAAAACGAAGTGGCGCTTGCACGAATTTCGAACAGCTATCTTCGGTTCTGATTGACATATGCTATTCAATAGATCATCTAGTTACATCTTCCATAGATCCCAGATAAAAAATAAGGCCGCTGTGGAATGCTCGCAAGTGAAACATCGATCATTCGTTATTAAAATAATCGATATCAAAAGAATTTATAATACGAGAGCCCGGCCTTATTTCAATCCATGTAATTTGGTCAATTTAGTACTATTGATTTGATTGTGAGAAGGTGTTTTTTTTTTTTTTTTAAATAATATTGTGCGTAATTTCACTTAAATACTATTGTTATTCTTGTATATCCCTGAAATATATTTTCTTTATAATTATTTAAATAATATCGTAAGTAATTCAATTATTTCTGAAAATGCTAGTAATTCTGAATCTTAAAAATCATAATAAAATTATCATACGACAGAGATAGCATATATTTTTGTAAATAAAAGCCCTTAAAAAATTAATTAATTAAAAAAAAAAATAACATTGTCCTTTTGCACACGTTTTATACAAAATAAACGCACTTCAACGGTGCCATTCCGTTAACCGTCACAGCGTCACAGACAGACAGTCTTAACCCGATAGTTTCACATAAAAAGATAATATCATTGGTTACTGCATTATAAGGCGATGCTTTTAATACAGATAAGTAAATAAATTTACTATCAATAAAATAACTATTACGTCACATCAGATATGTTTTCAATATACGATAAACACGTTAAGGAATTATAAAACTTACTAAGTTTAGTTCTTTTTTGATAATATTTAATGTGTTTTTTAAACGTGTAATAAAGTGTTAAATATTTTAACTATACCCACATTTAAATGTATACTAATATTATAAATTCGAAAGTAACTCTAATGCGTTCCCTGAGAGGGTAAAATTGGGGGTAACGGTTTATGTGCTATACTTAAAGTTTTTCGCGGGTAAAAAAAATTCACGCGGGTAAGACCGCAGGTTTAGCTAGTCTATGATAAACGTGTACATATTTCGATCACGTATGCCTTAAAACTATTCATATTTATAGCGTTCTATTGCTTGAAATTACAACGTTCGTTCCAATGTTATCTGTGGCGTATAACTCGAGCCCGGGCTATCAGTGTGTAGCTGAAAGCAGCCATTAGACTGAAAATCATGGCATCGTCAATAAAACTAAAGGCCACGATCCCGTTGAGACACACCTTTATATACGACAGACGCTGCGGAGTCGCTTCAACTTACAATATATAATTAATATTACCTACTGTGGCTTAAATGTTTCAATATTATTCCTGACGTTATTAAGATTGCTTTAATTATTTAAATATATTTGGTGGATAATATGATAATATTAAAGTATTCGAATAATGATGGATATTTCAAAATACACAATATGTAAAAAGATAAAATTAGTTTTATAAAATTTAAGAAAACCTTTACTGGATTGTTTATATTTTAATATATATTAGTAACGATTTTAGCTACAATGTTTAGTACATTTAAATGTAGGTATAAATAAAATATTTAACACTTCGTTATACGTTTATAAAACAGATAAAATATTATCAAAAAAGAACTAAACTTAGAAAGCATTATAATTCCTTAAAGTGTTTCCTTCGTGTATAAATACTAAGGAAAACAAATGTAGACAGTTTAAACATACAAAACATAAATGAGAATCCTGTTATCGGTTTTATTAATAGTATTTAAAACAGAGAAGATTTAAATAGTATGCAATGAAAAATAACATAAATAAACTAAACTACATTTTATAAAATAGACAAATAAATAAATGAAAAAATAACACCATCCAAAAGATAGTCCATTGGCTTTGCACCCAGGTTTCCGGCAATAAAATGACTATAAAATCTAAATCACCGATATCTGAGTCACCAAAATAATTATTTAAAAAATGTGTATTTATCAAATTCATTTTTCAGGTTGCAAGAGGAACATACCCGTCGAGCTATGGCGATAATTATATCGTGTCGATAGTATCCAATAGTGCTCGATTTAAGATTATTGCAAACAAAGAAACGTTAGTTTTACGATCTTGGTATTTAGAATGTTTATTAATACCATTCGATATGCCTGACAATTGTTTTACGTAAACCTAATTTTAACGCCGATTGTCGTAGGTTAAATTTCCTGGACAAATGTTTTATGAACGGTTTTTATTGAACGGTAATTGTATTAGAAATATTAAACAAGTACATTCTAAATAAGTCTCAGTATGCCGTTATCTATATCTGTATTTAATATTATAAATGTGAAAGTAACTCTGTCTGTCTGTCTGTCGCTGTTTCACTGCCAAATCAATGAACCGAATTTGACGAAATTTGGTATAAAGCAAACTTGAACTCCGATGAAGGACATAGGCTACTTTTTTGCATAACACATGACAACCAACCCCTAAAACGCGAGCGAAGCCGCGGGCGACAACTAGTATATTATATAATTACTTACAATCTCCATTATATGGTAAAGTTTGTAATCTAGCAAGTTTAGATCTTAAGGTGAATTTTCATCAGTAGGTATCGAACCAGGAACTTATAAGCTGAGCTCGTAAAGCGTAAGGTACAGCCCGTTAGGGTGTCCGCACACTGGCATCTTGATGTATATGAAGCATATGAACTAAAGAAAAAGAAAGCTTTGACATTTTGTTTTAAGCAGAAGAAAAGGGAAGAAGAATCTCCATTTAAACATTCTTTAAGAAATTTTTGTCCAATTATAATTTCATCGAATTCTGTGTTAACATGCTTCTAATTCACGAAACTAAAGTTTTCTTAAAATTTAAAGTTATAGTTAAGTTATTTAAATGCATACATTCTTCAATATTCTAGAAACGATTCACTTTGCCTACGGTTGCTAGGATTATCTAAGAAGCTTAATTAAGAAGCTATCTTTGACAGTAGGTTGAGTAAATGTTAAAATGTCGGTATAATAAAGATGGCAGATTAACAAATGAAAGAAAAGGATACGTCCATTAGACGCGTGTATTATCAGCAAGGAAGACGAATCAAAATCAAAATATACTTTATTCTAAGTAGGCTTTATTTAGCAAGCCCTTTTAAATAAGCATTTTACAGAATTTTATTAAAAGTAAAGCTACGGAATGTAACGTCTACCGCTAAGCAGTTAAAGTCTTTTCTTACAATTGACATACAAAGTTATGTCAGTTAAATAAAACTTTTTTATCATTTATTCGTATATAATCTTTTTTTTTTATAATTTGAATTTATGAATTGGCACAGATATATATATTTTTTTAAATGGTAACCTGGCAATTGTTAGTCACGATAAATATAAGAAATCGTACAAATACCTATTTAATTATAACTCTAATATTGTATTGAGAATATTTTCAGTGTAAGTCTTGCACGGACAATATGGAAGCTGAGATAAGAATCAAGTGATTATCGAGTATGGTGGTAAAATATGGTTATATATTGTTCTACAGATATTACGTGCGGTACGCTCTGACCATTTATAGTACAACCGTACAAGTTTTACAGTAAAAACATGCAACTAATTATTTCACGTTAAAGGTTTTCGAAATTTAAATGCCCGCTTGCGAAACGACTTTTTGTTCATAATTCGAAAGTGTCGCTTTTTTAGCATTAACAGCCTGTAAATTTCTCACTGCTGGGCTAAAGGCCTCCTCTCCCTTGAGGAGAAGGTTTGGAGCATATTCCACCACGCTGCTCCAATGCGGGTTGGTGGAATACACATGTGGCAGAATTTCGTTGAAATTAGACACATGCAGGTTTCCTCACGATGTTTTCCTTCACCGCCGAGCGCGAGATGAATTATAAACACAAATTAAGCACATGAAAATTCAGTGGTGCCTACCTGGGTTTGAACCCGAATTCGTCGGTTAAGATGCAAGCGTTCTAACCACTGGGCCATCTCGGCTCATATCGTGTCACTTTAATTATTATTAATTACGTGTGTATGACGTACTAGTTGTTGCCTGTGGCTTCGCTTACTTTAGAGGTTGTTCGTCGTGTTAGGCATAAAAAGTAACCTATGCTCTTTCTTAGAGTTCAAGCTTGCTTCTTACCAATTTTATCAAATTCGGTTCAGTGTTTTGGCTGTAAAAGGGGAAAAAACAGAGAGAGTTACTTTCGCATTTATAATATACTGGCTGTTGCTCGCGGCTTTGCTCCCGTAGAATATGAATATATTTAGAAATTAACTTAAAATATTGCGTTAATGTAAGATCACATTGGTGTGTATTTCAGCCCTTAGGGTAGAATTATAATATAAGTTTTATACTTCTATTTCTAAAAATACTTTCATACAATCTTTCATCCCCCTTTTCAACTCTTTACAACCCTTTTTTCTAATTTAAAAGTAGCCTATGTTCCTTATATACCAATGTCTACGGCCAGTGGTAGCCACTTACCATCAGATGAGCCATTTGCTAGTCAAATTATTTTCAGTAAAAAAGTTATATCTTTGATTTGAAAATAATGAACGAACATAATACTTACATACGTGATAAGCTGTAACAAATTTATTAACATAAGAATTGATAACATTAAGTGCTTAACATATACAAATATTAAATAATGGTGCAAAAAGCTTCATCAAAAGTATAACACCTCGCCTTATTGCCTCCACTGGTGACAGCAGGGCTGGTTCGTTTTTAGCCCAGAGGCTCGGAATTGCGATTCAACGGGGAAATACTGCTAGCATTCTTGCAGCCATTCCACGCGGTCAAAATTTATACAAATTTTAATTCATATTTGTATATATTTAAGCACTTAATTTTATAAGCTTGTCTATTTTAATATATTAAATCACACAACGATATTATGCCGTAAAGACATATATATGTTCACACATGTAAATACACTTTTCGAACGCAAAAAAAACGAAGAAAGAGAAACAACAGAAGTAAGATGTTAGCAGATCTGATTAAACTTGTTTTTAGAAACGAGTCAATGACAGCGTAATGACTCCGACGAAATAATTTAATCCTAAAGGTTACGTTAAGTGTTATTTATTACTCAAACACGCCTTAAGTGCTGCATTTCTCAAGACCAGACCTTAATCGATATAAGTGTTATCCTTCATTTGTTATATATAAACTATATATAACGTCCGTCTGAATACAAACTAAAACATTTTAAAGATGGAATTAATGAACTTTTTACCATCGTGATAGGTATTTTTATTGGACCTGAGATTTGTATGTCTGTAGCACCTTAGGGCCAAAATTATTGTTGATGTGTCCCGCAGTAGCCAATAACATATCGGTGGTCATCAACGGAGATGACTGTGTTGACTTAAAAAAGAAGGTTAATTAAAGATTTGAACTTAATACTTAAATATTTTTCTCTTGATGTGATCGTTTCAATTGTTAACTGATGTCAATCTAGTAAAAAATGAACAGCGATTCCAGAATTAATCAGTTGTTGTAAATTGAAAAATCATATTTTAACACGTGACTTTAAAATTTGCAATACCTTTCAATTCTTGTCGATGCGGTATTCAAATAGGTTGCGATGTAATCAAAGAGCCGAGATGGCCCAGTGGTTAGAACGCGTGCATCTTAACCGATGATTTCGGGTTCAAACCCAGGCAGGCACCACTAAATTTTCATGTGCTTAATTTGTGTTTATAATTCATCTCGTGCTCGGCGGTGAAGGAAAACATCGTGAGGAAACCTGCATGTGTCTAATTTCAACGAAATTCTGCCATATGTGTATTCCACCAACCCGCATTGGAGCAGCGTGGTGGAATATGCTCCATACCTTCTCCTCAACGGGAGAGGAGGCCTTAGCCCAGCAGTGGGAAATTTACAGGCTGATTATGTTATGTTTATGTTATGTGTTATGTAATTATCAAAATCAGTTTCAATGTGTAATAGAATTATCTTAATACATACATATAACATCATAAAGAATCTACTTTAGACTGATTTATTTATCTCTTTTAATAATTTCAGTAATCATAATTTGGATGCAATGTTGTAGATTGTTCTTTTGGCATCTTTGTCTTCTGAACATAAGGCAGAACATAACATAAAATCCGGGAATATTTAAACCAAGAGTGAACACGCATCTTGCTGACGCGTTTTGTCTGAGGTTGTATCCGCACTTACCATAAGGTGTTGCGGTAAATCCCAATAGTATAGAAGCAGCTTATGAATATTCCATTGATGGGCAAAGGGATATCCTCTCTTTCATGTAGAAGCTTATTCCACCACGCAGCTTCAAAGCGCGGATATTAGCTAATGATATAGTTATATTACCTTCATGGATAACTATGATAAATATAAAGCGAGTAAAAATCAATGGTGCCTACCCAGGTTTGAACCAGCAATCTTGTCTTATGAATCACGTGTTCCAATCATTTCGACTCAATGGTATAGTCTACTTTTTAAGTGTACACAGATCATTAACAGCAGTGACATATTAATAGAATGATTTCATGCATCGCATTGTAAATATTTTGTTTTTCAACAATAAATCAGAAAGCAATTAAACATCTCAAGCAACGAGAAATTACTCGATGTAGAAAGCCTTTATTAACAAAATTTACGAGCGATGAAACATTTTGTTCCCATCGATTTATTGCTATCAACATCGTTAAAAGCAATTTATGGTCTAATGCATCATTGCTTCAAGTTAAAAAACCACTTTATAAAACCTTAGTTTACCTACAACCATAACGAATAAAGAGATCAAGATAGGTTTGTTTAAGAAGTAAATACTTTTGCACATCATCAAAAAACATACTTGAAAATAGACTTTAACGTATTGAGTTAAGGTGACTATTTGAATACGTGGCGGTAAATACAAGTTTGTCGAGGAGCTTGAAGTCAAGGTCGGCGAGGTTGCGTGCGTAGCGAATCGGATGTGAATCGTAGATGTCAAAACAGATAGTTAAGGCGTTAAGATGTTACGAGGATGAATTAATTCAGTTGCAACTTTGTTTGAAAACACTAGCAAAGTAATAAAATTATATATCGATAGTTTATTTCCAGCGATCGTTCTTTCTACATACTTCTATTTGTAATTAAAAAACGGGAGGTGTCTTGAGACCTGGTTGGAACGAAGTTGCTCTCTATATATTGATCTCTATACGTATTGTATTAAATAAAATTAAAAATTAATTGACGATAAATAAAGTTGTAGTATGTATGTTGTAAACATTATTTCATAAAACCATATAACATAGAGATAGACAGAGAGAAACAGAAAGAGAGGGGAAGGTCGCCTGTGAC
Source organism: Vanessa tameamea (assembly GCF_037043105.1). Taxonomy (NCBI): domain Eukaryota; kingdom Metazoa; phylum Arthropoda; class Insecta; order Lepidoptera; family Nymphalidae; genus Vanessa; species Vanessa tameamea. The sequence goes on from NC_087324.1 coordinate 10,033,279, forward strand.
ATTTTTTGCCAGTTCACTCTACTGTAAGCCGCATAAATGTCGTTCCAAAAAATTCAAATAAATCATAAAAAATACAGTCACCAATAGAAACATAGTTCATCGGCAATGACTGTCTTGGCTTATATATATATATGTAGCTACATTATATACTTCAATTATTCAAGTTGATAAAATACTATTATTTTAAAACTGCTCAAAAGAACCACTTACAAGAACAACTTAAACTTCTGATAATCGAACTATTCACAACAACTCCAATTATAACTAAAACATTACAAGAACAAACCTTAACAGATAACAGATATCTAGCGACTAACTATCAGCTGATAAATAAATCATCAATGAGAGCTGTCAGATACCCAATAATTATATCCTTTGTTCGATCAGCGTATTAGTTTTGTATCGACAAGGTTGTGAAGTGGATATTATAAGGTCCGTTCGTTCACATTTCGTTCGGATTAGATATTGCTTTAATTATCCTGTCAGTTTTAAATATTATTTTCATGTAATCCATAGGCTGACTTGAGGCTTATTAGAATTAACAGTTACGTAGTATTAAGTTATCAGTTTTGGACCACTTTACTGGAATGTTCGTCTAGATCTTATCTTCAAAATGTGACTGTGGACTAATTATGGTTTCGTTCACTTTATACAGCGTTATCTGTGCTTGTGAATTTATTTGTTACTTTGCTGACTTTTTTTAACTATTCTATTGGTTTAGGGCTAGTATATTAGGTTGTATAATCCAAAGTTCTGTGTTCTAAAACTTTTTCAGTTTTCTTCCAATCAATTCGAATTAGCAGCCTGAAATTCAAAAGTGCACCAATTACACCCTCTTGCTTCGGAAATCATGTAAAATCATCTGTCAATAATACACGTAGCCTTAACCGGATATGTCGGATTGCATTTGTATTAAAAAAAAAAAAAATGCAAGCTGATATCTTATTTAATAAAGTAACAGTCGGTTTCGATGCCAAAGCTTGGCAAGAACTCTCACTCCTCCATTTCATCCGACAAATGCTGATTTCATCACAATATATAATTAATTTACTTAATACAGATGAAAACTCAGGGGTACATGAATTGAACTCGCTATCTTTGATTAAGATCCATGTGTGCTACCCACTAGACGATCTCGGCGAACTATCTGAATATGGACCAAAACTGATATTATATGCCAAGATCTTAAATGGATACTTAGGAGTGCATTACCATTTTCATATTAGAAAGTTCAAACCCGCCTGGCTGAATACCCATTGAATCGTGGGAAACGATAACAGAATTAATTGCTTCGAATTATTTCAATAACGCTCGGGTAACGCATTCGAGCTACAGAATTTGCACTGTATTCAAATTTTCCATTCCATTTAGTTGTTCGAGTGCGTTATAAATTCTCCAAGTACTTATGCAAACGATATGTTTAGCTTATAAAATGGGAAATTCAAACGTGCCACTGCTTAGAGTCGTAAGGTCACAGTTGAGTCAGATTTTAGTATTCGCTACCTATATTGTTTATACAATATATTAAAGTACACAACGTGAACTGACTGTTTGTCCTATTTGTGACGTCACGTAGTTTCTGTCAAGATACGATATAACTATTGATGCTTTTAACCATTAAAGCGTTTGCTTATAAAAGAAACCTAGTGTGTCCTCTTTTTCAATAAATATCCTTCTTATTATAAATGTGTTTAATAAATATTAATTTATTTTTAATCATCAAAATAAATAAACATTCAAGTATACTTTTACAAGCACTTTTGAATTATCATTTAACAAACTATATTAAGTGAAGAATCAAGAAGGAATTCACTCTTCATTTTAAACGATTAAATTCAATGTAAACCTACCAACTTTTTGAAATGTAGCCTCTACCAAAAAAAACATAGTTATATAAATTCTAATACATATATATCTAAGTATATATGTACAAACTCATATACTATTCTGCGCACATTATAATTTGAAATACGTAAATATTCTATAATTTTAAACTATAATAAAACAACGCTTCGAGTTCTTTCGTATATCACTACCGGGTTCCGTGACAGATTATAGGCGTGGTCACATTATATACTCGAATGCATTATTGCAATAAAGCCCAGCCTTAACGCGGTTGCTATAATGAGAAACAACCCCTAGGGCTTAGGGCATCCCTCATAAAATACCTTTAATTATAATATAGATACAATATGTAATCTATCAATACAATATAGTCTGTATAAACCGCTAATCCTAAACAGAAATTATGGAATACTTTTGTAATATATACTAATATCATAAAACTCTGTCTGTTTGTCTGTTACGCTTCTCGGCTCAACCACTGAATCGAATTTGATAATGTTTGATATGAAGCAAGCTGGAACCCCAAGGAAGGATTGGCGAAAAGTTTCATATATTACTATTTTCCGCCTGCGGTATTATCCGCGATTGAGATATTTGAGATTGAGATTAATACAGCACATAGATTACTTTTAGTACCTGTGCTTTTCCAAACTATAATCTATTTCTGTACTAAATTTCATTAAAGTCAATTCAGCAGAATAGCAGATTAACAAAGAAAAATTATTAAAAGAATTCATGAATTTCTTAATATTGTATTGTTACAGCGAGAACGCCATAATGAATTTACCTAATGAAACATTTTCTCTACAATGGTTTAAAACAATCGCTTAAAAACAACATTTTCATTTCGAATGAAAAGACCGCAAAAACAATAAGACGAAAAAACAATGGGTCGTTTGAAAATATAAGCTTCATGCCTTTGCTACTTTAAGCGACAGCGTTTAACTTATATAATCTTACTATAATATGTAATTATATTACTAACTGTTGGGTATAAATGAACGTTAACGTAAATCTTAGTAAAATTTTAAAATTTAAATTAAAGTATATATTAATAATTTCGTGCATGTCTACTATAGACCCGATCGAAACCTATCTACAATTATAGATCGTTAAAAAATAAAGATTTTTAGTCGACAACATACTTATATCCGCAAAATTCGCATGATCGAGATATTTCGATATTAAATCCATGAAATTCAATGACGTGACAGTTCAACGGGCGGCCATGTTTGAAGTTGCGTTCAAAATTATGTGTAATGAATGGTTAGTCTTAGTTGTCACCACCAATAAGAAAATATAGATGTTTGATATACATAATATTTAATTTAAAAACGCAACATGTGAAGTATATGATAAATCGTATTTGTTTAGTTTTATTTATTTCATCCGAGCAAAGCTGGTTTTTATCAAGTAATTCAATTTAGTATCTGCTTGGTGCTTGCCCCAGCTTTGAATTCGCGACTTACCGTAACATCCGCGTCGTAAAACTCGTGCCTTATAACACACCGAGTTCATAATTATACATCATAGTTTACTTAGATAAAACAATATTAATACCATTTATATAACAAAGTACTAGTATGAAAACCTTTTACATGCAAAATAAACACTTGTGTGTTTCATGGTAATCAGTCAAACGCGTCGAAGACTCTTAATCTGAATTAAGTATAACAATATCAATTTTTATATATAAGTTTCCAAAATACTAATCAATACATACTTACTGATAAAAATTTTAAATATACAAATATAAGAATTGTTTAATACATAATTAACTTTTATTACATATATATCAGGTGAACTTAAATAGAACAGTCTAGATAGAATAATAATTATCGTTGCGATCTTACGATGAGTGCAGCTCGTTGACGCCTTATATAGGATGTCCTTCCTACAATATATAACATATATTATGTACTAAATATTGAAATTAAATGTATTTATTCATAGGTATACAAACATAATACATTAAAATTACGTACTTACACAATTTTGAGCTAGATTACATTCCTAAGCCTACACAGCATGCTCGTAACGATTATATTAATACAGTCTGGTGCTCTTTTATATAATAATAAAGATTTAATAAATTACAGTAAATATATAAATTAAAATAAACTGATATTATGTAACATTAATACTTAAACTATCTCAATAACATTAAATATTTGTAACTATTAAACTAATAACAAAACATTCATCAATTTGAATTATTAGACTAAGATAATAAATTAAATCAAATAATACAATAATCTAAAATTGAGTTGAATTTATAAATTCAGAAATATCTGTCAATAATTTATTAAGTATTTACAGTCAATCATTGAATCGTAGATATGATATACCTTACAATATTTTTTATTGACATATGATATTTACAAAACTAAAACACGTTCAGATCGCTATGTTCCTGACACTTGAATCTTGCAATTTTAAGGAATCCATGACATTCCAACAATAGGCTGTTGAATTCGTTATTCCTAAAGCTTCTGCGTTTCACGACTTTCAACAGCAAATTTGTTCCGTGTGAAATTCAGGTTTTAAAAGAATCGGTTCGATACTGACGGATGATAATTGATATATTTTATAAACTGTCCTGAATCATCATGAATATAAGATTTTATCATCAGTTAGTAGTCAATTTATTTTCATGAAAAAACTTGCTTCCTATCTTCTCATAACAATATAGAATAATGACGTCCTTCTGAACGATTCCGCCCACGAAGCCGTTCAACGGAGACTACACAAATACACTGTATTATAATACACAAATGTGTACACAAACTCACTGTGCGTACTATAATGAGTGCTAAGAACAAACCTTGACAGAAAAAATTAATAAATAAAAACAAAAATTGTCCGTCCCGGGAAACGTGAGACATATATCTATCAAATAAGGATTATTTAAATAATTTATAATTAAAGAACTATATTATATAAATTAATAAATTTGTACTATATAATATAATACATAATAATATATAGCAACGAAATATATACAGTATACGTAATACGCCTCACAAAGGAGTAGAGAGCGATGTCCAGCGCTGTTTGCCGTACATACGAGTCGCTCATTTCATTTACACTTTTCACATAAAAAAAGATTAATTTAACCTCACCTCAGAATCTGCCACTTAAAAACAGCTACCAAACCGTTGTATTTGGGTTATAGAGACTCGAAACGCTTACGCTACGCTCTATGACTAAATACGTGCGGAAAGATCGATTTGTATGTATTGTGTTGTATCCATATAAAAAAATGGTTTTTATCTGGTATTTAAAGTAAGATTTTTTTCGAGAGAAAACACTCTGTGAAAACACTTGAAACTCACCGCTGGATATGTTATAACGCTCTCTTAACCATTATCCTATAGAACATCATTAGACATGACCGAAATCATTACTATTGTTTTTTAGATTTATATATCTATTTTTGTGTCTGTCTTCTATTCATTCCTAAGCTATTCAAACTGTGCTGTGTTACTATGTACGCCGTGTATAATAGCTATATCTACACTATAATATTAAAAATGCGAAAGTAACTCTGTCTGTCTATCAGTCTGACGCTTTCGCGGTCAAATCACTGAACCTTCAATTTCAATTCTCGCCGGGAAAACTAAATAGGCTTAATCAATACAAAAGATCAGTGCAGAGTAACGATTTTGATGACATTTGGTATAAAGCAAGACTGAACCCCAAGAAAGGACATAGGCTTCTCTTTTAATGCACAAAACCTAGAAATCCCCTAAAATTCGGCTAAGGCTAGGGCGAAAACTAAGTGTCTAATATAGTCGTTAAGTAATCTCCAGGTCGTCAGCGAACTTCTCATGCTCGCTGTTTGCGCAACAAATTAAACTGATCACTATAATTTGATACCGCTGTCTCCTGTCAGGTGCGAGACAACGCAACACTAAATACAATAATATATTACTTTTAAAACAACGCAATTAATAGTTTCTAACGCAATCATTCATCCATCAAATCTGATTAGCGAGCAGATACAATACACATTGTTTAATTCTAATCTAGGGTTGTCAAATTTTAAACATATTTAACAACTAGCCAAGTTTTAGATTGAAGAACAAACATTAAACGAAAAACTCTTGTTTTTTCCGGCTAGGAAATTTGAAATACTCGGCTTTTCTCTACTATAATATGAATTTATTATACATTTAAACCATCCCCTTGAATCACTCCGTTTATTAATGAAATTCCGTTGTGTTGTCGTTTAAATGAATACGTCTTTAAACAACAATGAGACCATTTACTTAATTGTTTTTATAGCCAATAAGTTATTTACTCTATGTATGTATATATACCACTTTAATTTCTTATGTGATCGTATAGCAAATTTTCTTTGAAGGTGCTTGTCCTAATATAGGCTGTGTCAAGCCAACGGCTTATTGCCGTCCTCTGTAGCCTGTATTAACAGTAATATATACTACATAAACAACGTAAATAGGTCAAAAGTTATAATAAGTTTGGATAATTCATATTTAAAAAAATATTATACTATTTCAAAATAAAAAACGAAATATAAAAGTAATTTGTGCAGCCTTCGTAAAACCCTTCAAAGGTGTTGAGTAACGTCTGAGAGATTGTATAATAAAAAAATGCTCAATTAATAGTTTGCTCAATTTATGATCAATCTTATGTGAGGTCAAGGTTATATGGCAATAATAGTTATTATAAACTTTAAATATAATTCAATAGTTACAATTTATAGACAATTAAAAAGCATAATCAGTATTTGAACCTGCACTACCTCAATGACAATCACTACTTAGTATAAATCAAAGTCGCTTTCCGGTGTCGGTCTGTCCATGTTTATACTTAGATCTTTAAACTACGCAACGAATTTTTATGCAGTTTTTTTAATAGATTGATTCATTCGAGAGGAAGGCTTATATGTACAATAAATGCATAATATAGTAGAAAAACACTGAAAATTTTAGAGGTTTCTAATGTGATGTCGCTGTCACTCAAATAAACACATTTTATACGCTTACTTTGCAAACGCTGGCTGAACCCTGCAAGATAGATCAAAATATTGTACTACAGTATTATACACCTTAAAAAGATCTATAAAAAAGTCCCTGATGGTATATGTCTATCTCTTAGCAATAACCCACAACTTTTACTTTTTAAAAGAAATAATGGCTTATTTACGAAGTGATTTTAAGCCAATAACAAAAAAGCTGTGAACGTTGCATATAAAAACATTTGCACTCGTGCGAAGCTGGGTCGCTAGTAATTTGATAAAAATAATGAATTAAATAATTGCACTAATAAAAGAAGCGATCATTATTAAAGTACTCACTAAAAATATATCTCAAACCGGCTTAATAAACAAAATGTTAAAAGACATGCAAATGTGCCATATTTGACCAAACATTGTAATTGTATATCTTTCAACAATATCATAACTGCGTCGATCAGAAATTTCAATTCGCGCCGCGATAACTAATAGGCTAGGCTAGGCTTAATCAATCCAAAAGATCAGTGCAGAGTAACAATTTAGCAGTAAAATTCTGTAAAAAATCACTTCTCACTCGTAAATGTTGACATTTTAGTACGTATATCCTAAATTTCATAATTAATATGGTCAATTATTCTGACATTTAACGCTTGTGTTGTACACTTCCGAAATATCAATTCTTCTGGTTAAGAGTGTAAAAAAGAGCATCTGTGTATGCTCACACTTGTGCAATATATTCCAGCTAGCTGATCTCGTCGCTGATCGTTCAAAATTGGCACTTATGTCTAAATTCGATCAAGAAGAAAATTTTTATAATATTACTAATATCAAACGTTGTTATCCAATTCACATTTTACGACTAATGTTACCAGTGTAGAATAAATATAAAATTGTCATATAAGGCTGTACGTAAAATGTGTATTTGAAGGCTGATTGCCTCGCGTCGTTTATTTCGCGACACAGATGAAGTAAATTGTAAATCCCCGTTAAGTGAACACTTTCACATAATATATTCTCCTGGTATAATACTATGTTTTAGAGACTTAGAAAGCTGTTCTCTGATCAGTGTAGGTGTGGTTAGGATGGCCATTTTGAAATTTCAAAGCTAGAACATGAGAAATAGCTGAAGCTGTCAGTGAGAATGATTTATTAAGTAACGGCTGCTAGTACTAAATAACTAGAGCCGGATTGTCCAGTTAACCTTAACCAAAAGTTGCAGGTTCAAGTCCCGATAAGCAATTAATTCTCGTGTGCTTAACACTTAAGGACACGCGTCTTAATTTGTAACACATAAAACACTCGCTACCGAGTGCACTGGACCCAGTATAATATCCTATTTTATTTTTTTTAATTAATAATAAAAGTGAATGATAATTAATTTAATGAAAAATATGTCAATATATAAAGGTAATAATGAATGAAATACAAATATTTATTGTTTTTTCAAAAGAACGGCAACGTCGTAAACGTTGAAACGTAAAATTTATTAAACAATAAACGAAGGACTGGGTCCGTTAGATCCATAAGCGAGTGCTTAAGTGTTAATATGTGTTTATAATTCGTCTGATGAACATCTGCCACTTGTGTATTCACCAACGCGCATTTAAACAATGTATTCTCTAAAAGGGTTCTTAGAGGCCCAGCATTGGAAAACCACTCCCAACTTCTAGAGTCTGACCTGATACTGAGAATAAGAAATACCTAATTAATTTTTAATCAGCCCGATATGGTGTAACCCAAAATTTCCGACCTTATAATCTAATCAGTAAACCAATGAAGCAAGTCTGTTTAATATTAGTAGATGCTTAGATATCACCGACACAGACCTACTGGTTATTCCCTCACTTTTTAATCCGATGGGACGGTAAAGAGATCAGAGCCAGGATATACTTTTGTAGACACAGGATACGCTTTCAATTTCCAGACTCCGGGCTGTTTCTGAGAATTTTTCAATAATAAAACCCAATCACTATTTATGGTCTCCGGATCTACACCAACGAAGCAATTAAACAGATAACATATCTTCAGACAAAAGGAAGAAAAGCTTAAGCATCAAATTTGTCGTTTTGGAAAATGAGTTTTACTGATTTAACTTTAAACTTCATTTTCCAACAGTACCATTTTGGCACTTTAGCTTTTCTTACATTGCACTGACGATATATATTTAATCAGATTAATAAATATTCTGAGCTATTTGAAATCCGATGGTATACAATGATAATACACATTACAAAAACTATATCGAAATCTTGCAAGTAATTTGGTCATTGATGCAATCGATACTATAATTGGAATTATTTCATATTTATAATCGATGTTTTGAATCTCAATCACTGTTTTCTATGCCTATACAATGTATTAGTATAACCTGGTAGACGTTGTCTGTCTGTATATAAATATCATTTGTTATAACGGTTAAATCGTATAACATTTGATGTTAGAACGAAGTGAGTTATATAAAATTATATTTGAAGAAAAATCATTTAAGCACATAATTAATTCAATGTCTACTAATCTCGAAGATTTATAGCAACTAGTGTTCGCCCATTGGTCAAAATTCGACCGTAATTCATTGCTAATAAAATATTAGATGCATTGATTCGACAGATGTGTAGGAAAAATGATGCTCGACTGAACGATATCCTGTCATTACTTCAAATGTAATAAAATGTCATTGATCTTCATCATTTACATGAAGTGTGTTGTCATAGGCAGTATGAACGTAAACTATGATTTTTTCATATTAAATATTATGTAGATACATTTTTTTAAAAAATTGAAAGCTTTCTCCACTTCTTATCCACGTAAACTTTAATATGGCCAAATTCCATACAACTGTACCCGAGTCTTTTTAATTAATAAGGGATACGAAGTAATTGCTTCACGTATTAATAAATATATTATATTAACATTTACATGTATGCAAAGAAACAAACAAAACGTAAGAGAAGTGCATAATTTTTCCGTACAGAAACTCTAAAGTTAAATATATAATCATCGTATTCAAATTTGTTACATATTAAGTCAACGTAGAAAAAAAAAACGCCGCTGTTTTTCTGGTGACAGTTGACGTAACTATAAAAGATATTCTGCATACTTTGTATTTCTTTCTTTTTATAAGAAATATTGCTAAACAAATTGGAGCATATTTTTATTATATTTTCAATGGAACAACCAACACAAGTTACAATACAACATAAAAAAAAATGCACATTTCAAAATTATCTTTGCATATGTTCTACTTTCTTTGCATACGATCACATCACACGATATGTATTAAATATATATATATATATATATATATATATATATATATATATATATAGATAAAATACAATAAGCCGATTACTGTAAATTGACGTAAAAATATGCTACATAATAAAGTGAAGAAAAATTCAAAATCATCCTTTATATTCTACCTTATTTAAAATTCCCAATCATGGGTCGATATCAGGCAGGTGGACTAATACTTTCAACATACATACGCGTAATACATATTGACGAATGAACGGACGAAGTGTATACAATAAAATTTAAAGTGAAGCAACACCATGTAACTGGTGGACTTAGGCATCCTTCTACCATCAATTATTTCTCATCATATTATCATCAAGAGATCGATGAAAGTTAGGAAATAAATCAGAAAAGAGACGGAACAACTGTTAGATTTTTATTCTTTTGTTTAAAATTAGTATTTTTTTTTTTGTATAACATTTGTTGGAGAACGAGCAAAGGCACCACCTGTTAGTAGTCAACATTGACATCGGTGCTGTAAATTTAAGCATTCCATACATTGCCATTGTGACCAAAATTCTGAACTAAGATGTTATGTCCCTTGTGCTTGTAGTGAAAATGTCTCACTCACCGTTCAAACCGAAACACAACTGTACTAACTATTACTGTTTGGGGTAGAGCATATCATGAGTGGGAGGTACCTAACTAGACGAGTTCGCACAAACCACCAAGTGATTAAATGTTAGGGTTATTTCTTTATTACAATTGTTGTGTGTAGCCGGCCTTATTTGAATCGAAAGCGCTTGGAAATGGCTAATTGACTTAGTGTTGAACACGCAACACTCGATCCCGGTAACGCGAGACATCACTATTAATGTAAACACCAAGTAAGCGATCAATTAGACTTGCATACAAATTAAACAAACATCGACAAGTATGCGAGCAGCGACTTCTTGAATGGAAAGTGCATTTGAATTGCAATTCGATAGACTTGCTTTGTTATCGAAGTGGTAATGTATCTCGATGATGAGAATACATTTTTTTAATTCGACATTTATTTGTTTTAAGGACTTCATAACAAGCGAATAGGCCATTCCTTGTTTGTCTTGCTGAGCTATAGAGAGTTTGAAATTGAAGGACAATAACAAAACGAGTTATACCGAATTGAATTAAAAAGATCGGAAAATATTGGAATTGTGCAACATAGACATATAAAATACGTATTCTATTTAAACGTAATTTTATTGGGAGAATTAATATTTCAACGTTTTTATGAGTTTATTTAATCCGTCTGGAATAAAATGTACAAGTAACACAAATATTGGTTTCCGTTTCCGACTTTATTTCTTCTAAATAATATTATAAATACGAAATTTTGTGTACTGAGGTGTTTGTTAACTAACAACAGAATTATAAGTAATAATAAAGGAAACTATAGAAATAAAATATATCACGAAGGCTAATAAAATATAATATTAATAATATATTCTAATTTGTATAGAGCAAGACTGAAAAAACTATTTAATATAATTTAATTAAAAAGACGTTTTTTCTCTCGTTATAATTACTCGTACAATGCTGTTAATCTTTTATTAATATTGTAAGAGAAACAGGTAGAATTATTTGAAGATAAGACTGAGCGTTAGATTAACAGCCACTGTTGAGCATAAGCCTCTCATTTCATCTGATATTTGCAAGTATCCTCATTATGTTTTCCATCAACGCTGCACACCGAGTACGACATTACTTATAAACACGAATTAAGCACATATATATTAAATGGTACTTGTCAGGGTTTGGATTATAATCTTCGGTTCATATTCCCATTCAATTATAACTTGTACTATAATTAGGTTTTATAGTTTTTTGTTAAATAATAAAAATTCAAATGACATTACAAATTACTGATTAAGATTTGTAAACTTACTGTATCAATATATTGCATCAACGACGGTATTATTAAACGAAAAGTTATTTATAAAATAATTTACGATTAAATTAATTTCTTTGTTATATGTAAGTTTTTAAAATTAATAACTAATAATCAAAATATTCCCCCGATCATATCACACTATCATACATTCTGTATAGCACTTGATCCATAAATGGGCAAAGACTCTTCAAGAATAAGGTCTATAGGCTTCTTATGGGCGGCCACGCAGCAAATCCCTTGCAAACGTCAATGGGCGACGATAAGCACTTACATGGAACTACGCTTGCTGGTTATTCCGTTTAAAAAATCTTTATTTCAACGTCGGCTAAAGAAACACTGCAAAGTTGTGTAACAAATACGCTTGATGGACGACCTGATCTTGCTGTATTGAAAACCGACGAAAAACGATAATTTAATGCGAGTTCTCTCGCGTATAATAAACCAATCTGTGCTTCTGTTCGTATTTACTATCGACTAAAATTATACAATTCGAAAAATCAATGTTTAAATCATATTGACTGTCAAAATATCTACCGCTGAAATAGAAAAAATAACCTGAAAGAAAGTTGTCTACTGCGTTATAAATATACACAAATATGACAGATTGACATTACAGCAGTCACTATTCCATATATTGTATCCCATATCACGATCGAGCAATAGATCTAATTTCGAGATGATTCTTACAGAATAACTCCACAATTTCAGCTCTACAATATCATTAAAAATTTAATATTTTTTGTATTATCTATGTTAAAAGTATGTAAAAATATAACACGCCTGTTCACAACGGGTTCATCATTATTAATTCTAACGCAATTTCACATGAAACGAGCAACAGAAACAGTACTTCTCATTATTATCAAGTGTCAGACATTTTTTGTATTAACTTCTTGACCTGAATCTAATTAATCAGAATCGAAATTGATCAGTGGTTAGGAATGAATTATATCAGGGTTGTCAAAATGAATGAAATGAGTAGATTTCTTTTATAACAGTACCATTTTAATTTACTGAGGTATTAAGTGATACCTACCTATATACATAGATACCTAAGTAAATTTCGATTATTCAAACACCTTACCGTATCAAAAATTAAACAATAGTTTTAAGGTACAAAATATTAAGAACAGATAAAAGCAATTTATTTAATTAGATTTTTTTTAATACTAAAACAATAAATAGTTGTTATTTATTTTTTAATGAATTTGACAGCCCTATAACAAAAAATGATAGAACATCGTGTCGGAGAATGTCCAGCGAGAGTGATCTCATTCACGATCAGGATGATTCGATACAAAATTGCATATTATCTTGTCGATGGGTCACTCGATAACAACATCGATGCCGGACGATTATTCGATCACTAGGTTTTAAGGTTAACAGACGGCCTGAGTGAAGTGAGCATATCGATAATAATTTATCGATATCTAACTTTTATTCATCATATTGTAATTAAAAAGATTATTATCTGTAATATAATATCAATTAAATACCACAGGTTCATAAATGTTCTTATCTTATTAATCGAAATGAACTACATTCGACAAAAAACGTGTGAACCGGTAATCGATTCTTTTATTGCCTAAACGTAACAGACACAATACCGACAATCGAATTCCTATCAAAACAGTGGACTGTATAGGTCAATATCGCTACCAAACCGCAAATTACTTGCTCAAGGTTATCACAAAAGGTCAATAATACTATACAATCCATTCCTTTGTTGCAGGTCGACCTACAAAGTTTATGGTGGTATCGAGGAACATGACATGAGGTTGGGCTGAACGGTGATGTGCAAGATGGCGCGCAGTTGAATTTAAAAATGTTCCTGTGTGTGTGACAAATCAAAAATGGCAAATAAAGTTAAAAACAATCACTACGTGGCGACGCACCGTTCGGGGATTGATTCGCCCTCGTCGGGGGGTTACTTGCATCGTTCGTCGAGGGATGAAAATGACAGCCACCGAGCGCCCTCCGAGAGGACGCTTTCAGAATATACGGTAAGTAGTTACATGTCAATTTTAATATTCAGATCTAGATGATGTTTATGTCGTACTCCTGATCAACTTCGGATTCGACAAACGAAGATGGAGCCAATATGTGCTGGAAATATCATAGAGCTCCGATATATAGGCAAAGATTTTTATTTATTTTATTTTTATTTATTAAATAAGTTACACCATCAACTTATAACTAAGCACTTAAAATGTCTTTAAAGGTGTAAACAACATTGAATCCGAATTGTAAAGATCCGTACAGTATCTATTTCTTAACTCTCATGATCCAATACGAATCCTAACGTCTGGAAAGAGTCCAGGAGTAGGACCATAGGCTTTACCAAAACACTTTTCAAGATACGAGAATGTTATTGGAACATTGGTGTGATGTAAGGAATAGTTAATATTTTTTACAGCTCCAATTGCCATGGGTCTTGGTTTGCTGGGATTTGCTTGGATTTGCTCGTCCGCCTACCAATTACATAAATTAAACTTAATTTATTTGACAAAACCCAATTACTTTTTCTCGGCACGCTTTGCACCCAGGACCTCTAAGCTATCCATTAAAGTAACGCATTAGTTAATTCCAAACTTACCGCACTGATGTAACCCCTGTCACCAATAATATCAGGAATAGCTTTGTGTTACTGAAACTATACATAACTTCTTAACTCTTATCCCATGTAAGCGGAACATTAACGGTGTAAGGAAAAGTTCCAATATTTTGTATAAATAGAAAATTACAAATTTATTTGGCTAATATTCTAGCTTCTGAAAAATAAAAAATATATCAACCGCGACAAATTATTAATATAATGAACCTTGCACTTATTTAATTAATACTGTACATAAATTAAATTGTTATATTATGTTTTAATAAATTCCATGAAAACAAATATATATTTAAACAAAATAAATAATAATAACACAATAATCGTTAATTTTACGCACATGTATAACATGCTTGACGAAGCACGCAAAAACAATTCAGAACAAAACACGAATCAATTATAATTAACTACCAATAACGCCTTGAAATCGACGCTAAAATTGTAAACTTGAATTTAATAAAAACGAAGAAAATAATATCCTAGTAAACTTTTATAAATGTGAAATTTTGTACGTTTGTTACTCAATCACGTAAATACGGGCCGATTTAAATGAAATTTGGAATAAAGATAATTTGTTCTAATGTTTACTGTAAAATAAAGCTCATTTCTAAAGGGTTAAATTAAAAAAAAGAAAATGAAATGAATGAACAAAAATACCTTTATTTTGTTTAATGCAACTAAATGGTTATATATTTAAGACAATACGTGTGGATTTAATCTTGTCTTACGATTTACAAAAAAACACAAATGACCAACAGTTAGTGATTTAATATCGGTCAGTATTTAATTAAGATTGCGATATGCGCTACCTAATCTGCCGCATCCCGCGGGCGAAAACTAGTTTGACAATAAACGCACCTAAAATACGTCTTACGACAATCTCATTTGCGTTCCGACGCGTTGACGCGAAGCGATTTCCTTTGCATAAGCAATGCGTCCGCAATCCATAGCACAATTAAATTAACTCCATATACATTTACAGAAACTATTCCTTTGTTAAATAATAATCATATTTTTAATATAATTTTATAAAACTTGTATTAATACAATTTTACACCTTTCTAGCTGTGCCCGCGACTTCGTACGCGTTTGAATGTTTTTTTTTTTTTGTTGTGCTTAAGTTACTCCTTATTACATCAGATTTCTGCCAGTGAATGTCCCGTCAAAATCGGTCCAGCCGTTGCAGAGATTAGCCGGAACAAAAAGACAGACAGACAAAAATTCAAAAAAAAAAATATTTTGGTGTATGTACCGTGTATGCCTTTGGTAAAAACGGTTATTTTAAAATTACAAACAGACACTCCAATTTGATTATATGTATCAATTAAGATTATTACTAAAAAAAAAAAAAACTCTAAAATAAATTAAACGAACTTCATGAATCGAAGTTAAATTATTATAATGCATAAAATTTACATTGAGTATCTTGCTTGCTTCCTTGCTCGTAGACACATATAAAGCAATTGTAGTTCTGGAGATACAAACAATGACAACCTGAAATAGTGGAAAGAAAATGAAAATGAAAATCAATATATTCTTTATTCGAGTCTTTATAAAAGTATTTTTCGTCAATCGTCACGTCACAGTGTTGAATTAAATCTAAAGCTTAGCACCGGTTGGGAAAGTAGATTGAACCACTCCATTCTCTACTCCACTCCACTTCCACTCTGTACAGAATATATCAATAATATACTATTAAGAAATGTAGGAAAAGGACATAATATATCTCGTCTGAAAATCAACAAATACTAAGTCCATGCTTTATTATCATTAATATAATTTTGTTTTGAGTTACATCCATCATTTTTTGACATGAGATTTAAATATTTAAAAGGCCAAATTAAAAATAAGAAGGATGTATTTACCTTTTTTTATTCATGCAACCCCGTTAAATAGAGATTCTAATATTCCGATTCTCTCGGCCCGCTTTTTGGTTCAAAGCTCCATCATTTCGCCTGATATATGAATGAGTAATAATTAAAAAAAAAAAAACAATGAAAAATTATTAAAAAAAAAAACAATGTACGTACGTTTGCCTTAAAACAATAAGTAAATAGTTAAAGAGCATTGTTAGAATTTAAACCAAAAAAAAAAAAACAAACTAATTAGTATTTAAACCTACTAACTTTACAAACAAAGTCACGTTGAAGTAACAAAGGAAATATCAAACGGCACAAATCAATACACACATTTAAACACGGCCCACATCAAACGCATTTGGACGCGATCAAAATGGCATGAAAACACATAACACAGCTGGAACGCTGAGCTCGTATCGACACATGACGATTCCGTAACAATCTAAGAAATAGAAGCGAGCGATTTCGCCGAATCAATTGCCTGATGATATTTATCTTTAGTATTTCTAGATTTTTAAAGCTTTACATTTTAGTAATAATCCTGTAAAATTGATCAAAAGTGCGTGTTAAAATCGTGAATCTTATTTTACATACGTCGACTTGAGAATCTTCTCGATTACTTTTTGTCGGTTAAAATAATTATAATTCTATTCTTCTAACTTTACGGTACGTCTAGACTCATAATTCGGCTTCGAGAATTTCATCAAGTCTACAGATACAGCATTAAACGGTGTCGGAAAATAAGAGAATTATTTAAATTGTTTTGTATGTCTTGAATAGCAACAAGAAACCCGTTTATTTTGAACAAAATATTTTTAAACTTATTTCCTGGGGAGAAATGACCGTGAAATGTACTCTGACGTAACTAGGTTCCTCTCTCGTTAACTATCTCTCTAAACTAGTGAGACCTGGGTTTAAATCTCCAATTTTATTCGCCTAATTAGCAAAAGCACCCTGAAGATATGTAGTTGGTAATTTTACAATCCCGTGCATCAGAAATAACGAACCGCCTTCCTTCGCATGATCTCTCTGATTCTGTCGGATTGCCAGTGCAGCTGGTATTTGTAAACTGTAATATTTCCTGCATATTTGGCTACTGTCTGGTAAATATCTACCATGAGTACAGTCTACAGTCATAAGTCGATTAACAAAATTAACGTTAGATTCTAATTGAAATTAACATCATTATTGGTTTAAAATATAAAGTAATTAATAATTAATATTCTTTATTATAATATTACAAATTATTATCATTTGTTTACACGGGTAACCAGTGATAAACAAAAATGTAAGCTAAGTCTACACTTTTTGCACATCTGCCTTCCTGTCAAAGGGATGGATTTTCTGAATCAATATATGTGTTTCTCTTTATAGATTTATTTTCAATAGTATATTATTTTTTAGTGTACGAAAAACACAATTATATTTAAAAATAAATAGGTTTCGCCCGCGGTTTAAGGTGGTGGTGTTGCTGTTATTATTTATACATCAACTAAAACATATTCTGGTTTCACAAAAAGAATATTATCAAATCATTTTCAGTTTTAAACGTAAAATATGTACGTACATTCGCGTATGTCATGCACCAATCATAAAATCAACAAACTCTAACATGCCGATATTTGTATTGTTGTACGAGTCGCTCCTATTTCAAGTCGTAACAACGTTTATTGCAAATTAAGCGGTCATAACCCGTTCTATAACGAGTCGGTCGCTTTCGCCGTGAATTCATGATTTTAATTAAATATTACACACACATTTAGAGGGGGGCGTCTAAATTAATAACATGTTCATTTACAATAATATTTTAACTTATTTTTCAGAATTAAGTACCGTGTAATTTTGATACTATTTATTTTCCAAATCCTTTCGAATTGAAGGCATTGCTTAACCAAAATGACCCCTATTATATTTGCAATAAAGGTTTAAATACAAAATAGCCGTTATGCTAATGACTGACTATTCTTAACTTTTAGATGATAGACGAGAGGACACGTTCCCCCTCCGGTGGTGAGCACAGGAATGGTCGACGGCATCCCACCAATGGGTCACCACGGGACTCCGGCTCGGAGGTATATGTCACTAGCGCCGCCTACCGACCGCCCTCTGAGATTAGGTAAGAAAAAACCTGATTGTACGAATAATTATTAAACCAGCACTATGTCCAATTAAAAAGGTCACATTTCCTGGTATACTCCCCATGTGATCTATATTCTATACTAAGATTATAAATGCGAAAGTAACTCTGTCTGCCTAAAGCCGTTTACGGCCATAACACTGAAGCGAATTTGCTAAGATTTGGTATGAAGCAAACTTGAACTCCAATGAAGGACATCGGTTACTTTTTATGTTTAACATCTGACGATCAACCCCTTAAACGAGCGAAACCGCGGGCAACGACACCTAGTAAGTAACTGTAGTATCTAAATAATGGTAATATGTATGGGCCATTTAACAGGACCATAGATATTTATTAACTGCAAAGGTTCATATATCGTTACCTCAGTATAATTTTATTATAAAATTCACGTAATTTATTGTAAATAGTCTTAATTTAAGGTCAGTGCAGCTGCGAAAACAGTTAGTAAGTTTTATGTACATTGGCTTAGAATATATCATTTTTTTTTAGTATAGATGAAAGATATACATTTACAATAGATTTAAAACATGATGTAGTTACTATATAGACTTTTATATGGATGCAATTGTTAAAAGATAACCTTTTAATTATAATTTCTGACTATTTACTCCAAATTAACATAAAAATGTGTAACGAATGATAAGGTACTGCTTATTGTTGCTTTTTTATGCCATTGGTTGGCCGACGAGCATATGGGCCACCTGATGGTAAGTGGTCACCACCGCCCATAGACAAAGGCGCTGTAAGAAATATTAACCATTCCTTACATCACCTATGCGCCACCAACCTTGGGACTAAGATGTTATGTTCCTTGTGCCTGTGATTACACTGGCTCACTCAGCCTTCTAAGTGGAGCACAAAAATACAGAGTACTGTTATTTGGCGGTAGAATATCTGATGAATGGGTGGTACCTACCCAGGCGGGCTTGCACAAAGCCCTACCACCAAGTAAATTCGCAAAGATGATTGTATTTCATCAACGTCAATTATTTTGTAAACCAAAGATTAAAAAGAAAATAGACGTAAGTAGCCTAACACCGCTATGTTATCATCGGGCAATTCCTTTAACAATTCCTCGTATTCAAGCCGAAAGATCACGTAACGTGTCGAGTTATGGAAATACACCCATCAAACGTTCAACGCAAGCTAGCGTTTATATAAGAAAAACGTTTTTGAAAATGTTCAGTCGAGTCGACTGACTTTGTTGTGTTCCGGTTTGAACAATGAGTGAGTCAATGTTCCTGTAGTTACAAGCACAGGGGACTTAAGATATCAGTTACCAAGGTTGGAAGCGCATTGGCTATGTGAGGAATTGTTTATGTTTTTTTACTGATCAGTAAAAACCACTTTCCATCAGGTGGGGAATTTGACTATCCGACTAACTATGCCAAGAAAATCATATTCAAAAATTACAAATCATGATGATTTCGAAGCGTCAATAGTGCATCGGTTTTCGGGCCGCCTAGCGATGTAAAAAGTCGCAGGATCGATCCTGCTATTGTCGTCACGACTCCTAACATAAGTGATGAGCTTAAAAGGAGGGGTAAGTAGGAATATTAGTAATGCCTTAAATAATTGGGGCATTGCTACTATTCTTTATAAAAAAAAAGATGGATTTTAATCGTTTCTTAATTTAGCATCGAACATTTTTTTAAATTCGTTTTTCTACTATATAACTCAAAGGTGGCTCAATATTGGTGTATTTTTTTTTATATAAAATGATTTATGCAATATTTTTCCGTCATTCATATTTAAAAAACGCAGCGTTCAAAACGTCGGTCTGCATCGATAACCGCGAAACAAAACCATTACATTAAACGCCAAGATTGATGGTGAATCACCCATAGAAAACGCAATCGGTACAACGGTGTACGGCCTCATCCACACCACATACAGGCTCATAGTGCAATCTCCATAGATTCGACTCAATTACCTATATTGTCGGTGTAACGGATGCTTAGCAAAACGTCTACTAATATAACTATCAAGATATTCGTAGCTACGATATTCCATACAAGAAGCGTTCGTATATAACTTGACTTTTATGTAGTTTTAAGGTAGATTACTTAACCATCATGTTTTAATAATGAGCCTTACCTATAAGCTATATTGGTCAACAGACAAAGTAAACAATAATTAAATCAAAATATTAATTACTAGTTGTCGCCCGCGGCTTCGCTCGCGTTTTAGGGGGCTAGTCATATGTTAGGCAAAAAGAGTAGCCTATGTCCTTCCTTGGAGTTCAAGTTTGCTTCATACCAAATTTCGTCAAATTTGGTTCATCGGTTTGGCAGTGAAAGAGCGGCAGACAGACAGACAGAGTTACTTTCATATTTATAATATTAGTATAGAAGTATAGATATACGTAGACTCATAAAAATACTTTTGAGTCGTCGTGGTATTTATTTAAGGTAACCTCATCTTAAGAACCACCAGTGTGTACGTTCTACCAAGAAGGATTTTCAAGATAATTACTCTTTTCTATTTCTAACAATTCACATTGTTACGTTATTTAAATAAAATGTATCCTGTACCAACATTTTTTTTTATTACCTACGTAATCATCAATTGAGTAATAAGTCTTATTTATATCAATAGGCTAAGTAAAAAAAAAGTATGTAATTTTATGACACACGACTTCTAGCTTGAGTCCTAGAAATAAAATAATATTAGCATAAAAAAAAAACAATGTCATTTCCCATCGATTGTAAATACAGTCTTACGTACAAAGTCTAATGCATTAGAACGTTTGATTTATCGCCGCACCCTATAATACAATTTATAACTCAAATGTATCGATAATCTGGATACCGAGATTGTAGGTCGAACGGTACTTGTATTGTGTCGCACGAGATACATCTATCCGTATTATAGCCCAGAAGATGTAGCCGTCTTTATTTCTAATAATAATTTTCTCAATATTTTGCAGCTTGGATTTTATTTAAATAAGTTTTTAGATAGTAATATCAAAACGAAAATAACAAGATTTGTTATTGTTTAATTATGAGACAAGAATAGAATGAATGAATTCAGTGAGTGTTTTTTATTGTGAGTTATCTAAACGCAGGAAGATCTTTAGTCGATCTATAATATGACCAGCAAACTGTCCGTATATATACATATACATATGTAAATCAAACGGTATTAAACTTGATATACAGCGCCATCTAGTTGAGCTTTCACATCATACATATAATTACTTTACATAACTATAATCTATTCTAAACACTAAAAGACAAAAGCCAGATAAACAACATTTGACATCGAATTAACGTGATATCGGTTGAGAGCTTGAATCTATGATATTCATTATGTATTTGCGAAAAAATGTAATTTTGAAAGTAGATATAAACAGTAAAGTGGAATAATATTGTATTATAAATAAAGATATGTACATTAATCAAGAACTCTCAGCAATACGCAATACAGCTATTAACAAAACGCATTGAATATGTAAATTTAAGGTTTGTTTATCTTAATTTTTTTTTTCGAATATAATATGTACTATATAGTAATTGTCAAAGTCTATTAATAAGATATACTACCATCTACTTATTCATACAAGACTAAAGACTCATTGCGATAATATTTCAATTTCAACAACATTAACATTTTCAAAATTGAAAAATTCCTATCATTAATCTTTATACGATGAGTTTTTCGATGTAAATTCCCATAACGATGTCTTTTTTTATATTTCTGTACGAGTCCTTTATGTCAAAGCATGACGGTAGACGCTTCCATTAAGTAATTTTGACTCCCAGAAAAACTACAGTGACTTTTTTTCATTTCGTTTTGACGGCACAATAATTTCTTTGTGAAACGCCGACGACACAAGTGACTTGGTCGTTCCTAATTGCAGTCATGATCATAAGCTACATATTAAGTTTAATACATGTAATATTACTGTAATAAATCACTTCATTTGATAAGTTTTATAATTACAAAAACAACAGTAGGTACCTAGTGGTGATCACTGTTATATGTAGGTAGTATATTCTAATATCATCATTAAATAAGAAACAAAAAATATTATAATATACGACGGTGTGAACTCGGAATAAATCAATTTACAGACTTTGCAAAAATAGGTAGACAAATAGAACATCTTATTTGTAACTAGCAACCCATTCCGGCTTCACAAGGTTCAATGAGAATGAATGAGTTTTATGTATGTAGCTATTTCTCATAACATTTAGCAGTAATTTATTTTTCTGTTTTAAATAATAATATTTTAATCACAAATTATAAACTGACTTTATGTAAAAAACCGAAATGAAACACAAGGATTCTTTTAAACAATCTTCAAGTATTATAAATACTTCGAACTTGGTTTGGATTTTTTTTTCGGGACGTTCTTTGTCCGTATCTTGACATCTTATTTGTAAACATTTATAGGTCTTCGCATGACTAAGGATTTTCTTTAACGTTTCTGTTTTTTTTTTCTAATTATATCGAACTTTCTCTTTAAAGTCCCGGACTGTCCACCCTACACAAAGGGACCAATCAAGAAATCTATCAAGACGTTAGTTTTTTGTATGCTTATGTTCTCTAATGGGCCATAGTGTTGACATTCTTCAGTTAATCGTTTAAAAAAGAATCATCTTTTATACGAGATATTGTGAGAAACACAAATAGAATAAGAAATATAAAATGGCCTTGAAAAGGACAAAGTTCTGTAGAGATGTAAATACACGTCGGCATAAACGTTTTATAGTTTTCCTTGTGTTTCCATTTTGTTTTGTTTCTAAATGTAACCAATTAAATACCGGCCAATGTAAATATTATCCAATGAAGAGGTAGAAGAGAACTCTATGTTTTAGCTCGATGGATTATAATTAATGGACTTTGATTCGATTATTAAATTAAAAAAAAACTTTGAAAATAATGGAACAGTACAATGAAAGAATATATATATTGCATGTATATATATCCAGAACTAT
The DNA here is from genome assembly GCF_037043105.1 of Vanessa tameamea. Lineage (NCBI taxonomy): Eukaryota > Metazoa > Arthropoda > Insecta > Lepidoptera > Nymphalidae > Vanessa > Vanessa tameamea. The sequence continues at coordinate 10,056,825 of NC_087324.1, forward strand.
AAAAATACTAACGCTAGACCAATATGGGTTGGTCGTAGCGGAGGAGTACCGATCGAGGTCTCATTTTCTGGGAGCATTATCGTTCAATCTTTATAAGTTTAATAATGTACATTCTTGTACCAAAAAACCGTAATGCTGTTTGGTATTCAAATTAATCTCAATCGAACCTTCAGACAAACAAAGCCTGGAACTTTATACGTTTGTAAATATATTTATAAGTGACCGTTCGTCTTTTTAGGCCATATATATTAACACCTGCTCCTCAAATAGACCGCGACACGGTTGAACGTTAAATTAATATAATATGTCACACGATCGTGACATCCCAATACGACCTTGTCTCGGAACTTCCGAACGATTCGGAATCGTGACTCGATCAGTAACGTGATTCGATGGTCAAATAGTATTAATTTTATTAGCGAGCAAAATTTATAATCAATACAGATACGGCTTTACATTTGCTCAAAAATATGTTCATTTAAATCTAATATTTAATTAAATTAAGCTGAAAAGAACAGATACTACACTTTGTACTTAGCTAAAAGGCCGAGAAGCGATTAAATTAGAGCCGAGATGACCCGTGAGTGTATGTAATGAGTGTAGAACGCGTGCATCTTAACCGATGATTTCGGTTTCAAACCCAGGCAGGCACCACTGAATTTTCATGTGCTTAATTTGTGTTTATAATTCATCTCGTGGTCGGCGGTGAAGGAAAACATCGTGAGGAAAGCTGCATGTGTCTAATTTCAAGGAAATTCTGCCACATGTGTATTCCACCAACCCGCATTGGAGCAGCGTGGTGGAATATGATCCAAACCTTCTCCTCAAAGGGAGAGGAGGCCTTAGCCCAGCAGTGGGAAATTTATAGGCTGCTAATGTAATGTGTAAAATGTTAACTAAATTAAGAAGGATACTTGCGGTCTTTCCAATTATTATTCTTGCATTACTTAAATTTAACACTCACCTCCGACTTTCGGGCAGACCATGATGGTGCACGTACCAAATAAAGAACGATAAATAACAATAGGAGGTAATAGTGATTACATACTGAACACCTTCGATATATAAATTTTTTCTATTTAATTGTAGTCTAAGAAATAAAACTTGCAAACTTCGGACTGATACTGGCAATTTCTTGACTGAAAAATCTATTAAATGTTCATTGAGGTTCCAACTCAGCATCACACGATCTGTAACATTAAGGTGGCCACTAGGTAAACGAGACAAACAAGAAAATTATAAATAAATATTCCTATTGTAATGTACAAAATAATGTAGTAAAGTCGAAAATGACAATAAAATGTTGTTGAAAAAGAAATAAATATTTAAAAAAAAAAAACGCCTGTCGGTTTTAATAAACTAACTCTTGGGGGGCTGCTAGCATCCATTGAAAATGAAACTATTCACTTCCAGGCTTAATAATAAGAACAGTTCGATCGTATTGTAAGCCTATAAATTAAACATTATATTTTATCTATAGTCATTCGAATTACATATACGCACAAGTTACAAGTTGCAAACGGATACTGAGCATAATTAGTACAGGTATATCTTTATTTTATTACTAGTTCTGGCCCGCGACTTCACTGGTGATTAAGAGTTTAGTCACTAAGCGTTAGGCATAAAAAGTAGCCTATGTCCTTCCTTAGAGTTCACGCTATATTCATACCAATTTTTTTCATATTCGGTTCAGTGGTATGACCGTGAAAGAGCAACAGACAGACAGAGTTACTTCCCTATTTATAATATTAGTATGGATGTTATTTACATACAAATGATTTAATACGAAGGATGACGTAATATAACATACCTTTATAAAAACTATGTATACTTGCTTACCAATGCAAATGTTCAAAATGCTTTCGAAATGACTACGATTTAGTTACTTTGTACCTAATAGGATTGCGAATATATTTAAAAAAAACCATAGACCCATTTCGAATTTTACTGCAATCGTTTCAATGCAACATTATTTGCAATTCAATAGCTTTTCTATACTTCTAGAAGAAATTAACTATATGAAACTGAAGCTTGAAAATAATTCCAAATGCGATACAAAATATTAAAACATATTTAAGCATTCAACGTGTACTTCGTGACGTGAATATATATTTATATATCGAATTTCTTCATTCGTCTTTAGATTTATAGGACTTAATAACTTCATCCGTCATTATTGATGTTGATATAGAATCATTAACCTAGTTGTAATTTTCGCTTCATCTTTTCAATAGTAACGTACAACATACAAGTCACTATGACTTGTCTTTGGTCTATTCTGTTGAAAATATAGAACTTATGCAAGTTTGAAATTTAGAAACATTTATATAGCAGCGTAAATATTTAATTTTGAATGTTTCTATTTTTTATTATCGTTAAAAACCGAATATGGAATATTTTCATAGTCAAGTTAGCAACTAAGTGCATTTACATAAGTTTAGTTTCCATTTTATTTATTACAGGAATGGCTTTGAATTATTTATTGTATGAATAGTTCCTGACTTTTTTTTGGGTCTTTTGAGTCACACAATATTTACAAATATATTATAGTGAAATTTAATATAATTATATTAATAATGAAATAATTAATTGATTCTCAGCCGACAGTCGCGAGCACCGCGTAGTGTTTACTCCTACAGAAGTGCCGTGGCGCCATCTGTTGCCTCCACACATCGCTCCAAAGTTTCCAGAAAGGTATAATTTAATAATATTTATATCATTTAATTTTATTAAAGATAGCTTTTATACATTTATTCTTGTTTATTCAAAAAAAGTTAAAACAAACATTTTTTTTTCTTTGTTTTAATTGCAGAGACTTATTACGACATTATGTGTCAAAAGCATTATATATTTTAGTCAATTCTAACTCGTGTAATAAAATTCTAGAATCAATATCTCAGCAAAAATCTCTAAATGAAAATGGAAAAAATATTTAATCTTATACGAAAAAATTCCACAAATAGTAGAAGTTACTGGAAATATAAAATATTACCTATATTTAAAATTTATAATGATTATATTATTGTATATTTCGCAAATGTATATCTGAATCTATATATCTGAAATTAATAAAATGTTTAAAAAATTAATTAAGGGGACTACATGAGCTAAATGCAAGTTTTATAATGCAAAAAAGTATAAGATCCGATGCAGTAAACCAAATGAAAAAAATATATGATAATCTTCAGGATACATGCTAGTTATTTGCTATTTTGAAAACATGATGTAATTAATTTGGTACGATAGAAAAAAATTACAAAGTTACCTCTAAAAAAATCTTTTAATAAATAAAAACTATACTTATATGCATTTAATAATTCTGGTTTTTTGTCAGATTATTCTACAAGCAATATATTATTTAACCTCTGCGTCACTTTTTTAATAACTTCAATAGATTTTTTTTAAATCAGATATTCTTATTTTCGAACAAAATTCGTACGCATGTGTGCGTAAACGCCGTGTACAGACATTGCCGGCCGAGGCCTGATGCTATACAGACGTGTCGATCTTTTCGTTACGAGCCTCATTACGTAACGAAATATTTTTTTGTAATTTTAATTGTAAATTCATTGTTTCATGTTTTCTTATAATAAATATTATTCTTTCTTGTAGATAAATATATTAAGTTAAAATAATGTAGTAGTAATTAGGCATTTGTTTTTTATTATATTATTTGTCATAAATTTTAATTGTGTAAATATGGGAAATGAAGTGAAACGCGTGAGGAAAACTAAAAAACGTTTATATAAATTAAGCGCCGAACATACTTATGAACGATATTAAAAGGTAAGAGTATTTTTTTAGTAAACATATTTTTTTTTTATAAATTATGAATATTGAAAACATCTATTAGAAAAAATGTGCAATCAGTTCGCATAGAATCAGATTTTTCGAGCTGTTCTTCAAATATTATGATAGAGTATTTGGTGAAAGTAAGGATAAAATCAATTCAGAGTGACTACGTTCGATCCCCATGATCTCGAAGCAATTTGATATTTTTCATTAAAAGTACTATGGGGCATATTTAGATACATATTTTTTAAATACATAATTTTATAATTAATAAAAATATAATTACTAACATATATTTATTTTTTACAGAATAAAGAAAGTCGAAAACAATAACACGGAAGCTATTTATATTGCGTAAGAGTTTAATTTTATCGATTTTGTTTATAATAGGAATTAAAGTTATGTATGAACTAATTTTAATAATAAAAAAAATAATGTAATTGTTGTGAACCAGAGAACTAGAATATTTAGAAGTGTCATTTGTACGTAATTCAAAAATTGTAATTTTTAGTAACGTCCGCCATATTAGATTGAAAATGGAAGCAATTCATGAATCGTGGATTGTCATCGAGACTAAATATGTGTGCCAACTTTCAGCTCCATAGCTTCAATGGAAGTAGGTGTAATATTGATTGCAAGATTTCAGGACATACGTACATACATTCATACATACAAGTGAAATTAAATAAAATATTTTAATAAAAAAATTAACACTAAATGTTTTTTTTTTGTAGTACCAAATCCAAATATTTTAAGTTTAATTAAATCAGTTTTATTATTTAATCATTTTCGAATAACAGTCCAAAGCAAAACAAATAATTCTAATATCCTATCTATTTTTATGAGATTTATAATTAAACCTAGTATGATTAACCTAGTTAACCAATGATTCAACCAAATCGACTTGACGACATTTTTTTCTTGTAAATATTTAGATGTTTTTGTTTTAATTGAATTTTTTTTTTCTTTGTGAACCGATATTAATAAAACGAACAAACACTACGCTATAGGTTACCCCACGGTTACTACACTACAGGTTTCGAACACTTACGATTTTATTATATAAATAGATTATCAAACTTTTATAAAAATATTAAAAATTGGTATGTTTTAATATTTAGTATAAGAACTAATTGTGGTAGGTATAATAATATAAATAAAAGAAAAAAAGGTTAAAACTAACTGTCTATTTTATTGTGTACAAAATATAAATAAAAATATTGTAAGTTTAATTGAATCAGTTTTTTTTATAATCATTCGTTAACTAACATCGAAAGAAATAAAAACAATTCTGTTGTCCTATCTATTTTTTATGAGATTTATGATTGATCTTACTTCGCTCGGTTTGGCGCCATCTATTAGAATATTTGGGCGTAACCTCGTTACCTCGCTTAACCCTTAGTTCACGGGCTTGCCGTTTTTGTCGATTTTGTAAGTGTGTGCGTGCAATTCTCAAGGGCACTTAGCTCTTGTAGTCCCCTTAAGCCTAATAAAATTATCGGCAAATCATTATAAACGTAATGTTTCCAGGCTGGAGTGAAAGTGGACGCGATGGCGGCTCCAAACCCGTTCTGCCCGAACGTAAAAGGCATGTGCTGCCTCATGCTGCTGCTGAACCTCGGCCTCATCCTCGTCACGCTCGGCTTTGTCATCGTGCTACAGTTCTTTGAACCGCTCTTCGTTTGGTAAGCATCATTACGCATTCGTATTAACTTATAATAAAATCAAAAAATATCATAAACATCACTTCATCTTAATACACTTGACCTTAATAGCTCCACTATACAGATGTGAAAGTCGCAGGTATGAATCCATTTCATATATCCACATCTAGTATAGGCTTAAAGTTTTAATAGTCTTAAAAGGAAAATACAATTTGCACGTGAACAGAAAAGGCTGATTTTTAGATATTGTGTGTAGTAAGGACTTAAAAATTATTTCAACCTATATTATTTCAAGATAACGGAGCTAGAAAATCTATGTCTATTATAATACTTGGAAATGTATATAAGAACTTAGTATAAGGGAAAATAAGTTAACATACTAATAAGCATTGCTAACTAAAAGAGTGATGAGCACGAGCGAAGAGGGAGGGGAAGAGGGCGACCTAAAAAAACATGGATGGAGTGTGTGTGATTATAAGAGAGAGGGATGTGAATGATCAGATGACGAATAATAGTGGAGAATGGAAGGAAAAGACATGCTACGCCGACCCCAAATATATTGAGACACGGGCACGAAAAAGAAGAAAACTAATAAGCATTGCTCATAGTATCTACTGTCTAGTCGTTTGAACCTAGTGTAGTATCCACATGTTTAGTTTCGAATTATTCTTATTTTTATAATAAAAACAAATGCAATAATAATAAAAAACAAATTATCTATGTCGATTAATTCCAATCAAGATGTAGTGTAGCGCCGCGCTCATAAATCTAATCCCAGCTTGACACATTCACAACTAAGAAAATGGTACAAAAAACGTCAAAGAATTTATCAATAATGTGTTCCCACGTTACAAAAGTGGGTAAACTGTTTCGAAAACCAGATCATAATGCGGTTTACATCCATACATCTCTTCCCAACAACAGTCGCAAAGCGCGATCATTCTCTATAGAACATTAAAAATCAATTTACATTTTAAAATAGTTCGCGTTCAACGGTAAATGCAATTTGCGACAACAATATGACATTTGTTCGGGCGTTTTTGATTTTAGAACGTTTCTCACGAGATCTCAGACGGTCAGAAAAAAAAATACAACAAAAAAAATATAATGACTATCATTAATTTCTATTGTGATTCTTTACTCCTGATATTCGTCTTTCTATAGTGTGATAAAGTTTTGTGATTAAGGGTTAGCCAACCATGAATTCGAACGCGTATGAAATCAAAGGTAGAGTAGATGGTACGAACCTGTTATCTGATGAATAATAACACCCAATAATCAACAGATGGGTCTAAAATCATATGATTTTTTATTAAAATAAATAACCATGATATTCAATTATACCAAATATACACTATACAGTTAAGAATATTTTCATTTTTAATTAGTTAGCACAAATAAAACACTGACACCTTGTTCTTTCGACATATATTTCTTCTTTTGACTCTTTTGAATATTTGTCCAACATAATTATTATATTATACAAATATTACTGTAATATTTATTAATTTTCGATTTGCTAAAAAAAATCACTTTTCTTCTTCAGGATCCTGGGTATAGTCTTCCTTATATTCGGTTTCATCACACTCGTGGGCAGCCTCATATACTGCGTAGTGCTCTGTCGAGAGAACCCGTACCCTCGCTACCCGGACGACTTCTACTGGACCCACCACTGGTCAAAAACCATTGGACCTTCGGAAATCCACTACAGTGCTAGTGAAAAACCATACAGACAAAATGGACACGATAGATACAATAAATATAATGGCGGTAAATATTCTGATAGGGAAAGTGCTAAGGGATATTCAGACAGAGAGAGTAAATTAAGCAGGTATTGATTATAACGAATATAAAAAGGGCGCGAATTAGCGCTGTCACATTTTCTACGTTTGACAGATTTGTGAAAATAATAAAGAAATTTTAGAACAGCTTTACTAATTAAGGCCTAAAATATAAAACATACAGGTTTCGACCGTTAATGGAAATATAAATATTTTTTTAAAGTTTATAAATAAATCACTATGATATTCTAGTAGATATTTAAGTATTAACTCAGTTATTAGTGTTGTGTGTAACACTATTTACCATATTATATTTATTTATCTCATGGACAATAAATGTGCGCTTCCATTAACGTTTAAGCTTTTATTATTAAATCTTCAAAATACAAAATAATTCGGATATACAAAAAAAAAACACTACGAGAAAAATTATAATTCTTTACTTGGTATTTTTAGTAAGTAATTAGTTTATTTATAACTTGTAAATATTATAATATGATTCTCTGAAGTAAAATGCCATATTAATTTACCTGTTATTTAAAAAGTAATAAATATTTAAACTAGAGACAACTCCAATAATAGTATATATTTTTATTAACTCGATAGTTGGGAGTTTATTATGAATTTCATGTAAATTAAGGAATGTAATACATATTGTCAAATATTTCTAATAAACGATTTTATTACTACACATTTGTTTTAATTTATTATCTTAAAGCAAATGCATGCTCTTAACGTCATATTCTGATGTGCCTCACTGGTATTGTGACTATGCTTAAGCCTCTGAGAAAATCAGCAGAGTTAGCTCACGTTGGCCCTGACGAATAGGTATTATAATTATATATTATACTAATTTCCTCCCGCGTGTGAGGTAGCAGGGCAGTACAGTACGTCGCTTTTTTGTACCCCTGAAAACATGTACGCAATTTTTATAAATTGGATATCTAGAAATAAAACACTGTATACTTATAAAATTATCATTTATTTACAATTTAAGTTAACAATCGAGACATTGTAATTTAACACATTAAAAATGATACGTAATAACAAATGTACTAGGTAATATGTATTTTTATTTCATCTCGACAATACTTTCATAGTAATTGACAACTAAACATTTCATTATCTTAGGATAAAATATGGAATGAGATTTCTTAAAGATGTCATACAAATTTAGTTAAAAATAAAAGATAATACGATATTTTATTAAAAATATAGGAAATTCTTTATAAACTATTACAATTTCTAAAATGATTCAATCATCTAAACTATTAATAATAGGATAAATGTCAAAAAACGAACACAAGAAGAGTTTTTTAGGAAGAAAGGAAAATGTACAAAAAATTTAGAGTTTTAGTTATACAAAGTTTTGTAAAAATTTAGATAAATTTTGGAGTAAAAACGTTGAATAAAATAGTCAAAATGTCATCTTATCGTAACGTTCCAGACGAAACTAACATTAAAAATAGTTAGATACTTCTATATTAATATTATTTAATATAATTGTGCCTATTCGTAATTAACTAAAATAAAACTGACACAATACTTATTCTTTATAAGTAATACGAAAATAATCGAACAGTCAAAGACTCAATATGAATCTCATAAAAACGTCAACTCTGTGTTTCACACTCACGGGGTTTCTTTAATATATTACCGTTTGCTGCAATGTACTCTGCAGTTGGCCTCTGAAACAAATATGTATTATTTTAAAATATGATATTTTTTACTGTTAAGAACCATCGTCCCGAACATTGCCGCTTCTTTGGCGCCATCAGTTCAATAAGAGAGCAACAGCCCGTCAGTGCCCATTACAGTTTTGTAGATTACACGTGGATACTCATTTTTTCCTTCACCGCTGAGCTTGATATGAACACAATTTTACTTAATGATGGAGTTTTGTGCGAGACCGTCGGGGTAGGTGCCATCCACTTATCCGATTTACTACCGCTAAATGCAATTTTGTTGTGTTTCGGTTTGAAGGGTGAGTCAGCCAATTAAACTACAGGCACAAGGGACATCTTAGCTCCCAAGGTTAGCGCCACATTGGGTATGTAAAGAATGATCAATATTTCTTATAGCGCCAAGTTATATGGGCCGTGGAAACCACTAACGATCTAAAAAGATATAAAAAGCGCGCGACCTTCAGTCGGAGTCGGAGTCGGAGTCGCCGCCGTCGCTGTAGTGGTACTTCTTGGCGGGGCGCGCGCGCGCGTTGGCTCGCGGCGCGACGGGCGCGCTGTCGTCCTCGCTCTCGCTGCCGCTACTCATTTTCTTAACCTTTTTCTTTGGATTCGCCTTCTTTTTGTCCTGTATATAACAAAGTTATGACTTTCGTTAATAATAAACATTTGCAAAACAAAAAAAGCATATTTCATCGTGTGTCGTTAGACCTCGTACTATCATTAATTCCATATTACATTTCACATCAGCCACCCACTTTCACTAGATAAAAAATATCTTGTATATGTAATTTGCACATTTACTTAGATGTTCCTTACTCTGTTATAAAACTTTGGAAATAAATTATGTAAATATAAACAACGTCTATTTGGTGTCATACCTTTTTACTATCGAATATGCTGTCGTCATCGCTGTCCTGACTGAGCATCACTTTTGCCGGCCTCTTCTTCGGCTTCTCCTTTTCCTTGTCAACGGTCATGAGTTTCCTCTTCGGTGCCGGTTTCTTCTTTGGCGGGGACTCTTCGGGTGGAGCTTTTTCCTCGTCACTCGATATAAGTGTCGTATTGAAATCGTTGGCATTCTGTGATTCTTTCTTCGATTCCTCTATGAGTGAGTCGAAAAGACAATCTAAAAGCAGAAAATGGCAGAATATTTACAGGACACAGTTCATCTTAATATTAGTCAACTATTAAAATTGATTTAAAATATACATATATAAATCATTACTACTTTTATTCCACATAATTTTTATATTATGCAACTTATTTAACTGAAACTGTTTGATCAACCTAGATTTGATGACTAGACTAGTTACCTGAGTCCATATCAGCAGGCTTCTTCTTGGCATCGCTTTTCTTGATATTGAAGTCGTCGTCATCGTCACTGATAGACATGGCTAAAGGCGCTTCCGTGTCAGACTCTACCTTGTTGTCCAATAACTCAACTTCAGAGTCAGAGTTTGAGTCATCAGAACCGTCTTTGTATTTTTGTACCTGGAGAACAGATATTACTTATTACAATATATCGTAGCTATACAATATAAGAGTCAATAAAATTTAAATATTACACTAATGAAACAAATCCAACTTTCTTCTTTCTTTCAAAAAAACCTTTTATAAAATGTATTGTTATGTAACTCAAAATTATAGTTCATGAAACTCAGTGTAAAATCAAATTGAACCTAAAGTGTAATTATTATGGTCAAGCAATTTTTACATCTAAAAAGTTTACTCTAAATTGACACTGTAGAGTATTTATAGAATATTATTATATCGTTGTTCCAAGAGCCAAATCCAAACTGTTTTAGAATTTACGTCTATATAGTCTTATCATAATTTTTAATTTTTATAAATGTTTTAACATAATGATATAATTTTATTTTAAACCTCTACCTAGACTTTTCTCTTACCTTCGTAGCAGCTCTTCTAGCACTTTGCCTTTCTCTGGGCGCGGGAGGTTCGACCATTTCAACATCAGAGCCGGACATCTCGCCCGAACTGCTGCCGCTGAATGTCATCTTCTTCTGTTACAGATTAAATGACATAAATACAATGGCCTCTCTGATCAGTGTACTTAACGAATTGTGTTATATATACTTTTTTTTTGTTGGCTGTATTGTGAACTAATTATCCTTCGCAACAATGGCATAATATAAAGCTTGATGTTTTTTAAAGTTGTTTGGAATGGTATTGGTGCTGTCAGATACTATAGTTATGACTACTTTAATTATGATCTTTAATGACAAAAAAGTGTTATTGGAATAGCATTCATCACGACTCCCTTATTTGAATTTCTTAGAAGATTACAAATTGTTATAAAATTATCCTTTTGTTAAAATATTACCTACTAGTTAAATTAATTGCATTACCTTCTTTGTATCCTTCTTAAATGTGAGCTTAGTTTGTTTGAGTCCATCTGATTTCTCTTTCTCAGGCTTCTCGGGCTTATCGGGCTTTTCAGGTTTTTCCTTCTTAACACGAGACTTCGGTTTCTTCTCTGTACTCGCCGGACTGATGCCCGTGGGATCATCCTAGAAAAAGGTATAAAAGCAACAGCCCATAAAATTTCTATTTCTTTGCTTCTCATCTCTTGTTAAAATACATAAACGAAATGTTACATTTTTAAATCACTTAGTTTTAACTGCAAAAAAGCAATTATCCTAGTGGATAAAGTATATTGGCATTTACATCAGAGAATTCGGTTTACTTGGTTTAAAAATTGAATACTCACAGGATCATATTCTTTTTTAACTTCCTTCTTAATCTTCGCTTTCTCAGCCGCCTGTATCCTCTTGATGAGGTCCTCGGAAATCTTTGGCTCGACACGACGGCCGTTATCTGACGGAGCTATATCTAGTAATGACTTGCGATTCTTTTTGTTAGCAGCCTGTAAAATATTTATAACATTTATTTACATATTCTTTAATGCATAAAGTATATAAAAACATATGCTACAAAAGGAAAATAACGCTCATCATAAAGCATGCTAAACAATATACTACTAGGTAAAACAGTAAAAAATATTTTAATTATTACCTTCATCCTGTCCATCTTTATGGATAGCATAAACAACAAAAGGTCGTTTGTGAATAACATACAATTTGATAGCTTATATATTACATAGTGTATAAAATCTCATAGTTAGTGTTAATAATAAATATATTTTTAATGAATTTTCGAAATAGGTCTTTCTTTTCATTTGTTGACTAAATAGATACAATGAAAAATGTGAACATACGAAAGCCTTTGAACTCTTCTTGTTGGTAGAGGATTCTTCCTGTCTCTCCTTCTCTTCGATATCGTCAAGTCGGATCAGGAATACGTCGAGATCTTCGCGCCACAGCAACGATGGAGTTTTCGCTCTAAAAAAACATTATTTTTTAAAAAAGTTTGAAGTTGAAAAGTATGGTTTGTTTTGGTTCTTTCCTATTCCCATTGGAATAGAGTTTAGATATAATAATTTTTCGACCTCTTAAAATATGAATAATTATTTATTGTATAATAAATAATTATCTGATTACTATGTATTGTATATTAATTTCCTTTAGTCGTACACTTTATTATCCTATTAAAACATTAAAATGATAATATGAGAATAGTTATTGTGTATTTCTTCTTGAAATCATTTTCTATTTATTTATAAAATAGGTAAGCGGACGATCAAACGGGCCATTGGTGCCATAAGAAGAATTAACTATTCCTTACAACATCAATATACTACCAACCCTGGGAATTAATGTTAGGACTTAGGTCCCTTGAGCTTGTAGTTACACTGGCTCATTAACAGCCCTTCATAAAGCCATATGACTTAGTACATTATTCTTTACTAGTTTATGACTAAATATATTTCATGATGAAATTTACTTTGTTACTATTATTTTAAAATCAAAGATTACTTGAGAATGTTCAGCTCGGAAAGTTTTTGGTCCCGTTGCTTGAGCAGCTCATCTTTCTTCTCCTTAGTGAGCATCCACATGGACATACCCAGCAGGTAGTTGAACTTTTTCACCTCTTTAAGTTGCTGGAATGCTTTCTCTAATGGAATAAAGAAAAATTAATATTTCAAATATCAAATAAATAAATAGGCGTGTCTATACATATACATAGAGTTTTATTCTTGTCTATTTTATCCTTAAATATATCATTTGGTAATTTTGCATTCTAGGTAGTGTCTGATGTAAGCTGTTTGATGATTGATTTTATCATCTTAAATAATCATTTCCAATTGAGATAAATTAATTGCATGTTACGTGAGAATTAAAGCTCTGCTATGCAGCGCGTTTTAATCATTGTTTCCTTCTCAATTCTCATGGCGTTTGTGGTGTTCATGGAGGCATTTAAATAAAGAAATAGTATTAGTCGCATCTTACGACACCGAGGTGATAGATTTTGAAACCTTAGTGAAAGTAAAAAAATCTATCTATCTACATACCAGGATCAATAGGTTTTCCTTTTGTGTCTTCTGGTTCAATTTCATCCTCAGACTCAGGTGTTTCTTCCTCTTCGAGAGCAACGAGTCCCTGCATCTTGCTCGCCCGTTTCTTCCACTCAGCAATGGGATCGGGAGCATAGCCTTAAAACAATCAGAGAACTAATAAATTAGTTTTATGAATTTTTAACAAATCATTAATAACAATATTTGTAAATAAATACAATACAAGTTTTACTATATTTTTTCATAAATGAAATGGTATTTAAATATTAGACAGTAAATAGTATTTTTTTCTGCACTGCACATCCGAAAATACATTGTAAATGAATACTTAGAGAAGTTCCACCAACCCACATTAGCGCTGAGTGGTGGAATATGCTAGACCATTTAGAGACTGGTACTATTTTTACTAAGATATCAGAATACAAAATGAAAAAAATTTAAAGTGCCAGCATAGTTACTATAATATTACAAAAGATCATCAATCAAAACCATACCTCTCTTAATAAGTTCTTCAACCATAGCCTTTCTTTTCTTGTTCTCAACCACTAATCCTTTATCACACTTCTCAACAATGAACCTCGCTTGATTGGTCAGTTTGTCTGCTTCAGCTTGTAATTGCCCTTCTAAATAATCCTTTCGTCTACTGTAGTATTTTACCCTTATCTCATAGAATTCACGAAGAATTTCCTCTACTTTGTCATACCTAATAATCAAATAACATTAGTTATATTCCTGGGATTTTAAAAATACAGGAATCTAGACACTTATATTTTCTTCACGAAGCATTATTGTTATGTAGTTATACACACTGAATAGTCTTTAAATAATAAATAGGTAGCGGTTAGTAAGTTGTCTTAAGATTATGTCATTAAATATATAATTTTTAGTCACATACAGACTCTTCTATAAAAGAGATTAAGTCAGGATCATGCATACTCACTTCTTAAGACAGGTGTTATGGTCGAAAGCATTCATGCAAGTCATAGATATTGTGGTCTGCAGTTTGAACACCTTATGAATACCTTCTGCTTCTACTTCAGCTAGTTTTCCCGGCAATAAACTTACAACGAATCGTACCGTCGTGTCTGTATTGTATTCCTAAAACACGAAATATTGTTTTTAAATAAAATAGTACATTACGTAAAAACAAACGCATTTAAACTTCAGTTTTTAACATTTTTTCATAAATTCATAAATAATTAGCAGACTTATTATTTTTGCAGCATTGAACAGATAGCAAATTAATGTTATACATTTTAAATGAACCTGGAACTGATGGTGGAACATAGACAAATTTAAAATAGTAAAACACCACACAAAACCTACCCTATATTCAGATATAAGTGGTTTCACTTTATCGGTTCCAAGCATAGGTTCTAGAACATTCTCCTTGTAATTCTGTGTCCATACACCTACGGGAAGTTCTGTAATTTCGATCTTCTCATTGGGCAAGATAGCTGCCTCGCCCGATATTACGTATTTATCGCCGAAACCTTCAATTGTACCGCGGAAGTTCTTGTACCATGGATGCATGGGTACTGGTTCTTCGCCATCGAGCATGCGTCTAAAATTATAATCATGATACTTAAAAATACACAAGAAAACTATACGGACGACGTTGGAATTGTCTTTCTTAATACAAAAACTTACTGTAACATTTCAAAATAAACTAACATATTAAAAACGATCAATTTTTTGCCTGCTGCTTGCATTATGTGGAAAAAAGTATATGAGCATATATAATTTGTTATTTAAACAAAAACTACATATACACAAATACTAATCAAGATCATTACGCGTCGCTGCAAGCCAATTTACAGCAGTAAAATATTTGAATATGAATTAGGAAAGCTTTTTTAAGACAGACAAGCTTTACACGTCTGCTAATGTATCCGATTAAATTAAGTAGTACTTACCGAATGTTAGCGACAATATCCCTTGGGTTGTAGTTAGGTATTTTTGTTGACCAGCCTGTGCCAATGCCCTCAGCTCCGTTCACCAGTACCATAGGCAGAATAGGAAGATAGTGGATAGGCTCAATCTTTTGATTGTCTTCAAATTCATGCTGTAATTTACATAAGTAATTGTTTAATTTCATGTTTTAATAAATATTAAATGCCTAAATAGGCACAAGCACATTTAGTTGGCATGTTATCAATTTATATTGGCTATGAATTACATTTTGTCTTAAACTTTTTGCTTTTTAAGCTGTTTTTGTTCTCAGCAGTTAAGTTACGAGAAATCCTTAGATAAAACCATCACTAATTAACTGAAGAGCAGCATGGTTGAAGAAACTCTTTCCTTAACATAATACTCGAATCAAGAAGTCATTTGAGTGATGCTACTGTAACATTTTTTAACCATACTGAATGTTTAACTAACCACAAGCAATGGATCGTCGTGAGGGTGAAACACGAGCCTGGTGAGCGGCGACATTAGCGTGAAGATGTATCTGGGACTGGCCGAGTCCTTCCCGCCGCACAGCCGCGTACCGAACTGACCGCGCGGCTCCAGCAGGTTGATGTTGTTCGAGCCCACGTAGTTCTGCGCGAGGTTCACTATCGTCATCGCCAGGGACTGCTCGCCTGTGGGTAACGGGATACAGGTTACATTTACACCTAACACTCGATCTGTCCCACCCCTCAAACGCCAGTGAAACTGTTATTTTATAATATAAATAACATTGATTGAATTGATATGATTTAACGAAATCACTGCATATCTAATTACATTTACATTCACATAATAAATGTAACAGGTCTGTGTCAAAAAAAGGTAGTGTAATCTTTTTTAGTAGAGGATTTTTTTATTGAATTCGACAAGTTAGTGTTTGTCTTGCAATTGTCTCGATAATTTATTTCAAATGTAGCCGTTCATTAGCGACATAGCAAAGCAAGTTTAATGTCACAACTGTGTCTAAAAGATGAATTTACCGTGATGATATGCGGAGTGTTCAGCGACCGAACCAGCCAATTGTGCAACTTTGACTTCCCTCTTATCGTTACGTTTTATGCACGTAAAGATAACCTTACGTTGTCCAGGTTTTAAGCCATCCATCATTGAAGGTATTGACCTACAAATTTTCAAAATTATATAACATTTGTTCGAATACTTATCTCTGTAATAATATTAGGTAATTATACTTATCATACCTTATATTATCACCATTTGAGAAGAGAACCAGCTCCAAATTAACGAAATCAGAATATGAGACGGCTTTAGTATCTTTTGTGTACAAATATCTCTCTGGAAGGCCAATCTCCTTCCTCCTCTTTACTTCGTCCATGTGATTAGTTAACCATTCCTTACGTTGATCAGCACCTTTCTTTGAAAACGCCAGTTCAATATGATGGTCATCTGTCTGACCACCATACCGGAATCTGATCCTGTGTCTGTCCATATTCTGGAAGTATTCTTTAGCCTCCTTGGATGTGGAGGTACCCAAACCTTTGTAGTATTTTATATTGTATGTGTGATGGTTGTCTGTTTCTTTCTTCCATTCTTCAAATTCAGGCAATGAGTAGAATGATATTTCTTTGTCTTTTTTAGTTGCTTTTACTATAGGAGTGATAAATTCTTCTAAAAATGGCAGTTTTAATAACTCCGGCCAATTGTGATGAACAAAGTTAATGATGAGCCCTTTGATATGTGATCCGTCTTGATCCTGATCAGCCATTATCATCACTTTACCATATCTTAGAGACTTTAAATCATCAACTGAATTATACTTCTTTTTGTATTGTAGACCAAGAATTTTAATTAAATTATTGATCTCTACATTTTCCAGAACTTGTTTATGTGACGCGTCTCTGACATTGAGCGGTTTACCCTTTAAGGGGAAAACACCATAGTGATCTCTGCCAACAACACTGAGTCCAGACACAGCTAATGTTTTGGCTGAGTCTCCCTCAGTGAGAATTAGTGTACAGAGATGTGCATTCTTTGTTCCTGCGTCATTAGCATCTTCTAATTTCGGTATACCTTTTAATTTACTCTGTTTTTTACCTGATGCTTTAACGAGTTCCGTTTGCGCCTTAAATTTGGCCCAAGTCAATACTGATTCAACTAAGCCAGACTTCGAAACTGCAGTAATAAACTTTTCAGAGAAATTACACTTCGAACCAAAGCTTTTAGCTTGGAGAGTCATGTTTTCTTTTGTCTGAGAATCAAAGGTTGGGTTTACAATGAGACAGTTGATAAATACCCACATGTGGTTTTTAACTTGGAATGGTTTGATATTAACACCACCCTTATTTTTCTTTTTTAAAACTTCAAGGACATTCTTAACAACACTATCGGCTACTGAGTCGACGTGTTTTCCACCTTTAGTTGTAGCAATCGAGTTCACAAAAGAAACTTGCTGGAAACCCCTATCAGAGAGTGTGAGTGCTACTTCCCAGCGATCATTAACTTTTTCGTAAACAACCTTCAAGGGTTGTCCGTTTTCATCCTCTTTACCTTTAATATATAAATCAATATAATCTTTAAACTTATTTATTTTTAATCTTTCTCCATTGAGATAAACTTTCACGCCCTGTGAGGACGCTGCGACATCGTACGCTCTGCGCGACATTAATGCAACAATATCGTCTTCTAACTTTTCCATTTTAAATTTAGCCAAATCGGGGCTAAAAGTCACTTTTGTAAAATCATCATCTTTACCAGATTCCTTAATTTTAGGTTCGGATGCCTTTGTCATGTTAGCACCCCATGTCTGTTTAAAATGTTTTTTATACTGCTTGGAAGCAGTTTCCACTGTAAATTTAGTTGAGAAAATGTTACACAACTTGGCACCATAACCATTTCTGCCACCAGTCACTTTCTCTTCCTCATCATTGTAATTGGAAGATGTCAAAAGGTGGCCAAAGATCATGGTTGGTACATACATTTTCTCCTCTTTATGCATTACAACTGGAATACCGCATCCATTGTTATAAACGGATATTGTATTCTGTTCCTGATTAATTTCCACTCTTATTACATCCATTTTGGGGTCCCTCTGCTTATTATCAGCTGCGTTAACTAATATTTCGTCATATATTTTGTACAATCCTGAAAAATATAAACTTACTGTATAATAAATATTTGAAGATAACCTGAAAAGGTACTCTACAGAAAATTTATTATAAGCAATAGTTTAGCATTCATATATAACATTTTTTTTAAAATCAAAGTTAACATTGCCAAAAACAAGTCAGGTCTATGCAAATAATAAATTGGTTAAAAACGGTACCTGGTACAAAGGTCAGTTCCCGCTGAACCATGCACTCCTTAGTCTTGTCAAAGACCCACATAGTTTCTGTGGCCCGTTCAACGGACCCAATGTAGGTATCAGGACGGAGAAGAATGTGCTCCAGCTGAGATTTCTTTTGATATATCTTTTCAATGCTACCTTTCTGACCCTTAGCAGGCGCAGCCGGCGCAGTGCCATTCTGGGTACCATTGCTCATTTTAGCGAGCATTGACTAAAATAAAATAACAATGCATTATTAAGAAATATTTTGTTACATTTTTTTCCCACAAAAGAATATATAAAAGGGGTGGGGTTTTCTTAACCTTACTATTTAACTAATAAGTAGTACAAGAACAATTAATCGCAACAAGTATCAGAATATTGCAAACAAAAATATTAGCTTTGCCATTCATTACTTTTAAAGACATTTAACAACTAAGTAAAGAAAATTTTATATTGATGAATTGAAAATGGCACACCTTACATAAAGGTAAAAACAAATCCTGATGTTTTCATCCCCAGTTTTATAATATACTAGTCACAGGCCATGGTTTTGCTCACATTGTAGTGATTAGTGATCATGTTTTAGATAGGTAAAGAATAACACCTCACATTTATAATATTAGTACAGAAGTATAGATACTTCTAATAAAATCAATTCTTACCACTAATTAAAACACAGGATTTTTGTCAAAAGATATACTTTCATTTTATTTTTTGAAAAATATGGGTATGATATGAATAATACATAGTTAATAGACATAACTTAAACATATACTCAGTGCTTTATAATAGTATCTTGGTAATATGTAAAAAAGGCAAGGGCAACTGTGAGCCCGTGGATGTTGTAAATTAAATTTAAAAAAAAATAGTATCTTGCAAATTATGTTGCAATAATATAATTATCATGATAGTCGTGACTATTGAAATTATCATCAGTTTGTTGACAAATTGGATATATTTATACAAGATTCTTTTAGTGAGGAATTATATAAACATAAAGAACTTAGATGAAAGATAAAAATCTCCTAATGAGATTTATGATGATACAGCCTACTAAATACATGAGGTACCAATGAATAGGGATTCAAATCCACCACTGAATTTTCATGTTATAAAATTAATGTTAACATAAAGAAAACATTGTAATTAAACTAACATGTGTTATATTAAATGTTGATTGCCAAATTTCTAAAAACACAATCCAGTTGTTTAAAGTAGTTTAGTCTTAGTGAAAAGGTAACAATATGTGATATGGATAGTTTCATCCCATATTGCTGAGTACAAGGGTTACTTTAAAAAAATACTTACATTTACAAATTATATACATAATTAATAAGAATGTTTAAGTTTAAATGTTACCAAAAATAATTAAAAATAAAATTATTGAAAAGAAATACAACTTAAATTTTACTTTTTAATTCTTTATAATGTTGAGCCATATAAATCAATTCATGGAGTAAAATGATGTATACTCAATACACAGAAACTTTGGCTATAATAGTTTCCTTTTTTTGTTAATATGAAAATATTGCATATAAATGGCGGTAGTTGCATTTTACCGAAAGTATTAAAGATTCATAGACACTGTACATTCATAACAAGCTATACTTACTGTCAGTTTTTCGATTATTTCACAATATACATATTTATTTAAATGAATTATGCATATTTATAAAATAATATGCTTCGAATGACATACAAGCAAACATGTAGGTATATGATTTTTAATTATGTATTAGTTAGCTTTATTGTATAATAATAAAGTATTAAAAATAATAACTAAATCTTAAATGTATAAACATATGAACCCAAATAAACAATTCCAATTTTGACCGTTACTGATCAAAATGCCGCCAAGATCAGAGTCCTTACCTTAATATCAGCCATCTTGAGAGTCGTGCTAATAAAACGTCTGCGATCAACGCGTTGGACGATTTGTCTTGAAAACAAGACAATACAGCGTTTAATATTATTGGCTTTTGAAAATCAACATTTTTATTGCTGTATTTTACAATTAGTACAGCCGCGACGAAATAACGAAATTGACAAAGACGCCGTGAATACCTATAGACTATAAATTTCCTTTTTGTTGTTTATGGATATATGACATTCTATAAAGCTTAACGCGACAAAAAATATGTTCCACTAAGCACAATATTTTGAAAATCATATAAAGATTTCATAAAGTAGTAATTGATTAGGGATTTGCTTTAGTGATTGTATTAACATTATTAATTTATATAATATAAATATAAAATACAAATATTGACACTGATCAAGCTTGACACATTTTAGATATTATATAATATACAGTGGCCTTTTCTTTTCTTATTTCATTTATTATTTAATTATCTGTAATTTAATTATATTAAATTACATTTGTTAAAAAACTGATTATGAAATAATGTACTCTGTGATGGTGCTGACACTTAACAAACTGACATGTTGTGACATTGACACAAGGTAGGATTTAGGAAGTTAGGTTATGTTTTAAATAATTTTGATTATTTTATTACTGAAGTCTTACAAGACGTAATAATATGTCTATTCTATCTTATGCTCCAGTAATTTTAAAAAGAGTTGCTAGGCTACGTTATCCTATTAACAGCACATTTAGTAAACTAAAAAATGATAAACCTTTTAGTTCGGTAGTTACAAAAACAATTCATGATGTTAACACGAATGTAGTAAAGGACGTTATATTATTTAAATATGAAAATCCCAAATTTTATATGTACATGAATATATTCGCCGTTGTTCAATATATGTTTTGGACATATCTGGGTTTATTTGCATTACAAAATTTGAGAGATGCTCCCGTTGACAAGTCGAAGATAACAGACGATACTCCATGGTATCGAAAAATTAATTTAGGCGAAAATAAATATAGGAATACATTAGGGACATTATCAATAATCATTGGTAAATATTATCATTTATTAAATGTATCCATTATACCCATAAATGCTTTATTTACATCTGTTTTTGCAGGAACTGGATCTCTGGCAATGATATGGATGTACACACTCAAATCAGTGAGGTTATTAATTCTTAACAAAGGTGGACGATACCTAACATTTGTTACCTATGCACCTTTTGGTAGTAACAGAATTATGAAAGTTCCTATTGAATTTGTATGTTGTAAAGATAATCGAAAGTCGGCAAAGGTTCAACTACCACTTAAGGTTAAAAATACTTTAATGCATTATATGCTTGATATGAGAGGCGAATTTAAGAATCCTTTATTATTTGACTGCACAGCTGGCTTGAAAAGGATTTGGTAAATCATTGTGTAATTCAATATCAACATAGTGTAAATTTTAGGTGAATTTATTTAAGTGTTTGTAAAAAGATTTAGTCCTTAGTTAATAAACATCAACTTTAAATGTAATTAAAGTGATATTTTTTAAATTATTAACTTGTTTTTGAACTCAAAACCTTACTTAATCTTCTTAACAGATAGGAAATATTCTATCACAATAAATATTTATTTGGAGAGTAAAATAAATTAAATCTAGTGCTGCGATAAACTCAAAATATACTAAACAGATTTTTAAGCGCTTTTCACTGAGAGTGATTTTGGAGGTAGGTTTAGGTGTAAACTTTTGTGTAAATTTTGCTGTAATATGTGATTTAAAGTTTTATAAAAAAGTATTTGTTGTATATAGACCTTCATACTAACTATAAGCAAGTTAGCCCAAGATAGAACATGGATTTAAACCAAGGGAGCACAGGTCAATGCAGCAGTTCTCATTTCTCATAGGCATTTGTTTCTGGTGATGAAACATTCTAGAAATCTGTATAATGCCAGCATGAGTCGTGAGCAGAAATGAGCAGTAGTAGGGGGAAGTTTGCGCATATACCTTCAGTCAAATTATAGTAGCTGAATGATAAGTGAGAGTCCAAGAGATGACAACCATCAATTGACAGAACAATTGCCTGCAGCCTCGCCTTCATTCCTCTAAAGCTCGAAAGAGAAAATTTATTACTGCACATGTCAAGGTTGTGCTCATGAAACATGTTGTTTACTATATATGTTGAATGAAATTCTGCCACATGCCTATCTACACACCCTTAATGGAGAAGTGTGGTGGAATAAATTCCTCAAAGGAAATTTATAGTATGATAGTTTAATAACTCATTTAAATAAGGGTTAGTTTTACCATGCTTAGTATTTTTTTTTTTCGTGTGTCAAATTATTTATGACAAAGAAAAAGGAATCTATATTAATAATAGTAACAAATACTATGTTCTTGCAATAAGCCAAGAATGTATGATTATGTATTTATAATTATTTTTGTGAATGTTTATGAACATACATATTTGAGATGTGTTGAATTGGATTAGGATGAATGAAATACACCTTAAGATTTATTCAAAAATTCTTTATTATTTTATAATTAAATTAATAGAAACAAAAGTTTGATTCAACACAAAATAAACGAGAAGTACAATTTATAACAAAAATAAAGTTTTTCTTCATATTTACAATTCTGCTTTCAAAACAGACAAAAAATTAGTAAGATTTTATATAATTGTTAATCTAATGTTTTATCTGGAATTCAATGAAAAAAACATTCAATTTTTTCATAACATTTCTATCTAAAACATCGAAAAAAAAATATCAGTTACAAAAATTTGTGTCTATTTTTACATTAAAACAACGACAATCTTCAATATATATACCATAGACAAATAATAAGCTAATAGAACTATTGATCTCTTATGAGTTAATCTAATCTACAGATGATTTCCATTTAAGTCTACAAATGCTTCAACTAGCTTGCTACAACAAGCTATCGAGGACCAATGGAGTTTGTAGTTCTTTTACTTGTAAATTAAACACACAACCATTTCTTTTATTTTGACGATGGACAGTTTCTTCTCACAGATAATAGATATCTATCACAAAAGAGGCTGCCCAATTGGTAATATTTATTATTTAATTTCTTGAAAATTAATTGATTTCATCACGTAATTTCATCCATGGATCCTCGTATTTAAGTACAATATTAACCCTTATTTACAATAAATTAATATTTTTAAAATGTCTACCATATAATTACGAGTTAAGGCTCCGTGTGAGGGCACACAGGAAAAGCAGTGCATATTTGAATGTTTCTAGAACAATATACAGCTGACTTGACATTAAGTCAATCACAGGTTAATGAAAAAATAAACTATAGATTATAAATATAATATGCATTGTCTCTCACTGCATTGCAGTTACACTTAACACTTTTAGACTTTGTTTCGCATTCAATCTTATCTGTACAGCGTCCAATAGAGTTATGAACTTGTTATATCGAAATCATATCAAAATCATTGTAAATAGTATTTTTCGTATTCAAGACAATATTATAAAAATAACGTTTCGTTTAAACTGTTTTGTGCTTGTTGTCGATGTAAATAATGTCATAACTTTACTGTTCACTGTATTTCTTACAGTATACTCATTCTTTTTATATAATTAAACTACGCAACTAAAATGCACGCTAAGCGCACTAACATTTTTTTTTACAAAAATATATACATACTATCCGCCATTTTATATTAACTTTTCGCGCGAATCTCTAACTTAAGAAGTACCTAAATTAAGTTTATTTTATTGGCGTAATATTCGTAGTGAATAGTTAATAGAAAAATTCAAAATAAAAAAATAAGCCTAAAATTAAACAAAACAATTTCAAGTCAAATTATAATCTTTATTTTTTTTAATACGAATTAAAAAATTAGATCTATAATTTATGGGTTTCTATGTTTTGTTTATTATTAAGAATGTTGCTATTGTGATAATAAATAAAAATGAATAGTGGCGATCATTCGACGTTTTTCATTCATCAGTCTCGTTTCCTTACAACAAAATATCAGTCAACTTTTTACACGATAAGTTGCTATTTAAAAAAAATGAAGCAATAATATTTTATTGAGCTAAATCACTAACATTTAAAAAATGAATGAATCGATGTCACGATTGCCTTCCACACGTATTTAAATTACACATACTTATTTTCAATTAACTTTAATGCCATCTACATTTACTTGTTTGAATAATTACTTGTGTATCTATCGAAAATATTTGAGATTTATATTTTAAAATGACACAAATATATGATATAAGTATATATGAATATTTATTATTGAATTAGAGTACTTTAAATATTTATAGGCAAAATAACAGTTTTGTTTTGTCGACGTTATTTAATAACATTCAAAAATACTGTCTAATTAGATATATCATGGGCCTTGATGTCGGCTATAGATTCAAATATTTTATACCCGTTTATATCTAAACTCGTTAGATTATTTTCGTATGTTTACATTAATGCATCTTTATAGATTGATTGTATTTGAATTAAAAGTAGTTATGTTAAAAATAATACAAGTTGCTTAAAACCCGGTTTCATTCTTTGTTTAATCAGCTGATGAGATAACGAGTTACGAGCCGTTAAAGTCACTCCTATACGTCACATAAGTACACGCGGCTTCAAAACATACGAATCATTTTTATAGGGAGTCTTTTAAATTACGGCTTGTAGAAAATAACCACCCGTAATCAAAATACACCGGACATCAATAGCGCACGTTTCAACAAATGTAAGAACTTCGTTGCAACGCAACAAATATAAAACATATGTTTCTAGTCAAATTAAAGCCGGCGCTACACACGAAGCGTCCAGAACAATGTTTGTAAAAAAAAAAAAGTATGACCTTGACAAATTATGCTGTATTTATATTGAAACGGAATTGAAAGGCCAGTTAAAGCAGCTAAATACTGGACTAAACATTTATTTAATAAAGTATATGTCGCTTTAGTTTCATCGTGTATATGATATATAACTATTTAGTCCGTACAAATTCACGATCTGCTCCTCCCAGGTATTCCATACAAAAACATTTTAAATTTTAGTATTACAGATATTTGTTAATGGAAAACGTATACTTTCGATCAAGCTTTTTGGCAACACATTTAAAAAACAGTCGATATATATTTATTGAAAAGCCAAAATTACAACGATTTTTTTATATTAATATTGAGGATATATTTGGTATTTTTATTTATATTCAATATTCAAAAACAAGTGACAATTTGTACGACAATCTTAGATATATGAAATCTACGGTTATTAGTCTTTGAGGTCGTTTACTATATTATGTTAGTCATTAAGACTGTCTCATTTTTGCGTCTATTTGAAACATATATTCGTCACTAAAACTCGCTAATACAATAAAGTACATCCAGACCCGCCTTAAGCGTACCTGTAGAGCCTATACACACATCGACAAGACGTTAGCACGTTTAAAGAGAACATACAGCAATAAACAAACTCATTTTCACTCATCAGAAGTGTTATTCTATAAAAACTCACTTCGAATACGCTATTTTGATAGATGTAACATTTCAATGTTTTAACAATTATAGTCAGTCTCGTATCATTTCTGACATTTACAATCGTGTTCTGCGGTGAGTTTCGAGTTTGTTCTGACAGAATAACCCAACTGTACTTTATGTGATTCTGTTTCCGCACTTTTTGCATCCGAAATAAGCGGTACACTTTGACTTTGAATTTTACTCATCAAGCTCAAACATTCATCTTCGACTTTTATATTGAAGACGTTAAGCTCTCTCCTACTGCCATATTTCCCCTACTTTCGGAGCCGACGGGCCTGAACATATCGCTAATTTAGACCTTCCATTTTGTACTCGTGTCTCGACATCACACAACTACTTTGAACAATATATCTTTACGAACATACCACGCCCACCATAGAAAAGTTGACGTGAGAACGGAATTTCCATTTCCAACTATAATTTGAATGTCATATCCGTACTAAATAAATAGTTTCATTATAGAAAAAAATTAACATCGATCCTAAGCCGTCATTATCACATTGCATTTTAATGGAAAAGTGACCTTCGATTAACCTTCACGATCATTCCCAACAACCAATCGAATTATTCTTCGTAATAACTCAAACGTTTACACACGACAGTGGTACGTATTACCTGCACATAGGGTACATTTTGAAACGTCCCAAATTAGTAACGTCGCCGTCAGTCGGAGAGATACCTCGCGCGTGTTATCTCGTCCCCATCGTCTTCTCTTCCTGGACTTATACTCTCTATCTCGTCGACTTCTTCAAGATTCTTGGTGTTGGGGTTACAGAGTCTGAAAAGTTGGGAAAATGCCGTAGTAATATAATAAAATATATTTTATTTCATAAATAAATACAATACTCGCTGCCGGTCGCGGCTTTGCTCGCGTTTCAATGGTTAGTCATTAGGCGTTAGGCAAAAAAAGTTGTCTATGTCCTTCCTTGAAGTTCGAGCTTACTCGAACTGAATTTCATTAAATCGGTTCAGTAGTTAAGGCCGTGAAAGAGCAACAGACAGACAGACAGACAGACAGAGTTACTTTCGCATTTATAACATTAGAATAAATGTTTTAGATACGTGAAGTTGTTAGTAAAAAATCTCTTAAAGATTTAGTTGTATCATTTATTTCCTCATACATCATCATCATCCTCCTGCCCTTATCCCAATTTTACTTGGGGTCGGCGCAGCATGAACATCACTGAACTATTTAGCTATAGTCAAAATAATAGATTCTGATATACATTATAGAAATATAAATGTATTGTTAATATCTACGATATCTTATTGGACCTAACGAAATATACATAAAACATTTAAATAGGCTTTAGAGCAACCAGTTTAAACGGACCAACGAATATGTGACATAATAATAAAAAAAAAAAACATTTATAAGAAAACAAAGCTTTGAGAGACTTCTACTGAAATATTTTTAAGAAGTTACGCTTTTTCAAATATTTTTATTTTAGTCGATATGATGACACATTACCTGCATTTACAACAGACGATGCAAGGCGCAGCCAGAAGTAGCAGCGGGCTCGCAACGAGCAACAGGAGGCCGAAGCCCGCGAAAATACCCACCACCTGAAAACATAACAAACACAATTATAAACATTAAAAAAAATACTATCAAATATGACACTATAAGAGATTGAGAATTCGTCGGTGGTCGAGCGAGACACTGTAGTCTTGAAAGAACGGATGACGTGTGGCGTTTTGAAATCTTTTTTTTTAATTCAATCTAGCCACTGACAAATTGGTCTACTAATAAGTGGTCACCACATAAGTATTAGCGTTAAAGAAATATTAATCATCACCGACAACGCCAAACTTGAGAATTGAAATGTTATCTCCCTTGTGCCATTGAAACCTCACTCACCCTACAAACTAGAACACGATAATACCAAGTATTTATATTTGTTTGAAAACATCGTGAGGAAACCTGAATGTTTAATTTCAACGAAATTCTGCCACATGTGTATCTACCGACCCGCATTAGAGCGTGGTGGAATATGCTCCTCAGAAAGGAGAGGAGGCCTTAGCCCAACAGTGGGAAATTTACAGGCTGTTAATGCAAAAAAAAAAAACTATTTGGCTGAAGATTATCTGATGAGTGGGTGGTAGCTATAAAGATGAGTATGCTCAGAGCCAACCACCAAGTAAAAACTTGCAGCTACCCTAGCTGATTATGATTCTTACAGATAAATATATGCAGCCAAAAGTTTTTTCACATAAACAATCAAATAAAGCCAAAATATTTACACGTTATATTGACAATTATTACCTGTGCACGATGCCAGAGCACTGAAGCTCGCGAATGTCCTAGTTTGTTCTTGCAGGGACCTTTGTCGTAGTGACGGAGCAAGAAGTCATCCTGGAATTACAATTTTTTTTTTTTAAATAATCTACCAACCAGGGCATACCAAGACGTTTTTATGTGATAGCCTTAAGTAACATGTATTATTCCTTTCGACGTCGCTGAACTAAAATCCCTTCGTAATTATTTATATATATATATGGTCGTTTGTAAATTAACACATATAATAAATACTTTTTTTGTATGTACTAATAGAATATTATGTCAATTAGAGAAGTTATTTCCGCTATACCGTTCAACTAATCATCATGATGATTGGTAAAATCGTAAAGGTCATTACTTTTTAATTTGATGGCTTTATATTTTCAAGGCTTTATGTTTATGTTATGTTTATGTTATATTTTCAAGTCGGCTGTACATTAGTAGAAAATGATTGTTAATTGATCTTCATACTAAATGTCTGTGTACACTCGTATAAAAATTATGGGGGCGATGACGCCTTACGTATTTATATACTGCTTATCAGATGTTAGCAAAGATTTAACTGTACCCGAACAATGTCCGGTTTTCACACAGACCCTGCTAATACAAGCTTCTAAAAGTTGCCCAACTTGATCATTCATAAATCAAATCCATTATAAG
Organism: Vanessa tameamea; assembly: GCF_037043105.1. NCBI lineage: Eukaryota > Metazoa > Arthropoda > Insecta > Lepidoptera > Nymphalidae > Vanessa > Vanessa tameamea. Next base: position 10,085,749 of record NC_087324.1, read on the forward strand.
GGGTCAAGGGAACTGGTCCAACTTCCAGTCTAATTATAACACTGCGGTCCGTCCCCGGCCCGATTTAGAGGATACGAGTGGCTTATGAAAGCTTTATACGATGTAAAGTAAACGTTACGAGTTTACTGAGATTACACGTGCTGGGATGATGATTGATATTATGTGGGAGTTCAGCTCATAAAGTTACTAAATTGCTCCTGCGGTTTCGCCCGTATGTTACGGGGACTTGAGGAGTGGGGGTGTGTCTATTCTATGATTTCTCTCTACCCTTGACAACGTCTTTGCCAAGTAATTATCATGATGAATAGTTAAAACGTGAAAGCGTAACAGATACAAATTGTAACATTTAAATTAATTTTACAAAAATTATCATAATTATATAATACAATAAAAACAAAAAATTAAGTATTATTTTTTAAATAATTTTATTAAAGAGAGTGGTAAGATCCTATCTTCTTGCCCAAGGGAAGAGCATGTTTAGCGCAACAGTGGAACGTTCAGAGGCTGTACCTTTTAGTTAACTAGAGAAATAGAATACTTACGTCTAAAGAGGCTAAGCAGTACCAGCAGAACACATGCTTGCAGCGTTTACACATCATTTGAGCACAACCCTCATCCTTTTCAATGGGCACTCGACACATCGGACACAGTTTTATCAGCTCGGAGTCGGGTAGCAAAGGCGCTCCCACACCCGCCATAGAGGACGAAGCGGCGGCCGCTTCGCAAGATAATCCACCATGCCACTGGAAAAGAACATATAAAAAACTTATTTCTAAATATATTTTTACAAAATATATAGTTAGACTTCAGGCTTCATAGAACCCGAACTTATAGGTAAAAAGTAACTACGCAGAGCTACCAGTGAAGATATGCCTGAGAAAGGGGGAAATCTCGAAATCCGTGTCTCCGGACTGACTTCGGACAGCTGGAGGTGCCACCTAAGCATAGAATACATGTTCGATATATTAGATTATTTTAGATTTTCTAATGCGTTTATTTTTTCATATAACACGAAATGTATGATAAAAAATAAATTCAAACAACTAAAAGCCTTATCAGCTGAGCACGAGATGAATTATAAACACAAATTAAGCACATGAAATTCAGTGGTGCTTGACTGGGTTTGAACCCGAAATCATCTGTTACGATGCACGCGTTCTAACCACTGGCCCATCTTGGCTCGGATAAAGTATCATTTATTAGTAATCAATTAAGGCCTAATTTCTACACTATATTATTCTATGGCAAACTTACATGATATATAATTTATTATATTACGAATCATTTTACAGACGAACCAATGGCGTTACGGCTCGACGGACAGTCTACTCCAGTCAACGATATATAAAATATTCGTTAAATTTCTTATATTATTATAAATTGGCTCAGCGATGGAAAATTTCGAAATAATTTCGTCGCTAACATAAAAATAACGAGTTTAAATTTGGTTCTGGAATTTTAATTATACAGTCACGATTACTACTTACCTATTTTAATTATCATAATTCAATTTTGAATAAATTTATTCACTGACAAGGAATAGTTTTGCGTGAATTTTTAGATAACAATACAATTAATCTATAGAATTCAGGTCTGCCTTTGGAATATCAGAATATATTTTTGATTGACTTGATATATTTAAGTAACCAATGAGAGCGAATCCAAAGATAATATATAAATTTCGGATTTTAAGTCTGTTCAGCTCAAATCACTAAACAATATATCTGCCAATTTTGTTCAGTCCTATAATGATGAAATTGTATTTATAAAAGGTTTCGATTAAAGTCATCAAATCAATATTTGTTTACTTTCGAATAGGACAACAATTCTTTAGCTTTTCAATAGTTATTCATTTAAAATTTAAATAAATTCTGTAAATTATGAATTACTTTCATTGAATGTTATGCGAACATTGGCAATTCCCTTTTAGTTCCATTTAATTTTGGTTTATCGTAATAGTGGATAAAATAAATACAACAATATATTACAGCTACGTCTGAGCTGAATACATATTTTAGGTAATGTTCATACATACTATATACAACCATGTAGTATTTTAAAATACTAATACTAAAAAAAAATACATTTATAACGTATCATTGTTCATAGTATGCAGGCTATCTCTGATGTATATTTTTGAACATAAATAAATTAAAAGCAAATTTATAAAAATAAATAAAATATTTATTTGCACACAAACGTATTTCCTAACTCAAGTTTACATAATAATATATAACTCGAGTAATTCAATGTATGGTTCGTTAATCTCAGTCGGTCGGAGTTAATCAAGCAGATGACTCTTAATTAAAACGACGTTTGTTATAATCCGACAAACGATGTACGTGACGTATTTATTTGATTATATATGTAATTTAATTAAAAACGTTCAAGATTCTCCCGATTGTAGCGCTGCTTTACTTTACTCAATAAATATATATAGGTATATGTTTATCAAAATTTTTAAATATTTACTTCTAAAGAGATACATATATCTGAAAGTTTTGACAGTACCGTCTTTAAGAATCACTTCGTAATTATATGCATTATAACTTAACAAAAAAATAACTGAATGCACATCTATTCTTGAAATTTAAATAAGATCAAACGGGAAGTATCCCAAAGAACAAAATACCAAAAGAAATATCCAAATTACGGAATTCTGCGGTAACAAACATAAAATAAGATACAAACGAAACGACTTGATAAACTCTTACTTTTTTTGAAATCAGTGAAAAAGTTTATGTCATTCTTATTTGGTTTGTCCAACAGAACAAAATATCAATTTCGGACAATTATATGCGTATTGCGAATTAAATATGGCAACAGTTTATTTCGCAATTGTTAAGGGGGACGTGAGGAGGGGGACACGAAAGATCGGTGATGAAAATATCAAATGATAAATGACGCCCGATTTCGACCATGGCGATTAATTTCGAAATAGTCTGTAGTCCTCTGCTCGGGTTATTTCGTAATGCACAAGTTGGTACTCTAACAGAATTGCCCTCTTTAATCTCTAAATCTCATAATCTGATGGGACACTAAATTCAATATGACAAAATATAGCTCGGACGATAAAACTTGGACCATATCCCAAGGTCCTCGTCAGGATCTTCGATCTTATAAGTTAGCTACTAAGTCATCAACTATTGAAATAATAATTCCGGAAAATATACAAGTATTTTCCGGAACTAGATAATTTAATCGCCAATGAAGTTGAATACTTTATATGTCCATAGAAATAATATAATACTTCTTTGAATGTGTTATTCTGTGAATATTATATTCAGTGGAAATTGAAAATTAATTGGTTCTGATGTAATATCATTTTTCTTTTTTCTGTGATTTTTTCCTAATCGTAATGAATTACATCAGTTCCGCGAACTTTATTTATAATTATGACGACCTCCGTGGTCGAGTAGTGAGTACACCGGTTATCATGGGTACGCCACTCCGAGGTCCCGGGTCCGATTCCCGGCCGAGTCGATGTAGAAAAAGTTCATTAGTTTTCTATGTTGTCTTGGGTCTGGATGTTTGTGCCGTCGTTACTTCTGATTTTCCATAACACAAGTGCTTGAGCTACTTACATTGGGATCAGAGTAATGTATGTGATGTTGACCAATAATAATTTATTTAAATTTTAAATGATTATTATTCGATTTGATCAACCAAAGTAAATTTAATATATAGGTATTAATAACTAGTTGTCGCCCAAGGCTTTGCTGGCATTTTAGGGGTTGGTCGTTGGTGAGGCATAATAATTGTATCCTTTGTCCTTCTTTGGAGTTCAATATTGCTTCATATCAAATTTCTTCAAACCGTTTGTGTTAGTAACGAACAGTTTCGAAATCCTTTTCCTTTCATGTCAAACACGTTAAAATCCATTGTATTGTTGACACGACATATGACCATGGAAATGATTAATCTCTACATCATTAGTATAATTTTCTACTTCACTGTAATATATTCGAATCGATCTGTCAAATGATACGAAATATAAATCAGTGTCAAATTATTTATTTACTATCTGTAATGCGGGTTTACGCTTGAAACTTTTTCTAAGGTCTTAAGCGTATAACGAGAAAATTATACACAGTATTAACAAAATAAGCTACTCTATGCTACAAAAATAATAGCATGTATCGACTGAGGGGTACAGATTAAAAAAATATTCATGTATTTTCATCAGAACCTTTGCCTGATCACAAATAATTGAAGTGCCATTTCAAATTAAAAAAAATACATATAGAATTATTTTTTAATATAACTCATGTAGGTACATTACGAAGAGAATATACTTTTTAGCGTGGCCTTGGTATTTTTTGACTTTCATACAGGATATATAATAATTAATTTGTATTTACCTAACATATCTATGTTATTTAAGTGGTGGTAAATTTAATACTATTGGATTAAATCATATTTTGATTTAAAATTAGTATTTGAGCAAACTTATTTTAGATGGTGTTTTTAAAACAAAATAAACACCTAAACAGCTTTGTCCTAAAACAAATCGTTATCTCAATATTATTATAAATGTGAGTTTGTGTGTTCACGTCACGTTAACAAAATCACGAAATGCTGAACGGAATATAACAACCTTAAGTATAAAAGTGAACTATATCGTGGAATATGATGCAGGGCCCTCATAAAATGCTTTAAAATTTTAACACGATTTCGATGTTAGACGATAAATAATTCTCAGAAACAAGCACGAAACACATAAAGGGTTTTTAAATAACGTTTGATTTATTAAAAAACGCTTTAATTAAAAAATAAGCAAACCTAATTGGACCGTTTACATTTTCTCATTTAAACGTAGCTAATTAAATTGTCAAGTAATCAATCACTGGTAATAAATTAACCTAAACTTGTCCTGTTTATATACAATATAACGATCGAGGTGGAATGTTTTCTATGCGACTGTATATAGACTGTACCAAATAGGATTATTTGTACACAGGAATACGTGTTTAAATCATGTTTATGAAACGGGCATGTATCATTACCGCGAGTAAAGCCGTGGGGCAAAGATATGATTAAAATCAATTAAAAAATTATAGAAAACTGATTATCTAAAGAGAAATTTTTATTTACATTTCTTGAAAAACCGGACTAGTGTTAACACCAGTTCGCTCATATTAGGTATCTAAATCAATAAAATCTTGTCTCACATAAGAATTATTACTACAAACAAATATATTTTTTAATTAAGGTCATTTTATAGTTTCGTTTTTTATAACCTTACTATATTACTAATTTGTTTAGAGATTATAACCTAATTAGTATTTATAATTAATCAGATCTTCAGTAATTTATTTGAACTTTTTTTTTAATAAGGTTCTGTAATATAGGTTTACGAGCGAGCTATGTACTAGGAGCTCAGAATACAAACAGAGTACCTACAACAACTAGAAGGTTGCTAGCGCCGTGTGCGCTACTTGAATTCATAAAGCTAGTTCCATATTTACTTAGCTATTGAGTTACCTCGGAAAACTAAGGAAATGAATGTCATTTCTTCTGTTATAAATAATGTATGACTTTTGTCTCAATGATTCTTTAGACTTTAACTAAGCAATGAATTATGCTTTACTATAGTACTCTACACGTTAAGGGACATTAGGATAGTTTTCGATGACTTTAGATTACTCTAAAAAAGAAGGTTGCCTATTATTTTGCAATTTTTTAAATGAATGCGTTATATTCGTTAATTTTAAAACCGTTCCATATCTCTATTTAAGTATCTTATTAATATTTACTTATAACTAAAGTCATTAACGAAATAGTAATGATTAAGTTTCAATGTTTCAGTGTTGTTTACACCTTTAATGACGTATCATTTTGTATGTTACCCAACAGATATTAATTTTAAGTGCTTAGTGATATGTTGATGGTGTAACTTTTCCAATAAATCAATAAATAAAAATTAAGCAATGTAAGTTGCTCGTTATTTTTCGTTTTGTATTTTGCTTGTGAAACTTGATAAAACTATTGTTTTATCAGTCATTTTTTTATTGTGGTTAGGCTCGCTCGTAAAGTTTGTACGCCTATTACAATGATAATCAAATTATAGCCTATAAACTAATAGGTACTGATGCTGAAGCTTTAATGTAACAGACAACAGTTAATAACAGTTATTAACTTGTAACGCGATATTTTGACTTTTTTTTTAAATTTTATAACTTAAAATAAATTAAGTACAAAACGATCGTGACGTGTGTATAACATGTTGTTGTTAGCAAGTACCAGGCGCTCAGAAGGCTAATGGAGTGCAACCGCAGGAATGTTGCCAACGGCGCGCGACGCAAGGCACTAGAACATTGTGCTCGACCTACATTCACTGGTGGCGTGAAGCGATCCGCCCTCGCCCTAGACGACAGCTGCATTGTTTCGCTAATGCTCTGAAAGCCTTTTGAATTTTTATTTTGTCTTAAGTAAAAAAGGTATTTTTCTTCTTAATACCATTCTTTAATTGAGCCTTAATCTTTGACTGAACTTGTTACGTTATTTTTGGAAGTCTTCCTCCATTTTATACACTAAAATATAGCTAAGAATTAGTAAATAATATACAATACGTAATATTTATTATACATTATAAAGCGTAGCGAAGGATATTGAATAGCAAGGGCCTTCAATCAATACTGCTATTTCCATCGCTGTTTATAGTTGAAATTCATATATTATTTCATTTCTTTGAATGTGTGCATGCAACGTGTGATTATACAATATTCTTCTATTATTCCATTACAAGTCAGATAGTATCACTGGAAGCTCAAAACACTGAGATAATACTCGATTAGCTCGGCTTTACTATAACTACAACCAAGGATTAGTTTGAACTCACTGCGATGGTCCTTCATATTTTAGAACCATACAGCGTATACTGGCAAAAGGCCAGACGAATTAACTTTAGTACTCTAGCCGATAAGATGTTCTTGTTCCCACTAAAGAAGACCTACATAGATAAAATGGTGGCATTCGGAGCATGAGAAACGAAAAAACTATATTGTTCTGCTTCAGCTGTTCCAGTCTTGCGGATTGTATAATAAAAATAACGTACGGCACTAGCATTGCAAATCCTTGCTCTGTGTGACTTGACAGTCAAACACTGCAGATAATGTACGTCCACACTATTTTAACTTAGCCTGAACAGTAAGTCGGCGTGTTTTTAATTATTGCTAAATTTACGTGTAGATATACTGTACTGTAAAACAAATGAATAATTATAATATGAATACATGACATGTTACATGATGAGTATGCACATTTCACGCTTATCCAGAACTGTAGGGGCTTTTCAAACATTTTCATAGAGAACAAAGAATGGCCCTCGTTCGCAGCCGCCGATGCCTAACGAAACAAGACAATGCGCCGGTGGAAAGTAGTCGCCTTTCGCATCGGACAATGGTTCGCACGGTTTCAGAATAGACATACAAAAACGTTTTATTAGAAAACTTGTGTTTATTGCATGCACTACATGGTACATTTTTGAAATATTGTTTGTTAAGTAGTTATTACAGGTTCTTGAAAATAAAATGTACGACATAAAATAAGGCATTCAAATTAGCAATGAAGCGTACAAAATAATTAAATAAAATTAAAAAGGACTCTATTATTTTTATTACATACAGAACCTGCCATATTAAAACAAGTTTCAATCCCTATTTTTCCTATTTCGGACGGTAAATGGAGGGTTCAAGAAACGGAGTTTTGGCACTAGTCGTACATAGTACTAGGGTAATATGAGTTGTAAGATCTGTTTCCTTTGCTAGTTAGTCTTCGTAGTTGTGTTGTGTCCATATATCATAACAAAACTATTTCAGTTTGCGAGTACCAGGATAGCATAAGTTATTGGAGATGTGAGTTACCTCTTGGTTGCATTGCGAACAAAAGTCGTGTCTGCATGTAGGGCAATGTGCGGGACTGGCGGCGCGAACTTGTACCACCGTGTCGCAGCCAGGCCGCGGGCAGAACGCACGCATTGCATCCATCGCCACCTCTGCAAACAAAAGGCTTAATACAATAGGGGAACACGGAAGTAATTATTCCTGTTTTCGTACAAAAGGTCTTTCAACAACAACCAGCTCAGTAGGAATATTTATTTACGAATGATACTGACAGAAAGTCAGTAAAACTGGAATCTGAAATATAAAGTGACAACACAGTAAGAAAGATTGCAAAAGAATATAAAAAAAAAAATATATTTTATAGTCGCAAAATCATGGTCGTGCAATGACCTGTCATCGGATTGGAATACAATTTTTTTTAAATGTAAACGATAAATTAAATGACACATGCACATTGAATTATTATAATATGTTGTTGGGTGAGGGTCGTATGAAATGTAAAATCAAAACAAAAAAAAAAGCAGGATATGACATTTTAAGGAAACCTGGGTAACATACGAGTCGATCAAAATAATAGTCTGACATTCAAATCTGAAGTGAATTATAAATTAAAATGTGTTGAACTATCAAAACATTACTTTTTCAATTATTTAAGAATCTAGACACAATATTAACCATAAGACAGAGATGTTTTTATTATGTTATACAAATATCTTTTTCGCTTCAAGGTTATGTTACAAGCCCGTCCTAGTTTTGACCAGATGACCAAGGGACCGTTATGTTAGTTTTATCTTCAATTATCATGATATAATATGATTTATGATACCATATATATATCGAGATATAAAAAAGTATTAAGTATAGTCAATTAGCAGTATACAAAGGAATTAAGAAAATTGTTGTGAAAAAAAACTAGGAAGGCTTTGGAAACGATAATAGAAATACATGGAAAATCATCTATCCAAGAAATAACATTGTGCCTGATCAAAGGCACAACCAACTAACTAAAACAGATTTTTATTATAAGTGTGATAGAAGTTCCAATTTTGTATTTTTGATCAAGACAGTAAGAAGAGAAAGAGGAAATCGTGATAAAATTTGATATAGAAATACAAAGTCATGACAATGAACGTCGACATACAAATTAAGTACAGCATTAACTGTCAAAAACAAAAAAAAATAGGATCGGATCATCTGAAGTCGCAGGAAGATTTTATCATACAATAAATCGCAGAAATAATCCTAATGCTTATAATTTAAGTATGTATGGAATGGTGGAATTAACATAAAACGTACATAGATTCTTAGCGGAATCTTGGAAACGTATATAAAATACCGAGAACGGGTTTTCTTATCAATTAACCTAAAACTGAGTGGCAATAATGACGCGACGTTACTCAGTTCGAATACTTTTAATAAGCTGTTTTTTTAATGGCGCTTAAATTAAACAAAATATACACGTCAGGGATATCGGTTTAAAAGTTTATTTTCAAAGCAAGGGATAAAATGATTTAGTGCAAAGTATTGAAGGTTGTTTTTTTTTATTAAATAGGTAGGCGGATCGAAAAATGGGCCCCCTTATGGTAAGTGATCACCACGGTTCATAGATATTGGCGCAAGAAATTTCAATCACTCCTTACATCTCCATTGCACCACCAACCTTGGGAACTAAGTTAATATCCCCTTCTGCTTGTATCTTCACTCGCCCTTCAAACCGCAACACAATACAAAGTATTACTGCTTGACGATAGAACATATAATGAGTGGTGGTACCTACCCAGATGTGCTTGCACAAAGCCCTACCAGCAAGCAAGTATTTACACAACAATACATTGTACAGTTCTACAATACATTATAACGGTAAAAAGCAAGAACCATCAATATAATATATTCAATTAAACTGTATTATTAATATTATGTAGATTCTCAATTTATTAGATGATAATTTAAAAAATAATTTGCTCGTACTTTTTATAGAGCGTTTTTTCCGCACTCGATTTTTACGTTACGAACACATTTTTTTATTTTGTTTGTATCGGTGTATTTATGTTAGTAATTTCTTAATTTCTTGCAGATGTAAGATAATTGGATAAATTTTTTTCTTAATTATTAACAGTGACTTAATTACAATACAAATACTTAATAACAATTAAGAAATACCGTAATAATTATTGTAATTGTATAATTAAGTGTTAAACCACGATGGGAACGATATCACCTTATAAAGATATCAATAAATAAGGTGAAGTAATATCACACTGCTAGTCAGAGGTCTCATCTCGTCATCTCCGGGAAAAAGACTTTGAACCGTATAGCACCACACTGATCCAATGCGGATTTGATACATGAGGTAGATTTTACGGGCCACGTTTCCTAACGATATTTTTACACCGCCGGTCACACATAAAAACACAAATTAAGTAAATTAAAATTTTGTAAAACATGGGCCATATCGGCTTCAAAAAATATTCCAATAGAATTACATAAAATTAATCTATATTAAAAAATAAATATACATATATACCAGAAGATGCAGTATACTGTCTGACAGTTTTGCTTGTAGTTTTATAAATATGAAAGTGTGTAGGACACTTGTGTGACAAGTCCTTCTTTCAACACACAGCGAGTAGCAACAGATCAGCCGACAGACATGATTTATTACAAAGACATGGTTTACGGGCCAGAGGACGACGTAAAATGCTATCGCAATTTTATTGTAACTAATATCTAATGTAAACTTTAAAACATTAATGACTTTACCTATAAAATTCGATACTTAATTTTTACACATGATCCTTGCACTAAACATGATCTTAACGTATGTTTTTACTAATCTTAAAAACGTATTTTAAAATCTTTATCGATCGAACGAAGCAAAATCTTGAAACGATGTATCTCCCAATATTTTAGTGCGCCTTCAAGTAAATAACGCCGACTAATAATGAAGATCTGCTAACAAATATCTAAATATCTGAGTATTCTAGAACGTATCCCTCGACCCCCTTGAGTGGGTAACGGTTTGTGTGCTATAGGTAAAGTATCATGCGCAGGTAAAGCCGCAGGCTCAGATAGTAATAATAATGAAAATACATTAATTCAGTAACGAAACTCAAAACTGTTTTTATTTCTTCAATTATAAAATCCCCTTCAATGATCAACCATTTAGATATTTCACATCTTTTTAGACTGTATTCCAGCACAGAGTATGTGCTAACTCAACTCATTCGTGTGGAACATACGATTAAGTTAAATAAATAGAAAAGTCTCATTATATTCTAAGTGATGAACAAATACTATATTATAAATACGGTTCCGGTGTTCGACTTTGACTTCAATATACTTGATCGAAAGATGTTATCTGCAGTCCTGCTGCAGTATGCGGAAGTATTACGAGGCTAGAATATCGAAGTGGAATTGATATAGGTATATAGAATATATATATGTGTGTGTAGTATATACCATAAGGATTATTGTACTAGGTAAACATGTATGTAAGATAAATGAAAATAATAACAAAATACGATCTTTTCGGTCCGTTAAGTATTATTACTGGAATGTTCAATTGCCTTATTGGTCTAGTGGCTTTGTTATGCGACTGTAAAAAAACAGTCTGGCATATCATCTGATATCATTGATATCAGATGTCCTATTAAGTTGGTAGTATTACAATACTGTGATTCGTAAAGTATGTTTAGTAGTTAGTCTTGCGCATGACATTTTCATTATATGGTATCGAAAAGTAGATTCTTTGTTTTGTATTTTTTCTAAATAAATGCACCTTCTGAGAGGTACCCGTTTGCAATTGGGTTGTGTGGGTTTCTCACACACTAAAACATTTTACATGGAGCGTCCACGGCCAGTCCTTACTATTGCTGCTTGGATAACGAAATCACAGGCAAGGATAAAATCTACCTAAATTATATATACTTTTTATTTTCAATCAAATTGCCTTCCTAGTCATTATAACATTAAAAAAAAACATCTATCGTGTCAAAGCCCTCGTTTCTTTTTATATAATAAAAAGGTAACTAAAGGTTAAATGTATTAGCACTTTAAATAAACAATTACTTTGATTGCGTCCGCAGTAAGTACACGTGAGATCCGATAAAGAACGAACGGACGGAAAACATGTAAACTTTTCACCGTACGTTTTCAAGATACTAAGTAATTGAAATGATAAATCTTTCGACGGCGCTACACATAATCGCAACTTTCAAATGACACGAAATGTAAACAAATGCCGAGGAACAGAGTTTACAAGTCCATAAAACCTTTGTTTCAAAATAATTTATTACTAATTTTAGCTCTCTGCATCGTCCGGGGGTCATAGGTTTTGAGTATGAAGCCTTTCCTTGGAATTCAAGCTTGCTTCATGTCAAATTTCATCAAATGCGATTCAGTAGTTTGCCCGACAGGCAGATAGACGGACTGAGTTACTATCATATTTTATAATATTAGTATAGATTTTGTAAACAGATGGAATAACCTCAGCATTGTGTATGGATTCATTACATCCAGTTTACGAGACATATCGGTAATGGGTAGTCCTGTGTCATTACAATAAGTACAGTTCAATTACTTATTTATAAGAATTTCTATCGACAAATAACAGTGACAAAGTTTTAAAATACTTTACCATTCTCGATTGTATATCGACATTTTTAAATGAAATGACTGTCAAGCGAATATCTGCGACTGGATTTTTTTTTGTTATCAAGTCCTGAAGATTACGTAACAATTTTAATCTATGTAAAGTTCAGGACAGGAATTATTCAGATCATTCGGGTGGAAAATAAATTAAATATCTGAATAATTAAACAATCGTAAAAATTTAAGTTAAAGTTAAGCAATCGTGAAAAAAATATAGTGAAAAACACAGTGGTGTTTCATTATAATTTATGCTGATTGGAACGTATGATTACACTTTATGAAATAGCCATGCACTATTTATTTATTAACATTTCAAGTGGACGAGCGGCTCAAAAGAACATGACGTCAACACCATAAAATTAAAATACCGGCAAAATTTGTAGGCTCTGATGAACCAAATGTTAATGACAATATTTTTGAGTTCAGTATAGGAATTCCCGACTCAGAGATAGCCATAATGATTCAGCAGTTTAAGTTAAAATAAGAAATGACTATAAGATTATTATTATTGTCGGTGGTGGATATTTTATTATGGGAAGGACGCCACTGACATTTAGCTTTATCGCTAAAAATCTCAAAAGAAAACGAAATAAAAAAAAAACAGAATTACAAACGTTTAGAAGCGCGTTATTATATACCGGTCTGAATTTTTTCAAACCTTCTTCTCAAAACAACAGGGATTAAAATGCTTATTACTTACATATATTACAATTATATTGGCTTTTTATAAGTGAGTATACTTTAATAACAAAAAACATAATGTACTTATACCGTTTGAGAAACTTCTTGAAGTCGAAAAAAATGAGGGCTTGTTTTGCTAGACTGGCTGACTGGCTACTTGATGGTAAGTACCTACCACCGCTCATAGATATTAGCACTATCAGAAATATTAACCATCCCATCGCCAATGTACCAACTTGGTGCCAAAAGTTACCCTGGCTCACCCACCCTTCAAACCGAAACTAAGCAATACTAAGTATTGTTGTTTTGCGGTAGAATATTTGAAGGGTTAATAATACTAACTCAGACGGTCTTCCAAAAAGCCCTAACACAGAAGTCTCTCTACCTTTTGGGTTAAAGATTCGCGCAGTTGTTAAGGTGAAGTTTACTAGAATAAAACCAACGCATGGTGACACACAAGACGTATCGGACATTATTATGATACAAAATATAACAAGGCTATATGACAGACGATGCCGGTAGATGCTGTACAGTTCCACTCAACTCGAAAATCTTCGCAGTCGTGCAACGTCATAATGAGATATGTCAGCGACATTGGTTACAATTATTTTATGTAATATTTAAAGGATACACTGTTCAAAATTCCATATCAACATAAGTTCATTTTCAACATTACACGTGTGAGTTACGAAGTTAAAGTCATTATAACCCCTGAAGTATGACTGCATACGTGAAATCAAAATGTATCATCCGGTTACGCAAGAATATATTTTCTGGTGTTTCAGACTTCTGTGTGCAAATTTTCGGTATAAAATATTTACATATACATAGATCACAGTGGCGTTTTTTTGTAAGTATTAATTGTATCATACTCTACAAAATAATTAAACCAAAGACGAGTACTCATATTAACAACCGATCGATATTATATTATTCGATTTACTAAATATCTAAAATTAAAATAAATTCGACGTAACCTTGTCAAGACGTATGTTACGCTAAAAAATCGAATAACTTGGTAAATGTATAATAATAACTACTGTGACTAAATACTAAACATAACACGCAACGCTAAAACAATTGTCCGAGTTTATTAAAAATTAACAATAAAACATTTTAATAAAATACGTTAATTTTATCATAAACTTGAGTTTTACTTTAGAATTGTAATTTAGTCGACGTAACCATTTAACCGACTAGTAATATTAATTAAAAATACTTACTTATAAGTATTTATATCAAATCAAGTTTTTAATACTATATCAATATTTTTACTAATACATGAGCAGACTACTTTCTGTAACGCCTAACTAAAAGAACCACATTTGCCAATATAAATAAAACTTATACCAAAAAATACTAGTTGTCGCCAGCGATTTCGTTCACGCTTAGGAGTGGTCTTCAGGTGTTATGAAAAAAAGTAGTCTATATCATCTTTGGAATTCAATCTTAGTTCATACCAAATTTTATAAAATTCATTTCAGTCGTTCGGCCGTGAAATAGCAACAGACAGACAGAGTTACTTTCGTATTTATAATATTAGTATAGATGAGTAGCTGCTCTCCGTAATTTAAAACTTTTATATATAGATTATTGATGTCCAGGCATATCGATACTTTTGTATCGAACATAAAATCGCGTCTCCATTTTAATATAACTTGACACAATGACAGTTGAAAATAATTTATATCCTATTAAAAAAAAACAGTCTATGATCAAAACTTCATCTTATCACCAAAGTAGAAACGATATCGGTATAAATGTTGGCAACAAATAACATCGAACAATAGGCAGATATTAAAACCTCAATGTAATACGGTAAACCTGCTGCGCAGTAGTGTCTCATTGTTGAAGTCTAGAATTTGTGTCATTACGTTAATAGTATGTACTTACATACAATACAGGTAATTCATGTATCGTTCTTCTGTGATAAGATGGAAGGTCACAGAAAAATGGTAAACTGTATGCAAATGACATATAATGTAATTTTATAATGTGATACTTGATAGTAATCTGTGCTAATAAATACGGAAGTAACTCTGTCTGTTTGTTATGCCTTCGCGGCTACACCATTGATCCGAATTGGGTGAAATTCGGTATTGAGAAAACTTGAACGCCAAGAAAGGACGACCTGACCTGACCTGACCTGACGACCGACCCCTAAAACGGAAGCGAATCCGCGGGCGACAACTAAACTAATATAATTAACGCATTTCAAATAAAGTTGTGCAAGATGGTTTATTATAAAATTACGACTCATGATCATCGATAATATCGATAGTGAAAACACAACACTAGGGTTCATGAAATTTGATAGAATACAATAAGCAAAATTTAATAAAAGATAATATTTGATGTTTATATTTTCAATATTTCCAAGAATATATATTTCTATCGAGCGTAACGATATAATTCTTAATCTAATAGCAATAGGTTCATAGGTACAAGAATAGCTTAAGGATCAGTCAGTCGGAATGAAACCCGCGATCGCAATTGTAATTTCAGTAGTTCGGGATGGCAATAAAATTATGTTTTTTACAATGATGCTCCAATCTCTCTATATATCTTTTACAATCCCTCACAATCCTCCAATTGTTTTTCTTATGTCAGCTCAATTATTTTTAAAATATTAAATGTTATCCCATAAAATAATATTAACTAAAGTTGTACAAATTATTGATCAATTAATTACAATAATAATTGTATATATTTATAATATATGATATTATTAATGATATAATTAATTATAATATCCTATGACGTAGCACCGTATGGAGGCTAGGGCTAGTCTCGTAACACAATATTAAGCGGCAGGTATAGCTCTATTGAATCGATATGTTAGTTTTCGATGCTAATAATGTCGAGTATCGATAGTTCGACTATTGCCAATCACAACAAAGGTCAAACACTTAGCACAAATCCTGGCAGAATATCCATCGGATCTCTAAGTAATTGAATTTATAAATTCAATTTTCTTATCTCTATTTAAAGGATGAACGAACATTTATATTTGTTCTGTTTCATGCCATTTGTTTTTACTCTACAAGCAATAGCATTAGCAGCCTGTAAATTTCCCACTGCTGGGCTAAAGGCCTCCTCTCCCTTTGAGGAGAAGGTTCGGAGCATATTCCACCACGCTGCTCCAATGCGGGTTGGCGGAATACACATGTGGCAGAATTTCGTTGAAATTAGACACATGCAGGTTTCCTCACGATGTTTTCCTTCACCGCCGAGCACGAGATGAATTATAAACACAAATTAAGCACATGAAAATTCAGTGGTGCCTGCCTGGATTTGAACCCGAAATCATCGGTTAAGATGCACGCTTTCTACCCACTGGGTCATCTCGGCTCTCAAGACATTACTTAATTTATTTGGCTTTAAGTAATAGAATGCATTGACCGTGCCTCTGTAAGTGTGACTCAGATCGTAAAGTATTTAATAGATTTTGACGATTTAAATGTTATTCAAATTTTACACGCTTTAATTACCGTTCGCCTGTTATTATGTCTAGGTAAAGTCTTATAACATTAATTTAAAACGAATCGATTGAACTAAAATTTTCCATCCATCCATTTATGTTAAAAGAAAACAAGTTTTAGATCTAGATATGTTCACTTACAAAATCGCGCGACCTACACATCAAATTATTGGTTCGTCTGAGTTACGAAATTAGTAGGATGAGAAAAGGAAAAACTTCGCAGTTATCCAAAATGCTTTTATCGTCTTCCAAAATATAATATTATATTTTTTCTACTATGAATGAATCATTTATTTAATAATTGTATATTCACTTTCGATATTATTCAAAATTGGATAATGCGGTGGCATTTTTTACAGTGCTCAGTGGCGGCGCTAAGATTGAACTCGTCATTAATAAATCAAATCAAATTATCACATATATATAATTATATACCAATAATTTAACAAACTATATTAAGTAAAGCTACCATTAATCTAATTCTAATATTATAAATAAGAATGTAACTCTATTTGCCTCTCATACTGTCAGTCTGTCTGTTGCTCTTTCACGACCAAACCAATGAATCTTGAAATTTGATGAAATATAGCTTGAAGCAAGCTTGAACTATAGGAAGGACACAGTATACATTTTATGCCGAACACCGGACGATACCTTATACCAACGCTTAAATCGCGAGCGAAGGCTTGGGTGACATCTATGGCTTCGAGTTGCTTCGTTTATATATATTAAAAACATTTTAGTTATTACATAAACACACAAAGATCGTTTTGTGTGTATCATTCATTTACAAATCATATTTATAAGCTACTGTTATTAAATTGATGGAATAATAGTGTCAAATATATATTTAACACTTTATAATTACTTCATGGTTACACACGAATCACGATAACACTAAACGTAATTACTCGTAATTGCTACTTTTATTTGAAACGAACGATGGCCGCTTTTTCGTTCGCGTGGTCTTTGTACATTGAGTTATAATCATGTACACATATTTATTTCATTATTCCCTGCGAACTGTTATAAAAAAAATACAATACATTAATAAACAAGTATATTGTTATATTGACTCAAATTTAAATTCACCTTAGGTTTTTATACTTACGGACACATTAAAAGACAAATCGGTTTTATATAGATATTCGTTTTGGTGCGTTATGAAAGTGTATTATAGTTATGCGCCCTTATAGGGACACGTGAAAACTACACGATGAAGTTTTTTCGTAAACCGCCAACTTATCTTTATTTACAATGTTTATTTTATTATAAATTTATAAATTATATTTATCCTAATAAATACTTTTTTTTAATTATTATTATTATTTTACTGTAATTACCAATTTGCATGCATTTTTTTTTATTTACTCCGATGAAGTACAACTTCTCACTTGCGTTACTAAGTACAACTACAACTTTTTTTTAATATTTCTTTTAGCAGTCACTAGTGCAAATATACGTAATATATGTAAACACAATAGTATATTGATGTTTAACAGTTGAATAAAAACTTCGTGGCTAATTAACTTTTATAATGCTTCGTGCACGTGGATTAAATCCTAACTACAGTATAAAGAAAAAAAAATATTGTTGTAAAAAATAAAAGCGGCTATTGAAATAATGTTTTAATTATGTATGTTCTTGAATTTATAATCGTAATTCGCTACAAAGTAAATAATACACATACTTTACATAAGGGAAATAGTTGTAACACTTACCGGAAAAGAGCCATAAAAATGCTATAAAATAAAATAATAAATTTAAGAATTTATTTTACATAACGAAGTCTTGACCTTATTTCGGTCACCGCGGGCAACCTCGAGGACTAGCCAGGTGTGCAGAATAGATCGTGCTGTGTAGCCACTAAACCACGACGTGGTTTCAGATAATACAAAGAATTCAGGCAGGCAGCACGATGCTGGTACCGTAGACTTAAAACGAAAATAAAGTTATTTCCACAGAAGCACTTTATACGCTGTGTACACAATTTCAACAATAGTGACTACATTGTACGATATCTTTAATCTAAGATTGCTCATCTAATTGTAGCCTTGGTTTTTAGTTTTTAGAATAACCTACTAAGAATAGATTATTAAACGTTCCTTACTAAAACAAAGTAAAGTAATTATTTCATATATTTATTGTCCTTATGTTTTTTATTGTTATATTTATCCCCACACATCTGTGGTCCTTGCCTTTGGTGTATCATTAAATTGTATATTTTTTTAAACTTTTATTTTACAATTAAAAATGTTCAAGTAGATGATAGCCAAAGCAAAAATATAAAACAAAAGAATCTATCATACCTAAAGCGTGAAAACTCGTGATATCAGTATATCATGAATTCAGCTTTTTTTCGGTTTTTGGAAAAGATCACTAATTCAGTTACAAGGCATTAATATATAAGCCACTTGTATGTATATCTTTTATGTGTACCATAGACACTTATTATTATTATCAATACTGATATTATAAATACGAAAATAATTCTGCTGTCTGTCTATCTGTTGCTCTTACACGGCCAATCCACTTAATCGAATTTGGTGAAATATCATTCGAAGCAAAGTTGAATTCAAAGGAAGCATATGGCATACTAATCATTGACGACCAACCTCTAAAACGCGAGCGACGACAACTTGTTATTAATATATGTATAAGATATATTATAATGAATGATAAGAAAACATTCTACACATTTTCATTACAAAAGATTATTCAAACGCAGTGGCGAGCAACGCTCTCGTTAAAAATGTATCTTTTATACCAATTTAATGAAGCGTTTCATGTTAATTGCTGCGATTCTACGTCTGTTATCTATCACGTATAAATAAAGCGAAGACACACTGGGTACAGTTTTATTTTCATCATTATAAATCCGTCCAGGAAAATGTTAGTAAAGAGTATTAAAATAGACATATTATTTAATATGACGGATGTGAAACTGAAACTGAGTTCCTTGCCGGTTATTTACAGTAGAATCTATACTGTGATAAGGTGGCAGTTTTACATTTAATGTAATGTGTTAATTGATCATTAAAAATAGTGACTTATGAATTAAAAAAATCTATACTAATATAACAAATGCGAAAGTAACTCTGTCTGTATATTTCATTCGTAACCATTAAGCTTATGTCAGCATAACGCTTTTCCCGTACGTAACGATTTCTGCTAGGTTAACTCTGCTATAGGCCGCGTAGAAGAAATTCGTTCCAAAAATTAATTATCATTCTAATTTCAAATAAATTCATTAGTTGTAGTCGCAGTTCAAGATCGTAGCGCAAACGATGTATGGTGAAATAGGCAGCAATCACTTGTAATGTTTAGAAAATAAAATTTAGCCTTCAAGTACATTGCGTAATTAATTTTGTTTCGGTTATTAATACGAGTACATACGACTATTATTAAGGCTAATAAAATATGTAATAATAGCTCATATAGTTCCCATAGCGAGGAATCGCTCATCATTCCTTTTAAAATGAACGACTTTGACCTTAATCCACCATTATATGTTCGAGTATGTTCAAATTGTTCCAGATTCTTTTCCGATAATATATATATATATATATATATATATATATATATATCTACCGAGTGAAGACGTAGGTACAGGATCGTAAGAATATGATATTCTCTTTCATCACTGAGAACGTAATAATTTAAAACCCATGGAAAAGATCTACACACGTGTTCTATCGACGTAACTCAATTAAGGTTTAAAAGTTTAATTAAACGCCTACAATAAATAAACTGCGATTAATCTAGAAAGAATTAACTTGAAAATAACATTATATCGTTGTACACTTAGCTTTAAACTCATACAAGAAGCAATCAGGGCGTTGCAAAGCCATGCGTTTATGTTTGAAGCGAGGGTGAGATTACTGATGTGCAGTCACTGATTTAGCAACGATTCAGAACTCCTCATCCGCGGACGCTTGCGCTTCAAGAAGTTACTACCAGTGTTTCGCGATAAAATTAAGTAAGCAATTAGAAAATATTACAAACGTGATACAATAATTAATTTTAGTTAATTTATACTAATTATATAAATGCGAAAGTAACTCGGTCTGTCTGTTGCTCTTTCATAGTGAAACCACTGAACCGAATTTGATGAAGCAAGCTTGACTCTCTTCGGGATGTTTTTAACAAAGTAGGACTACTCCCTGTTGCGTCACAATATATTTACAATAATATTATGTATATTCACAGTAGCATTGATCACTTTGATAAAATCATTGTATGTGCACAAGAAGTAAGGATAAGCTTAGAACGCCAAGTTTCCGACTCCGCAAATTAAATAAATTATTCTTTGGGCAAGGTATCCGCTTCTATAATAAAATTCCGCAGACACTTTTAACTTTGCCATTTCATAGATTCAAGTCATTTGTAAAAAATACATTGGTAAAGAAGGCATATTATTCGATACAAGATTATATTGATGATAAAAAAGCGTGGAGTTAATGCTTGTTGACTTCCAGGCAGGAGACATACATATATAATTGTATTTAACTAACATGACTGTATTTTTAGATGTTGAAAAAGATTAACTACTGAGTTTCTTGCCGGTTCTTATCGGTAGAATCTACATTCCGAACCGGTGGTAGTTTTACTTTAAATAGTTTGTTAAATGACGATTCAAAAGTGCTTGTAAAAGCCTACCTGAATAAAGTATATTTTGATTTGATTTGATTTGAACTCCATGGAAGTAGATATTCCACTTCTTAATGCAAAACACTCGATGCTCGATGAGCATCCAGTAAAATGCGATCAAAGCCACAGGTGACAACTAGTTTTTAATAAAATAGAACTATGAAGTAGAGGTTGTCACCTCTACTTCATAGTTCTGCGCCCCTAGTACGATATGAGTTTTGTTTTATTTACTATCCTATTGTAGTTTTTGACGGACAATGAAAAAGTAATTGAATTGCTTGTATATTGAATAAAGGATACGCGTATTAAGTTATGTATGTAAAATGTTGGATTACCACATAAATAAATAGTCATATATGTCTCATTATGTCTTTCTTGGGCGTATTTTTTATAAAACATTTATCGTCATTAGACCGTAAGGTTATCTGAAAGAGATCGCTCACTTAAGGCTTATCTTAGAACATCTGTTATTTTATTTTATATATTTTACTTTTGTCATTCGCAGTGATACACCTTTAATTATTATTATTAATTATAATTTTAACTCTTACGCCAACAAAAAGCATAATTATTATTAATAATATAACAAGCTTCCTTAAATACACGAAGACATATAATCTCGGACACTACTCACACATATTATGTTGTACTGCGCAACGAAATAACAAAATTTTGTTTTCCTCCACTTAAAAAACTTTGAGCACCACTGCATTATGGAATGAGGTCTTCTGCATGCAAACACAGCACGTCCTATTACATACTTATCCCAGTTTCGTTTTTTGGACATTACGAGTGAAATTTGTGATTTTACTTTTTAACCAACGTTAAATGAAGACATGTTGGTGTCTCTGCGCAAGCCAGTCTGGGCAGGTAGCACCCACTTTTTATATCACTTATGTATTCTACTGCTATTTTTTTGACTCACCACCGCTCATAAACATTGACGCTGTAAGAAATAATAACCATTCCTTACATTTACACCAATGTGCCACCAACCTTAGGAGCTGATATGTTACGTCCCTTGTGATTGCAGTATTGTTGTGTTCTCAACTCAGTTTTGTTGTGTTGCAGTTTGAAGGGTGAGTCGTCCGGTAAAACTACAGGAACAAGGGACATAAGACCTCAGTTCTCAAGGTTGGGCATTGGTGGAGGAATGACTAATATTTCTCAGTGGCCAAAGGTACGCTTACATTTTGACTGGATTTCGTTAGAGAGTTAGAAAAAATATTTAAATAAATTATAATAATATTCATATGAATTAGAATATTTTTTATTTAACTTCATATTTAGATTACATATAGGTTTTTTTTTTCTAGTAAAAAAAGACGTTGATCTCTGAAAGAGGTTTGTCGTTGAGGGTCATACTACGCTTGTCGATTCAAATTATTTTGCTTCAGATCAACGAGACGAAATATAAACAGAAATAAGCTTTGAACCAACGATCTTTGGTCGCGATAGCATTACATCCATCACGACATAAATAACAATAAATACAAATAAATAAACCAATAAATTTCCAAGCCGCCGTGATTTCACTTCATGTTCATATCTACTTATTATTTATTACAGTAATTACCATCATATACGCGCAGTTTAATCAATTTAAGTATTATTATTTTCATTACAAACGCGGCTATAAAAACAATTACAAGATAAATAAAAACGACAAACGGTGTAAGTCTTCTTAAAGAGAACTCTTAGTATATTTTTACAAAAGTTTCTTTCTCGTGTTATTTCCTCCCGGCATCACTTTGCCGACTCTTCTCTTGTGTTCGGAATGGCTTTTTACATTTTTTGATACATAATTAACCTATATACTATCTCTCACTACACTTTTTAATCTATTTTTCAATCTCACGACTTCTGGGTCTTGTCTGACCCTGGCTTTGCCAAATGGATTAACGCGGTAGCCGCGGCTACCGATTAGGAGAAGCCCGGGCAATGAGGTAATCCGTGACACCCTGTACCCAGACTGGCTTTTAGTTCCGGAAGAACCCTGTACTCAAGGCATAAAGCCGTCTAAGATATAACATAAATATTACTTAAGCAATTTGTATACACGAAAGAGTATCCCATCTAAATGAATTTGTTTTAAAATCAAGGATTGTTAGATAGAGAAAAAATGCGCCCCTATTCAATCAAAAATACCTATATAATAACGTTGAAAAAATATTCACCTTTTAAATGTTAAATGAAGGTTTATAATTAAGGCGCGGGGTGCCGCGCTTTTTGGTAGGTATGCTGGCACTCGGCCAGAAATTCCACTTACGGGGGCCTTTGCATACAAGCAATTTCCAACGATAAATAAAAAAGGTCTTTCATTACGGCATCTATTCTGAAAATTTCAAATATTCCAAGAGGAATTCTTGAAATAAAAAGAATTATAACGGAATACAAATATCAACTGCGACGGAATACGACCTCGTAATTACTCAGAACTCAACCGACCGAGCTAAGTCAAAGAGGATTGGCTTACATGTCCAATAATTTCTTTTGAATTCTACACAATTTTCTTGATTTTTTTCCTTCAAAGCAGAAAGGTTATTTATGCGGTCGACTTGAAATGTTCTCTTACACAGAAACGAACATGACACGACGGAATGATTTCATACATTTTTGGACCTCAAGAGTCTTCTCTTTAAACCTTAAATTTTCATTTTGAACATAACTTTTGGCAAAAGTATTCATTTATTTTTACATACATTATACGTATAAGTCATATTTATACAAAATTCTGGTTCTATAAAAAATAATTCATTAGACCAATAATTACCACGCAATGTTTAATTTAAATTCAAATGTTTTATTAAATAAGTTAATTAGTAAACCAACGCATGACTTAAATGCTTAGGCCTCCCTATACATAGAAATAATTATATTCGTTAGGTTAGGTTAGAACGTATTTTTTTATAAGTAAAACTTTAATATTGAGCACGTATGCAAAGAAAAATATTTACGGTTATGATTTTTATAAAACGATATGTTTTTGTATACTAAGATGGTTGTTACCACGAATTTTACATGAAAAAATTCAAATGCCGGACTAACAGTTGAAGTACAACTACCGAAAACTAAGTCTCATTGATCATACTCGCGGTTCGGGCTCGGCCTCTAGTGATTTTCAACCGGACTAACTATTATAGAACAATAGTCTTTTTTAATACAATTACAGTTGGCAACACTGAGATATTTATAATAAAATTAATTAGCAAATTATATCTTAAACAAATATTTTATTCATTGTTAATTATATTTTTTTCTTTTATTCTTATAATGATATAATCTAATATCATATAAACTTTTTTTAATAGGACGGATGAGTTAATTATAATTAGCCTTCTGACGACTTCCCTCCTTGCGTTAGCTGGTATAAATTCCGCTTTAAACAATTATACAATAAGAATATAGGTGCGGGTGTTATGTGTTTTTAAGTAAATGCTATAGGATTATAATATTAGAGATATTATATAAGTTAGGTACTTTATTGGCGATTATTCTAAAATGACGATACTAAATTACCAATTTTTTATTTACCAATGATTTTTTTTATGTGTTCATTTCGTCGTCCTTAAAAACCTTAAAAGCATTTACCATATATAAATAAAAAAAAAATGTATCGTATTCAAATAACAAAACATAGTATACGAACAGATGATTTAATTTTAGTTTCACTTTGGGGATAAAATTCCTTTATATTTAATGTATTACCTACTTTAAAACGATTCGAAAAAAATCCGAAGTAAATCGAGATGAACGTTAAAATAAGGAACGGTTTCAGACTATTGAAGAAAATCCGTATGGCTGTTCATCAATTTATTTCAATGACATAATGACTTATCTTTTGTGACTAATGGATAAAATGGGCGGGAAAAGCCATAATTTACGTTGCCTTACGTTAAATTACGTTGCGTTTGCCACAATTTGAGCTCGTGAACTTCGGACAATACAAAAATGATACGTCAAGAAGTCATTGTTGACAGCCCATCAAGGGTGTTATAAGATAATGCTTATATCTCAGTTCCAATGGATATTGGCGATGGTGACATTTAGCATCAGAAAACCGATTCCACATCACGAATAAAACCTAAAATAAAACGGCTAAGAATAAAGTTATTGGGTTTTACTATCGAGGGTTTTCTTTTCTTTTATGATGTAGGTCCACCGTCCATTGACAATGCTGCTGTAAGAAATATAAACCATTCCTTGAACTGGGATGTTATGTCCCTTATAGTTACACTGGCTCACTCAGCCTTCAAGCCGGACCACAACAATACTGAGTACTGTTGTTTGGCGGTAGAATATCTAATGAGAGGGTGGTACCTAACCAGACAGGCTTGCACAAAGCCTATCGCCAAGAAGGATGGGAAATAAAGTGACATTGTGTTTACGCACACACGTGCTCAGTAAGATATGTTCTGCGTTGGCTGTCTCCCTTTGGAACGGCCGCCCCAAAATCGGTCGAACTGACATCATTCGTGACATCAAATAGAATCCTATACGATTTCTCAATTGATGATTTAAATCCGACTTTCATCTTAAACTAAGACACCCATTGTGACGCAAATACGCAGTCATTGATACCAATATACAGTTAAGCACCACTTTGAATAACAGTATGAAAATATGTACATACGTCTTCTTTTATTTTGCAATGTACGAATAAAATCCTACTTAACTTTGAACATTTCTAAAGAAACTGTCGTCATTCAAGGTAGTTTTCCTTTGTTTTTCGTAAAACAAGGCCAAGGCTGAGAGCTAAGTATACTTTAAAACAATGTAATTACTTAGAAGCAGTACATTGTCAAAGTAAAAATAGATTTTCGTAGATGCATGGTTACTAACCGCAATTTTAAATTACTAGTCATAAGCCGACGATTTAAATAAACCACAGTATCGGCGCTTTATGCGACGTTTATTTCATTAAATGTGAACTTTTAATTATGAGGTATCATTACATCTGTAGTAACATTATAAAAGCGAGAGTAATTATGTCTGTTACCTCTTAGCGCTTAAACCGTTGAATCTATTTAGGTTATTAAGACTTCGTACTTTTTTTTATTTCACACCTCGAAGGAATAAAATGATGGGTGACGATTTGTACGTAATAGAGGTAAAGTTCTTTTAATTTCGCGCGGGTAAAGCCGCACGTTCGGCTAGTAAAGTATACTTTACCTATTATTCGTTTTTTTTTCATATGAACATATAATTACAAAGACATATAGCTAAATATTATATAGCATTCGTACATACCGTGGTTAAGCCGGAACTTGAGATGTTTCTCCATGACGGAACATGCGACGAGGGACGAGATCTCGTCCAAAGCCAGCGCGGCGCCAGTTGAGCAGCGATCATCGGGACAGGAAACTTCATACGCGCCATTACATACTTCGAATTCAACGTATGCTTTCATACACTGTGGACAAAGAAATATTTATATTAAACTTTTGTTTTATCCTGACTTCAACTTAAGGCCTTAATTACTTACAAATAAAAATTTAAAAATAGTTACTATTCAAATCAAGACCGCGTCGACCCTTGTCCCCTATATATACTTAAAATATATTTGATGTAAAAGGATCAAAATTAAAAAAAAACATGTGTTAATAGAGACACTTTTTTGTATTACTCACTATTTTAATTGTAATATATACGAAACTAATAAACATAATACTTATACTAGAAGATTGAGCGTGTTTAAAGGTTATTACGTAAGAAGCTGTGCTTCGCTCTATCACTCGCTTTAAATTTAGACTGTTGATATGACAGGCGTGAATTTCATGTCTTTGTACATGTATTAGTATAAACGTATACGCGGTACGCCACCGTAAAATCGTAAATAGCGATAAATCCAAGTGAATTTCAGTTAAACTAGAAAAATTCAAACCTAACCTAACCATAAAATATAGAAATGTTGTACGTTTTATTGTAGTCGAATCAACTTTAATAATCTTTCGACAGCTTACAATATCGCTAGATAGATTATAAACTAACGGTATTTAAAATTTTAGTGCGATATTTAATAGCACCGAATATTTACTCGAGAATTTTTTAAGATAATTTATTAAATAATAAATTCTTATTCATAAAACATTTGTGGTTTATGATCTATCGTAAAAGAGAAACAAAGGAAAACTGACCGTTATATGTGTGCGTGTGTGTGACGATATACGGAAAAGTTAGAACTTTATATTCATCTATACATTCATGAATATCGCTGAAGTAGAAATGGATACGGTTTGCTCAATGACGAAAGAATTCCATATCAAAGATACGCGTTTTATTTTATTATTTAAGAAATGGCCTGAACTCTCCAAGTATTATTGCCTATAACCGTTTGATGCTCACTGTGGTTGGCCAGTGGTTACTTTAATATTTTAATATACTAAGACTGAATATATTTTCTTAAAACATAATAATACTATTACTATCTTTATTAGATACCAATATGATACCAATATGATTATAATGCCGACTTATATTGCATACGAATACCCATATTTCTATATATTTTTAATCGCGAAACTTAGATTGTGATAATATCTGATAATAATTGATAGATATTACATTAATACAAATTAAAGGTACGTTACAGCTAAAACACGGACGACAAGTGTGGAAAGACAATAAAATAAAAAATTCGTAGCCGAAATTCAGCCAAACAAATCAGCCAAGTGATGGTCAATCGTCATGGTTGATAAATGATAAATATTGTAAAAATAACAGCGCCTAATGTTCCACCGGGCAGACTTTTCTTGAGAAGGCTTGGAGCTCATTCCAACACAAACACGTGGCAAATTTTCTTAATGAAAATTCAGCGGTTCTTGCCTTGTTTTGAAACCGTTACCACTGGGCTTCGCTTCGCTTGGGCTCGGCTCTAATAGACGATGGCGCTATAAATACGTTACCACTTCACCGTACAATGGGTTTAAAACTATAAACTGTTTCGTACTTTCGGATCTAAATCCATGTCCAGTATAAATTACACTGGTACAACCCCTCATCCTTCAAACAGTAACACACCTTGTAAACCACTAAGATTATAATTGTAGTCAAATTAATAATTGTATCGCTTTAAAAAAAAAAAAAAAATGCTTAATTTAAGCATAGACACATGGCATGATGACAAAATTATACGACCGGTTTAAAAAATAAGAGTTGACACTTGAAAATAAAACCGGAGTTACAAAAAAAACCGGTATTTTAATTTTAATATCTATTCAGTATATATACAATACAATTCTTCTCCACTAAACTGATTCGGTTTGTGGTCATTAAAGCCAAATTCACAATCGAAATAAGAATAAATCATTATTCAAAATAAATTTAAAATATTAAATAAAAAAATTTACTTGAAGATACCATCCACGTCGACTTTGTAGTGCACGCATTTCAAGATAAAATTTTATAAATTTAGTAAATTAATATGAATCATTGTTAACCCTGCATAATATTTTGGACCATATTAGAATGTAGATTCTACTGAGAAAAACAAACAAGAAAATCAATAGTTGAGCTTTACAAATATACAAATTTTCATACAACCAAATAATGTGTACACGAGCCAGCAAACGCTCAAACCATGAATCTTATTCAGTAATATATTTAAATACATTACTGACTGATCTTTATAAAACAAATTTTGAACATTTAATATTTTTTTTGGACTAGCAAATGGGCCACCTGATGGTAAGCAGCCACCAGTGCTTATAGATATTGGGACCGTATTAAATCATTAATCATTCTTACACAAGCAACGCGACAAAATCGTTGGAAACTGAAATGTTATATCACTGGATGACTCAACCCTTTCAACTGGAACACAACATTACTAGTATTGATGTTTGGTGCAATATAAGATACAAGGATAGTACATAACCAGAATATCTTATACAAAGTCCTATCATCCGGTAGATATAGAGTTAGCCTGTGCTAGAAAATACATTTATATATGTATATATCTCCCCAACTTGACAAATATATTTCCTTCCCAATTCGATGTATCACTTTCGTAACACGTACAATCATAGCAGTATTATTTATAAGAAAATACATGATTTTCTAATAACCTCTATAATAAACGTAAGTCACGTTTTACATAACACATCATAAATAATATTAATCAGATAATCGTGTCTGCTAATTGCATCTTACATACTATCTCATGTGACTGCCGTATACCGTTTATGTACATATATAAACGTCATATTGTTTTCCTTCTCGATTAGAGTTATGTATTCAAAGCCGAGATGGCCCAGTGGTTTGAACGCGTGCATCTTAACCGATGATTTCGGTTTAATTGTGTTTTTGTGGCTTAATTTGTGTTTATAATTCATCTCGTGCTCGGCGTTGAAGGAAAACATCGTGAGGAAACCTGCATGTGTCTAATTTCAACGAAATTCTGCCACATGTGTATTCCACCAACCCGCATTGGAGCAGCGTGGTGGAATATGCTCCAAACCTTCTCCTCAAAGGGAGAGGAGGCCTTTATCCCAGTAGTGGGAAATTTACAGGCTGCTAATGTAATGTATTCAAAGTATTTCATTGTTTTATTTACATACTTTTACTATTTTTGCATTGAGTAAGAACAAACATCCAAATGTCTATAATACTAGAAGGATGTATTTAATTTTGATATTATATGATTGTGTGAATTTTTAATTAGATATTATATGATTGAAATATTTTTCGAAGTAGAGTTTCAAAAAACGCTACGAATCGGAGGGATGTTAATAAAATTCGGCTTATCCTGAGTCAACATGAGAATGTTATTCGTTTCGAGAAATTAATGATTGAAACTTTTCATATACACGATATTAAAATAATACAATAAACAGTATTTGCATAACTAGAACAGATCTACCAAGATCGATGTTTTCACTTCAAACGTCTGCAGTGAAATCATATTAATAATTAATTGAATGAGTAAATACGTTGAATCGTGATGTCTATTTCCCTTGTTCATATAATATTATTTATTTATTAAAACACTCCGGAGATTGGAAGTATGATTATTATATACTCATTGTCAAAAATCTTTATTCAATACAGAAGTATTACAGTTACTTATTGATAATCAAGAAAAAAAAAGCTACCACAAAGACACATCTCAGATTTTAGAAGTTGATTTTATAATGCATTTTTTTATTCCTATATTACTCGTATGTGCATTTGGCTCGTCTTTGAAACTAGCATCAGTAGCCGCAAAAAAGACAGAGGAACAATATTATTTGCATTAAGAATGGCTGTCCAGAACAGACTTTTTTTTTAAATTGGCTAGCGGACTGGCAGTTGGGCAACCGGACGGTAAGTGGTCACCGGTGCCCATATACATTGGCAGCTTCAGAACTTTTCCTCACATCGCTAATGCGCCTCCAACCATGGGAACTAAGATCTTATGTCACTAGTGCCTGTAGCTACACTGGCTTACACGCCTTTCAAACCAGAACTCAACAATACTAAATATCACTGCTTGCCGTAGAAGATATGACCGAGCTTGCACAAATCCCTATCGTCGCATGACTAAGATACAAAGATTCATTTTTATTTATTTAGACAAAATATTCATACTAAACAAAGTCACGGGCACGCAAATATTTGTAATTAAATATGTAGATCATAAGTCCATCGAAATAAATCGTAATAAGATGTTAATAATTGAAGTTAATATTAGACATAATGACATCGCGCAAAGTTCTTAAAGAAAATATTATTTTGCATTAATCATCATAATACGACTATAATAAGCAAAAATAACTATATATTTGGTATGGTACGGTTTTTATAAAAGATTTTTCACGATAAACAATTTAAAGAGATAATTATATACAAAGTACAAGACGTGGATATTACAATATTGTAACTAGCTAGTTAATAAATACATATTAAGCTTATAAATTAAGAGATTAGATCATCAATTGTTTAATATTCAACAGTTCGAGACTAACGCGATATAATCTCTGTATTATCATGTGTGTAGAATTAGCATAATATATATTATATATACATACATACCTAACATATAATAGAGTTACCAATTACCGAGATATATCTCGCTTAAATTAAAATAAATATATTAATAAATCTATATATAAATAACGATAACATTTGAAGTATTAACAAACATTTATATTGATCGTTATACACAACAAATACTTAACACATTCCATGCTCAAACAAATCTACCTAATCTATTAAATCTATTTAATATTATATTCTGATTTATGTGAATTTTATTGTAATATATTTAAGAAATTTTTATTCGTTTTACAACTCCTTAGTTTTTAGAAATTCGTCTATTAGTCAGAAAACTGTTTGATTACCAACAGAGATGATAATTTTTTGATAAAGGCAAATTAATCACAATGTTTGTCAGTGACTAACTGATAACTTTCGCCTTAGAAAATGGAAATGGAATTCGATTAAAGATAAGGCACATCATACACTGATACACCGCTTACTATGACATCTAAGTGATTAAGTATCTGTGGCAGATAATATAAGAGTTAATTCATCCTTAACGGGGCAGACATCCATAATGCTCTTTATTACTAAACTACAATCGCATTTCAAGACGAAACATCTTTGTATACGACGACAGTTCAACTTCATGGACCAATTTGAACTGTTTTTATTTATACTTACTATAAAAAAAAATACGTTTTTGAAATTTGCCAATGACGATAACGATAATTTGCCAATGCCAATAACGATATTAACTTAAATATTTTGCCTATTAAAGCTAATATGTAAATATAGGTTTCAAAAATATATTTTTAAAACCGTAAAAATATTAAATATATAATATATTAACCAGAATAATTAGTTAAACTTAAAACTCTTGAATAACTGTAAATATTTAAATAAAAAACGGCTATATAATAAGATCATTAGAAATTAAATATCTTTTGATATTTTCTTTTACCATTCTAAAGACAAATATCAAACGTCTCGTTGTAAATATACGAAGCATTTACAAAAGGCAATTGTACAATTTAATATTCACAAAAGACAATTCTCTCGTGCACATTGTAGTCGCGTGCAGCGTGCAGTTAGCCGGAAGCGGTAATGTCTCAAATTATCCGGTAATATGTCGGTAATGGGGTTAAGTCTGGCTAATCTTGCACTAAAGTCGCTTTCATCGCGAGATCAGTAATTTATTTAAATATAAACTCGTGTAATGTTTTTTTTATTTCATGTTATGTAAGTCTTTGTTTATGTTATGGTGCGCTTAGACTTATTCATTTCGTAAATTCAAGTATTAAAAACCGACTTTAAGCCGATACCCTTTTATAATAATTCCTTATATGTTATATATGATTATTGAAGTAAATGTCGCATACATCTTACTGACATTTCATCGTTCAGCGGTGAGTTCCGAATTTGTCATTACCGAATAGCTGAATACCGCTGAATATGAAATAAATTTCAATAAAATTCTATCGATTAATTTTCAAGTGACGTATGTATTTACAGAACAAATTTTGCAAGTATTTTGAACTCTTCTTATAAATTATATTTACTATTCCTTCAGATAAAATGTTTTTTTTTTTTATTTAATTTAGTGACGTGGTTATCAACACGTTAGAATGCGTTGTAAATAATAATTAAAATAATGTAACTTTAATGACAGGTTGGACGCTTCATAACCAGTTACTGATTTATGTAATGTATGCGGGTTAAACGCAATTACATTCTAAATAGCCGCTCTTAAATTAAAAATAAGTTTAGCTTAGAATAAAAACAATTAGTTCCTTCACTCCCGACAATGAGATGAATTTTATAAATAAAAATTAAACTTAAAATTTTCCATTTTACTTGGCGGCAGGGCTCTGTGCAAACCAACCACAAATCAGCAATATTCAATACTGAGTTGAGTTATGTTTGAAGGGTGAGTGGTCCAGTGTAACTACAGGCAAAATATACATTTAGAGGTTCATAGCGCATCAGGCATCAGGTTGGTAGCACATTGAAGATAAGGGGGTGGTTAATATTTCTTAAAGTGTCAATGTATATGGGTGACCATACCATCAGAAGACAATATTGGCAGATTGCCAAAAATTTTAAGGCTAAAATATTTTTTTGTCACTAGGTAAGCTATTGCCATTCAGACATGCATTACTATAATATTTTAATCCATTACTAACTTACTATAATCTTATATAAAATGTAATCAAGTTTGCAAGAATAATAACGAATCGTGGCAATATTCTATTATCGATTCGCGTTGAGTCTATACATCCGTTAAAATATTCAGAGGGTTAAGAGGACTTGGCCTTCTAAAGACTACGAAGTCTTCGAACAACGGTAACGGAACGGTAATTTGTCATAGTGACCTTACACAGAAACGACTAAATCTTTATTGGATTGCTCTATTGAAAATCTATCTGTAGTTCAGTGAGATTTACTTAATAAGATAATAATAATGTAATACCTAAATATTCGCACAAAACATTAGTCGCCATTTTCCAAACAGTCACGTAGATTAGTAACCGGTACAAATGCTAGTTATTCAAACAGATTTACGACATTCAATTAAATCTCTACCAAAGAGAACAAAAATAATTTTAATTAAATAATTCTAATCACAGAAAATATTTTTACAAAAATAAGAGTTGTAAAAAAACAACGATCTCATTTTCAATATTTCTATTACATAACATGTTTAGACAGACAAACTATATGTATCAATACGTAAAATCACCGTCCGCGAGTACAGCAGCCGAAAACAACACGCATCCAATCTGAACAATGGATTATATAAAAACGACTGGAATGAAGAACGAAAAATGGCACATTATTCGAAATAACCTGCAGTGTACTTGACATTACGGTCAGAAATCGAAATACCGGTCTTTTTAAACGACCGGAAAAATTGCTTTTGAAACCAGTAATACGAGTGGAGTTGCGGTTTCTGACGTGTTGTTGTGAAGATTTTACGATTCAGGGTTTTGTTTAAACAATTTATGTTAACAAAAGAATTAAATATTTGCTTTTAAAATTTTATGTAACCACATCAAAGGTAAGAAATGTATCCAACATTTTTTTTTTAAATTAGGTAATATATCTGCGTTTATATTCAAAATAACATGTTGAATATAGAATTTTAGATCTTCTTCGTTTTTTATAAGTGGGTTAAAAAGCGACCTCAATTGCAGTTGACCCTAACGGGATCCAAAAACAAAAGATCTCGGAACATATAATTAACGTTCCCGTCGTGATGGTCTTGTAAATTAGATTGTCAAGTTTAAAGTCTAAATTTGTGATAATTGTTAGTTTACTTTAAGCGAAAATGGTTTCACGTAAGCCGTCGTGTCACTTTAATCCGATGTTAAATAAAGGCGACAGCCAGATTCATAAAGATGAACTCAA
This sequence comes from Vanessa tameamea, assembly GCF_037043105.1. Classification (NCBI taxonomy): domain Eukaryota; kingdom Metazoa; phylum Arthropoda; class Insecta; order Lepidoptera; family Nymphalidae; genus Vanessa; species Vanessa tameamea. The sequence goes on from NC_087324.1 coordinate 10,120,423, forward strand.
CAGTTTGTAGCGCAAAAAAAAAAAAACAACTAGACTCCTTTAAGACCCTTTTGAATCCTTGCTAACTAAACTAGTACCAGGGAAGCATAATCATGTAAGAGTCAGGCAGTGGTTTACCGGTACACACGCACTTACCCAGATCTACATATAAGGCTAAATAAAACGTTTGACGTAATTTTCAATGCTGTGTGCGCCACACTATACGCTGGAATTGTATAAGTGTGCATTGGAGACCAGTTGCAAAAACCACTGCGTTGTAATGTTCTCCTGGTACTTGAAACATTACGAATAGCGGTTTTGTAAGTTTAACCAATATAAATAAATATGTTTGTTTTTAAAGTTATGTGGACGTTCAGTTTATTCATTATTATTAAATATTAATATTATCTTATTATTAATTATTTTAAATATTGCGATTTAATATAACGATTATTATTATTTTTTTAATTTATAATACAAGTTAATTGAGTTCCTGAGCCTTGATTGCTTAAAGGTCTGCATTAAATAAATGGTGTTTCGCTTCCGGTTGGATTAAAAGTTAAAAGGCTATCCTAAAATCTTTTCACTAACTGGTACAGCTTGTTACAGAGGCTATATTCACCCAATCGCTTAACATTCCTATAACGATTACCTTTAGCTTTATAAGTTAAAGTTGGTGACGTTTAAGACTGGGTGACGTATTTTTTTAAGGACGATTTTTCTGCAACAGTAAGGATTATATGAAGAATAGACAAAAAAATACACTAGGAGACAAAGAGAGAGCAGAAAGTGCACTTGTGTTTTACACACACACACACACACGCACTATAATATATCCCGCGCAGTTGGCAGTCGGCTGACTTGAAAATGCCCGCTGCTATTATTAAGGAAAAAAAGTGTCTTTTATTTTTGTATTGCTAATAAAAGTTATTGTAGAGTTACATTGCGTGTGAGATACGTGTCGGATGCCCTAATTAATATAATTGTAACAATTACTGAATAACGGCTTTGTAATATAACGTATTATTTAATATAACCTAACAAAACAGGTAGGTATGTAGAGGAAGGTTTAAATCTAACAGAATTAAAAATGGGAAGAGTAAATCATGCTTATAATGAACATAATGTTGCAAAACAAGATCGATATAATTACAGATATTTAGTTTAATCACCAAAAATGTTCTAAAAATAAAAAAACGCCAACAGACTTCTCGACGCAGATTGTTTTGATCGCTTGACAACGAAAGACGTTGAACGGGGATTGTCTCGTTTCGAGAGACACGGTTCTTGCAGAAAGAGGTCGCAGAGAATGAGTAGAACCTGTCTGCGCTAATCTGTTCCAACGAGCAAAACGAAGGAAAAAGACGTCGATAGTGATTTCAAGATAGTTACAAGGTTAACATGACAATGCAGAGCTAAGCCGAGACTGCTAAAGTGTTCAGTACCCTATTACAACATCGCTTGATAAGAAAATTAATTTATTTAGAAGTTAGAATCAAAATTTACACTGATTTTCTGATATTACTACGTGTCACAGAAGGGCACTGTGGCATTTGTGCAAAATGTAAAATTAATTTAAATACCACTTCTCGCTATTTATATTATTTCCTTATATACCAGAACCGTTTCTACATAACACGACACTCGAGTATATCAATTTGAATTTATGTACATAAACTTGAAATAAAAGGATGACTAAACAAAGAGGCGTCAAGTTGAAATATGATTGAATATTTGTATCCTTTACGATGTCGGTAACATTTCTAGTTTATTTTGTATTTCGCGTTTGTTCAATCGATTTGCAGTTTATGTTTCAAAGAATTTGTTACACTATACTGTAACACGGATTATTTTTATATTATTTCATTTTTAAATATTGTTCCCTATTCATGGAGTTTTTATATTACTAATATATTGATATACGTATGTTAATTAGAATACATAGAATTAATCCTCATTTTTGATTGAAAAGCATTGTGTGCGATTGACAACATGAGCGTGTCGTCCTAAACCAAAGGTATTCCATATTAAGGAGGAATGACGTTAGACAGGCGACCGGCCATGACAGTTTTATTTTTTATTTTTAATGGAAATAATTGTCAAAGGTACACCTGTAATTATATGACATTAACTCTAAAGTTTGATCAGTATAATACGGACGGATAATATTATCCATGTTTTATGACCGTGAAAATGCAATCGCATTATAATTAATATATGATTATTATTATATTATTATTAATTTCATGATTTTTATCTCTTTTTTTTTTTAATACTTATTAAACAGTATATTTCGCATTTACGAGTAGTACAGTTCACGTAATACTTCAACAAATCATTAAAATATTAAAAATAATTTATAATTGTACTATTAACAGGTATATTATTTATAAAAGAGAATTTACATTTGAATCACTTCAGAGTATTCGGTAGGAGGTTGTACAACAGTAAACTTTCCGTAACAAAATTTTCAAAATCTTTTAAATTAATTAAAACTCTTTCATGATCCAATCTAAATTCAACTAAACAAATATATTATTATGTTATGTAAAACTAAAATAATATTATATACATATTCACATCAAATGTTTAGCTCGTGTAACTAACTAGAATAAAAGCTAAATGTGATAAAAAAAGAAACAAAATAAAATCGAAATTAATAGTTAATGAAACAATAAAGAAAACCAATTATTATATTATTATTAATAATTATTGAGGTGCAAAATAAATAAATGAATTGTTTGCGTAAAAATATATATGTAATAATATAAACCAACGTAAGTATATAGAACACTTTTGACACACCGCATAGGTGGGCCGACCGTTAGGGCGTCACGATAGCATGCGCGAGGGATCCCGTGACGCCCCCGAAATGACGCGAGGTTACCGCTGGTTTTCTTTATTACGTTTGGGTATTCCAGTATACAAGGGCGCACTAGGCGTCCTCGGCATCGGCGAGTCCCATATACCCCGTTTCGAGCAAGATTAATAAAAAAGGGAGATGGGGCACGACGGCATAAGAGACCATCATAGTGTTTGCAGTTTTGGTATAGGTTTACTCCAATAAATGCCAACACATTTTTCACAGTTAAATTAGCAGCCTGTAAATTTCCCACTGTTGGGCTAAGGCCTCCTCTCCCTATGGCTAGAACGCGTGCATCTTAACCGATGATTTCGGGTTCAAACCCAGGCAAGCACCACTGAATTTTCATGTGCTTAATTTGTGTTTATAATTCATCTCGTGCTCGGCGGTGAAGGAAAACATCGTGAGGAAACCTGCATGTGTCTAATTTCAACACATGTGTATTCCACCAACCCGCATTGGAGCAGCGTGGTGGAATATGCTCCAAACCTTCTCCTCAAAGGGAGAGGAGGCAAAAAATATTATAAATGCGAAAATAACACTGTCTGTCTGTATGTTGTTCTTTCACGGCCAAACCACTGACCCGGATTTGATAAAATTTAATAAGAAGCATGTTTGAACTCCTAGGAAGGACACAGGCTACTTTTTTTCCCTAACACTAACCTAACACGAGCGAAGCCGCGAGCGACGAGTGTAATATATACATTAAAAAAAACGCTTGGGTACGCGTATTTCTTCATGTTTACAAAAGCGATGACAATACATTACGTTTCTAGGGTACTAATTTATGTAATTTATAGCGGTTGTAAATAAATCAAAGCGACATAATCTTGTTTTATTTTTGTATGAAAATATTTATCCTTTATATTAACGATTAACTTATTGCAGTATAGTCAACATATGACGTCAGCAATTTTTATTTATACGTCATCAGTCTACAATTACGAATCATATACCTTATTTGTAGATTGGACTGTTTAAGTCAATCGATTGTCTACGACGCAGTAAAAATAATTATATTCGAAGATTAATTAAATGCGTCGGTGTGACGGGAGGATTTTCATCTCAACAGCGAAGCCTTAGGTTTTCTATTAAAGTTCCACTTGCCAATGAATTACGTAAACACGGCTATATTTATTGATACAACGTTTGTTTGTTCAGCGTTCAAGATCGTCGGTAATTTAAACAAGTTGCCGTATCTATGTAAACGGTTTCTTCTTTCCGACATTAAAACAATTTTACGAATAATTTAATTTATACAAATTGGTTACTGAATAATTATATTTTAATATTTTTTATTTTATGGAAAAAAATAATCTTATGTGAAGAATTGCTTGAGGTTATTGAACCACATGAGGCATGAGGAGATTGATTACAAAAAATTCAAACAGATTGCTGCGTTAATAGAGAATTTTAATCCGCCGTCGAAGAGATGAGCTTTAAACATCAACCGAAGCACGAGACCTTTCGGTAAAGTCTATCTCGGCTAATATATTCAACAAAACCGTCTTTATTAAATTTTAATTTTTACTAAATGCCGTCTAAGCACTGAACTATACTCCGTTTAATTCGTAGAAGACGCGGACGTAGCCGCGAAACAATTTCATAGTATACCAATATTTACAGTATTTGAAATGGATTCGCGTGCACGAGTAGTAATAAATATCAGCAATAATTATCGTATCGATAAATAAATGTCGTTAAGGTTGGAGTACATTATACATGCGTCATGTCCATGAATGCGTAAATAGTGATGTGAACTTAACACGAATGATTTTGCATAGCAATGCCTCCCACGTTACGAACAACGTGACAAACGGACGAGCCAACTAATAGTATTAAGTTAAGCTTCTGCCATTTCTTGTTTATCATTGTATCTACATATTGATATATGTACGTACTTGATTGTGTAGGCGTTGTTGATGGTTTCATGCCATTTTAGTAGCATGTTAGTTAGATTATAGGGATGCCTATAGTCGATATCTTTGGATTCGAATTCTAGGCCTGACATTCAGACAATCATATAGAGATCTAGTGTTTATATGTTTACTTTGAAATAAACATAAATACAATCACTTATTACACAGTATTATTTACGGCAATTTATACCCCTTATATTTAACAACGTAAATATGACATAAATATCAGTGAATATTCCACAGTTATTATACACATTCATCGCCATCATAATGTTCAAAAATTCAACTTAAACTAAATAACCAAAATACACTAATACCAATAGTTTGTAAGAGATTTATAATGATTTTTATATTAAGTAACTATTTTATAAATCTTAATAAAATTCATTTGGATAATAATTTTAGTTTCACTGATAAACAGAAGTGTATATTGGACACGCTGGATAGTAACTGATGGAAATTGAACATCGACTGCAAAGGTTAAGAAAATTTTGATGGCCATTAAGACTTGGGCGAACAACATAAGGGAGAGTTTTAGGTGTTTCTCTGCTAATTTGAAAATGGCCCATTCAACACTGTCCGCATCATATTTCTTTAGTATTTGGAAAAAATAAAATTGAAGATATTTATAAACGAAATGTGTACCGTGAATAAGCCGCACACCCTTTTCCCTTTATTTGTGAGTTTTTATTAAAAATCGCGACAGGGGACTGTTATGTTGACGACCTCCGTGATCCTAGTGTGTACACCGGTTTTCATGGGTACGCCACACCGAGGTCCCGGGTTCGATTCCCGGCCGAGTCGATGTAGAAAAAGTTCATTAGTTTTCTATGTTGTCTTGGGTCTGGGTGTTTGTGGTACCGTCGTTAATTCCGATTTTCCATAACACTACAAAAGTGCTTTAGCTACTTACATTGGGATCAGAGTGATGTATGTGATGTGGTATTATCATACTGGGGATAATATTGTAGTGATTTCAATTAAACTTTTAACAAGAATCAAGGTGTATTTCTTATAATATCTAATGTCGACAAGAATTAGGTCGCGGACAGACGTAATTTATCAAATAAAAATAAACGGTTACGCATGCGCCGAGTTTATATAAGAATAGCTTTAATATGACATGACATTAAACGTGATTTACTTTTATCTTAACTGTATCATATTACATTGTATAATGTTTTGCCAATAACTTATAACATTAATATACGATATCAGTTATTTATTTACAAATATGTCTCATATATTTATTATAACATAGTTATAACTATTATATTGCTTATATACATATATATAATTTTTTTTATGGTTTCGGTAGGTGGACGATCAAATAAGCCACCTCCACAAATATTAACCATTCCTTACATCACCAATGCACCACCAACCTGAGGAACTAAGATGTTATGTGCCTGTAATTACACTGGCTCATTCACCCTTCGAACTGGAACACGAAACAAAAATGCTGAAGACTGCTGTTGGGCGGTAGAATATCTGATGCGTGGGTGGTACCTACCCGGGCTTTCACAAAGCCGAAGAATATATATATTTCTTCGTTAATCTTGAAGCTAGCTCATACTTGCGTACATTAGTACAACATGGGCGAATAAGGTTACCTTTTCTTCCGAGAAATTTCCATTTGAAGGAAGTAATATTTAATCCGTTTTATAGCATTACACTCCCGTATCTCAGAAGTAGGTAGAAGGTCCCACGCAGGAAGCATTCGCCTGCATTGTAACAATAGTCATATTGAGCATAACATAAGTGATACAACTTGTAACATTACATCAGTGACAGAGAAAAATCGCAGACAATCAACCAAACCAATCTCTTGCTTTTTTACGTAAGTTACACATCAATATTGCAGCGCACAGTGTGACCGTTTCTTCCGAAATTGTAAAAAATACAACTACTCAACTGACTCTGATTGGCTCGAAATAAAATCTAAGACATATCAACATTACAAGCGAGAGATGACCTTGTGCGACTACCGTAAGCTAAGTTGCTGCCTCTTGTCGCTATTCAATCGGGTCGGATTTTCGTCCTATCGGATTAGTAGGATAACTACTGTAACATCTTTCCTTCGCTAAATTTGTCAAAATGACATAAAATTATTATAATGTAAAGGCACTTATGTCGTTTAGTACACAGCTAGCTGTATCACGTGTTAATTTTTCAATCCCGTTTATGAAGTAGATGATAATTGCGGTGTTAAAAAAAAAACTTTTTTTTCAATAAACAAGATACAAGGTTGTGCAACAGAGAGTACGCTGTATTATAAATTCTGAATTGCAGATATTTATTTGCAGTAATATACCAATCCATAGTTGGACAGTGAATTATTACAGTCTGTAAATAAACAGTCCACTGCTGGGCTAATGCTGCTCATTATTGGGGATAAGATTGGGAACTAATTCCACCGTAACATTTCAATACGGGTGTATATTGACTTGTTCTAAGCACTGCGTCATCTCGGCTCCCTCCGAATCATAATTAGATGTTAATTGGATCGTCTTAACGATACGAGTATGGTTTCGTCTTATATACTTACTTACTTATTATAAAAGTCTGGTCTATGTGTTTATTTCCGATTCACGATAATGTCCCGCTACTTGCTGATCAATTTGTTTATGAAATTTGAAATTTCAACACAGTTGGATTGGTACTTAATGTACTATAGTTTTTGCCTATATATTTTATATACGTATGTTTTACCACATAGAGCTATTTATTCCGTCTTGTCTGTGAATAAGTTTTCTTCTTACAATAACAGACTGTATGTACATTCCCAGTACTGAACAAACTGCATTGGAGACGGATTTCTTCACGCGAATTCAGAGCAGATTAGTGAATATACATGTGCAAGATTTTATTTGAAGTATCACCGTCATTTTGTCTTTCCCTTCAAGAATTACATGAAATAAATACGCGAAAATTAACTGGTGCTTTTCCGGGCTTGAACTCACGATCTACGGCCTGTTTCAAAGATCTAACTTATAGAACGTAGCACAAAAGAACCGAAGGTCTTTTATATTATGGTGAGTATTAAATAAATTACGCTCGAATATCAGTAGGACATATTAGCGCTGAAAAGATTCGTAAGTAATATCGATATAACCTTCCCTACATAAAAAAGAAAAAACTATTTATTTGTGCGAAATCATAATAAATGGAATGTTTGAGAGAACTGCGCACTCATTTCACAAAGTACATTTTTTCTGCAAAAATAAAATTACCTCCGAGAATCGTCGACTCGACAAACAACAACAGACCGACACGCTCAAATAACTACTTAACAGGTCCCGCGTTTTATTACGGTTAACCGAGTTATTTAATATTTATCGCACGCGAACAATAAGCACGTCGCATCTCAATCTAGTACATATTAATGAGGACGCTTTGATTAAAATAAGACTAAAAATAAACCCAGGATAAGTGCGGCAACAAACAAACCAGACGACTACGCCTGCGGAGACCGCTTTAATATGATTTCTATCAATTTATGTCTACAAAAAATTGATATATAAATCTTAAAGAGCGTGGAATTAGTATTCGTTGCTTCTCACGTGACCTGAATAATAAACTGTATGTCGGTATATGTACATATACACACATATTACTCCCTGTGGATGTATAGGGTGAGCGGACGAGCAAATGTATCACGAGGGACATTGGCGTTGTAAGAAATATTAACCCTTCTTAACATCGCCAATGCACCACCAACCTTGGGAACTGAGATATTATGTCCCTTGTGCCTGTAGTTACACTTGGTCATCCTTCAAACCATAACACAACCATACTAAGTATTCCTGTTTGATATGTGATGGGTGGGTGGTACCTACTCAGACGGTCATGCACGCAGCCCTACCACCAAGCTAGTTTCTTGCTGGTTTTTTCGATACCCTTGAATATAGAATATATTGCTTTGGTTTGATATTTTCTATTCAACTACAGTATACAGCTTAGATATTTCTTTTGTGGGCATCTCCTTATTCGTTTTCTTTGTGTGCGTACATGTGATTGCACACATTAGAACTAGCCGTAAATATTCCACTGACCTTTTGTCCTGTCAAGGAAGTTAGCTTAATCCGATTAGTAGAAAACACATTTCAAAAATATTTCATACTATTTTGAAGCTTAAAACAAGGTACATAAAGTATCAATTAAACGCTTGAAAAGTTTTGCTCGTTCAATGTTTAATATAATAATAAAATAGTTGGAAAATTGCTTTGAACGAGGTCTAGTACGTAGTTTTTTTAATAAGTCAAATCTTAATTCTAAATTTAACTTTCATTCAATCAACTCAAATAAAAAAAAAATAATAAAAAAACTTTTTACTTACTGGACACATAGTTCATTGATTAATCTCGAAGAACTTTCTACTGAGCCGAGATGGCCCAGTGATTAGAACACGTGCATCTTAACCGATGATTTCGGGTTCAAACCCAGGCAAGCACCACTGAAGTTTCATGTGCTTAATTTGTGTTTATAATTCATCTCGTGCTCGGCGGTGAAGGAAAACATCGTGAGGAAACCTGCATGCGTCTAATTTCAACGAAATTCTGCCACATGTGTATTCCACCAAACCGCATAGGAAACGTGGTGGAATATGCTCCATACCTTCTCCTCGAAGGGAGAGGAGACCTTAGCCCAGCAGTGGGAAATTTACAGGCTGTTAATAATAATATAACAATAATAATAATAAACATATATTTTTTCTTATATCATAATAATTGTGTTATTTATCAATGTCAAATCGAAATATTAAGTAATGACGTCAATACAATAATTATTACAAAGACAAAATTCTTCCCAGACAATTATTTATTTGTAAATATTCTTAAAAAATTACATTATTAAACAAATGACGTTGGATAGGTAAGCCGCCTTGGTGACTATTACTGATACTTAGCATCGGACATAAGCTGCAGGATAACATGCAAAGCTGAAATAATTTTAACATTAAAATAACAAAAGCTATCGTTTTAATTTTATTACCGACTAGCTGTGCCCGCGACTTCGTACGAGTTTGAATTTAACAAAAACGTTATTGTTCATACTGGTACTGGATAGTATTTGGACATTGCAGCGTGAATTTATTATTATTTTACACATAATTCTAAAACAAAAAGTATTAAGTTTATCCTTATTACGTCAGCTATCTGCCAGTGAAAGTCCCGTCAAAAAAGGTCCAGCCGTTCCAGAGATTAGCCGGAACAAACAAAGACGGACAAAAATTGTATACAAATGTTATTTCGGTATATGTAACGTGTATACATACATATACATTTAGAAAATAGCGGTTATTTATATATATAGATTAGATATAGATTCTTGGAATTATATTTTTTTCAATTATCAGAATTTACAAACACATCTTAATGGCGAGGTACACGAACGAATAATGTAATAGGCTGCAGTGCGTAAATCAGCTAGCGTAGTTAAAGGCCCGCAACATTCGCGCAAACCTAAAACTATGACTCAGTAAACTATACTGTATAGTAAGCCTGCACGGTTTTGATTATGCGTCCTTAAAAGTACTCAAAAACATGACTCATTGGTGGTTCAGTCCTCTTCATTTCTTAAGAAGGCTTTGAGTTTATACCGCCACGTTACTTCAGAGCGGGTTGGTGGATAAGCATCTCTACTAATATTATAAATGCGAAAGTAACTATTTGTCTGTCTGTCTGTCAGTTGCTCTTACACGGCCGAATTTCACTGAACCGAAATTGATTGAAATCTGATATGAAGCAAGCTCGAACTCCAAGAAAGGACACTTTTTCATGCGTGAAACCTGAAGACGAAATTCTAAAATCCGAGCGAAGTCGCAAGCGACCACTAGTCAATGCATACACCATTTAAACCACATTGCCATGATTATTAATCTACATACACGAGCAGGATCAGACGGGTACTGTAAGTATGAAAACATAATCTCATAATACCTATAAACAAACAGCTTACAAGCAACGAACCAAGTTCACATAATACTTAAACGAATTACAAAAAACGAACAAAAAAAAACAAAAAAAACAAAGAAACATCGTGACATTGAATACACGTATACACAACGAAATTGATACAAAGAGCCGTTCACTTTCGTACGGATCAAAGAGGAGTGTCGATTTGTACGGGTGCCAAGGTCCCTAGCTTAATAGTGCATGTGTTGTAATCACTCTCAATGACAAACATTGTATTTTAATACTTAAAAAACAAAAAAACATAATAACGTAAAATATGTTTAGAGTCATCATCAAATATTAAACGATCTTGACGAGTTTAAACATCATTAATCTTGATGTTCCGTAGGTAGTTATTTCGATATTTCATTATTATTTACGTTTAACTTATCTTACACGTATATATATAAATTAAAATGCTTGTTTGAGAATAATAGACATCGATATTGTTTGAACGGATATGATTGTTAGAACGGAGAGGTTCATTTACTATTTACTTCATTGTTACTCGCTAGATATCAATTTCTACATCAAGACACTTTATCTAAGAAGCAACTTCCCTGAAACAGAATTTTATAGTTGCGAGGCCTACGAAGATATTAATCGTTGATCCGAAAGGATCAACGATTGAGTCTGGCAAATAAAATTGATATTTTATATATTAAAATTGTTTTTATGTTATGTATTATAATTCGCGGTAAATTATGTAAAATTAAAAGAAATAAAAATTATATATATATATATAAAGACAATAACATTGGCATTCTTAACGTGTTTTTAAGAGGAGTGCTGTTACTTTACTACTGGAAACGTTTGAACCGAGACCTAAACATCAGATTGTACAAACCAAAGTTTAAAATTAAAGGTGAATGAAACGCGACTTCTATTTAATGGCGGTTATACCACGATGCTTCGCGTTCGAGGTATGCAATTATACAGATAACGTCACTTGCATAACAGGGCAATGCTCGTCTAAAACAATGTACCGAAGGGTGCAACCACAGTAAATGTGTCACGACAGATAAAGCCGCATGACACATAACAATCAACTATTAATAGGTGTTTATCGAAAAAAATAAAAATATAAATTTTACACTCACTGCTAACAATATATTTCAATTTCATAATTAATATTTTGTTAATTTATACGATACTTTCTGTGCCCTAGGATTTATCCGCAGTTATTTCAGTTTGAAATAAAATAAAATTTTACTGCTGGATAATCGGTCCAATAAATTCAGATTTTATGTATTACAAACAAACAAAACTTTATTCATAATAATTAAGTATTATTATGTACGACTCGGTTCGCACGGTCCACACTAAAATACATTTTATTGTTATAGTAAAACATCCTTCCTTATTAGTAGTAGTAGTTGTTTTCAATAAATCTTATACTTAAATACCATTTAAAATCCTTCTGCCATAATTATTACTTTAACTTCAATTTAAAACTTTGTCAACGTTGGACCTTCATACAAACTACAGACCCTGTTTTAACCCCAAAAGGGGGTTGATTTTTAAAATACATTTTATTAGTAGACCTCTACACCATCTTAAATATATTATTATGAAGCATACATTTTAAATTTCAAGTCTCTTATTTCAAAAACATAGGAATTTCATACAACCTCCGTTTTACCGGGGTGTAAGTACAGTTTCGTAAAGTCCGCAATTTTTTGATGTCTACACGCTATAAGGAACCTGCCAAATTTCAAGTTTGTAGGTGTTATATTTTCTGAGATTTCGTGATTAAGCATTGAGTGTTATTTCGCTTTTATATACGTTATAGTACATAGACGTATATACGATATATATAAACGTTACGTCGTATCTCTACTCGTACACATATAAGGCAGACACTCGAGTCACGTTGTAAAGTATGAAAATAACAAATATTTATGTATGTTGTTGCAATTTGTTTATATCATACAAATATTTAATATTGTAGTGATAACGGTTGTTTAATGTATTCCCTATTTCAAAGAAGTTTATTTATTTTCCAAATCGCTTATAATTTCTACAGTTGAAAAACATTACCAAATATGCAAGAAAACTTTAACTTCGTTCGTTGTATTATTCAAATTATATGAAACTAGTTTAAATACGCGGCTTCGCTTTATGAAAAAAAAAAGATAACCTCCTTCTTTTTGAAGTCGGTTAATAAGTAGCCCATCTTCCAGGTTCAAGTTTGGTACATAACAAATTTCATCAAATTCGATTCAATGGTTTGGTTGTGAAAGAGCAACAAACAGACACATTAGTAAAGACAAAAAAGTCGTAGTAGTAATTTGTATTAATTAATTTACATAAAGGACCTATGTACCTATAAATTTAATTGTTTATTTGATTCTGTGTCTAATTTGAGAGAAAAGGTAAGTAGTGAGTTATTGCTCGGATAAATGTTAAACATTAAGACATGATTGTTGCTTTATATTTTATTTAATTCAATATGTAACTTGACAATATTGACAATTCATAACAGTCTACATAAATAAACAATAATTTTAATAAATTAATAAAAATATATATAAATCTATTTTTATACTAAACAACCTTCATATTAACATCAAATTTAAAGATGCACGTTGAAAAAAAAAATTCAAGGATTTTGCAAGTTTCGAAACGAAATATATAAAAATGTCCACATATCGAAAATATTTTTTCTTATTCTTTGATAAATAAACTATTCGGACCTTGAATTATTATCATTGATAACGTTTTGAATTTCGAATAGTCGCTATCAGAACTCTGGGAGTAAAATTAAAGTGCATATAAGTGGTTATTGTTGAATGTTTTATTATAAATAGAGATGTATTAATCAAGAACTGTTTTTTGTTAAAGGAGAGCTAATAGCTTTTTATCCCGGAGGCCCGCGTCGGGGCATCGCGGAAGCTATGGCGTGATGCCCCGTGGTGACGAAATGTGTACCGATGGTTTTTAGTGAATATTCCGTCGCAGTCTAATTGAAAATCACGTGGAATATATAAATCTATATATAGTTTAGTTATAAATGTATAGTATAGTTATACACAAGAAACAAACACTAAAAGTGACGCGACGAGAACAAATATTATTAATTATTATAAATCGCTCGCAATCACTTGACACTGAAACGCAGAAGCAGAGCGTGAAGTAATTATTTCACAAGCAACCCTCCCACATCTAATTTATTATTATAATTAATCAAATTACAACTCATTTATTTCTGAATTATCTTACAACTAGCTATTTGCAAGTCTTGTTATGAATATTAACGAGTATATTTTATGATGCTTTGTACTATTATAATATGTTTTTATGATACGCCAATCTTGTTTATATAAACTAGTATGTTGGTCAAAATAATAAAAATAATTGTTATAAGGCGCTATAACGAGCCTGCACTAAGATTTTATAACGGTCATATAAAATGTTTTAAGTCGTTTCAAACAATGTTTAAAGTTACTTTTCAAATAATAATAATATTCCAAAAAATATATATTCATGAACAAGTCCATGATCGATAGAGGAAAATATAGATCAGATACTGTCTGTCTATCCTATCTAGGGTGATCCAATAATACGTGTTAAGGATGATCAGTCCACGTCCCGAAAGTAGAATTCATCGAAAAAAATCAGCAATAACGTGTTGGTACAACAAAATATATTATGAATACCATTAAATATTTAATTAAATAAAATATATTTGTTCATATGGAATATAATAATGTGTAATTTTTGTATTACTAGTAAATATTATTTTTATATATGCTCTACAACTAACAAAACTCTATTATCTGTAGTTAAGATGACTACGTAGAGTTTAAAGATACATATAGAGTAGGTTGTAATATAATGTAACATAAAACTTAAGACTAACAATATTGTAATAAACATGGAAAGAGCAGTCTTATCACTGAATTAGTATTCGTTTCCAATTATCCCCACGATATGAAGCCTGTAGCACAAGTTAGCTAAGCAACATTAGATATATAAACGAATATATAAAGTTAATACACACCATAAAAAAATCTTTTATGAAAATTTTCTTCGTATATTCGTTACAAAGATGTTAGATATATAAAATATTCAATTTCCAATCTTTCCACGGGCACGGTCCGGCGTAATGCAGTCCCCCAAGTGCTGTATAAGGGGAACGTGCTCAATGATGTATGAATTTCTGATATACATTTTCTCCTTTGTTACAAACTCCCATTGGGACTTTCGTTCCGAATATACAACACTAAATTTATTTTACATTAAAAAATATCTACGGTAATGTAGTTAGCCTTAAATATCTAATATATGAAATATATTTATATATATATATATATAATTTACGATGACTTAAGATTCCGAGCTAAAATAGAAACCTACGTGAAACAATATTAAGGCACTTTTTTTTAAATTATAAAGTTGCAAAGCACTTGCACTATTATGTTTGCATTAGGTATGCAATTTAAATTATCTTGTATAAGATTCTATAAATATCCTGTAACTAAATTTAAAACTCATATATATTAATTTGATTTATGATATAGAGTAACTACTGAGATTCTTGCTCGCGTTTGTCGGTAGAATCCATATTACAAATCAGTGGTAGTTATTATATTAAAATTAACCTTTTAAAATGACGATTCAAAACTACTACAGCTCATTCGAATACAAGTGAGATTATATATCTGTCTGTATCTCGTCGTTATATATCTGTAGATACGCGCTTTACATCGCAAATTTGTTAAGCCAAAAACTCGCAGATATGCATATCTCTGATCTTTATACATATGTACATAACTTGTTAATGATCGTCTTACAGTACAACTATTCTTTATTATATAAAAGTCATCCGATACTACTCGATATATACGTCATTTATTGTACTTTGATGGCATGGCATAATAATAATAATAAAGCCAGTAACCTTCACACAAGTACCAGAGCCAATAGCAAAAAAGTTTCAACTCGATCTCACGAACGATGCGTGAACACATAGAAAACGCACAAAAACATGCAATATTTTTTATATATACGATTACAAGTACTCTACGTTTGTTTACGTACTTTGAAACCGTGAATATACATAATAAATCTTCCTAAATCGAAATGCTAACAAATTCCGTTACATCAAAGAGCATGACATCTGCTTTCAACGTTTTTAAAAGCATGAGCTCGTCCTTTTTCAGAGTATATCATCAACTTTCGTATTCAACATAAAAAGTCGTGCTTGTGAATACCAAACGCAAACATAAGCAGTATTAAAAACTGCTTTTTTTCAAGTAAAATCGACGCCGAGGGCTCTCTAAGTAAACCAGGTGACACGACCGAGTAAAGCGACCCATTTAGTGGCTCACAACATGACCAGCGTTTTAAGCTCCCCAGGTCAGCGGGCAGTGGATGAATGACCTAATTTTAAACTATGAACTGCAATGTACCTAAATCATAAGCGCAGTAATTGGTCATAAAGTACGAGGAACAATAGACTTCACGAGGAATTATTTATGACATTCTGGAATTCAGCTCAAGGCCCACTTCTGTTTTAGGCGAACAGTTTTGTGAATAAACTAACTGTTCCACCTGGTTCCACCCACGTTAAAGGTACTGCACCGAGTGATACCCCCATGAGTCATAGGTTGATGTTATATAATTTATAATATATATAAGGGCTTATTATTCAAAAAAATCTGTTTCTTTAGTTAAAATTAATTTCAATAACTAACAGCCTGTCAACATCCCACAGCTGGGAATCCTCTCCCTTTTGAGGAGAAGGTGTTAGAGCTCACTATACCACGCTGCTCCACCGCGTGCAGGTTTCCTCACAATGTTTTCCTTCACCGTCGAGCACGAGATGTTTTATAAAAAAACAAATGAAGCACATTCATTCGACACCATTACCATACCGATTCATTCATCGAACAGCGAATCATGGATTAGGATTGGTCCATCACGGCTATAATACTTGCACTGAATATAGATGAATTTCTTGTTTTATTTTGTAATGGAAGTGATCATTTATATGGATCAAACAATTTTCATTTCACACATTTCAATATCTAAGTCAGCGTACTCAATGATTATACAGAGTACAGCCTTGTTGATCACATTCCGTCTTGTTCAGAGCTCTGAGAATGATGAACAAGAATTCGCTTTGCCAACTACAACAACTGATTGGTATGTTTGGTTTAAAACTTCGTTAGATTAGTAAGACTAACTAAATAACTCATATACTTATTGCGAAGTTTTATTAAAATCGCAATTTATCCTAAAACTGTTTTATTTTGCGATTAAAGCATTGTAATGATAATTATGTAAATTATGTTTAAACATACGAGTTAGTTGGTATAGAGACAAAAAAATATTAAACTTTTTAGATACCGTACGGTTAGGTGAGTTACTGCAGATAAAATTATAAAAGAATTTTATAATACTGGTATCTCGTACAAGTTTTAATTAAAATATCATCGTTTGCATAGCTATATAAAAATATAATTGAAATATTTATTAATTGCCCACGACGCCATCTATAGTGCAAACTAAATTAACACTTATAAAGTTGCATTACAAATCAATTATCAAGATTGGTTTCTTTTTTTTTCGAACTTCCAGAATTTTTGTATTCATCGTAGTGTCACTGAAGTGTCTTATACGCAGATAGTGTAATGTTATGTGTTCCGCTCTTCATGGAGATTGGAGGCCAGACGTGACGTAGGTACAGGTACAGGACGGAAGGTACCTGGCTGCCAGGTGACTTCTTGTCCCATACATTCGCCTTTAGCTCGCCCAACTCAGATCTCGATATAACTTAGAAAAAAAAATTAACTGTATGTTTTGTGAGACTTTTTTTTATTCCCCCGGATCAAGTGATCACCAAGACATCCGTGATGGGACACTTGTACATTAGTAAGGTGATAATGTAAACACTATATTCATCATCATTAGCCTCGGCCTCTATCCCGTCTGTTCCGGTCGACGCAGACTGCGGCAAGGCAGACAAATTTGATATATATCTAAGAATAATAAAAAGAATTCCAAGTTAAATTAGCACTAGCCTTCACCTTAAAATCCTTACAGTGATAATAAATAGCATCAATATTATTTACATTATAAAACTTTATACGCACATTAAATCATTTTTAGTTCATTTTTTAATCGAGCTCTGTTTTATAATAATAATATATATATTTTTTAAATTAATACACTAATTACATTAAGATCTTTTACCGAGTAATATAAAACCAGTGTATGATATAATATAGAGTCTGCCGTATTTGTTGTCTTGTCTGTTTTGTCGCGATAAACTCGGAATCTACCGAACGAATGTTGTTTAATTGTTTAATTCATTATTTTCGTGTAAATTTGTTGAAATATGGCGGTGATTGTTGAGAATGCCGCCTGGGAGCTTTACTGGCGTGCACTACGTAAACTATAAGTATTACTTTATAAACGTTTTATTTAGAATCTTATTCTACAAATGTAAAGCCGGAATGGGCAGCGAGTAGGATATATGTACTACAATATAGTGTAGGATATAAACACTAAATATACACATATCTAGTGGTTTCATGTATGTATCTTGATTACGACGTAAACAAGAACTCGTTTAAAAGAAAATTAAAAGGGCGTGCGGCTTCCAGCAACAATTTAAAGTTGTCACTTTAAAACACAGACATGTTCTGATTACGTTTCAACAGCTTTTTTTATTATATAAACTAGCTTATGTTCCATAGCGGCAATGTTTAATTTTTTTACATTAAGTAATTCTCATTACAATAGCCGTGATGGACTAGTGGTTAAAACATGTTTATCTTAACCGGTGATTAGGAGTTCCAGTTAGGGCAAGCATCACTGAATATTTGTATCGTGCTCTTTGGTTTAAGAAAACTTCACAAAATTCATCAGCGTACATGACTAAGCCGCATGGTGATTCTGTTAAGCCAGCTGTGGGATATTTACATACTTAATCACTTATCCGATACGACTCGCTCTCCAGATATTGTACGTTGATGGTACTGCGCTAATCTAAGAAAGTCCCTTGAACTCGAAGATATTTCAATGATCTGTTAACTAATTTTTTTTATTTAATTTACAACATCCACGGGCTCACAGTTGCCCGTGCCATTTTTTACATTTTATTTTTATAAATTTTCGCTTTATTTTATATTTTTACTGAACATCAGCAGATCTTCGCTGGACTTCGGGCTTGTCGTCTTCTTCGAAGACGTGGCCCACACTGACACTTCTCATTCGGGAGTTAATACAATCGACTGCTTTATAATTACACAAGATAATGAAATTCACGCTTTTCACGTCAAGACTAAATTTAAAGCGAGTCTTACTGCGAAGCGCACTTACTTACATAATAGTATTATATACTAAAACATACTCCATTACGTGCTGCATCTTCCCGTTAAGTTTTATGTCGATATACTAGTATAATAGATCTCATTTGTTAGTATAAATATTTAGAAGGTTTGAAAATTTTTTTCTTACTAACTGAACCTTCGGCTTTAAACGTGCGAAATTTATAAAACACAAATCTCCAGCCCCCGTTTTATCCTCTTAGGGGTGGAGTTTCGTAAAATCCGTTCTTAGCGGATGTCACCCTATCAGGAATATAGCTGCCAAATTTGTATATGGTATAGTTTCTGAGATTTCGTGATTAATCATAATCATATATATATATATATATGTATAGAACATTAAGTAATTAAACTAGATTCCATAGACAACTAATGGGATCGGTTATTATGTGACGAATAGTCAATTAGTTCAAACTTAGGTAGCTTCATATGATAAAAGTGACAAATTATTTTATGATCGTTAATGACATTATAACATTCAACGTGATTATCGCATCTGTGATAAAGCTGTATTTTACTTGGTCAAATCGCTTTCTAGCAATAGTCAGCGTCGTGTGTAGCCGGACTTAACATCTGTTCGCCCATAAATCTGCCTTGTATGTTATATAAAATATACCAAATATCCAGTACCAGACCTTTTGTTAAGTATAAAGTCGCTAAATTTATCGCTTCACATTGAATAAGAACAAGAAACAATTATTGATCTCACACTCATCTCAATAAGATGGACGTAAAAATTATATCTTCTATACAAAGTCATAATCTACTTCTTTACGTAACTTAATCGAAAAACCGTCCTCTTCTACGAGCGTAACGTAACCAGCATTCAATCATAGGACATGTCGCATATATAATTAAAAAAAAATACTTTACTCTTCTTTAAAACGACGTGAGTATAACTCGAAAAATAAGGCATCATTTATTTTATAAGCATATTTATTAATTTTAATAATACTCTATAAATTAGTTGATTAATTATCATCAATATTGTATTAGTAAATATCGTAACAATTCCTCGTAGTATTTCCAAGGTTACTCGGATTACGGCAATAATTTTATCACAAAGTTTTGTAGCAAATCCAATGATGTTTGCAACCCTAATGAGAGAACTACGTAGAAGTTAATCTTCTTCCATATATTTCAAATTTATAAGATATTGTTCATATCAAAGGATTCAGTATCGCGTTTTGCAAATATACGGTTTTTTTATAGCAGTAATTCATATGTAGAAATGGGCCTCCCAATAGTAAGTGGTCACAATAATTTATAGTTATAGACTTTAGCACTAAAATAACGAGATCCGAGTTCACTTAATGGTTAGTACTCGTCAATGTTAACCGTAGAGTGCGGGTTCAGACCTGGACAGGCAACACTGAATTTTCATGTGCTCAATTTTTGTTTCTAATTCGTACTCATCTGTGAAGAAAAATATTATGAGAAAACCTGCATAAATCGGATGTCCGTATGAAACATGCATTGGAGCAACATGGTAGGATAAGTTCCAAATCCTTTACATAAAAGGAGAGTGACCTTTGCCCTGCATAGGGTCATTTCGTAACTGCTTTTTTATTTAAATTTATTTTGTCTTCAAAATGTCGTGTGTCACGCTATTATTTTTTTATCGTACGTTACTCAATATGTGTTCGTGTGATGATTACACAAATATTTTAATAAATATGATGTCATCGTGTTGTTGTACCGAGTTTATTTTTAAAATTAATTCAATATCATTAGCCCACCGAAACGGTAATACGTATTTGCCTTTTTTGATGCTTAATATGGCGTAGCTTTTATATAGAAGAAACCATTATACAAGTTTGAGTTTTTATATAAATATATTTATTTAAAAAGAAAACTTTATTTAAAGATAATTTTGTTCGGAATAAAATTAAATTTTAAACAAAGTCATGTTAAGATAATACAAAAATAATAATAATAATTAAATAACAAAGATTATCCAAATATTGTATTAAAACTATACAGTTCGAGGAAGCACATCTTTACAAGGTATACACATCATAATGCCAAAGAAAATGTTTAGTGAAAAATCCTATATGAAATTCAAATAAAGATCACTCCGATTCATTACTTATTAATCTATTTTTATATGTAACTACAACTTAAATCTACTTAATAGAATATTAAACAGACTGACTGACACAACGCATAGCCTTATCCGGTGGTATTAAGTTAAAATTACACAGGAATTCCTTATGGAACTTTATCAAAATCATCACCTAAAGGGGGTAAAATTGGACTCTTAGTTATAAGTAAAAAACCTCACAGTCTTTTCCCATGGGACATCTCATCGAGTACTCGGCTAGTTGTATTCCAAATAGTTATATATTTATGTATCTCAGGTGAGTGAAAACCTTTTGAAAAAAAAAAAATTAAATTATGTCCACAAAGGGCATAGGTATAAAAACATTATTATTATTTATCAACCTTCTGTATATAGGTTATACACAAACGTGTTAGGGTTGTCTGGAGTCTGGACTGAACCTGACTTTCACATCACAGGGCAGGTCGTATATCTTAATGTATAATAAACAAAAACATGTAAACTGGCACGAAGCTACTCTCGGCACAGGCACACGACCCAGATCTCGAGCGATGCACCTCGAAACGGTCACTTTGACCTCTAGACCGGTGATAGCGCTAGTTTCAATATCTAGTTCATGTGTCGACTGACTCTACTTTTCAACAGTTGCTCTATTGGCTAGCATATAACGCCGCAGACCACATCAACGAAAAAAATTATTGGGTTTTTCTGTCAAAAACTTCTCAAAGTACAGTCTCGAAGTTGAAGTCAGTCCTACACTCCTGTGCCTTGTCCCGCTTTTTGCTTCGAGCAACATAATGGTACTATATCCCTCGAAACTTTTATAGGTACATGCTATAACTAAATAGTTTGTGTGGGTCAAACTTAGCAAATTAATTTTAAACCAGTTCACCAGTTGTATTTCTTATAATTTATAATGGCGTCATTTTAACTAATATTTATATAATTATATTTATATTAATAACTGTTAACATTACTACAGGCTTTAATGGTTTCCACATTCAGTACCGTTAGTGCTTGTATGCTATACTAAAATGGATGGAGTAAAAACCACAAAACCCTAGATTTATATATTCCATGGGATTCGTCAATGTATATATATGTATATGTATATAGTACTGTAGAAACAGTTCTTAATTAATATTTATTTATCTACATACATAACTATTGCACACAACTACTCATTTAATACTTTAATTTTACTAGCAAAGTTGTGATGCCAACTTCGCCGACATTCAAATTTCCACGAATGCACGGTGAATACAGCAGATGATTTTTAATTTTGACCAATGATGTAATGCCATTTCAAGATCATAGTTGTTTATTTATTTTTACTTCTGCTGTCATTGGAATCAGATGTTGCTTCATGTAATAGACGACTTACTTGAATTTGTATAGGAGACTGATATGTTTTGTTAAAAAAAATAATAGTAATCCACATGAAAAAACAGTATTTTTACAAAGCTTTTAAGGAAACTATTTTCAAGAATTTTTGTGTGTACTCAGAATGAATATCAATTTAAAAATATCTATGTATTTTTATTTACTCTTATGTAGGTATATCTGAGAGCGATGTTTTAATACGGAGCCAAAGCGCAATTCTTTGGTCATGGAAATATACTGATATTTAGAAACCTTCGCATTTATCGATTTAAAAAAATATAAAATATTATTATTAAATATGATACTCGCTCAAATAATAATCGGAGTTAAGGCTATTAATTTTGTCAAAATGAATAAATTATATAGGAATACTCGACTTCGTCGTGGCTTTTCATTAATGCATTCAAGTGTATATTTTCAAAAAAAAATATCATCAAATTAAGACAATAAATTAAAAAAAAATCGCATCGTAGACTTTGTTAGAACAAGTTTAAACTTGTAAAGGTTAAACTTTACAGTTTCGGCAGACTGATACCTGAATGGGCCACCTGATTGTAAGTGGAAGCCTGCGCTGCATATAAACATTGACACTAAGAAATATTGACTACCCCTTATATCGGAACAGCGCCATCAAACTTGCGAACTGAAAATTTATTTCACTTATGCATATTACAGCAATAGAACATGCGATTAATGTATTTATTTATTTGAAAAGTTACACCATTAACATATCACATAAAATTAATATCTAATGTGGGTAACATTCAAAGTGAGACCTCTTTAAAGGTGTATGTATGGTAACTAGCGAGGCGGGCTTGCACAAGAGCCCTACCCCTGGTGTACCGATCCCGATCAGCTATAATTCTGTCGTCATAAAAACATACAGAGCATAAGAAGTCTGTCAACGTTTAGGCCATAACAAATATCTAGTTTCTGGGATATTAACGATTTGACCCTTCGATATCACGGGTGACTGACTCGACGTAGAGTCCTAACCACTAGACGATCACGGCCACGGGTGACTGACTCGGGTCAAGTGCAGTTTACTACAATTCCACGATATTTATCAACAGTCCACTTAAACGGAACTAGTATAAAGTGCAAACTGTTTATATTCTACCTTAAATCGTAGCACTAGACGAACTTAAATCAAAGTAAGACATATTTAATTCGTTCTGTTAAGACGATTATTTCCATCATATTGTTAATTTGTTTCAATATATAAATATCATCAACATAATATATAACCGTAGAATTGTAAATACCGTTAGATTGTACCGTTAGATCTATCTCGCGAGATTGTAAACTGCCGAAATATTGTGAACGGTGATTTAACTCAAAATAAAACGTCAAAAACTTCGACAGTTTATGATATTTCGGTTACGTTAAGTTAGTGTTCATAATTTTCGATAGATTATCTACCGAAAAATAATGCATAAAATTGTAAGCAGTATGTTACGGTTCACAATCTCACGAGATAGATTATAATCTAACAGTATTTACAATTTTACGGCAACATATACATATTGTCTTTTATTATTAAATAATTTTATTAACAGATTTGTATAGTTTTACTGAACAGAAGGTTGTACAAGTCCCAGCCGAGTCATATTCAATCATAGAATTACATAAATGTAAAAAGGGATATTTTTGAATTTGACATTGGAATGTGAATTTTGATTGTAAACCGAGAGGATATATGGTTATTTTATTTGGAAGAAGTGAAATTCATAAGCGTTGTAAACTGGTCTTGTTGAAAAATATTTATGTTCCCGTTTATTTGAAGCAGTATTTTCAATTTAAACAAGCATGCGCTTACAGATACGATAGGAATGCGATCTCTTTCAGACTACCTTTGGTCATAGGTGTCTACATAGTATCAGCGGTTTGATATTGCATTGTAGTGTAAGAGCATGCTAGTAAGAGAAACAGTACAATTTAAAACCACTACTCAAATCAAATCAAATCAAATCAAAATATACTCTATTCAAGTAGGCTTTTACAAGCACTTTTGAATCGTCATTTAAATATCTCGACAGTTGGTATTAGAGCGTGAACTTAGAATGATTTCATTCTAAGTTCACTAGGATACTATGCCCACCTGGGCAAAAGTACATGGTTCTGGTAAGCCAGAAATGCGTGAAGATGAAGCTGAGGAAGTCAAGACACAAAAGACTCATCTTCCATGGCAACCTGGTATCAAACAAAAATCGACTAATACATGCTATTCGTGCAATAAACACGTTTATTTGTAGTGCGCGAAACAAGTATTCCCTGACTGTACTTAGAATTCAACGAGTAGTTGAACTGTGGTTTTTTTTTTCAGAAGGTTTATTATCCTACATTATTTTTTATCTAAGAGTTATATTAGTCGTAAGTGACAAATACTATTTTTTGTTATTCTGCAAGGAGTATTTTTAGTGTTTTGATTTTTTTTATATCGAATGGTCTGATTTTTTCCCAAAATTTATGCCAAATATTATTATAATGTTATACTCAAATATTTAATTAAGTTGATTTTCTTTCTATACTTATTTTTTGTAAAAACTTTTTATTTTTCATCAAAATGCAAGGACAAATATTCAACTCCAACTTTTCTTTAAAAAAATTGATATTATATACGCAGCCTCGGTACTAACGTTACAAAAAATGCACGTCGGTACTTAAACGTTAAGTAAATCTACCACTGCAATCAAAATACAAATGATAAAAAAATGAGTTAGAGAATTCGACGCCATCCTTTGCAATAACATATCTTTTGAATATTAAATGAATAAATAAAAATTATGATGGTCATTGCATAAATAATATTTATCGATAAATGATGAATAATATGTACACAAGTTTTATTATTAATTTACTTATATCTTGGAACATGAAGTTCCACCGAACACATTATTGATATTTAAATTTATTGAATAAATCTATATATAAATAAAAGCGAAACACAACTCAGAACGGACGACGAAAAACAACGAAACTATAACTTATTTTATATTTATATATATAATGTTTTACATTTATGTATATATATATAACCTAATAATATATTAAACAACCAAATCCCTTTCATTAATAAAAAATATTTGGAAATAATAATAATAACAACTTTATTGTGAACCTCATTTAACATATTAATACAGTCCTGACTTCTGAGCTAGCATGAATTGTAGTATTTCGAAACATATATAAATTAATATTATATATTCTCCTGTATATATGAAATGAAAATGTAACTTTCTCGCTCAACATTAAACGTGTTAGCCGCTAGCACGGACGTTAAATCATATCTAAATATGGTTATTTAGTTGTGAAGCACGTTCATAGGAACACAAATAATTGATCACGGAATAGATAGAGCACTAACATTATAAATTAACATCAATTAATTGATTAGCATCGACAAGTCTTGAATGATTTAAATAAAACGATGTTCGATTTGTAAACGTGAGACTTGTCTAAGGGGAGCATGTATGTATCGTCAGTGGAAAAGCAGATACACATTACATTTTACATTAGCAGCCTGTAAATTTCCCACTGCTGGGTTAAAGGCCTCCTCTCCCTTCGAGGAGAAGGTTTGGAGCATATTCCACCACGCTGCTCCAATGCGGGTTGGTGGAATACACATGTGGCAGAATAGCGTTGAAATTAGCCACATGCAGGTTTCCTCACGATGTTTTCCTTCACGCGATGAATTATAAACACAAATTAAGCACATGAAAATTTAGTGGTGCCTGCCTGGGTATGAACCCGAAATCATCGGTTAAGATGCACGCGTTCTAACCACTGGGCCATCTCGACTCTCAGATACACACTTATGCGCAAAATGGTACTTTTGGAAAATTTACTTGGTGATAGAGCTTTGCGCCGTCTGGCTAGGTGCCTCCCATTCTTCATATGTTTTACCACCAAGCAGTAATACTTAATACTTAATATTGTTTTGTTCCGGTTTGAAAGGTGAGTGAGTCGGTGTTTATAGGAGATGGAGACCATTCGCCCTTCAACCTCACAAAAAAAAATAAGGTTTTAAGTTTTCACTTTAATTTAAAGATGATAACTTTTAAATAGATTATTTGTGATAGCCCTGTGACTAGACATAAACAGCAATACAGATTTTATTGATGTTATATGATATTGCATTTTTTTTTTAATTTATGACAAAACAAAATGTTTTTAATTAAAGAGATCGTTTTGTTTACAACGCGCAGTACGCAATCAACATATAAATTAAAATTAAATTAATGAAGTTCTCGAGATTATCATAAATATAATTGAATAATTATCGAACATATAATTTTAGATCGTTAAAATAAAATAAGTATACGAATTATTAAAAATTATTATAAAATTGGTACATCGAACAACATTTAATATAGAAATGCCATGGGTTAAAAGTCTTGCATATTATAACTAAACAGGAGCTCTTTGTCTGTTTTTGTAAATATAAAAAAAAAAATACGTTTGTCATCCTACACATAATACAATAGTCTAAATTCAAAGCGGGTGAAACTACCGACGGGTAAAATCCAAATAAAGTTACATCTCGCATTATAAAAATATATATATGACTTACGGATACTAAAATTGTCTATTGAAATACCCGTTTTTAATCCTTGCCTAATGCCTTCTGTAATTAGCAAGGCCTCGGTAGCTCCTGACTTACATAGTCGTGGATAACTTTACGATCCGTGAACTCAGCGAATCGTTTTATGAATAGGATCCACAAGCATTACCCAGTAAAAGTATGAAGCTTCAAATTTTATGCAGGAATTACTTTTAAATATTATCTCAGGCAATATCGACCAATGTGTATAAAATAATTTATAGAATGAATGAATTTTGCTCGAGTGAACTTTTCATAACTTCACGGTGCCAAAGCCGTAACTTTAAACTTGTCTACGTCTCGAATGTCACAATAACGTCAATGTAAGAAACTTTTATTGAGCAAGCTATATAAAAGTTACGTCCAATTCCAAGGAGCGTTCGATCGTGAACTTTTCGAATACGTAAGTGAATTTATTCGTAAATAAAATCGCATGTGTAATTACTGGAGCGCATAGCTTCATCGAGATAACCCCAGCGGTTAGAACATGGCCGAACAAGCTGGTAACAACCGGTTTTTAAACGAAAACAGCGCGATCAACGATACAGACGGGATTACAACGAAAATGTACTCGGTGGTAGGGCTCTGTACAAGTTACCACCACTCATCAGATATTCTACCGCCAAACAAAAATACTTAGTATCGTTGCAGTTTTAAGGGTGGATGAGCCAGTGTAACTTCAGACACAAGTTCACGCATAACATCTTAGTTCCCACGGTTGGTGGCATTGGCGATTATAGAAATTATTCATATTTTTACAACGAAAATATCTATGAGTGGTTGTGACTATTGACAGGTGGCCAATTTACACGTACGCCTACTAATATGATTAAAAAAATGTATACAAGCACTATTGAGTTTCATTTGCTTAACCTGAATTAAATTGACCTTGTCAACGAAAACATCATAAAGAAACCGATACCTACTCGTATTGGACTTCCTCAAAATATTTTCTTTGCAAGAAGTAGAAGATTTCGTCTTATAATGGAATATTTTCGGGCTTTTATTGAAATAATAATGCATGGTAGAATAGATAAACATTCCAGAACACACGAGATTTTGGCCAATCAGCGTGCACCTCAGCCGTGAGTCAGATGCATGTCCGTATTACGTAGCGCGATATCTAAGATGATTTTTAAATTTAAATACCATTCAGACTTAATGTGTCTGAATGGTCACAGTCTTGGCCACATTCGAGAATAAAAGTGATTTTTTGTATTATTGTAAATAAATTTTATGATCAAAATTTATAAAATATATTTTTAAGGAAATTAAATATCTAATAATACATACACTAACAGTATTTATGACGGTGTAATTAAAAATATAACAAAATGTGTATATACGAAATCTTAATAGCCATCTCTATCAGAGATACCCTTTATATACGATCTTATTATAGTGCTTAAGTCAGATTTATATTTAATCACAGTAATTTAGTGCTTGTGTGTTTAGTGCTCGTAATATATGCACAATTATAGTGTCGTAATTTGAATTTTTAATTACGAGTATCTTGATCATTTATTGCCAAGTATAATTAAAATATTTGTTATGATTATACATTTTCAAATCGTAAATAATACAGTTATTTCAAAGTCTAGCGCTGTTTTGTTTTAACTGTACAATTTAAAACTATATAAATGATTGTAAAGAATCGTATTATTCGCTTGTAATGGTAGCCAACATGTTCACCGAACTTCATATTGCTGTTTTCAATTAGTTATCACTGCGGATTTTCTTAGAATTCGTATATCAACAAATCTCTTAACAAAATCATTCCGTAGGTAAAGGTTTAAGGACTTTAACTACAATAGATTCAGCCACATTTCTAATAATTTTCGTGGCATTTTTACATTAAACGTCGTCATTGACGTTGATCATCATTTACATGTACAATTCGCAACGTACGTTGGGAACGAATATGTTATATCTCCTTTGACCACTCACTTACCAAGTATTTGTTGTGTTCTATTTTAAATGGTATTTGACGGTAGAACAAGCGGTGAGTATGTAGTTACTCCCCGGACGAGATTGCGCAAAGCCCTACCACCAACTATATGTACTAGCTATCATAAAATGCACGACATACTAAAACATATTTAAATATTAAAAGCAGCACATGTCAAACGAAAACTTTTTTAAAATTGAACTCTCCAAAATAAACATTACAGCTGCTGTTTACTTATTGTTAACAGAAGTGTTTATATCGAGGGGTTGTATGTGTGAAAATTTCGTATAAACACAAGACACACGAGACCGCTGTTATCAATACTGCACTTGAAATATATTTCTGGAACAATCTAACAGTAAACAACTCGAGACCACGTCGCCAAGCAGGCTCGTTTAGATAATGTACGTAGCTCATAAATAGCATAGCTATTTATTCAAATATGTGCACAAGAAGAGACTATTACAATAAGTAATTTAGAGAAATTTACAATTTACGAATTATAATAATTAAACGAGTCGAGATGGCCCAGTGGTTAGAACGCGTCCATCTTAACTGATGATTTCGGGTTCAAACCCAGGCAAGTACCACTGAATTTTCATGTGCTTAATTTGTGTTTATAACTCGTCTCGTGCTCAGCGGTGAAGGAAAACATCGTGAGGAAACCTGCATATGTCTAATTTCAACGAAATTCTGCCACATGTGTATTCCACCATCCCGCATTGGAGCAGCGTGGTGGAATATGCTCCAAACCTTTTCCTCAAAGGGAGAGGAGGCCTTAGCCCAGCAGTGGGAAATTTACAGGCTGTTAATGTATGTAAAAAATTTAATAATTAAACGACACGATATATTATGGTCCTGTGATCGGAGCTTTTGAATCTTCAATTCGGGCAACCGTCATTGATTTTGTATTTATAGATACACAGAATGATAGTTCTATGCGGCGAACAAAAACACCAATCCGAATCGGAAAAGTGGCGACTCCATATTTTCAAATATGTCATACCGCTGGGCAAATCCGATTCTCCTCTTGCAAGGAAGATTTGGAGCTTAGCCCACCAATAGGCATTAGAGGAAACACATGTGACAGAGTTTAATTATGATTTAATCTTGAATTCCCGACGATTGCTGACGCTCCTAAATCTTATAGTCATCCGCACAACCACGCATACAAACTGTATCCCTTGCGAAACTAGATAAATTTAAATTCAATCATATTAAAAGCGTATTTTTAGACGAGGCCAATGGGTTATACGAGTAATAAAATCTAAGCATATTTAGTTCAAGTATGACGAACTAAACGTGAAATCCATCACACCCACAGATAATAAAATTTTATTAAATCCCAAATTACTGTATGTGTTCCTGTTTCAAAAATAATTCTCCTATATAGCTAGAGCAGTGTGGATCGTCTCGTTTTTGTACGACTATTTCTGATTGTATTGTGGGAATTATTAATTAATTTAACGAGCTCCTAGTTCGTTATGGAATCCTGGTAGATCTTATGCCTAATGGTAAATATTTGGATGATTGAACTTAAAAGCACCGCTGAAGCATCATCAAGCAGTGCTAAAATAACTAAGTATTTAATAATTATTCAAATTAATTTATTATTTTCCACATACTTCTATCAGAAATATGTTTGTAGTGCATCTTTTATTTGATCTCCGTGATAGTATTATCAAAACATATTTTCTCAAGAATTTTTGTATAATCAATTTTGAACATCAAAACCGTCTTTAGATGATAATGTATCCGACAACTCGGTCGTATGTACTTATTACACAGGGTTACAGGGTTATTGGTAATTCCATGTATTCCCGTTAGGAGGTAATATTACAGACAAATGAACACCTTATGGTCTTGACGGAGGGTCATGTAAGGAGTGATTTCTACTTCCGGTGTCAATATGGGCGAAGGTCACAACGTATGTAGTCTTCAAAGGTTGGGCACACTGGCTTGTTAGCCTTCCAGTCTCAAATAACGAAAAATATATACAAATGAAATAGTACCAATATCCATCAAAGCGTAGATAAACTTAGTCAACTCAACATAATCTAGACCAGCCTCGCAACGGCCGCGGACTCAAGTTCTAGGTTAATATTCTATATTTATTCCCGTCGGGTCTTCGACCTGAAGCCGGTCTCTCTGAGACAGAACTCGTCATATTAATATATGTAAATAAATGTACTATTATTATATTTTTCAATTAATTTATTCTAAATTCAAAAAACTAATAATACTGGTATGTTACTTTGAAAAAGTTTACCAAAGCGAATGCCAAATCTATAGTGTTTCTAAATTCAGTTCAAATATATTATTTAGATAAAGATAACAAAATGATCACGTAAAATATGTTCTTGTGGATATTTCACA
The DNA here is from genome assembly GCF_037043105.1 of Vanessa tameamea. NCBI lineage: Eukaryota > Metazoa > Arthropoda > Insecta > Lepidoptera > Nymphalidae > Vanessa > Vanessa tameamea. Next base: position 10,151,852 of record NC_087324.1, read on the forward strand.
TGAAATCTGCGATTAAATTATAATCTGTGAGTACTCAATTAATATGAAATAAACTGTTTTTATTAATCATACGTAACTCATAAATTAAAACGATACATCCTCGTCCACTAATTAAAATAATAAAGGCATGCTTAATTAAATTTGTTTAAATTGTTCGAATAATATATAATGAGGTTTAACTACGTAGAAATTTGCATCCTACTTGATATTATGGGTTTATAATTAGGAATAGTAGACGTTCGAGGAGGTAATTGTGTTTACGCAATCATTATGCTTTACCAGTGAACTTAAAAAAAAAAGACCGCATGTTTCTTTATTTAAATTTAGAACATGAAACCTTTTTTTTTTAATTATATCACTTCGATTATTTATTCTATTTTGAGTCTTATATATATATAAAAACAAAAACGACCCTCGATATAATTAAGTTGGCAGTATTATTTAATACGTACTCGATATTATTTCATCTGAATCTCTTCATTATGATTACGTACACCTCAATCCGATTAAGTTTAAAGGTAATCACAAAATCAACGCGTACCTTCAAAACAAGACTGTATTGTTCTTTCTCTATCAAAATTGAAAGATAACACATAACCGTGTTTAGGAGAAAAAAGTGCCTGTGACATACGGACGGACAGACAGACAGACATGACGAATCTATAAGGGTTCCGTTTTTTGCCATTCGGCTACGGAACCCTAAAAACGTCCAATGACACTTATTAGTAACATCTCTTATTCCATTCGAAAAGATTTGGGTTTACCCCACCACGCTGCTAGAATGCGGGTTGGTGGATACACATGTGGCAGATTCACATACGAAACATGTCGAAATCTCACAATGTTTTCCTTTATCACCGAACACGAGATGAACTATAAACCCAAATTGAGCACATGAAAAATCATCAGGCTTGTCCGGGTGTACGTGTTTTAACTGTGCTATCGGCTGACATCTAGACTTTTTACAACACCAATTTGAGTTAAATATTTGTTCTGAACTGTGTGTAAATCACTTAGTAATGAATTATAAACGATTATAATCTTATACTCATACGTATGCAAAAACTCATTAGTTAAATCACTTTTTTGCACCAACAACACGAGCGATTTAAATCAAGATTTTTTTTATTGTTCATACTTACAAATAAATTGTATTTATTCAAAAGTATTTTAATAAACCGATATCGTTCCGGCAAAACCACTCTCTTTAAAGTAAATATTAAATTCATATTTCAATCCGAGCTATCTGATCATATCAAAACATAATTTAAAGAAAATATATTTATAAAACGTATATTCCGTCTTGAGCTATTGCAATTGGCATTTTTAATCTCATATACCAAATGCCAATGCATTTTTAAGACCTTCATACTACAAGGCAATATGATTTTTTTTTGTATGCGTGACAGATCAACTGGTAAGTTATAACGAGATTTTTCTAGTTCTTGAGGGTTGGCCTTTGTGCTAGCCCTTCTGGGAAGATACAACCCACTTATCACTTATCCTACTGCCAAGCAGCAATACTAAGCGTCGTTGTGTTCTGGTTTGAATGGTGAGTGAGTCAGTGTAACACGAACGAGGGACATAATATGTTAGTTCCCAGTTGCCAATGTCTAAGGACAATGATGATAGGTGGCCATTTTCGATTTCATCAACCAATTTTATATAAAAAATAAGTTAAACGTTGTAATCTTACAACAAAAAATTATTAAAAAAACTACACGCTTACCCTGGTGCAGAACGTACAGCCGCAGCCGGATATTATTGTGATCTTGTCCGGGGTCGCGTCCTCCAAGCACAACTTGCAGTTAATAGGAGCGGCTGGCACAAAGCCTCCTCCGGCGCCGTCCAGGGAGTACCTGCCAATAAGGAAAAATTCGATTATACTATGAAACATTATAATACCTTATTGAATAATATACAACTGGGACTTAATCGAACTATTAGCTTAGCCTCTAGATATTTAAGTAATCCTCCGTTAATGTTCCACAGTTGGGCAAAGGCCTCTTCTCACTTATGAGCAGAAGGTTTGGCGTTTACTCCGCCACAATGGTCCAACACGGGTTGGCAACGTATACAAGTAACAGATCCTCATCCACCAAGTGCATGTTTCTTCGGGATGTTTTGCTTCACAGCCGAGCACGAATTGAATTATAAATACATATTATGTGCTTAACATAATTTCCGTGGTGTTTTCCCCGGGTTTGAACACAGAATCGGTTAAGATTTACGTCTCGTAGCTTTACACCTAAACAAATCTATCTAAATGTCTTAAAATTTAAGCTCCTTCAGATAGTTTTTATTATTAATAAACATTTAAAAATAATCATTATTGTTCCATTAGCATTATCAAAAGTTCAGCTCAATCATTCAAGTAAAAATCATTTACAATTTAAATCTACATAAACAAAAATGTGCATGTAATAAAAAATAAAGTTGGCTGAAGTACAATCAGCTAATGTGTCAACAAAAACAATCGCGTGAGAATAGAACTATAATTTACTTTAGGTTTCAAGCTAATCGTTAAACCTAACTTAGCTCATTATTCACTATTATCAAACTTGCTTAGATTACGAAGTACAATTAGCTGGCATCCATTCTCAGCTTGGAAGAGAACAAAGCCGTTTGTTTAAATCTTAATTAAGAATACATTCCTTCATTCGCTGATTCATTCACACATTCATTCTATTGTTTACTGGTTCATGGATTATTTTAGTGTAGACTGTCGTCATAGACATCTCGGTCTTAGAAGAATATAGAATGTTGTTTTCCAAATTTAATTATACCAAAACTCCTAAAGGATAATTAGATACTGTTGCTCATATATCATCAGACGTAACTACCTAATCGGAAAGTACAATATTACACAAGCGATCGATTAGTTTATACATATACAATAACTCCTACGGCTTTATCTGAATACACGTAAATATTTCCTCAAGCCGTTTACTTTTCCTTAAGGTAAATATATTGTTAGACAAATATTTCAAATTTTAAAATTATACACTGATGATTTTTTGTCTTAATCATTTAGAACCGTACCGTCAGACGTGCCAGCTTTATCGTTATTTAAATGTACCAAAACTAAACTTAATTTTGGAACGTTTTAATAAATTGAGTTGCAGTGTCTGGTATGAACTATGTAAGACGTATGTACTACACGCCATTTTCTAATGTTAAATTACAGGAAATATCACTAGGCTTTTCTATTTCATGTTTTACCCATTATTAAAGTATATTATATTTTAGTCCAGTCATTATATACATTTGGAAAGGCAAATTAACCGACAAGGCCGATCTTTGGATTTTGTGAGGGCTTAGAAAAGCTTAACTTGAAATTGTCGACCTCGACTTCCTATCTGCGTTCGCCGTCATCTTGAAAAAAGGGTTGTATTTTGTTTTTTTTTTTTGCGATAACTCATCTGTGCGTTGTGATAAGAGAATTATTATAAGATACATTTTTGTTGCTTCTATTATTATGCAATTACTATTATGAAATTATAATTTATAGTGAACTCTAGAATAATGTTTGACCAAAGGAGCATATATATGACAGTTGAAGAAATTAGTCAAATCGTCTAAAATATTGTAAGCATTATAGTACGAGATCCAGCTGCAGAATCAGTGTAACCATCGAGTGTTTGCTGCGAAGAGGTGCGGCCAGATGCGCAACGGCAACCATGATTTTTCAGTCATTATAGGTGTTGCCGTAAAGTGGACGACATTTTATTGAAAAAACAAGTCAATGAAATTTTTGACAGAATAAGAATTATTAATAATTTAATTAAAAATATTAGCGGCCACATTTTGATAGGCAACCTGGTAGATATAAATTCTCCTAATCATAAATATGTGTAAAAATTTGGTTTTTAGCAAACACTCGATGGGTACACTGATTCTGCAGCCGGATCTTAGACTATTACACAAACTTATTAATAATCAAAATAAAAACAGTTACCAGTTCCGAAAGAAACCCGGTCTTATTTTTGTCAAACATAATTGGTTACATTTTACAATACGAGAAAGAAATAGTCAGGCGACGGTTTCGTTACTAAGGTATGATTACCTTCTACGAACTTACGCTGATTTCTATAATAACCTTTTGCACGCAAAAGTTATTTTAAATATTTTTTACTTGAGCAAGAGGCATTTTAGTCTTTTCCGAGATCGAGCAAAGAAACTGTAATATTACGTCACTAGAGTTAATGACTCTGCAGTCGAGTAACATAAGTGTTAAGTTTGTATTTGTTCCCTGTATTACATACATGGAGGTACTTAAAACATGACAAAGAAGTTACGTTGTTCGAAATCAAAATCTTTTTATTGGCTGACAAATATCAACCACCGATTCGTAAAGAATAATAAAGGCAAGACTATTATTTTCTAAACGCAATATCACTGTTTCTATTTTCATATTGATGTTTGGCGATAAAGAACTTGCCAACTGCGTCGGTTTTTTTTTAATAAAAATATGGTATGTAGGCGGACGGAATGTGAGCATTGGACAAATGCTATCTGATGATAAGTAGTAACACCATCTTCCATAGACAATGGAGCTGTAGGAAATATTAAATATTGCTTACACCGCCAACAGACCAAGCAACCCACCTTGGGAAGTAACATCTTACTTACACTAACGAATCTGGGGGCAGAAGATGAGTGCGTGTTGCCTACACAGACGGGCTTACGCAAAGTCCTGCGAGCAAGTGTACCCATGTTTATATGTGCGTTTCTATATAAAAGTGCACTTTTTATTCCTTCATAACCAGATGGGACGGCAAATTAAACACGACCAGACAGTTCGAGCACAGGAACTGCTTCCTTTACTTTTCGAGTCATTACATAAAAATTACTGCAAACTTACAGAATTTAGGCTGCTCACGACAAAAAATTCAATAACTTGTTACTGACCCGAACCGAGGTTTGAACCAAGGACTTCTGGATCTGGGTTCAAATAAACCAGGCATTAAACAAACGTAGAAGTCCGCTGTGGCCTTTACAATATCACTGCCCACTTAGCTAGAGTATTCCGTATAAATATTTATGAATGGAAATTTTCAAAAGAATATTTTTTTACGTATTCTAATTACATATAAGGTTACGGGGTTCAGGAGGTAATTAGCACAAGTCGACGAACTATAACAATAGATTAATGTTAAAAACAGTAAAACTAACAGTTACATTATATTGACTAGCGAAAAATTACAATTCCTAATTACGTGACGCGACTTCTATTTACCTATAATACTTTCGACGTTTCTTTTTTGTCATCTTAACCCGCAGAGCTCACGTTCAACTACGAGTGGACACTTATCAACATACTTCTAGGTAACAAGGTCTATAATATTTTTAAGTTAATAGTTTAAAATACTCTTACTTCTGAAACGTTTATTAATTGCTATGGTTTTTTATTTAATGTAATGAGTAGTAATAGGACGGGCAAATTGGCCACCTGATGGTAAATGGTCACCACCGCCCATACAAATTGACGCTGTAAGAAATAATAACCGTTCCTTATATCACACCAAAGCGCCAGCGACCTTGGGAGCTAAGATGTTGTCCCTTGTGCCTGTAGTTACACTGGCTCAACCTTCAAACTGGAACACATCTAATCAACACTAAGTATTACTATTTGGCGATAGAATATGCGATGAGTGGGTTGTACCACACAGACGGACTTACACAAAGCCCTACCGCCAAGTTATTTGTTTTCCCTCAGTCCTCAGCAGAACAGTATATAACATTACACTGAGTAAAAATAAAATTTTCTTCAAATATTCATCTTTACCAGGTGTCTTAAACATAAATATTTCATATTGACTTGAGAGTAAAGTTAATTTTCAAAATCCTAATTTTATTTTTTATATGTTGTAAATATGACATAATTTTTAACTGCCTATTATATCTAGTGTTGAACCAGACCATAACGATTATTGAAATTAAAGGAAAAAATAATATATGTATAATTACATTTACAATTACTTTCAATTCAATAAATCTGTTACTAATTACTCTTATTTCCAATTTTCTCTTGTTACATATCATTATATTATATAAAAATTAAGAACAGGTTATTTTTTTAAATTCGTATGAATAAAATTATCAGTGTAATATCCCGAAGTCTGCTTCGCGAAGAGAATATTTATAAAAATAATGTTTTTTTGTATAAAATATAAAATAAAAATACCATTATAATCCTAATTGTAATTCGACTAAGTTCCCAAAAAAACGATCATTGACACTTGTAAATTAATCTTTATAAAATTCGTAATTATTTAATCTAAAGTAACTTGATGAGCATAACTTAAATATAAAATATATTTAAATTATAAACTTTTTGTGTCAAACGACAAGATAATATAATAAGCATATATATAGTTATAAATGTATTATTTAACAAAATTATATATTACTGTATTTATATCTTTATTAATATTATAAAAGTGACAGTTACTCTGCTGTTATTACGTCACGCTTAAGCCGCTATGCGGATTTAGATAAAATTCGGTATTGAGATAGGTTGAGTCCGGGGAAAAGATATAGGTTAGTTTTTGTCACAGAAATCATCCTTTAAGGGCGTGAAAAAGGGCAATGTATATATAGGGATAAAATCGGGGTGGAGCTTCGTATATTAATAAATACAAAAACGAAATAAGTCACATTGTATTAATTTATTTTTTCTTTTTTTTTACTCGAGGTAGGTTTTGTTTAATAACAAGCCTAGCAGTAAGTGATCAATTGCGGTTTAATCCACGGATTTGAGAGGTCGTGTCCCTCGTGCCTGCAATAGCCCTTATAGTTGCGCTTTAAATCGGGACACAGATATACTTTTTTTATATTATACGCAAGCGAACGGGCAATGTGCCACCTGATGATAAATGGCCACCACCGGCCGTGGGCATTGGCACCATATAACCATTCCTTAAACGGGCCGGCAATTACAATATTTCACTCACCCTTCAGATCGGAAATCAAAAATACAAACTGTATTGTGTATTTTAAAGTTATTGAGTATTATCGACTCAAGAAATGCACGAAAAAAAAAAACATCAATAATTTAATTCATCTATAAAACAATTTAGTACATGTTTCTAAAAGAACATAATGATTTAATGACTTCATATAAAACGTATCTAGTGACGGATCGTATAAGTAAATAAAAGGTAATATATAAATCAAAAGTAACGACGTACTTCCGGTAAGTCGATAGAGACTCGCTTGTGCCAGGAACGGTTATGCGTGATCTTATTGCTTTAATACTCGTGCCGTGAAACGACAATATAAAAATATCGTTTTAGTATCGAAATTTTAAATAATAATATGTTTAACATCGAGGTCACCGTTTCAATAATTTATAAGGACGATGATGACAGTATTTAAATTCGATATACCGCACCGAGAGCACCCGACAAGTAACCCTTTTACAAATTATATTACACAATATTCATTTTAGAAATACATTGTATTATTAAATATTGTTGTATAAAATAGAAAACATTAATAAAACATAAAAAAAAAAAATAAAAGAAAAAGAACATACATTTATAGTAAATTATATAACACAAAAATGTTACTATGATATATGAACATAAATAAATAATAAATATCAACTCAATCACAGCCTTCATTCAATCAATTTTATTGAGAGCATGAAATATGTCATTACTCATAAGCGTTTTTTTTTTTTTTGCGTTTACTTTTAGGTGCGGTAACAAGTATGTCTAGAATTACTATACCGTTGATATTTGAAGCTTCGTTCAAAAAGTAAATAAGTTTTTTTTATGTACTTGATTTTGTTTTTAATTTATCTCGTGCACGGAGGTGAAGGTAAACATCGCGAGCAAACCCACTTTCCGCCATTCGTATACTGTAAAAGCATTTACCAAACCACACTGTGCTCCAAAATTGCTTCTTAAGATTAAAAATCCCTCTCGATTTTTCTATCGGTGAGACATTCGACATTTATCAATTCTATGCCTTTAAAACTATATCATAAACATTATTCCGTGATTCTATTTTCAAAATACCTACGTCATACGAATTTCTATATATAAATATATCGAAAAACTCATTCAACATTTTCACGAATACAGGATGTACCTACGCATTAAGTATTGTTGTAAAGATACTTTAGTAATATAAACAATATTGTTCAAACAAAGAAACCAGAACAGAAGCTTCCACGAGCCGAGTAATGGAGTGGAGTGGGGAGAGATGAACAAACAAAACATTATATAATCGACTGCGTTAATACATAAGAAAACCGAGATACGATATACACATATATATTATAAAACTAACAACGACGATTATTCATTTATAAACACCGTTTACTTTTTTAATAGATGTGTAGTTGAGGAAAACTAATTTTTGACATAAAATATTCAAACTAGTAATTACAAAGATATCGATATCACAGCACGATTCACAGCAGGCTTAAATATTCTGAATTTTGATAAAATGTTATTTTTTACATTACATTAAAAGCCTGTAAATTACCCACTGCTGGGCTAAGGACTCCTCTCCCTTTGAGGAGAAGGTTTGGAGCACATTCCACCACGCTGCTCCAATGCGGGTTGGTGGATACACATGTGGCAGAATTTCGTTGAAATTAGAAACATGCTGGTTTCCTCACGATATTTTCCTTCACCGCCGAGCGCGAGATGAATTATAAACACAAATTAAGCACATGAAAATTCAGCGGTGCTTGCCTGGGTTTGAACCCGCAATCATCGGTTTAGATGCACGCGTTCTAACCACTGGGCCATCTCTGCTCAAAAATCAAAATGTTATTATTATCAATAAAACCTTCGTGAGGGATATAAATAACGTTGCCAGCATATGATGTATGATACGAAGTGCTATTATCTCTCGATCTCACGAAACCGCGGGTACAGCTAATACAATATAATTGCAAGACACTAAATGATTCAACGCAAATTACAGATAGGGCTTCCATCGTATTAATATTATAACAATAACAATCAGTCTTGAAATCCAATATGTACAAAGAAAATTCATTACGAATAAAAAGAAAAATTTCGAAACCATTCGTTCGATTGTGAAACTTTCTGCGAAGATTTCTAGCTCCAAAAATACTTTAATTCTTATATTTATCAACATGAACGTTGTATGAAGACCTTATTTTAAAGTAGCCAGGTAGACGAGTATCATCATAATGACAAAATTGAATTAAAAAGAAAACATTTCTTGGAACAATAACGATAAACACACATACGAAATTGATTCTCGGAACAATTCTCGAATAATATTCATTAAATGCATAAGAAAACGACTTTGTATCATTAAGAATATTCTGTTGTATAAATGTCCTAAGAAGCCACTTAATTTCGTCGTTAGGATATCATTTGACACCAAAAATTTTTTTTTATGGCGTTTTTGGCGGACGAGCATATGGGCCACCTGATGGTAAGTGGTCACCACCATAGACAAAGGCGCTGTAAGAAATATTAACCATTCCTTACATCATCTATGCGCCACCACCCTTGGGAACTAAGATTTTATGTCCCTTGTGCCTGTGATTACACTGGCTCACTCACACTTCTCACCGGAACAAAACAATACAGAGTACTGTTATTTGGCGGTAGAATATCTGATGAGTGGGTGGTACATACTCAGACGGGCACGCACAAAGCCCTACCACCAAGTCGTCAAGTTCACACATACGATGACCCTGATTGTAACTTATTAAGATGTATTCTTAACTAGCACAACCCGGCAGACGTTGCCAGAGTATTATTTATATCAGTATAATAGAAGTATTTACCTATGTATATAACTGCCTCCTTGGTTTAGTGGCTAGCTCATAAGGCTACTGAGAGAGAAGATATCTCAAGGTCTTGAGGTCAAAGCCGGATCGGGTCAATAAAATGTTATTGGGTTATTCTCAGTAGCAATCCAAAATTTGAAAGCTAGCAGCCAGCAGCTAACTAGCTATTTTTAACGCTGTCATGTCTCGGCAAGCACGTAAAGCTAATAGTCTTGCGCCTGAACGCTTTCCGTTCGTGACAGATTGCCGTCTCTTTAGATTGTGATGAGGAATAAGAGTGCACCTGTATAGAAATATTGCTCGAGTGTGTGCATAAATACTCGAGCAATATTTCTCCTCCTGTTGACTGGTCTCCTTTGAGAGTAGCCGCTATAACTGACACCGTGACCAAAATCCATCTAAAGGATCTAATGGGTTCAACGTTATATGGGTTGATTAGCTGTTACGCCATCAAGAGACGAGTTACAACAAAATAAATTAGACTAAAAAACCTCAATCAAAAATACATTCACATATGTGCCAAAGGTAATCGATGATAGGTCAAACAGTACCGGAGACTATTAATCGTAAACAGTAATACCAACATTTTTTTTTTAATATATATATAATAACATTTATATGACTAAGCGTTGAGATAAGAAACCGGTTTGATCGCTAGCCGTGTGCATTCTGCACTATCGTGCATTCTTGTGAATAGACCGCGTAATGAATATTATGATTTATACTTATTATGAATAATATCGCAAATAGCACGTCGCCCGTGCAAGATAGCATGGAGAATAAAAGTGAAGTAGAACAATATAATGAAAATGAAGAATTATTTCTAGGTGATGGAGCCGAAGAAAATACTAACCTACATACATAAAAAAGGTATCGTGATGAGGATGATGGAGAAATTTGGACGTTAGTGTCTAGAAATAGCAACAGAAGGTATCGTAGAATTGAATCAGAAAAAAGTACAGAAGAAATAGATAGTAAAATAGAAGTTTGTAATACTAGTAAAGAAAAAAATCCTAAGCAGATAGAACTAGCGAGGTTCTTAAAAGAACAATATATATCAAATATAACAAGAGTTAAATATGCAACACTTTATAAAATTTTTGTTTTATTTGATGAAGAAAGCGATGCAGATAAATTGTTGACTTCTACAGCGCTTCAGGAAAAAGGTTGGAAATGTTACAAAACAAGTGAAGTTGGATTTTCTTTTGGAATTATCAGAAATATTGACTTAGATCTGTCCGAAAAAGATGTACAAGAGAGCATTGCGACGGATTTAGAGATAGCATCGGTTAAAAGATTATTTCGTAGAAATGATGCAAACTCCTGGTTGGACTGAAAGCGAGACAATTCGCCTTTGTTTTAAAGGCTCCTCCTTACCATCACATATTTTCATATATGGCTTAAAGGTAAAGGTTGAACCATACATATTTCCGGTGACTCAATGTTCCAAATGTTGGAGATTTGGCGACACCCATAAATATTGTCCTTCAAAAATTATGATATGCCCCAAGTGCACAAAGAATCACAGCAATTGCGAAATAAACCAATTTAAAAGCATTAACTGTGGTCGACAACATATGTCGTTAGTACGAACATGTCCGACATTCCTTAAAGACAAACGAATTAGACAGTTAATGACAGTTTAACTGTACTTTCAGAAAAGCGACTATGATGTATGTTCCCCCATCTCCTCAACCAGATAAAGAAAATAATCTGGACATAAATGAGAACTTCCCTGCACTTAGTAAATATCAAGAGCCAATCACAATCCCGAGTGAAACACAAAGGTTTTCAGAAATAGTAAAGTCAGCCAAAAAATTAAATTGTGAAGATAGTCAAAAGAAAAGTAAAAAAATATATAAGAAAAACATAATGCAAGAAAAGAACATTCAGTCACAAATCACTGTGGACTGGGACATGTCAACAAATTCGGATTCGGAAACTAATATAGAGGCAACACCAAAATGTCCAAAGGAAAGAAAAAATAATAGTAGTAGTCATATACCTTTTAAACAACTCGTAGAAAAACTGAAAAACATTATATTTATACGAAGAATATCTCTAAAGGAGAAAATTATAGAGGCTTTAACAATTATATGGGAGTGGCTAATTTCTTTATGCAAGACCAAAGTTTTAGAGTTACCAATATTTAAAAATATATTTGAATCTTTATATGGATAGTTTATCGTCTAGAAACTATATTAAACTTAATATTATGCAGTGGAATGCACAAAGTTTTAAACCTAAACTAAGAGACTGAGATTTTATTAATTCATGAAAAAAATCATATTGCAGTGATTAGTAAAACTCGACTGAATGAGACTGATGATATCTGGTTATAACATATATCGTCTTGATAGATCTGACGGTTATGGAGGTGTCGCTATTATAACTCATTATTCGGTTAGAACGGAGGTTTGCCAAATTAATATACCAAACTCAAATATTGAAGTTTTACATGTCAAAATTCATAATTGCAATAATCTTGAAAGTATTTATGCTATATATTGTCCACCGTCCGCACGAACCTTGCAAAATAATTGAGATGATTTTTTTTCAAGCAGTACGCAAAAATCGTTAATATTAGGTGAGGTTAATGGTCTAATAGAACAGATAGAAGGGGAATCCAGATTTTTAATTCAATTGTAGATAGTAGTTATGTAATCCTCAATAATAGTAGCGTACCAACCCGTGTTAAATTGGTTAATAATAGTTTGCAAAAATCCTCTCCTGATCTATCTTTGGTGTCATCGGATATTGTCTTAAATTGTGAATGGTCGGTTACAAACGAGTCCCTAGGAAGTGATCATCTAATAATTAAAATAACTCTAAATTATAACGTATCTCCTAATCATTTTATAAAAAAGAGGAACTTTAAGTTAGCCAAATGGGATTCATATCGTTCTGAAATTGGTTCGTCACTACGTGATATGACCTTTCCCGTTACTGCGCAATTAGGTTACGATATGTTTCTTGATTGTATAAACCGTGTTGCTGATAAGTATATTCCTTTTATTAAAATTAGCTTAATCCCTAGTAATGCCTTTAAACCTAAACCATTTTGGAATATGATTGTTTCGAAATCCATAGCTGAACGTCGATTAGCACTTGTAGCATTTAGAGATAACCCAACGCCAAATAACCTTGGTATTTTATAAACTAAAATAAGTGAAGCTCAAAAAATATTACGTCAGTCGAAGTGAAAATCATGGCAAAAGTTTTGTAATGGTATATTGCCATTGCTATAATAGTACATGTGAAGTGTCTTCAGTAAATGAAATGTGGTTTCAAATGAAATGGATAAGAGGACGATATTCCAAACAATCTTGTATAGGTGGTGATAGCGCAAGGGATCTCCTTCAAACTCTTGCTCCTGATTATGTTGTAAATAATTGTCCTACTTTTAGCTCTAATAACTACCTTTTAGAATCATCAATTTCTAGAAAGGAATTAGAAGTATCCATCAAATCTAAAGATACGGCTCCGGGGATATATATGATTTCATTTTCAATGATAAAAAACTTACCTGAATGTGGTAAAGACTGGCTTTTGACTCTTTTGAACGTAATTCTCAAATATGGAATAGTTCCAAGGCAATGGCGAGAAATTGCTATTATCCCTTTTCTGAAACCTGGACGTGATCCTCACTCAATATCATCTTTAAGACCAATATCTTTAATGTCCTGTGTATGTAAGGTTTTTCATTCAATCCTAAACAAAAGACTTGAATGGTATTTTGAAAGATCAAATATCTTCTTTGAGGACACGACGGGTTTCAGAAAAGCTTCGCTCTTGTCTAGACGATTTAAGCAAACTAGTTCTATGTATACAAAACGGATTTGGACTAGGCAAGTCTACCTCTTTTTGTTTCATTGACATTAATGGAGCATATAATAACATAGATATATCTAAACTTTTGATTTTAATGGACAATTATGGGATTGGATCAAAAATTTGTAATTATTTATGGAATTTTCTTAATTATAGATCTCTAAATATTAATTTAGGTACAGTATCGATGACTAGATGTTGTAGTCAGGGCTTAGCTCAAGGAGATCCTTTATCGCCTTTACTATTTAATATTGCAGCATTGACAGCTCACATATGCCAATTTATCAAAAATGTTTTTATCTCGCAATATGCGGATGATCTTGTTTTGTATACATCACATAAGAACTTGACTATCGCCGCCAGTGATTTACAATCAGCTTTGAACATTTTTACTGTAATGCTTGATGAATTAGGTTTAAGAATTTCTGCTTCTAAAAGTAAAATATGCGTGTTTAGTAGAGCTCACATTAGCCAATCTATTAACCTTCGAATAGATAATGTTACTTTAGAAAATATTTGTTAAAAGCAAAATCCTTAGAAAACAATAGTATTATTTCGTTACTTAATGACCATGCACCTCAATTCGAAAAATCGTATTGGAACAGAAGGAAAAAGCCTTTATTAATTATATTATTTAATACAATTCAAAAAACACCAGTTCATAGAAGCGTTCAATTAGAAATGTTTAATCTCAATATTTGGCCTTCAAAAATTGACTTAGATCCACATATTAAGATAGATATACCTCACATAAATAAAGCAAAACGCTCATATAATTTTTAAATTATTTACTAATGCATCTATAGATGAGAATGAAACGAGAATTGCCTTTTATGATCCCCAAGCAGAAACCAATATAAGATTTAAAAATAATTACAAAATTTCGATAATGTACGCAGAACATATTGCTTTGGCTGAAGTGTTATGTTATATTGAGACAATTAATTTTAAAAAAAATATTATCCTCACGGATTCAAAAAGTTCATTACAACATTTGACTCATTACAGCTCGACTTTTCGACGAACACCGATAGCCAATACCATTATTGAACTAATTCTAAAAATGAAGTCCTTCGAAAAATTTGGTGTTTTTGCAGTGGATTCCTTCTCATATTGGAATTATTGGTAACGAGAAGGTCGATCAGTTTGCCAAACAGGCCTGCACTGATGGAGAAATAATTAATGTGTTACCTTTCTATTCAGATTGTTTTTATATTATAAAAGATAAATTTCAAAGAACTTGGAATATTTTGATAAGAGTAATCCTACTTCAGAACTAGCCAAAATTATGTATAATATAGGTAAACATAATTTAAATAAGCGAAAATAGATAACGTAAATATAAGAATATTTGTGTATAAAAAAAAATTAATATAAAATAAAGATAAAAAAAAACATTTATATGCCGAAATGGAAATTATTCATGGCAGCGCATCCTTCGCACATGGCCCATTGGCCTTTACACGAGTTAGCGACAGAACCGAGTTTACGCGTACTTCAAATATGAGAGGAAACACGTTTGTCGATCATATAAAAAATTGCCAAGTCAAACAAATATTTAAAAGTTATCGTTTCATATTCAAATCGTAGCCGGTTTTAATTGTTTAATGACTAATTATAGTATTTGTATCGGCGAGTGCTTCTAACTTCGTCTATTAATGAGATTATTAAATGTCAAAAGGTTAAAATTAACATACAACACAAATCAAGAATAACTACATTTTTCCACCACTTTTCCGCTCAAATATTCAACAAACTCTTCTGTCAATGAAATGCTAATTTCATAAATTCAAATCGTTTGTAAAAACTACCTGAATAAAAAAAAATCATATTATTCAATACTTGTTGACTTCCAGGCAGGATATATTATATAAACATTCATAATTGTATCTCCGGTTCTCCTCGATACAATCTACATTCCAAATCGGTGGTTGCTTCACTCAATATTACTTGTATAAAGTATATTATGGTTTATACTCGTAGATACTGATAATACAACTAACCTGGACCCCCCTGCGCCAGCGAGGGACAGTAACGAAGAGCATCGAGAGCAGACTGAAGGTGCGCGCAGTCGGTTGTGAGCCCTGATCGGTTCTGGAACTTTCTCCCTGTCCGTCAGGGCGAGCACTGTCGAGCATTTCCTGAGACCTGATGGACAAAAATTGTTAAATATTTTAAATTACAACAAAGATTATTACTATCGAACTTGACCTACGCCTACTTCTAAAAATATCCACACGTGGACAAATGATTCACCCGTTAACTGGTCACTATCTCCCATGACCATTTAAAACACTCCTTACGTGCTCAACACGCCGTACTCTAATCACGGGAACTAATTTGCTATATAATTAGTGTCACTTGTCAGTACTACTCACTCATGCTTGATACGGAAACACGACAATACAAATCTATCTTGTTTGCTGTTGGAATAATTAACTGATTATAATATTTTTTTATGATATAGGTAGGCTGAGCAAATGGGCCACCTGATGGTAAGCGGTGACGACCGCCCATAGACAATGGCACAGTAAGAAATATTGACCATTCCTTACACCGCCAATGTGCCACAAACCGCAACACAACATAACTGTGTACTGGTGTTTGGCAGTAGAATATCTGATGAGTGGGTGGTGCCTACCAAGACGGCCTAGCACAAAGCCCTATCAAAAATTATAAAAAAATGTCAATAAAAATACAATATTATAACCATACAGCGTTATTTACTTGGACTTATAAACTCGTAATGTATCAACGTATGAAAATTCAATTGCTTTTGGAAAGTTAAAAGCAAAAAAGAGAAAGCAGTCAACGGTCATATTTTATTGTTTTGTAATATTAATGTACAAACCAGTTTCTCGATACGTGATTTGAACACAAACCATTTTATTAACTTTATTTAGCTATTTAATATTTATTTAAAATTAAAAAACAAAACATCAACCCTTCAAATCTTTCTGACAGGAAAGGAGGTCTTCGTCGAGAAGCGTTGTGTACAGGCGTATAAAAGTGAGCATAGGTCAAGTTCCATAAAATAGTTTTTTTTTTAATCAATATGAGTATTTGTACAGAAACAAAAAAACAAGGTTATTCATCTAACACAAAGTATTGCGGTACAATAAATCTTGCATCATCGAAGATCAAAGTTCGGACAATAATTTATTACTATCTTTTTATATCTGGAAATCACATTTATCATCATCAACGATCAAAACTACTTACTCTTAAGAAATGAATTCAACTTTAATTAAAGAAATGCACAAATAACATGTTTAAACTAAACAATACAATAAGTTTCAAGAAAACACAATAAAATGGCCGTTCCGAGATTCGCAGACATGAGCTCAAAATCGGCTTTTTCAGTTAGTCATCATCATCATAAATAATAAAAACTTAATTTGAATTTCAATATTTATGTGATAAAAGTGCAGCCCCCACTCCTGGGGGGGAAGTCTGCGGCGTCAGCAGTCACTTAAATATAAAACGTCAGAAGTTAGCTGGTATCTTCAGATTACCGTCTTTAAATTCACATAATTTAGATTTTACCTTCTAACAGTGGTTGCGGTTGCGACAACACTGAGTCTCTGGAAGCAGCTCTCCTAACAGGCTTTGCAGGTCTCGCTAAGGACTTGAGACCGCCGCTTAGGATTAGCTCAAGCGCTCGCCGACCACCAGGCCCGTTCGCACCTGCTCCCATCTAATGACAAAGAAAAAAAACTTAATACTATATAATGATCATTATAAAAAACCTTCACCAAACTCTTTTTTATCGCAAGACACTTAAGGTCAATACAGCAACACTTTTTGTAGTTCCGGTTGTAAGATTAAATGAAGCGGAGCATAACATCTGATATGAGCTTCATCAGATGTATAACTTTATCATAATATATACACTAGTCAATCGGTCAATCAAATCAAAACAAATAATTGCGTTCAAAAAAACATAAAACTATTGAAAACGCCTTCACTGCCAGTCAAAGCCGCGGGCGGTAACTAACTTTTTATCTATAGTAATACTAAAAGTGAGAAAGTAACTCAATCTGTCCGTTGCCTCATCACAACTAAACCGATCGTAATTCGTCATCGAAAGAGCATTGGACTTGGACAAGGAGTTAGTAAGCAAATTAATTAAAGATTCACGGCAAAATAAGCGAACGCGCGAAAGCTTGTGTGTGTCGCGTGGAAAAACGAGTAAGTGTGAATTAGCTTTATTTCATTTCTATAATTCTATTACCATTACTCAAACACTCGGAAAATCTTTGTTTTGTTACGTACTCTTGTCTTCAACGAATCATAGTAATGTAAGCCGTGTTAAAAAGTTTAGAATTACATGGTGTTTATTGTAAAAGTACCTACCGAGGGCGATTTACACGCAAACGAGTTTGAATCGTCAAATTTTCGCTTACGGACGTCACTAAATATTTAAAATAAAACAACACAGAATATTGTTACGGTCCTGAGACAATGACGAATTATGGTAAACGTGACGTGAAGTTTGGAAGTCGCACGGTGTGGTTGTAAAAACTTCTACACACAATCCAGTTAACGCCGCTCAATTTTTGCTTACGGTCATCACTAAATGGTCCCAATGAACTCACACTTTCCGTATCAATGCAGTAAGATCCTTGCAGTCTAATTATTAAACGAAGCAACAATTACACGAACTGTTCTTATTTTTTATATATATATATACATAGTTTACAAACATTATTTGTCTATAAACGAATATCAATTCGCGCTCACTTTTGCAAACCGGTAACCATCGGCTCATCTGTCTTCAGGTAATTACTAAGATTAAATTAATTTACTGTAATTTATAGCAATATTAATATAATTATTCAATCATAAGCATTGATTTCTGTCATCAGTAGAAAATGACACCTTTTGTTTTAAGCACCGACGACGGTCTAAACTATCATAGAGGTCGCATAGTAATTTCAGACTATCGTATAAGTTGTAGTATGTAAATGTATGAACTTATAATACATTTTACATTACATTAGCAGCCTTAAATTTCCCACTGCTGGGCTAAGGCTTCCTCTCCCTGTGAGGAGAAGGTTTCAGCATATTCCACCACGCTGCTCCAATGCGGGTTGGTGGAATACACATGTGGCAGAATTTCGTTGAAATTAGACACATGCACGTTTCCTCACGATGTTTTCCTTCACCGTCGAGCACGAGATGAATTATAAACACGAATTAAGCACATGAAAATTCAGTGGTGCTTGCTTGGGTTTGAACCCGAAATCATCGGTTAAGATGCACGCGTTCTAACCACTGGGCCATCTCGGTTCGAACTTATAATGTTATAATATAAATAAAAATGCGTTAGGTAGCCCACTTATTAAAAAAAGTTTTAATGTTATTTACATCCATCACGAATATTCTACCAACAAGCAGCAATACTTAGTACATATTACATACATATATAATTGTATTTAACTAACATGCCTGTATTTTTAAACGTTGAAAAAGAGTAACTACTGAGTTTCTTGGCGGTTCTTCTCGGTAGAATCTACATTCCGAACCGGTGGTAGCTTCACTTATTACAGTTTGTTAAATGACGATTCAAAAGTGCTTGTAAAAGCCTACTTGAATAAAGTGTATTTTAATTTTGTTACGTTTCTGTTTCAATTATTTTATCATACCACGTGGCCTTAAAATATATTAAAGAATTAAATATTTTAATTGCATACAATATTAATTAATTATAAGGTACAATAAAATCGAGGGGATGTAAAGTACTATAAACAAGGATAAAACCAGGAAGCACTGTTTTATCACAACTCTTTTGTTATCATATATCACACAGTTCTCCCGGCAACAGACTACTTTGCTTATATTAAGATGTTACTACATACTTATTAGGATGTTACTTTATATTCGTATGTTTAACGTCATCTATCAGAGAGTAGCGTCTGAGACACAGGCTCATAGAATAAGTACGTACAAATTGTAATCTTATTCATAAATTATGATATATACAGTATTTGGTTATCGTTTCTAACTGTTTATGTGTAAAATGCTTAAGACATAATTTGTATGATATTTATCGTTCTTCTGTTAATGGTAGTAATTAAATAAACGCTAACGATTGATGTCCTTGTGAAGGACAAAAAAACGCGTTAACGAATTAAACCGTCATTATACAACAATTGTTGAGGTGATAAAATAAAAAATAAACAAATCGTCTTATTAACACGAACAAGATACTACTGTTACTAAGAAGATTTTAATAACATTAAAAACTACACACACATAACAAGATATTTTATATGTCTTAAAGGAAAATAAATTTTTAGATTATAAAAAACATTTTTGTTGCTGTTACCTCAGGTCGAATTTATCATCTATTTCATAAGAGGTTATCTGATCTGTATCTCTTTATATCTGTATTTATTAATATATTCTAATGCCTGTTCTCTACCCTTTCATTTTACTTATTAACCAATTTTAAAGTTTGTTTATGATACATATATATATACATATATATGCTGCGAGCAACAACTACTTATATATATATATAGTTGTTGCTCGCAGCATCACTCGCGTTTTAGGGTTTGGTCGTCAGGTGTGAGGCAAAAAAGTGGCTTATTTCTTTCCTTGGGTTTCGACCTTGTTTGAGACCAAAATTCTTATTATTTAGTTTTTTATGTGATAGGTGGCACACGAGCAGGAGGCTCACCTGATGGAAAGTGACTTCCACCGCCAATGGACATCTGCAACACCGGGGGGCTTGCAGGTGCGTTGTCGGCCTTTAAGGAAGGAGATCTTAAAATTCAATTTAATGATTTGACAGTGAAAGAGCAACAGACAAACTAAGTTACTGTAAAATTCATAAAATTAGTATCGATTTAAAATATATATGCATTTTCAGATCGAAATGCTTGCCTAAATTATTGAAATAAAAGTAAATTAACAGCCTGTTAATAACCCACTGCTGGGCAAAGGCCTCCTATCCTATTTGAGAAGAAGGTTTAGATTTTACTCCGCCACGCTGCTCCAATGCGGGTTGATATTGGATGATTCTTGAAGATTCTCATCCACCACGTGCATGATTTCTATCATGACAATAATATTAGTTTATAATTTCATTTACATATTTTGTAAAAAATATATTTAACATTTTTATTTATGAATCTAGTACCTAATGTTATGTACACTTGTAATTGACATGCATATGAAATATTTTGTTATTGTCGTGTTAATTAATTTGCAAATGCTTTGTATGTATAATGTAAATGTGATTTTACAAATAAAATAAATAAAACTAAACACTTCAGGGTAATATATTGTGCAATATGGAATTAAAAGGAAAGATTGACATGGATAGCTTATTCGACATGTTTATCGGTCATTCAATTTAATAAAGAGTCAATTTTTTAACCGATTAATTATATAAAATTATAGATTTGTTGTTGATTCCTAACAGTTCGCAATGAATATTTAAACCAGCCACCCGCCCTAGCTTCGCACGGCTAAAATTAAGTTTATATCCCAATCCATATAACACTACTTGATTATTTTTGATCATTGCCGACATCTTCAACAAACAACGTCATATTTCAGACAATTTGCACTAAACTCCCTCATGTATCACAGCGTCGATTGATAAAAACCGCATTAAAGTCCGGTTCGGTAGTATTCGAGTATGTCACGTTCAGACAGACAGACAGACAGCGAGTAAACATTAATTTAATATCATCATTATATCATAATAATTAAATATTTTATTATTGAATTAAAAGATACAGAGAAATAGTTAAATCGAAAGGCACCGTATAAATATTAATGACGTGAAATTAAATTGAAACACAATGAAATGAAATTGTTAACTTTTCACCTTTCATTGATACGCATCTACTTAATGAAATTTTAAATGACTGGCTGACAACGCACAGCCTACTCTAAAAGGTCGTGCCATTACAACCCGTGGGTATGAAATTTTGTACAAGAATTCCGTATGGAGTGAAGTTACGCACCAAGAAATATATTTTTTAATACACTCGAGAGTTTTTAAATAAACATGGTTATTTTTATTACTAACAGTATTTAAAACGGGATATTTACCATGTTTTTTATTTTTATTTGGTGGAGCTCGATATTTCGACATTATCTACTAATGTCTTGTTCACGAGTCTTCAACAAGAAGAGAAAAATTCAAGAGTCTTGAACAAGACATTCGTAGATAATGTCGAAATATCGAGCTCCACCAAATAAAAATAAAAAACATGGTAAATATCCCGTTTTAAATACTGTTCGTAATACTCAAGAGTGTGTAATTGGGCATTTGTGATGCCGAATTTTCATCAATACAGAAATTGCAATTTAGTGTTCCGTTTATAAGTTAAACACTGCTTTTACAGTGTTTAATTGGAACTGAGTTACACAGATAGCGTCCCGTGATCGAGGTAAAATGTAGCATTGCACTTACCCTTATGTGCAATATTAGGTTACCAAAAAATACTAATATTTAATGAAATTATGTGATTCTTTGAATAATACCAGTACAGTAAACCTCATCGAGTACACGGCTTCTGAATATTAAGTTTAAAAATGTATTAACTACTATATTTTAGAGACATAAAAAACAATTACATTGAGGATTTAAATAAGGACATATCAAATCAAAACTAAAACCAACTACTGTACAAATCACGATCGCTTGGAATGCCAGCGAGAATGCTAGCGCAATTTCCCCGTTGAATCGCAATTCCGATCCTCTGGGCGAAAAATGAACCGCCTGTTACCAGAGGAAGCATTTTACTAATCTTACAGTCCCATCGAATAATAAATGAGTTAAGAATAACTGAAAATAAGTGGGATAATTTGATAACAAATAGGCGAAGTACTTACGTAGATAAACTATTGCGGCAGTCAGTTGGAGAGTCAACATTATTTTTTGGCAAGATGCCTTCTAACAAAATTTAGCGTTATCTATATTCTTTCATCAATAAATTCTCTATTCCAAGAAATACATATCAAAAGCAGATTCGATATTTTTTATTGGTTTGTAAATATTATCGTTTCTTTAAGAGCTTTTTTTCTTATTGGCATCAGTAGACGGACAGTTAAATGGGTCAGCTGATGATATGTGGTCAACACTGCCCAGATACATTAGCACCCGATAAAATTTTAACCATTTTAAGCATCAACGGCGCCAACCTTGGGAACTGGGATGTTATGTCACTGGTACCTGTTGTTACACTGGTTTACTTACTCTTCAAACTGGCACACATCAATATTAAGTATTACTGTTTGGCGATAGATTATAATACGATTAATGGGTGGTACCTACCCAGTTGGGCTTAAACAAGGCGTTTCCACCAAGTGAACGATTATTATTATTGTTCATCAACGGTACCTACTTAAAATGTACATAGATGATTGCTCCAGACTGTCTGAGTTATTCTAATAACAATATTATAAATATAAATTCGTATTTAATGCTTTATCCTTATTTAAATATGTATAATGCCATTATAATGGCAAAAGTGTATATGTTGGTTTATCTGTATTTCACGCAACAACATAGCAACGCATCGACGTGTTATTTTTGCTATGTGATGGTTTATCAGACAAGGAATCTTCGGCTCATAAACTCGAAAAAATTCACAGAAGTGAAGATGCAGCTAAACGTTATGCGTTATTATTTTAAATGAGAGCGGATTTAAATCGGGGTTTCAAAGCTTTTCCTCGAGTTATCAAAGCAAACAGGGAGCGTGAGTCAGTCGACTCGAAGCGGAATTACTATCGTATCAAATGTTCGGCCAAACTTCTAGGAAGTGTGTATGAATTGTTATTTACACCAAAATTGTTTAAATGAATATTATATATATTTGTAGACACATTTATTGCTGACACTTCCATCTAGTATTATACAAATGTATATATTTTTAAAAAAGAAAATCATCCGGTTAACGCTCGTTGGGTATGAAATATTGCACAGGTATTTCTTATGATAGGTAAACACTAAGAAAGATTTTCAAAATACATCACTTGAGAGGGCGAAATTAGGGATGAAAATTCGGCATTTCTGATGTTACAAATACGGAAATTGGTATTGGTATATAAATATGTTCTCTTTAGAAGTAAGAGACTGTTCTTACAGCGGTTTGAAAACTAATCAGTTAGGACGTTGAAATTGGGGCTAGATTACACAGATAGCGTGCCGTGACCGAGGTAAATTGAGGGTATCCGCAATACTGGGTTACCATACAACATAAAAAATACATTGCAATATAGTATATAAATGTACGTATATTTTTCATAATTTAAACATCATATACCAACTCAAACATATATTGATATAACCTTTTACAAGTTTGTATGGTACAAGTTGCCGTCGACAATGCAATATAATTTAATTTTAACATTGCTTAAAATTATTGAAATCCTGAATAAGGAATAAGGTTTTATACTATTGTCTCGTATCATTAATATTCGTCATTATATATTTCCTAGACCGACTGAAGAACGAAATATGTTTATAGAGCAATAAACTATAATTACAGCAAAAAGTAAACATAGGAATAAATAAATATAGAATACTAGAAAATACTTCTTAAGTACATATACATAAGCCAAACGTCACGTGTGTGTTACTGGGCTTATAAAAACCTTCCCCACGAAAAATACACATTACGCCATCGATCTCGATCAGAAACAGCCACTTTTATATATATAAGAAAAAAAATCGGTTTATTTGATTACGAGTTCATTTATGATTAGAAATACGAATTCCATTTTATAAATACGTTTTCAATTAACAATGAAACCTTATTATGTTTTATATGAGACAAGCTGTTCTGCCGGCGACATTTCTAAGATCTTCAGTCAACCGAAGATATTTAAATCTATTATATTATTTTCTTGTTAAGCGATGTCACAAATATAGAATTGTCTTTTGTTATAAATGAATGTTACATTTATTTAATTCAAGGATAAATAGAAGTTTCAAACAATACAAAAATCTATAAACGAATAGTTGTACAAACAATGAAACATTTAAACGACTAAAACGATGAAATTGAAAATGATTTCTGGCGCAACAGAATATAGTGAATCCTCATAAAAGAAAATGATACAACAATAGCGCGGAGACCACGTATTCAGAGATACGAAAACACAAAATAAACGATTAAAAAAAAACGATATTGATTTCATATTTAGTTAAATCAGAATCAGAATACCGTACCAATTATTGTAATACAAAATCTAATTGAAAACTCAAACAATAGTTTGAGCACGTGAAGTTACGACCACGTGACAACAAACGTACAGTCGTCGTGAAAACACAAATATAATAACAACGGAAACTGTCAAATCAAGAAACCGATTATTTTCTAAGGTTGGTATTACTCAGTTCACGTGGAAGTTGGATGTAATAACTTCATTACTTGAAAAGCTTTGTTTAGCCCGTTAATATGACCCAGATTCAACCCACACCCAGTCAACGGTTATTCTATCGAAACAGTTGATTGGCGTGATCGAATTTGGGGGGTTAAAGAGTCAATAAACACAAGAGACGTAACATTTTGATTAACAAAATTAATTTAATCAATATTGTTCAAATAACCAAATACATTTACAAATAGTATAAAAATCATGTATTTGTTACGCTTGGTGAGCAACACGATAAGGTCATAACATTAAGATGGCCCTGAGGAAAAATCATATAAAATTTGTCGAAAAGCTCTCTGAAACCGAGGGTTACGTTGCGTAATTTCACACACAGACGCAATGTATATTGTATAGTTATATTGAATTAATTAAACTATGCAAGGCTGTTGGATCTGCACCCGATCTGATCTGATATCTTGTCATGCTGGATTGCGGTCCCGTTAGATTATGTAAGTGAGGGCAGTCTATTTTTTTCGAAATAATAGTAGTAGCTTTACGTCGTGGTAGGGCTATGTGCAAGCCCGTCTGGGTAGGTAGGTACCACCAACTAGTCAGATATTATACCGTCAAATAGCAGTACTCAGTATTGTTGTGTTTCGCTTTGAGGGGTGATTGAGCCAGTGTA